>NC_136067.1:836005147-836605147 GCF_964261635.1 Lissotriton helveticus
ACGGTGCATTCCAACAAGGTGCATGATGGTACTGGCAGTCCGTGAGATGGGGCTGCTCAGGTGTTGGCACAATCACGAGCTGCAGCTGGGCCTTTCACTACTGAGTAGGAGGAGCTCAATATAGAGATGTACTGGGATACTCAAGCGAACTGTGGCATTTGAGAAAGGCAGATTGCCAAAACCGGTCATGCCGAGATTTGCTCAATAAAACGCCCTGAAAAGCTCCGCTGTGTCCCTTTTTCTTCTTTTTTCGAGAGGAGCTGGTGTTATATTTTTACGTGCAGCCTGGGGCGCGCATAAAGGGACCCTTCCAACAAGAGGTCGCGGAAACACAGGATATCAGGAAACTGATTTGGTTCACCCGAGGGATCGGATTGCCGCGACCCGCCAACCTAGCTTTGTCATCAATAAAGCTACTGCCAGCCGGCGGTCCGAGACTTCTTGGGGAGTCGCTTGCACTGCCATTGCGTCTCCAGACTTGATGCCAAGGATTAGGAGGCTGGAAGTAGGGGACCTAAGGGTGTCTATTCCCAGAATCTTCGCTGGAGTTTCCCACTGCAGCACGGTGCATTCCAACAAGGTGCATGATGGTACTGGAAGTCCGTGAGATGGGGCTGCTCCGGTGTCGGCACAATCATGAGCTGCAGCTGGGCCTTTCACCACTGAGTAGGAGGAGCTCAATATAGAGATGTACTGGGACACTCTCAAGCGAACTGTGGCATTTGAGAAAAGGCAGATTGACGAAACCGGTCATGCCGAGATTTGCTCAATAAAACGCCCTGACAAGCCCCGCTGTGTCCCTTTTTCTTCTTTTTCGAGAGGAGCTGGTGTTACACATACATACATATACACATATACTTATATATACATATATATATACACACACACACACACAACGGAGTAGCCGAAAAAATGTATTTCCCCATTTGAACAAGACATTTAATCATGCATTTTATTTCTTTTTATACATTTTTATATATTTTAAAACTAAAAATTAGCTTAAGGAAACTTATGTAGACTTTCTATCAACGCATTGCACAAAATCTTTCTCTTTTTAAAATCATTTTATGGATCCGCAGATTCATCATGAATCCTCGGATAAATAAGAGGTCTACCGGTTATATTGCACACATTCAATACTAAAACAGCAGCACATTTAATACAAACATATGCTATCAGAATTTCTATAAGTGTATCACTGACTGTGTGTGTGAGTGACTGTGGGTTTGGGAGTGACTATATTGGTGTTTGTGTGTGTGTGTGTGTGTGAGATTGGGTGGAAACCAATGTAAGCAAAGAGAATACACATAATTTATGAACTCTACAATACAGCCAGTCATGATTTCAAGAAAGTTCAGTAACCGCAAGTTATTTCTATACTAAATCACACATATAGCTTTCCTGCACGTTAATCTTATGTTAGCTACACCTGCTTGAACCTGCCTCACTAATTGGAACTTAATTTATGACTTTTCACATTTTGTAAGGAAACCAGCAGAAGAGACAAGATTGTGGTATTACAAATGTGATATAGGAGTGGCCATTCGCAATGTGAATTCCTCAGTTATAAATACCTGCCCAGTATAGTACTTAGTTTTCTAGTTGGGAAAGAAGTGATCTTATGGGGTTTTCTTATAATGCTCCTTGTATGTCTGAAAAAGGCATATATTAAATGGGTATACGTACATAAAATGGGTATAATAAATTATGAGCGTTTTTCATTTCAAAATTAGCACTGGTTTGAAAATCCCTCCCTCATGGGATAAGGGTAGGTGCAGGATTTAGGGATATTCCATCATGGATAAAGCATATTAAATTCACATCGGCTCATAAAAATAAGTGGTAACCTTCAGTCTTGTGGTTTATAATCCCACCATAATCTCCCAGTGGCATAATAAGTGCATATGCTTGCTTGTTATGTATTTTTTTTCTTTACGGTTCCCTCCCACATCAAGCGTAGATGACACTGTGCTTCTTAAGACCATGAGGCCTTACCTCTGTACACTCCCTCTAGCAGGATCCAAGTCCTTATTTAGGCATTCCGTCCATCACCATGCCTGATTCGGGTGCAGAAATTAGTGCGTCTACGAGGGTCTGTCTTTTGCGTCAAAGGTGTTCTATTCTATTGTTTTCCTGTGTTTATAAGTTCCAGCTCAGTCTGATATCACTGGTCAGTCATGAATACTTAACACTCACGTACTTGCATGATCCAGATGTTGATGAGCAAATTCAAGATTTTGGCCAATGTAGCGTGGTCCACATGCAGTCTGATAACTTAGATGAAGTTTTTTGCATTGGTAAAGAGCACTCTTGGAACCACAACAAATGTACTAATTATTTGACCTTCACCAACAGAATACATTATACCCACCCTTTTGGAACCAAGCACAACTCAACTCCAAAGCTATGCAGTTTGCTAAGGTTTGCCATCTCAACAAAATATCTACACTCTATCATGAAAATACATATCATAACCTTTCTGGGCAACGTAACTTACTATAACACAGCCACAAGCATACACCATTTCGTCATAGTGGTATATCAGACTATTTTTCGACTTAACAAAACAGCCTCCTCAGGCTAGTCATCTGGCCATGGTTTTCCCAGGTAAAACTAATCAAACTGCAAATTTATTTGGCTCATCCATGCACATAGGTCGACACTAAAATCCTTTATACGATCTGACGCATCCTATTTTTCTCTGTATCCAAAAATAATTAGAAAATGAACAAATGTCCTTACACCAAATAAGATGACACCATACCAGCTTGACACTGGTCACTGTGAATCCCTGAATTGTGAAGGCTGCCGGACTCTGAAAGACCATCCAGCTGATAAATCTACTTTCAAAATGTTTGTGACCTAGTGAAAAAACTCTAATAGTAGATTTATGACCATGCTTTTTTTTTGGACCCATTTGAAGCTTTTATACATCATGCATGCCTTACTTTTGAGGTCGAGCCTGGGCTGCGCTTGCGCTGCTCAGTGAGGCATGCTATATTGATTTACTGCATAGAAGCTCTGCCCATTTCCCGCACATCTTTTCAATTGCCTTCTGTTCATTGCTTTTCATTTGTGGATAGGCTTAGTAGTTCCTCCTTGGCACTGCCTTGTCTGCATTTGTAACCTCCCATAACGACTGGACTTTTTACTCGTGTTGTTACACAGTCTGCTTTAGAAGTCAGTGAACACTATTTTCTTTAATTATCTTCACCTATTCCACCCACAACATCGCAGCAGGCCGCCTGCTTTTACATATTTTGTATGTAAATTATAGCTTGTTCCGCTTTGACTTTAGTGGCTGCTCTTATTTAATTATTTACCTTACTGCGCAGGCGGCTTTCACCGTGGTGGCTGCGCTTATTTAATTAACAGCGCGGCCTCTTTCACTTTAGCGGCCGCGCTACACAACCTTTAAAATTAATAAATATTTTTTGTCTTTGTTTGAAAGCGCACTAAACGCACTTTAATATTGGCCGCGCCCCTTTCTTTAGACGCTGCTCGCTGTAACCTGAATTCGGCGAGTAGCGTCTAAAGCAATGTGTGTGGTTTCGCATTTGCAAGAGTGTGAGCTATTGTCATTAAAAACGACAATGCCTTTTATATATGTGTTGCTTTATTAAACACATAAATAAAAAGGCATTGTCATTTACATGCCAGTAGCCTAAACGCTCGCAATTGCGAAACCTATTGTATTGAAAATGCTTGTTGTATTTACATTTTGGTCCAAACTGGAG
Organism: Lissotriton helveticus; assembly: GCF_964261635.1. Lineage (NCBI taxonomy): Eukaryota > Metazoa > Chordata > Amphibia > Caudata > Salamandridae > Lissotriton > Lissotriton helveticus. The sequence continues at coordinate 836,008,885 of NC_136067.1, forward strand.
CTTGAGCCATATAGCTATAAGGTTGTGATTTTACCAGCACTGATATTGCCCTCTTGAGACAATTATTAATCAGTTCTTTTCCTTTAAATAGGGAAGCCGTTGTATCAGTGTCATGGTCTGCTGCAGAGTAAATGAAAGAAAATGCTAGGATTGGAACGACATGTTTGTAACCTACTTTTTAGTATCCCTTTTGACTGTTGAGTGACTGTATGTTGAGCAAGCTAGAAGGGATAGTGTTAATGAGAGGGTTTTTGATGCTTTTCTTAAGATTCCTTTAATAAAAATCAAAAATAGTGGGTTTTATTTCCTTTTCAGAAGAAGCTCCTTTCTAAAAATGAAACTTGTCATTTTTGGACGGCTGTTATAAATGCCGAGTGGGCTATAAGGGGAAACACTCCTATTTTAAGGAGAGGTTTATTTTGAACAGCCGGTGTTTAAGTGTGCCAGTTAGTCTGTGTACGTGGGAGAGAGTCTAAACAGTCACATATTTTATTTATTTATAAGGTTACTTGTAATAATGCAGAATTATATAGCCACTTGTATTTAGCCATAGATCAGCGAGGAACAGAATGTGTCTCTGCAGCTAATCTAACCCAATAAAAGGATGCTAGAAAGACAGGACTTGCTGCCCACATAAGAAAATTGTCTTTTTCGGCAATATAGTCTAGACAAAACTGTAATATGCATCACTATTAAAAAGAATAAAAAGAAAACCTGAAAACCAGATGTGTATAATCCTAATGGCTCCCTTTATTTAACCACAGGCGCAATTAAATGCCAGTGGTCGTCTTTCTGAGCCAGTGACTTTGCTACAAGGGTAGACATAATGATAACATTTAGCCAAATGACAGACTTCCACTGCGCGAGACTTCCTTTCCAGGCACTCAGTGTGTGTTTGAGTTTGTCATCTTTCTCAAATAGTAATAATTAGTTTTCAGAAAGGGCGAAAACTTCAAAGGTCCTCAGGAATCCGTGAACTTCCAAGATGCACTCCCATTCTTTGCGCATTACAGTCCTACACTTCCAGGTGACCCCCACCCCCGCAATGGTGGTCCAGTGAGCAGGGGGGGGGGGGGGGGGGTCTTCTTCGCGCAGTGACGCCATGGACAAAATGTGGTTCAACTATTGCGGACCATGCACATGTTGGGCATTTAATGGGTAATAGTGTTCAGCAAACGTCAGGGATACTCTCAGCATTGTACTCAAGGATTTTTTTTTCTGTAAACTGTGTTTTTTGTCACTTTGGAACATCCATTTTTGTCAGTTTACAGACCTCACCAGGCAGCTGGTCAGGAGTAGAACGAACTCTCGTGTAATGAATAGATACATACCGCAGGAGCAGGCGCCTCTAATTCTGGCAGCAAATTTAATTTTAGACCTCATACGCCTCATTAAAATCGTTTTTTTTGTAGTTGATGTTACAACTGCTGATTAGGTAGTTTTGCTTTCCTTATTTATTTCCGCTCTGCATTGTTTCTACTTTGTACTGTGACAATTCTTATAGCGAAACGGCACACTCGGCAGTCCTTTTCATCTACTTGGGCAACTTTGGCCACAGTTAAGAACTCTAATCGACAGTGCAGTATGGGTAACTTTGATCCCAGGACAAGGCGCCAATGAAGTGAACAGGCGAGAGGTTGCCCACGAGCCTGTAAACACTGTTAACACGAGGACACAAGTGAGTGTCCTTAAAGGTATATCAATATAGTGTCCGGTTTAACTTTTTTAGACTTGTGCCAAGCTGTCCACTATCACCTGTGATGTTTTTAGTTGGGCCTGGCAACTGTCCTTCTTAATGTTCCATTTAGCTCCTTTAGAGAAGAACAGAGTTTGTAATAAGTAGTTACCCATAGGTCTAGCTCTTGATTGCATTCACCGCCCCTGACAAGTCTCCCTACCCGCTAATGTCAGAAGCGGAGTCCTTGTCCAAAGTAGCAGTGGAACATATTTTTAGAACACCAGAAAGTGGCTTCTTCCATTTTTATACTTGTATTATTAATTTTTATATACCATGACTCATGTGTTACACAGTATTTCATATTACGTCTTTTAATTAGCAAATAAATATCCCAAAACCTGCGATCTTACCATTTTAAGCACAGTTTGAATTACTCCCAGAGAACTGTGGGTACATCTCTCTTCAGCAGATGAGACAATAGCAATTAAAGACAAGCTTAGAGTTTAAGCATAATAACAATGGCAAACATAAAAGTAAATCTAAGCGGATGAAAACAATCAAATACATTTGCATGTTAGACGTGACTTTCCATATCTACTGCTTTTGTCCTGACACAAGGGAGTCATTTTTTGTCGATACAGGTCGTACAAGCAAAACTATGGAAGCAGTCAGTATGTAAATATGATGTCTAAGTATCTGAACATCAAAATCCTACAGTATTAAAGTTTACCTATCTGAAATGTATATTATTCATAATGCACATGCATACAATTTAGAAAATTAGCTGATTCGTAGTAATTATACCAATATGCCATCCTGATCTGTAAATTCAAAATATGTTACCAGACCACTGAATATGAGCTTAAGACAATAAAATCGAGTCTAGTAGTGAAAGAGATAAAACATCAATTTAGTTAGATATCCAAATAAGTAGCATAGAGCACATTTAGACTAAAGAAAAACCGGCATTCGCAACCAGATGTCAATGATGCCTGACGCGTTTCGGACCTCCTGAACCTTGATCACAGGCTGAGATACAGATTTTGCAGTAGGAAGTCAGAGGCTCAATTTCCACATGCCTTTTAAATCATTTTACCCTCCAGTGGGGCCTCACAGGTGAATCTGATTGAAGATGCATGCTGGGATTTGTAGTCCCTTGCTTTAATTATACCCTCCAGTGGGTCTGCGCCATATGTTTCTCTTTTTATTTTAGTGTTCATAGGCCTCCAGTGGGCCTCCGGATACAAGTGCCAGGTTATTTATAACTTTTAGTGCCCATCCGTTCTTCGGACACGAGACTTAGAAAGTTCTAATCCCCTACGGCCCCTAAGTGGGGCCGTAGGGGCCTAAAACTTTCCAAATCTCAGCATGCATCTTCAATCAAACTCACCTGTGAGGCCCCACTGGAGGGCATAATGATTTAAAAGGCCCCCTCTAAAATTAGGATTAAAGTCGACTTCATCCCCCAACCAGTACTGGTTGGGTGATGTGACTCTGGCTTTGTACAAGTGAAATGTCCAACTAAATATAACATCCCTGAAACCTGTTTTTTTTCAGTGAATGTCAAAGGTTTTTTTAAATGTCAAAGGTTTTTTTAAATACTAATTTCTAACTATAAAATCCATGAAACCTGTGTTTTTTCCAGTGAATATATATAAATATAGATAGGTATATAATACTTTTTAGTACTAAAATCCTGTTTGAGTTAACTCTGACGAAGATCTTTCTGTGCATCTAGGAGTTTAAATTAGAGCAAGTGGGCCCATCAGTTTTTTTAGACGGTTTTAACATGTAGGAGAAGTAGGAGGTAAAAAAGCAAATATTGATTTGTGTTGATTAGTGGGTGAAGAAATGGTGTGAGTGGGCACAAAAAATGCATATTTACAAAATATGGGCACTAGCCCAGGAGCACATATCACTCTACATATATTGAAAATATTGGACAAAGTGAGGGAACTGTGTTGATGTATGTTTAGTGGCAGCAAATAAGTTAGTGGCAACCAAAATGGTATACAGTGAAAAATCACTTGATACAATTAGTATTTTCTAGTAAGAGATGAGGAGGCAGGGTATCTAAAGCGCTAACGATAACTTGTGTAGCTATTCCTTTATTAATGGAATCCCATTGGTCAAGACCTCTATGAAACGCAATACAAATGAAAAGCACTGGCATGTTATTGTCTTAACATGCCTGAAATTCGTAAAGTATTCAATCTTATGACTTTAAGAGAGTACGAATATTGTGTTGCTACCATTGTGAACTACAGTCTGTTCTCAGTGGGAATGATTGTTGCCGATTTTGACCAATATAACTCAATTTTACTTTTTTGTTACTAAACAAAATGAATTATTGATGAAATCCGAGCAATTGATATATAAACAAGATTATTGTTTTATTAATTGCACTTTAAGCAGAGCCACCATTGTGAAGTATAGTATGTTCTCCGTGGGAATGATTGTTACGGACCACGTGAACGGTAGTATCCAATGGTTTTAAAAAACAGTGATTGTAACTGACGCTTGATGTGTTATCAAGGCGAGCAATGCCGAAACGCGTAACAGTAGTAAATAAAATCTAAAAGCGCAAATACCCTAAGGAGTGGTGTGTGGTGTCTTCGCCGGCATGGATTCCTGATCCAACAAGGATCTGGGACTGGGGGGGGGGGGGGAGAATATGAATATGAGCAAGAGGTAGGCTTACCTCGAAACGCTTGGGGGTTGTTTTTGCCAATAAACCTGAGCACTGCAAAATCGATCTGGGCCTAGACTCTGGTGTCTTTGCATAAGAGGATTACGCCAGTAATTCGCCAACTCAGAGAATAATAGGGAACGCCAACTCAGACAATTAGAAACCAAAATCCTCCTAGAGTTTGACTGTAAGTGGCCCAATGGGTTAAACAACACGGAAGTTATGCACAATATTTTGTGAAACTCTACAGTATTGGATGTTGTTTTATATCTGTGGTCCATAGGTACTATATGAGATGAGTACAAATGAATCTTCATCATCACCCATGATATATTTGGCAGTAATAAGAAACAATAGTAAGAGGTACACAGATGATGTTCATCAATAATTTAAAATGTGTATTCTAAATGTAACATCTGTCACCATATAGAAAGGAATTTTTCCCAAATCAGACCTTTTTTAAGTATAATGAAGTTTTTAGCAAGCAATTTTATAAAATGTTTTTAATAGTATTTTCCTTAAGTGAAATTTTACTGTTAATAATATTTATATACGTTTGCATTTTAATTATTCTGGAATTGGTCTCTATGTATATATTATATTGCACTTTATATTTATATTTTTTGCACATCTTGCACAAATTTGCACATCAACATTCATTTTGTCTTGCTGCTAAACACATATGCACTTTACTCCGATGTTTTTACTGGATTCATCCAAAATGAGCTCCTTTATCAATGGTAATTAAGATTTGCTGCTACAATATGCGCATTGCATGAGGATTTATCCTGTAATGTTTTTGCACATGAACAATATATTTATATATGTTTGAAGCATTAGCGTATATATTTTAATAATATGTATGTCCAATATGTGGCTTTTACTGGCAATGTGTAAACACCCAGCAAGAAACTAAAATGTACATTTGTAAAAGCGCTTCACAAAAGTCGCCATACAAGCGAGTCTTTCTTCCATGTTAGTAGTGGAGGTGGGTGGATACCAAACAAACAAACACTTAAAAAATGCAATGGCGATCTGTAAACCGCATGTGATCAAGTGCTCTTGAGGTCCGAAACGCGTCGTGCGTGGGTTGTTGACCAAAGAAAAACGTCTTGAAATACTGCGGGTCTGAGTCTCCTTCGCCGCCGCCGTGTGGAGGTAGTGGGATCTGGAATCTTCCGATATATATAATATATATATATATATATATATAATGTGTCGAGGGCAATACATTTTCATGATTTTGTTCACTTGACAAGCACGCCAAACCCGCTGCAGCACACTCATTGGCTTCCAGTTTACAGCACCTCGGTTTTGCTGTGGGAAAGAGGACTGTCTGCTGCTAAGGCAAGATACATATCTGTGTATTTATCTATAATGTGCAAAATTGTTGCATTGTTAATCAGCGCAAAGTCTTTGCTATTCAGCAAGCGCTCTAAGAAAATACTGGATCAGTAAGTTGTGCTTGAACTACTGATGTTGTTTCCAATATAAAAACCTTTGCACATGTTGGGAAAACCTAACAATCTATGGCCATACATTATATATATATATATATATATATATATATATATATATATATATATATATATATATATATATATATATATATATATATATATATATATATATTCCTTGAGTATGGGCAAATACATCCAGCAAAATGGCAGCAAGATTGGTGAGTGTTTATTTTCAAAAGAATATGCACCTAAATGTTATTTGTAATTTACAAAACGGACGAAGGTAACAAGCAGTTTTTCAAAACAGTTGTGCAATTTTTAAGGACAGCTTTGAATACCATGTGGAGTTCGAAGGCATCATTTAATAAAACATTTTTGATGTTGGGCAGTATTTTAAAAACATTAAAATGGGGATTCACTGTCACCCCATTAGGGCAACACTGTGGACAATGTGCGAAAAGAAAATGAAGGGAAACATTCTTTTTAAAAAATCACAAAACGACACCCATAATTTTTGGGTAATCTTGTATTGTTGTAGACAACTTTCAGTAACTGTTTACAGAAATAGACCTGGAAAGTATTCACATAGGAAACAATTGTCCATTTAATTTTGGCATGAGCAAAGATATACATGCATCTATTTGCTATTGCAAAAATCTGCAGAGCAGCAGGGATGTGGAATTCTTATAGCCCGACACCCGGGACATATTGTTTGGGGTCTTGGGCAACAAGTTTTATGTGTATTTTGTCCTCTGGACAAGTTGGCCTAACCCCCTACAGCACAAACCCTTCGGCTGCCAGTTTACAGTACCACATTATGGACTAGGGAAGGGCATTGTCTACAGTTAAGGTAATATGTTTGTCCATGTGTTACTGCTGTTCAAACTTGTATTTATGGTTCAATAATGCAAAGCCTTTATTGTTAGGGTGAGCACTAAAAGTAAATGTTGTAAGCTCGGCCTGCGCTACTGACGGTGGTTACAGTATTAATGTGTACACACTTTTTCAAAGTTTAGTAATATGAGTATGTATAATGCTCCCACAATGCTCTCTTATTATATGCAAATATTTGCAGAAGCTTGAAAGCAAGAGTGATGACTCTTTGCTTTCAAAATAAAATGTTCACTAAAAAAATGCAAGTAGGAAAAAAAGTTTCCAAGACTACTGTAAGATTTTAGGTACCATATCTTTGCAGCATCATTTAGTAACATGTTGATGTATGCTTGTATTTCCCAATATTTATAATGGAAAAGCAGTGTAACCAGTTGAAATACAATAATGGGAAACAAAAATAAACAAGCATTGGCATAGCCAGTAGGTCTGAAATTGGTAGTCAGCATTTTGGTTTTGTCAATGCGGGACTTGTTTATGAATCGGTTTTTTTAAAAAAACCTTATCAGTGTGGGAGCTGCTGGGCCCTCACCATTCTAACAAGCATTGGCAAAAGCAAACCTTGTTTTTGGCTTTAAAAAGCACGCGTTGCCACAGCAGTTCCGGGCACTGAACAAAACTACTTTGTGTGCCAATATGATTCTTGTAAAAGAGCAGAATACTGTCACTCACAGTGAAGCCAGCTGATAGACCGAGAGAATGAGAGAGAGAGAGAGAGAGAGAGAGAGAGAGAGAGAGAGAGAGAGAGAGAAGTCTCAAAAGTGCATCCATGGTATAGACCCTTGCATTAAGTGCATATATACAGTTTCTGTGAATTCACAAGAATTTACGGAAGTAGACCAAGAAATAGTACTCTTAAAAAATATTTGTGAACTGCATTTTAGCATGAGCAAATGTGCATGTGTAGATTTGCTCATGTGAAAATCTGAATGTTTCAAGTTCACTTTTCCTCCAACCACTTTTTTCCCAACCCTGGAAGAGATTTTACGTCTGCCAATGTCAGGAGTAAACTTCCAACCTTTTTAAGTATAGGAAAAGATTAGAAAAGAGTTGGTGAAAACCCTTAAAACGTGCAAGTTAGTAGGTTTTCACAGACTAAAAAGGGCATTCCAACCCTTTAAACTATTGCTTACCACTACCTTCAGCCCCAGCATGTAGAACTGCAGAAATGTAGCAACATAAGGGAATTGCTAGTATTCAAACCCTACTATGGTACGGGCCCTGGCATAATTAGAGATGCCATATCAGAACTCTTATATAATGAGATTGTTGCCGTAATTTGTCGCCGCACTACATTACACAAAAGGGACAAGTAGATTTATGAAGCAACCTGCCCCATGGACAAATAGATATTTTATTAAATTTCACACCCCTGAGAGCAGGCACAGTTACTTTTTAAAAAAAATCCTTCTGAGGGAGTGGGGGAAATATTTACCTCAAGAAGAAACACCTTTCCCTACTAACTAACATTGTTCTTTCTTACAATAGTTTCTGAAGAAGCATCTTATGGATTGCTCTAGCAAATGTACTTTTAAGCAAATCACTCAATGTCGTGAAATGTTATTGTAAATAAGCCCATACAGCAGTCTAAGTGCCTAGGTTGCCAACTGAAGATCCACCTGCCTACTCAGTCTGAACTTTTCCGCTTAACCACAAATTTTAATTCGGTGACAAATCACTTCCTCTTGCTGTACCTCGTTGTCTTGTTTGCCAAAATTATGAGCATATACCAAGCACTGGATCAATAACTGGTTTATCTTTTACAACTAAATGAACTCTGCAAGGACTTGTCAGAGTCAACATGTTATGGGCCCAAGTCCTCGCCAACCACTTAACACCCTGGAATGGAGCAGAATATGCTACTGATATGGGAAGGAATAAACCACTTTGCAAAAAGTTGAGGGTCTTAGGGAAAGGTGTAAATTACCATTTAAGGACAGAAGCGGCCATTGAACTGCTAACTATTTTCATTACACCCAAATTTCATTTTTATTTCTCTTTCGTCTTTGTTTCTTGTGTTAACCCTTTTTGCGACACAAGTTACCAAAACTTATAGTCTTTGTTGTACTTTTGCAATGACTTTAAGATTTATGAAATTTTGTTAAACATTACAACATCCTATTCAGTTGTGCCACACGCATACTCTGTCATCTGGTAAAAATAAATCCTCTTAAGTAGCTTTGATCAACTTTTGGCTGCAAATTATTCTTTCAGGATGTGTACCCAATTTGTAGCTCGTGTGGCTGGCCATAAAAAAAAAATAAAGGGAACATTTTTCATTATTTGACTTTACCAGTCATCCTAATTCCAGTTTTAGGAATCGGGACTGTTAAGAAACATTTGAGTTTAGCACCATGATAGTTTTTGAAACACAGATTTCAATTTAGACATGGGAGAGAAATCTAAGGCCGTGGGAAAAGGGATTTCTGCAAATACATTTTTTTGTTTTGTTACTGGCATATGAAGACTAAAGGCATACGTTTTCAAAATGCACGTCATAAGGTAATTTTAAAGAAACTCTTTCCTTATGGATACAGACATCCTTATATTTTACATCAGATAGGACGCCACATTTCGTTCAGCTGAACTTCACACAAAAGGTGCTTGTATGTTTCTCGAATAAAATTGTGCTTTGGGGTACGGAATAGGATTCTGCAACTATTTTTGATCTCCCTCAGCCCTAAAGTCAAGAAGAGTTTTTCCTCAGCATGTTTTGCATTATATATGTCCCATTGATTGAAAATATTGCATTATTAGTATATAAATGCCTAGTATCCCATGGCAATTTGCATTGCTGCAATTTAAAAATAATAATAAATAATAATAATGCAGGTCAAGAGATGTGAAAAATTATGTCTGAAAAGAAAATTGGGATAAAACACCGGCCCCCTTCTGGGCCTTGTTTCTGGAGAGGATTGTAGGGAGTACTCGAGGCTTCATCTAGGGCAAGCACATGTGTAGCGTACTCACAGGCCTTCTATGAACTGCCTGATGATGACGCAGTCAAAATGTAAAAACTTGGATTCATGTACTATGTGGTATACCATGAACAAAAACCACCTACCACTATATGCTGTACCTTTCTCAAAAGAGAAACAAGTGTAAAATGTATCCCAAATACACTGTTTTGAAGGAGGATCTGATATGTAAATTTGTAAAAATGTGGTTCAGGAAATCTAATGGATCAATCAGTGGGATCAGTTTCTAAAGAAAATAATTGTGTAACATTGTAGGATTCTATGCTTTATGTAATGGAAAGCACAAATAAAATATTTGTTTAAAAAAAAAAAGAACGCCCCCGCCACGAAATAAATATAAACAGTCTCTTCCGTACCCCTCTGTGAGTTTTAATTGAAACCATAAATGTCACTTTTCCTGCCTCTATGGACCTGAAGTGGATGACGACATCTACACATGGCTAGCATGACCCACAAGTTAGTCAATTGCTTGGGGCAGCTGCCAAAATGGTGTGTCACCACAATATAGATACATAGATGTATCAAAGCAATAAATACCCTTTCAGGGTTATAGTGCCTCCTAAATTATGCAAAAAGGGGAAGTTGGGAACTTTTCAAGTTGAGTGCAGTTCCTTTATATGGAACACTCTACAACTGCTCACCTTAAATGTCTGTTTTTCTGGATTCATGGTAGCAGTGCCATCCATGCCGAGCTAGAAAAGTGACAAACTCCTGTACCATTTTTGCAGCAAAGCCTTTAAGCATAGGATACGGTAGTGGTGCCATGCACTCTGATCTGGAAAATTACAAAAGCCTTTTACCACTCCAGGCACTGTATTACAGCTTTGGATTGGTAAAACACATTTCAAGCTAACACAGAATGAATAAAAGCAGAGCTTGATAGATGCTACTCTTTTGCTAGAGGTCAGCAGAGAGACATAGCTATGTCCAGACACAAGGGAGCTCTCAGTATAAGTCAAAGCAGGTTTGGAGTGCCACATACCTTATGCAAAAAGGACACTAAAACAGCTCACCTCAAATGTCTGTTTTTCTAGCAGAATGTTTAAGCATAGGATTTGCAGAATGTCATTGTTGTTGCAGAGTGATCCATTTAAAGAAGTTGGTCTCCAACAAAAACTTGAGAACACTTTGATGGTTTACAATACACTGAAATAAAGTATGTATGTGTTCTAATCAAGGTGCCGGCCAATAGGAAGCTCTATATACAATACAGGCATGGTGGTCCGCCAGTTAACGCATTTACAAACTCTTGGCTGCGCAGTGAGGCTCAGCCTAAAGGTTGCCCCTGTAGCTTGATTTGCATGAATCAATAGGCCATGTTTTTTCGCTTGAAAAACCTATGAGTAAATGGCTAATCCCCGTTTGTAGACAATTTGGAACTCATGATTTCAGAGTGGCCCTGTGCATACTGAAATCTGAGAAAGACCTTTATTCGTGTGCACAAGAGCGAAGTTTCTGGGCCTCTCCTGAGAGATTAGAAGGAAGGCATTGACATCAGCCCTGATCCATCCTTGAGGCCCCTGGACCAAGTTGGTGAAGGTCCCAAAAAGTTGATGTGAAAATCCTCTTTTATGACGATTATTTTAAGGCCCATTGATTACATTCCTTTTAAATGTAAATATTCCCCCCCTTTATCCTCGAATAAATAATAAACTCAAAATGCCAATCGTAACTCTCCACTATTCACTATGAATAGAATCGAAGGCAACATTTTGTCATTTTTACTAACTGGGATACAGGATGATCAAGTTTACCAATGAATTTTTGTGTTTTAATTGTGTGATGACTTACATTTTTATATAACTATTTTAAACCCTTGTTGTGTAATGTTTTATGGTCTGATGTCCAAATAAAATGTTAACAAATGTATACACACTTTAGATAAGGGACATTGCTACTTTGTACATCAATCTCAAAATGTCCTAGCAAACAGAGTCCTAAACAATCGAGTTGCCTATCTTGTGATGATTAGAAAGAAACTTTCGTAACATGTTGTTTCTTTGCCAGTCACACAGTAGGAAAAGGATGACATGGACAATCCTAACATGTGGTCGTATAGGAACTAATGGACATATGGGGGCATGTAGAAACATCAGGTGCGATTTGACGCCCACAACAGTATTTTGCTGTTTCCTGACATTTTATGTAATTGGCAAACAACTTAGGATCACATGATAACTGTTGACCCTATGTATTTCACTGCCTGTTCTCCCAGGGCTGATAATAAGTGCTATTTTAATTGTATTTGTCTTTTAAACATATAGGGGCGTGTTCCTTTTTTAGATTGAAATGTATAATGTTTGTTTGAATGCATGTCTCTTTTATGGTATATATAAATATATATATGTGTGTGTGTGTGTGTGCATATATATGTGTTTGTATGAAAATATATATGTTTGTGTATATATATATGTGTGTATAGATATGTCTGTGTGTGTGTGTATATAATGTGTGTGCGTATATATAATGTGTGTTTGTGTGTGTGTGTATATATATATATATATATATATATATATATATATGTGTTTGTGTGTGTGTGCGTCTATATATGTATATCTAATAATTGCAGGAGTGTGTGGATGTGTAGGCTTAAACAAAATATCATTTTTGCTTTGGTAGAAATGTTCCTTCTACCAGCTCCACTTTTCTGCCTAGATGTCAATGCTTCATACTACCAGTTGTCCTAATTGCCTCTCTTCTCCGAAAGATTACATTGCACTCCTGAATACTGAGTTCATTTTTGACACTGCAGGAAAACGGGCGCTCAGTTTGATGCAATATGCGGTTTGCGTGTCTTTTTTCTGTGTCTTTTTTCTGTAAGTCCTTTGCATTTGTTTTGCAATGTAGAAAACGGTGTGCAGCAATAGTGTTGGGGTCAGGAGTATTGTAATGAACCTCTCAATCAATAATGTATTGGAGTAAATTAAAAATGTATTGAGAAAGGTGTCACTTAATGCACTCTCTCTCCTTAGATTTAGCAGCTAATCCTGCAAATTCATCACATCCTGCCAGTGAGTCAGTTTTTCTGGTAACCGGATAGGTGTGCATGGCATGTTTCTGCCCTCCCCTCTCCTTCGCTGGATGGTTTCAGTTACAGGTTGGGGATGTAAAACAATTACTTAGTTCCTTTCTCAAAGACCTCTGATTAGGCGCATTGTTTAGCCTAGCATGCCTGACCCAGTAAGCCACGATGTTACACTGTCACTTGACAGCGTGACAGTCTCAGAATTTGATAGCTCCCAGAAAGGAAGGCGTCCTACCAGGACTTAGCGCCTCGCTGGTAAAGAATACCGAGTCCGAAGAGGTCACCGGGCAACCCGACACGCCTTTCTGGTGAATGAAAACAGAGGGAGTTGCTTGTGATCGAGGTGTTAACAGAAGGTGTGAAGCCAGTGGTGTTCAAGGGTCAGTCCAAATAAAGTTTCAGGAGGAATCTTTATCGGTTCCTACCTATTTTTTAGCTGTTGGTAATTCTAGCACTGTTTTTTGAAAGTTTAATTATAATAATGCCCGGCAGTCCTAAAGCAATTATTTTTTAAATTGTATTTCCGACTGATGATAGGACCGGAAGTAGCCCCATTAAGGTATTGAATAGCATCCAACAAATTATATGCTGCTTGTGTATCATGTGCATAGTACTCAACACCGCTCCACACCAGTCTCTGAACTCCAGTTCAATGTCTTGTTTTTCAACCCACTTTGAATTGTTGACTTATTGAAATTAGCATCATCTGCATTTTACTTTGCATTTATGGTTTTTTGCCTTTGCGCTCTGAACATGCGTTTGCAGCTGCTCCCTGTCATCATGTTTCATGGCTGTGCTCTATGTTGCAGTGTTAGCATTCCACCCAAGGCTCTGGAAAGAGGCCTTTTGCTCAAGCAGATCAGGGTTAGCCCCATACCTCAGGAGAATTTCGATTTCAGTTTGAAAGCTAACATTAAATGCAAAAGTTAGAAGGATTACTGATATTACTGTGCCGATTCGAAAAGCAAGGCAATCTATCCAAGGGTTATCACCCTCAGGCAAGATGTTTTCGGAAACCCCATAAAGGTAAAAGCATCAGGTCACAATTCGTCCGCCATTATGCAGTGATTTGCTCTAATATGCCACGTGTAGTCGAATGGCAGTGTACATTTTCATGATATATCAATATGTCCTTCCTCGCAGCAAATCCTGTAGGTATTGTTATACCTGTGGGGAGGAGCACCTCCAGCACCCCAGTAGCGCTAGCATCCCTGTTTGCTCTGGGAGGCTTAAGACACCTTGGATGAACGGATGCCTGGATGACTTCACAAATCTGATCTACAGATGCTCAGTCCCACTGGCGTTTTGCCACAGAGGAGGACCAAATTATGCAGCAGGATTGACTAAATAAATTATGCAACAAGAAAAGTCATATTATGCGGCTTAATGGGGCACATTTTGTGATGATATGACTTCCATACTTTGACATTTTTACACCTGGTAACAGTGTCTGGGGAAAAAGAGTTTGTCTTATGAGTTCCAGTTTAATATCCAAATACAGCAATAAGCAACTCAGAGATGACCAGTCAATCTTTGCAAAAAAAGCCTTATGATGATCAGGACCCAAGTCACCATATTGTTTGTGATTTTTGATCCGTTTGAGCTAGAAACTTACCCTGGGCGTAGGACTACGCAATGCTCGCGGAGCGTGCATAGTTTGCGCTGCTACGCAGATTGCAGACAGCACTGTGCAAAACACGCAGCGGGCATTTTTTGCTTGCTCGCTCGCAGTGCTCAACGTCAAGTTGGCGACCGCGAGCGAGGAAAATCACCATCCTGGCGAGATTTTTTCCTCTTTCGCGATCAGCAACATCAAGTGGCCGATCGCGAGCGTGGAAAATATACAACCCGGCGAGATTCTCAACACGGGGAGGTCAGGTTTCTCATTGCGAGTGGTCACGTATGCTCGTGACCGCTCGCGATGAGAAACTACCAGTCCACGCTGAGAAAGCTGCCGCTCAAGTACAAATTTACTCGAGCGGCAGAAAACGACCGCTTGCACTGTGCCTGATGTCGTTTGCAATGATTGCACAGTGCGGACAAGCATCCAGCACTGTGCAATCAGTGCGAACAGCATTTTCCCTACTGCACTACGCAGTTGGCGTAGCTATGCCTAGCTTGCAAAGTGCACTTTGCGTAGCTACTCGTAGCGCTACTACGCGAACTGCGCCCAGGGTTAGTAGAAACACTTTTTTTTGTTAAAATCTGCAGATTATGCAGCAATTGCTGAAATCCATAATTATGCAACAATCGCCCCAGAATACCATAATTCCAGTGGCCCTGGGGATACTTAATCAATCAATCAGGGGCTTGTAAAGCGCGCTACTCACCAGTGAGGGTCTCAAGGTGGGTGTGTGTGGGGGGGGGGGGTAGGGGGGGACAGCTCCGGATCATTCAAAGAGCCAGATCTTGAGGTCCTTCCAGAACATGTGCACGGTCGGGGAGCGTCTGATGTTCACGGGGAGCTCGTTCCAGGTTTTGGCTGCGATGTAGGAGAAAGCGCTCCCTCCTGTTCTACTTATGTGGATGCAGGGGACCTCCGCCAGGGTGAGGTCTGCGGAGCGGAGGTTCTTCTTGGGTATGTGGAAGGATACTCTCTTGTTGAGGTATTTGGGTCTGATGTTGCTGAGGGATTTGTAGGCGTGGGTGAGGAGCTTGAAGGTAACCCTCTTCTCTACAGGGAGTCAGTGGAGCACTTGTAGGTGTTGGGTCATGTGTTTGTGGCGTGGTGTCCCTAGGACGAGTCTGGCAGCGGCGTTCTGGATGGTTTGGAGTCTGTGTAGTAGAGTCCTGCTGATACTGGCGTATAGGGCGTTGCCATAGTCCAGTCTGCTGGTTAGGAGCGTGTGGGTGACCGTCTTTCTGCACTCAGGGGGGATCCATTGGAAGGTCTTGCGGAGGATGCGGAGGCAGTTGAAACTGGTGGACGTGACGGCGTTGTTCTGGCGGTTCATGGAGAGGGAGGAGTCGAGGATGATGCCGAGGTTTTTTTGTGTGGCCTGTAGGAGTGGGTGGATTTCCGAGGGCGGAAGGCCAACAAGTGTCGTCCCAGGCGGAGGATTGGGGTCCGAGACTGAGGACCTTGGTCTTCTCTGAGTTGAGCTTCAGGCAGCTCTCCTTCATCCAGGCTGCCACATTCTTCATTCCTTCCTGGAAGCAGAGTCTGATGTCTTCGGGAGTCTTCTTTTAGGAAGTGGTATTCCTAAAACACTAACATCTGTTCAGGTGTCAGATTTGTCTGCGTTGCTTTGAATGCTTGATGAAGGCCATAAAGACAGTCTTTTCTCTTTGAGTCTCTCTGGAGTCTGATACAAATTACTCAAGCTGTTAACATCAGCACCTATCTTTATTTCTGTCCCAAGCTCTTCCTTAATTTCTTCGAAAAGCCACTAGAATTTTGATGAGGCCTTATCCTATGCAATTTCAGAACTATTCTCCACCCAGCTCTCTGCAAGTATTCCTTCACTTTTTAGGTTTTGCCTGGCGAAAGCTGCGCTCTGCGCAGCTTTTTCGCGCAGGCGAAAACCTAATGAGAACTGTAGTGTGGGTTTGGGTCGGCCCTCGTCATTCATTGGCTGGCTCCATAAATGGAGCCTAGCCATTGGACGAGGGGCCTGTCCGTCAATGCCGGACCAGATTCGGGGGCGTTCCCGAGATTCTTTGGCTTTTGCCGACGTCACGCGACGTCAGCCGAAAGCCGGGAACGCCCCCGAATCTGGTCCGGCTGCCTTCCTGCTCCGTGAGCGGTGTGATTAGAATTATTCGGAAATACATCCTGCTCCGTGAACGGTGTGATTAGAATTATTCGGAAATACAAAGAAAAAAAAAGTTTCTTGCTGCGCAAAACGTCCATTGGAGAATCCTGAAGCTCTCTCTGCCAACGACTTCTGCTTTTTTACGCAAGAATAATTGAAACCATTATCTGGAGAGCACAGAATGTTTTTGAAAGCCTGCCAGCTAATTTTCCAGTAACTTCTTCGGCAGTGGTACGCAGACAACTCTTCGATCTGAAGTTCAACAATTGCACTTTTAAGAGCTGGCCTCTAATTTGATTTGCAGTTATAAGATTTATATTTTGTGATTGGCTCAACGTTTAATTATTGTTTTAATTAATACAATCTTATTATATGAAAACCCCCTCATTGCAGCCATCGTCATTTCTGTGATCCTGTTGGTGTTTAGAGCCGACCCCACGTGAACAGACCGGTGGCCGAGTGGAACGGAGATGCCACCTCTACTAATTAATACAAAGTGCACGCTCCCCCGTGTTCCCGCCCCCCGTCCCGCTGTCCGTGTTCTCGCCCCCCCCTCCCGCCCCCCCACCCGTCTCCTCTGCAGACCACTGGGTGTCGGCAGAGAGCGTCGTAACGCCGTGGTTCAGGTCTCGGGGTTGGTCCCGCTCTCTGCAGTGCGGGGTGTTGCACAGATCCGAGGGTCATGTCATTAACACCTCCCCAGCCCCTTCTGACAGCAGCTGCTCGACCCGCTGTCCTTCCTGCGGAGCTGGGAGCCAGCGCACCACGCACCGCAGAGGGGAGTGAAAGGAGGAGGGGCAGGAGGCGGGCAGGAACTGGATCCGATGAGCTGACTGCCCCGTCCGCCCGCGCAGCGCCTTCCCGCGCCCCCGGTGTTGGCTCGGCTGAGCTTTCCCTTTTCATTTCCTGGATTGCGACGCTGTGATTGCCCCGCACGCAGGATCCCGGGAGGAGGAACTTATGTGACCCCCGGCCCGGAGCTTGGATAACGCAGGTAAGCTCTCCCTCCTTCCCGTGCCCCCTTGTTTCAGGAAGTAAAGGGGTTCTTGTGACCGCCTGTCCTGTTCCTCACCCTTGGATCCGCAGGAACTGGGCGAGGAGAAGGATCTTGGGATAAGGAAATCCGGAGAGGTAGGCCACAGTCACGCTTCAAGGTGTGTACTCGGGCAGCACTCCCGCCCCGTTAACAATTGACACGTAACACGAGTGAGTAACCTACACAAACATGTGTTACGGATCCTGTCACTCTGTTTTCTGCGCCTTTACAATCCGTGATATTCCTTAAAACGTGAATTAGTGAGAAACCCTGAAAGGGTGAAACGCAACAAGACAGAAAACTTCCCCAGTTGCTGCTGTCATCACGCCTGCCCTTTCCCATACGTGTTGTATGTATCAGCTTTTCTCAACAACAGTGGCTGCTTCTGGGGAACAGCACGTCTGAAAGTTATCTGTCACTTTCTTCCTGCCCCACTCGTTAACCCTCTCCATGTATTTTGCTTTTCAGGGCGTTGTTTATAGCGAGTAACCTGGCAGATACATTAATTATTGGAAGCTGTTTTAGAATGCATTGTACGTTGTTATTTCATTCTTAAATCAGTTCTGGTAAATGCGTTTAAATATTATTACAGTCCGTACTGGGCATTCTTTGCTGTATAGTTAGTTATACACAAAATTTCGCTCATAAAGCACATTTTACGCGTTTGTAGGTGTAGGCGTTTGTAGGTGAAAGCTGCACTGGTGAAGTCGTAGCAAGTTTCCGGACAGGCTTCAGACACAGAGAATTGCCTCTGGTTTCAGGGATCCAAGCACTGCTTCCCTGGTCTTATAGGGACTGGTTACAGTTATGAAGTACGGGCGTTGGTTTCGAGGATCCCTGTGCTGTTTTCCCAGGCCAGCTGTTTGCTGCCCTCTCCCAGCCTGCCCTCTCCCAGCCTGCCCTCTCCCAGCCTGCCCTCTCCCAGCCTGTCCTCTCCCAGCCTGTCCTCTCCCAGCCTGTCCTCTCCCAGCCTGTCCTCTCCCAGCCTGTCCTCTCCCAGCCTGTCCTCTCCCAGCCTGTCCCCTCCCTGCCCTTTCCCAGCCTGCCCTCTCTCAGCCTGCCCTCTCCCAGCCTGCCCTCTCCCAGCCTGCCCTCTCCCAGCCTGCCCTCTCCCTGCCTGTTGTCGTGTCCCGGCGGCAGCAGGCAGGAGCGTGCACTGCGTCCCCGAAGTAACAGCCCTAAAGCAAGCAAGAAGTACGCCCCCCCTCCCACCAATCCCTGTTAGGTAGTGGAAACTGTCCAAACTGGGGTGCAGACAGCCCCTCTCACCTTTCGGCCTGGTACCACTGCACCAGCCGCACTACTTCCCTACTGACCGTTCTCCACTTCAGCCCCGTCTAAATTACAATTCATGCTTGTGACCCTTTTGCCTGCTTGTGCTTGTTTTCATGACCCTGTTGCCTGCTTGTGCCTCTGTGTGCCCCTGTTGCCTGCTTGTGCCTCTGTGTGCCCCTGTTGCCTGCTTGTGCCTCCGTGTGCCCCTGTTGCCTGCTTGTGCCTCCGTGTGCCCCTGTTGCCTGTTTGTGCCTCCGTGTGCCCCTGTTGCCTGTTTGTGCCTCCGTGTGCCCCTGTTGCCTGTTTGTGCCTCCGTGTGCCCCTGTTGCCTGCTTGTGCCTCCGTGTGCCCCTGTTGCCTGCTTGTGCCTCCGTGTGCCCCTGTTGCCTGCTGGTGCCTCCTTGTGCCCCTGTCGCCTGCTTGTGCCTCAGTTTTCGTGCCCCTGTTGCCTGCTTGTGCCTGTTTTCGTGCCCCTGTTGCCTGCTCGTGCCTCCGTGTGCCCCTTTTGCCTGCTTGTGCCTCCGTGTGCCCCTGTTGCCTGCTTGTGCCTCCGTGTGCCCCTGTTGCCTCCGTGTGCCCCTGTTACCTGCTTGTGCCTCCGTGTGCCCCTATTGCCTGCTTGTGCCTCCGTTTTCGTGCCCCTGTTGCCTGCTTGTGCCTCCGTTTTTGTGCCCCTGTTGGCTGCTTGGGCCTCCGTTTTGGTGCCCCTGTTGCGTGTGCCCCTGTTGCCTGCTTGTGCCTATGTGTGCCCCTGTTGCCTGCTTGTGTCTCTGTGTGCCCCTGTTGTCTGCTTGTGCCTCTGTGTGCCCCTGTTGCCTGCTCGTGCCTCCGTGTGCCCCTTTTGCCTGCTTGTGCCTCCGTGTGCCCCTGTTGCCTGCTTGTGCCTCCGTGTGCCCCTGTTGCCTCCGTGTGCCCCTGTTGCCTGCTTGTGCCTCCGTGTGCCCCTATTGCCTGCTTGTGCCTCCGTTTTCGTGCCCCTGTTGCCTGCTTGTGCCTCCGTTTTTGTGCCCCTGTTGGCTGCTTGGGCCTCCGTTTTGGTGCCCCTGTTGCGTGTGCCCCTGTTGCCTGCTTGTGCCTATGTGTGCCCCTGTTGCCTGCTTGTGTCTCTGTGTGCCCCTGTTGTCTGCTTGTGCCTCTGTGTGCCCCTGTTGCCTGCTTGTGCCTCCGTGTGCCCCTGTTGCCTGCTTGTGCTGTGTGGGTGTGTGTGGAGGGCTCTGTGTGGCTGTGTGTGTGGGGGCTCTGTGTGGCTGTGTGTGGGGGTGTGTGTGGGGGGCTCTGTGTGTGTCATTTGCGAGAGATAAAGCTAGTGGCATTGTAAATGACAATGCCATTTATTTATGTTAAAAAAAACATAAAATAAAAATAATGTCAAGAGCAATGCCAATAGCTCTAACTTTAACAAAGGCAAAACCATTGCATTGTAAATGCTTGTTTTGTTAGGCAGTAGACCCCTCAGCTAATTGTCATTGCATCTCCAGCGTCTCCTGCAAGGAACCCTATAAAGTCTGGCTCATTTAAAATGCACCATAGTGACCGGATGGTGGGCACAATTTGCCATCATGTCTGTGAATGCCAATTCATAACCTCAAAACGTAATCAATTCCTACAACAAATAGACAGCCTTCAGTAAGTACTACCTCTTAACCCATCACAGGCTATTTAGGTTATTGCTGGTTTTCTTTCACCTGCTCCACAGCATTGAAGGACAGGTAAGTATCATGCCATTCATTAACCTCTCTCAGCCAGTGAGGATAATTACAGTTGTGGGACGGAAAGAGACTTGACAGTGGCCATCTCCTCACAGAATGGAGCCTGTAAAAATTGGAGAACAGCAACCCAAAATAAATCATTCTATAACGTTTAAGCATCCGGCACAGGAAAATGATGGAACCATATAATAAGATATCCTTCATCTGTAATCTTTGGGTGACACCTATGACTCAGGAACATTTACAGCAGAAAACGCCGTTTTCGGAGACAGGGAAACACAAGGACTAGGGGTAAAGGAATAGGACCCTCAACAAGAGCAGCAGATTAATTAATACTCGTGTGATATCAAAGAAGCAGATATCAAAATTAGTCAGCTGAACAAAATAGAAACCAGGCACTAGGAGTTCCTGATCGCCATCTTTTATCTTTAACTTTGACACAAGATCAGCAATACAAAACATCTAACGAAAACTTGAAGGGTGCTCTAATCAACACAGTATGACCTCTCGTTCAAGCTACACATGGGCATCATAAGAGTAGTATTAAACAAATGACAGGTTGCTTGATATACAGAGAACCTTCGACACAAACTCCATCTCAAACCACCACACAGAGACAACCATCTAAATACTTCAAATTCACATGAGTTATGTTGGAAGATTACAAGTTAACAACTCTCTTCCCCTGTGGAACTTTCTTGGTTTTGCTTCACTAGAGACCCAATGTACGGCTTTCGGTGAATCACTTTTCTTCAATGGGAAAGGCACCACCTTGGTGGCCATCGCGTCTGCTGTTTGTGCAGCTTGTTCACTTGGGTGCGAGAACACTGAACCTAATTTTGCCAGCTGGAAAATTCATCCAGTAAAATCACACCAGGTGTGGGCTGCAGACAGAGCCCAGCCTCGGTTCTCCACTCCAACCCATCCCCTTCCTTGGCACAGGGAAGCATGAAATGCTGCCCTGCTAGTCTTTGTTGCTCTCTTGCCTTCCAACTTCTACCCAAGCCCCCATTTAATCCTGCTTACTACTGTTGATAAAAGCAAATGGCAATGACCCTGGAATTGGGACCCCCACATACGGATTTTGGCCCAGTATTCCAGGGAAAATAATCTTAATAGCCTGATGTATCTGCAAAGATACCTGCTAAAACATTATTTCCAGCCATGCGGTATCCAACGGACGCAAATCGGCTGTCATGTAATCCAGGCTTAAGCGTAAGGCAGAACTTACATTATGTTGGAGAGGTGTGGTAGAGATCTGCAGATCAGAAAGGTAAGAATTGAAGAGCGTGAGTATAAGAAAAAGAGCAGTTTGTACATCATTTATAGGGATGCTCATTACAGAGGTGTACGCTTTTTGGGGGGGATAAATGCCTAAGGATTAGTTTAGTAGCCAGTCCGATTTACATATATTTTGTTTACATAAATTAGTTCACATTGTTTTCATTAAATCTATCTTTCTAGAAGTTCTTTCTGAAATGTAATCCAAGTGAATTTCTATAATGAGAAGCAAAGGCATACTACGCAGTTATGCTAATAATGATCAAATTGTATTCACATTTTATAGTTCCACATCACTAATGTCATTACTCTGAGTAGCTTTGGCTGATGTTTTCGCTTTCTTCTCCTGTGAGGCTTCGCAAGGAGAAATTAATTATTGTAGATGCCCTACTTTAGCCAGTGCCAAACTGTAGCTGCATTGTTAATATCCAACTGTCAGCCTACTTCAACACCTTCAAACTCCTCCACCCATCACAGTCTGGCTTCAGGGCTTTCCGTCACGGAGACAGTGCTTATGGAAATAACAGACTCCATTAAATTTGCGTTGGACGCCTGCGAAAACGCAGCCCTAGTTTTATTAGATCTCTCCGTGGCGTTCAACAAAATGTCCTATTAGATCCTGATGCAGCCATTGGGGTGGAGGTGTCTGCGCTAGCCTGGCTGAGCTCATACCTTGAGAACAGGTAGTGTGGCTGAAACTGTTATATTCCAAGACGAAAATTCCCAAGTGTGAAGTGCCTCAGGGCTCGGCACTGAGCCCCATGCATTTCAATATCTATATGATACCCCTGGCATATCTTTTTGAATCATCCCAGCTTCTGCTGACCTATGACAACAACTCGACAGAGTCTGTGTCAAAATTTGCTGCATGTATAGAAGCAATAATGGGGTGGCCTAAGACCAATTTGCTCCAATACAACCCAGAAAAAACAGAGGTTTTATTGTTTGGTGCCAACTCCCTGCCCGACTGGTCAGGGGTATGGCTGGCAAGTTGCACCTCAACCCCCTACCCACAGAGATAGCTAAGAATCTAGGGGTGCTTATTGACATGCACCTTTCTTTTAAAGCACAGATCACTGCGGTGGTCATACGGTCCTGGATTTTGAGGATGCCTAAAAAATTCCTGAACCTCCTGCCTTGGTATGTTCAGAAAACAGTAGTGCAGGCTTTAACTTTGTTCAGACTAGACTACTCAAACATTCTGTACCTAGGGGCACCAGATTATCTAATTCACTGACTACTATTGGTGCAGAAAATGGCAATTTGCTTCTTATTTAAGCTGCCCTAGCACGCCTCCATTTCTCATTACCATAACCAACTGCACTGGCTTCCAGTTAAAAGGAGGACCAGGTTCAAGGTACTGACTATCGCTCATGTCGCCTACTATAAGACGGACCCCAATATTTGTCCATAGGTAGGTGGAATACTACCCCAAAATAACTCTACATTCTCAGTCAGCAAGGTTGTTAGCCATACCCCTCACCAAACAGAAGAAATGGGGTGGTTCAGCCTGCTCGTTTCTTGCGAACAAATACTGGAACAAGCTCCGCTTCCTTTCTAATGCATCCCCGTCAGAAGAAATCTTCCTACAAGCTTCTGAAAACTCATCTGTTTTAACTGTAGGATATGGGCCACCCCCCATTTGTTCTTTGCCTCAGCGCCGGGATACTCTCATAGTAACTGTTACGCTTTAAAAAAATCCTCATTCATTCATACCTGTGTCTGCAACCAGTAGCAGCAGGCAAACTAGTCTGATGCAAAGAATGAGCAATACTTACATTATATTTGACAGGTAGGGTGAATTCTCCATCTAAGCATCTACAACTCATAAAGGTAAGAGTTCAAGAATGTAATAAACATGTAATTTGATTGTGACAGTTTGTTCATAATGTATAAGCAGGCTTACTGGAGACAGTCATTTTTAAGGCTAAATCCGCAGGCATTAGTTTTCTCGCTTGCCCAATTTGCACTTAATTTGTATGCTTAAGTTAGTTAGCATGGTTTTCATTAAATCGATCTTTCTACAAGGTTTTTCAAAAAATGTAATCCAAGTTAATTTCTATAGCAGGCAGAGGCACTGTCAGCATTTATGCTAATAATAATAATTGCAACTTTCAGGCACATTTTACATTTCCACATCACTAATGTCATTACTCTGAATAGGCTGGGTTCATGTTTTCCCTGTCTGCTCCTTTGAGGCTTCACAAATGGCAAGTAATTGTTGTAGATGCCCTACTTTAACCAGTGCCAAACTGTAGCTGAATACATAGTTACTCACGTCTGCTACCAGTGGCAGCAAGCACAACTTTAGCCTGATGCAAAGATTGGACAGAAATGTTGTGATCATCTTCCCTTCACGAGCTATGACATCAAGATAGAAAAGGCACCTGGACTAAGGAGACGATGGAGGGAGAAGTGCAACATTGGAGAGAGTTCCAGCTGGAGTATGCTAAACTAGGTCTAGTAGGTTTGAGGGAGGCAAGAGAAGTTTACCTATGTGGGGACTGAAGCAGGATCCTAGCATGCTGTGGGAGCTTTGAGTGGAGTGGGATGGCAGCCATTGAAGTCAACATGGCTGAGGTGAAGTATGAGTGGAGGAGCAACGTACCCTCAAGGACTGTGGTCTGGTAATTCCTGACTGAGTAGGCCCATTTACTGCCTCGGGGTGGGGCAGTAGCCAAAATGTGAAAGGCAGTAAATTAGAAGCATCAGAGGTGCAGTAGAAGTTGTGGCAAGAAATGGAACTTGGACACAGGCCTCAGCAGAGAGTGAGGCAGAAGTGGAAAGGAACTTACAACAAGCATTGGCATAGCCAATAGGTCTCGTCTTTGGGACTGTATAAGCGTGTGAGGAAATACTGTAAGCAAAGAATTAGAAACCCAGTTAATGTTGTTCTTTATTGTCCTGTATGTGTAAATATTTTAATAATCGACTGATACATGTTTTTATTGTTGTATGTTCATCATTGTAATGATTTTTTTAAATCAAATAATAAAGTAATATATTTTAGAAAAAGTCTCAGCCAGTGGCATTCATTTTTTGTCCACTGTGCTACGTCACACTGGGAGTAATCAAGTGCAAACATCTCTTAGTCGGGGTTTGTTTGTGTTCCCATCCAGAAGGGACATGACCTGGTAGTTTGTGCTAGACTTATGCTACCACAGCAAAATCAACAACTTTGGTATGGAGTGTAAGAGCAGGGCCAAGCCTGATTCACGTATGGCTTGCTCCCAGTCTGTAGTGGAACAGGTAGCAAAAAATACCATGAACAGGAATGCCCATTAATTCTAATGGGGTTGACCCAGTGACCCTTAGAACCTGGGTTCTAAAGTTAGACAAAAAACAGTGGTTCTGTCCGGTATAAAGCAATTTCTTTGTTTTGCTATAAATCTAAATACTCTTTACGCATTTCGCATCATCAATAATGAAAGTACAATATGTAAGAACACACAACACAACTCTTACTCTAAAAGATTTTTCTTATTATAGATATCTTGCATAAATCAATCAATTGCAAAGTGGCTGTCCGAGACAGAAATGACATGGAATCAAACAAGGTGAAATGTTTAGGTGACTGGTGACAAGTGATAATTGTGTTATACAAAGATATGGGAGGATGACATAATAACATACAAAAACATACATTTTCATCTGTCCATTTTTGAATTCAATAGTCACAACAAACACAACTATTCTTTTTTCTTGTGTTGTGACTCTCCGGCCTCACAGGCTACTGACGAAACTTCTAGCCCTTCAAGTTCTCAGGGTGTCCTTCATTCCCTTGTCCTGATGAAGACCCGGTCCAGATACAATTAAGTCTGCACCAGACTCTAGGGTCAAAACGTCGACATTGTGTTGCCAATCCGTCCATGGAAAGTCACAACACAAGAAAAAAGAATAGTTGTGTTTGTTGTGACTATTGAATTAAAAAATGGACAGATAAACATGTATGTTTTTGTATGTTATTATGTCATCCTCCCATATCTTTGTATAGCACAATTATCACTTGTCACTACCAGTCACCTAAACATTTCACCTTGTTTGATTCCATGACATTTCTGTCTCGGACAGCCACTTTGCAATTCATTGATTCATGCAAGATATCTATAATAAGAAAAATCTTTTAGAGTAAGAGTTGTGTTGTATGTTCTTACATATTGTACTTTCATTATTGATGATGCGAAATGCGTAAAGAGTATTTAGATTTATAGCAAAACAAAGAAATTGCTTTATACCCGACAGAACCACTGTTTTTTGTCTAAAAAAATGAACTGGAATGCGGCATAGAGTAACCACTGGTGGCTAAGATTAATTCAGGAATTCTGTCAATCACTTTTTTGTTCTTGTAGTTGCATCTTAGTACTATTACACATAACGTATATTTCATGAACGGCTAACATCCTATAACGGAATTTGATCAAGCACGTTAAATGGGCAGGTGTATGGGAGGCGGGGGCAGGTGTTCGGGGGGAGGGGGCAGGTGTACGGGAGGAGGGGGCATCTTCGCCGTCTTGTGCTGGGTTTGGAGTTCAAATGCAAAAACAACAGTTAATGGACAGAATGCAGAACAATGTCATACATTCACCCCAGTACAGAGATCTGGGCCTAAATCCATCATTATTTTGCTCACCATGTCATTCCAGTTTGTACCCCGCCTTATGCAAATCAGTCTTGACCCATGACAATTAGTCTTTACCCTGTCCCACATAGGAACAGTCCAGCCCGAATTGCCAAGCCAGGTCCTCCCTGGACTGAAAACAAGCATCCTAGGATCAG
This sequence comes from Lissotriton helveticus, assembly GCF_964261635.1. Classification (NCBI taxonomy): domain Eukaryota; kingdom Metazoa; phylum Chordata; class Amphibia; order Caudata; family Salamandridae; genus Lissotriton; species Lissotriton helveticus. The sequence continues at coordinate 836,035,438 of NC_136067.1, forward strand.
CTTCGGGGTTTCACCCCTCTTCAGCCAGACTAGCTTTATTCCATCGGCCTGACTCACGTCTGGGCATACCCGTCCCACTCAGAGTGACAAATGCAAAAACAACAGTTGATGGACAGAATGCAGAACAATGTCATACATTCACCCCAGTACAAAGATCCGGGCCTAATCCATCAGTATTTTGCTCACCATGCCATTCCAGTTTGAACCCAGCCATATGCAAATCAGTCTTGACCCTGTGCCTCATGGGAACAGTCCAGCCCGAACTGCCAAGCCAGGTCCTCCCTGGACTGGAAACAAGCATCCTAGGACCGGTTTCGGGGTTTCACCGCTCTTCAGCCAGGATAGCTTGATTCCAGTGGATTGAAGAGCACGGGACCCACGTTTGGGCATACCCGTCCCACTCGGGGTGACAAATGCAAAAACAAAAGTTGATGGACAGAATGCAGAACAATGTCATACATTCACCCCAGTACAGAGATCTGGGCCTAAATCCATCGGTTTTCTTGCTCACCATGCCATTCTTGTTTGAACCCAGCCATATGCAAATCAGTCATGACCGTGTGCCTCATGGGAACAGTCCAGCCCAAACTGCCAAGCCAGGTTCTCCCTGGGCTGGAAACAAGCATCCTAGGACCGGTTTCGGGGTTTGGAGTTCAGGGACTCTGCCTTCCGGGAAGGGGGAGGTGGGGACAGATCAATTTACAACTCAAATGTGAAAGGCAGCATAAATCTCCAGCTGGAAATCCCCTATCTGAGAGACACTGGGATTGAGAGGAAAAGAGACACTTGGTGACAGGACGGAAAGAGACGCCCCGGGGCTGTTGTGATTGGCCCACGGGGAGGAAGAGAGACACCTGTTGTTGTGCGAGACGGAAAAACAAACACCCGACGCATAGGAAATGCAGTTCAAGTGGGCATGAGACCTCAGAACCAGGAAGAGACAGCCATGCTGGGGATGAGATGGCCACCAAGGGACTGAGTGATTCATTCTCATGTAGAGACACCGGGGTAGGCAGACAGACACCCCTTGAGGCAAGGAGACCTGTAGCCTGGGTAGAGACAGCAAAGCGGCTTTGAAAAGGACCATGAGGGAGATATACTCACACCCAGAAATTACGTCCCCCCAGTTCAGAGACTCACCCGCAGGTGCACTCAGCAGCAAAGACAATTTGTAGATTGTGGACGGCTGTGCCATCTTGAGAGTACTGAAAAGAGGACGAGAGACTGCCACAGAGCGCAGGAGGTGTGTGATCCTCTGCTTCCAAGTCAGGCTGCCTCTGAAGCATGGCGTGTCAACACTGGCAATGCGTCCTGCGTTGGTGTCTGTTTCTTCCGTGTGCCCGGACTGTGCTGTCGTCGCTCTCTGATACGTCTGCTGTAAACTAAAAACAAGTAACCTGATACTGGAATGCACCCTGCCGTGCAGCTGGCACACTGCACGTCGCTGATGACTGTCCTCGCTCCCGAGACACATAGGCTATGGGAGGGAACATTTAAAGATAAGGCGGGACATACCCGAGTCTTTGCCATTTGCGTGCTTTCTTTTGTGGAAGCCTTACGCAAATGGCCAATCAGAGGCGTGACCGGAAAAAAAAAAACGTGAGATCGAAGTCCTTACTATAAGCGTCGCAGAGCAGCAAATGCATGCTGGCTCAGGCGAGACCTAAAATGGCTTGTGACATCCCTGCTGGTAGAAAATAAATTGAGGGCGGTATGACAGCCATCCTTGAAGAGCGATTCATTAAGGGGGTGAAGAAGGAACAAAACACTTAACATTACACATTCTGGTCTATTTTCAGAGCCCCCGTAAATTGCCATATATAGGCCTGTGGTATTGCAAGAAGACAATTTGGATAGAATCCCTTGTAATACATTTTTTTATTAAAACTAGGAATTAGAAAAAAAACATTATTTATTATTCAAAGTCAAAGATCTTTATTCGGAAAAAATAAATCCATAAAAGTACACAACAAATGCAATGACATACAATACGATACGGAAAATGAGCAACTGGTAAATATGATCTGTTCTGATGTGCAAAAATGCAGAGACATATTAAAAAAGACAAGACAATATATACAATATTTTTTTAAAAATCTTAAAAATGACGACGACTATCCAAACAGGTATATATATACAAGTTAAAATGTACAAAAAAGGAGATGATATAAAGTGCAATAGCAAATTGTAGGTTCCTATCAATCAATATGCAAAGTAGCTCGTGAGCGAACAGCAGCTTTGAGAAAACAACTCACTCTAAATATTATTTCATCGGTACCTAACATTATCAAGTTCCTCATTGCAATCTTAAAATCTACCAGATCGTATTTCCTGCAATATGGTATTAAAAAGTGCACAGTAAACGATTTATAAAAATCCCAGAAAAACATGAAATGCATAAGGCTTTGTTTCATAGTCTGGTTACATGGACAACTTAGCGTTTCCAAATGTTTGTTATAACCCAGTGGAAAGTTTAACAAATTTACTATGCTCCCGTCCCGGAAACGGAATAGTAAACTTCTATTCCACCTACCAAGATTTAAACGTAGGTATTTCCGGGGTGGGGCAGAGTAACTAGAAGTGAGCTCTGAATGGCCCAGATATTTTGCAACCGTACGTTTCGGAAAGTGTATCCTTTCCCGTCTTTCTCTGTACAGGTTGTACAAAGCCCTTTTAATACACTTCTTATGAAAACGATCTGTAAGGTTAGGGGATGTAAACAAATAACCATACCCAACATTCGTTAGACTTTCATTTACTGCTTTTAGCCATGGTATAAAATGTGCCCTATCACATTTTAAGCAGTCTGATATTATGTCTTGGGTCAATATGGCTGCTGGGTTCGTCCATATCTTTAACCAAAAAATGGCGGGCCTTGATCTAACAAAGTCCTCAATATAGGGGATGTTTAATTCACTGTGACATATGTAATTTGAGGCACAGATAACTCCTCCCAACGATTTTCGACAGAATCTATTTTCTTCCGTCTGGATATGGAGACAATTTGTATATCCCCATACCTCTGCACCATAAGTGCCGGTAGGGATGCATTGTGTTTGGTAAATCTTAATTAATGGTGTTATTACATCCGCATGGTTGGGTTGGCGTAAAGGAATTATGGAGTTAATGGCTTTGCCTAATTTGTTTCTAGCATGAGAAACATGTGGTTGCCATGAACCGTTGTTTGAAAACAACAGCCCCAAATAAGGGAAAGTACATGTACTGTGTAAAACATTCTCCCCTGAGGTTATCCTTGTTATTTTATGCTTTTTTGGACCACAGGACATAATAAGGGATTTTTTAAAATTTGTACTTAAGCCCAGATCAGCCATGAAGCTAACGAAACCTGAGATTAAAATACGCAGGGCCTTTGGAGTGCGGCCCATTAGGACCGCATCATCAGCGTAAAGTAGGGTGGGTATCGGCATACCCTTAATATACGGTACATCTTTAGTTAAGGTACTTAATGAGCTACTCAATCCGTTAATATATCAAATAAAAAGCAGAGGGGCCAGAACGCAACCCTGTCTGACCCCCCTGTCGATTAAAATGTCACTTGAGACTTCACCAGAGCAGTTAATACGCACCCGGGCTCTTAAGTCGCTATGGAGATAGGATAGAAAATGCACCAAATTTTCATCTAAACCATAATTAAGAAGGGCAGTCCATAAACGGGAACGGTTTACAAAATCAAAAGCAGAACTCAGGTCCATAAAACCAAAATATAAGGGGGAATTTTTGGCAATTGTATATTTAGCCATTATCAAATTTAGGTTTAAACACTGTTCTACCGTGCCCACCTTACTACGAAACCCTAGCTGACTTGGGTGTAAAATGAAACTTTCCTCCGCCCAAGTTCTAATTCTTTTAAAAATTACTCTACCCAAAACTTTCAGGGTGTTATCAATTAATGATATTGGGCGGTAACACCCAGGATCCAGCCTGTCGCCTTTTTTAAAAATGGGGACGATAGTACTGTTTGACCATGTTTCAGGGATGGATTCGTATGTTAGGTTGTTAAAAACATTGCATAATATCGGTGCCCAGAAATTAATTTCACATTTTAATTGGTCGATGGAAAGACCATCTGGGCCGGGTGCTTTATTACTGGCAGATTCGGCAATAGCATCCTCTACCTCAAGCAATGTAATGTTTAAAGGAGTTGGGGAAGGAAGATTTACTGCAGGATGGTTAAATACAGTATAAATCTTTGAAAAGTGCTCCACCCACGCAGGTCCCAAGATATTACAATTAATTGATGTTACATTTGAGCCAAGTGATCTTAAATTTTTTTACCTCCCTCCAGAAACCAGGAGTATCTTTTAGGGCAGCTGTACGTACAAGGGATTCCCAATGAACTTTAACTAGTTCATTTGTTCTAATGCGCAGCGTGGATTTATACATTGCTCTCAGGAACCTTACCCGGGAGATATCCCGTAGTTTGGCCATGAGAGCTGCCCTTAGATCCCGGTTTGCCTTCGAGCAAGAGGCATCAAACCATTATTTATTATTATTATTATTATTGCAGTCTTATATAGCTCTTAGGTGGAAGACTAAACAGATTCAGGGGAGGTACTTAAGTTATCCAGGTTTTAGACACATCTGCATGAAGTAGAGGATTACAATAGCCACTGTTTTAGTGTCCAGCGGAAGGCTAGTAAGAAAGAACATCTTCAAATGGATTTCAGGAGAGTGTTCCAGAGTCTGGGACTGCGTGCCGAGAAGGAGAGGCCACACATCCGGACTCGGTTGACTCTAGGAACTGCAAAAAGAGAGCCGTTGCTTGAGCACAGAGTGCAGGAAGGATGGTAGGGGTGACAAGGTTTTCCAGATACTGAGGCCCTGAGCGTGAGTAGATTTTGTACATATAGCACAGTGCCTTAAACTCAGTGCACTTGTCCACTTTAAGCCAGTGGAGATCATGAAAAAGGCGGGACACAGATGAGTGTTTAGGGAGCCAGAACAACAGTCTAGTTGTGGAATTCTGAACCACGTGAAGGCATCTGATCCCAGATATAAACAAAAAGGGGGAAAGAGAGGTGAGATTCAAAATGGACTCTACCTCCTGCCATGCGTAAATAATCCAAAAAGAGTCCACTTGTTTAGATTAACCGTCCTTTCGTTGGTATACTTGATGTTTCAGAGAAAATTATGAGTTTTCTTAAAATATCACTCTCACCGAAGTAACCCATGGAGGCATGCTTCATCATCAGGGTTCTTTCCGCCACGCTGCGAGACGGGACGTGCTGCAACCGACGGAGACGCGGGAGCACTTTGTTGGGTGTTTGACTATGAGAGAAGGGAGTGGGAAGGTCAAGAAAAATAGTAAGGTTAAAAAGTACCTGGCTATTTGGAGTGACTTATTTATTAAGTCCTCCAGCTGGTACTAGTAACAAGCATTTACAATGCAGCGGTCTGGCCTTTGCAAAAGTTAAAGCTATTGGCTTTGTTAATGACAACATTTTTATTTATGTATTGGTTTTGAAAACAGAAAAATAAATGGCATTGTCATTTACAGTGCCAATAGCTTAATCTCTCCAATGGCAGCTTTGCCCTTTTTCGATAAAGCACTGCTGATAAAGGGAATTTTCTATTAGCATTGGGGGCCAGCGCATAAGTTTGGTAACATTAGGATGACCTGCGAGAAACGAGTCCATTAAATATTAGCTGCCTGTGACACTGAACACGTCACTGTGCTTTGCACACATATCCCTTACCTACAGGCATCCCACAGTAATCGATTTTAAAGTCAGTTGAGGGGTCGGGAGGCTGGGGTTAGGAGAGTTCTCACGTATCACCAATACAAGACGGGCAGCATAGCCGACCGCAGCGGGAGACGATATGATGTAATGGCCAGAGCAGCCGACTTTAGACCTGGGGAACTAGGTTCGAGCTCAGTGTCAGCTCAACATCCTGTGCCTACCAAAAATTAATGTGTGCTTGTGTAACGTAACTAACTGGTGCTCGGGTGAAGCGCTTGGGTCGAGTTCGCGCTATATAAAACTGCAAAACCCCCCAAAAAACTCTGGCTTTGTCTCTTTGCCTTCACGTGAACACCTCAATAGCGAAGGGACATGTTTATGTTGTATGGCCAGCACTGGGGCTTCTCGCCCGCTCTGGGCTCAAGTCTGTTTAACAGGTTTCCCACAGGCCCACGATCAATCCCAGCTTCTGAAAAGAGGCCACAGCCTGGACTTTTATCGGTAGGAGCAGCAGCAGCAGACCGAGAGGAGCCGGGCCCGGCAGCTGTGCAATCAGAGAGCTCAGTGGAAATGCTGTGACTGGGTAAAGGTGGTAAGGGGTCCTTGGAGGAGGGGGCGGGGTGCATAGGGCGAGAGAAGCAGGCTGGTTGGGGCAGTGGTGTCGGGGGGAGAGGGGGTGGATTCATCTGCTCTGCACAGCTCAGAAGGAACCCATGTGACGTAATCTGCCCAAGCAGTGCCAGGCATAGATATATGCTGGTAACAAGGGTCTTGCACAGAATTTAAAAGAAAGAACCAGAATCATAAATCACCAAAATAAAACTATAACCAGTGACTACTGCTGACCTACTCTAGCCACGCAGCAGGGAGCCCGCGAGGCAGGCCTGACATGAATGAGCGCATCATAAACTTTTTGAGCAGTGGCACCGCCTTTCTGTTTGCAGTCAAGAAGCGCCATCGATTTCTGCTCGCTTTACACGCTTCATGGCACACGAACAACAAAATTAAAATATATGTTATTGTCTGCGTGTGCGAAAAGAAGATAAACCAAGCGAACCTCAGCCCGGTCCTAATGTCACTACCTGTTCCTCCAAAGGCCGCTCCACTCTCAGTTCCCTGTTGCGCACGGCGGGATCTGCAACACACAAGGCGCACGTTGGTATATTTAGCGAGATGAGGTAACTACGTACACACGAGGAGGGGAAAGTAAGGGTAATGCAGAGTAGAGCGCCTTGAGAATAACAACACAAAACACGCCCACCAGTCTGAAAAGGACGGGGCTTAAAGAATTGTCAACACAAAGTTTGTGTCCTCAAGAAGCAGCAAGCCCTGTCCTTTTCAGACTGGGGGAGCGTGTTTTTGACTGTTGTTTTACATTCCAGCCAATGGAGAAGAGGGGAGAAAAAAAGTCAAAAACACGCCCCCAATCCAAAAAGGACGGGGCTTAGATCGAAAGAAAGTAGTCACTGGGACCTCTTCTCCAATGGCTGGCCACCGTTTTGGAGGCCAGCCAATGGAGATGAGGGGCGGGGCTTAATCTTGCTACTCCAAGTCATTAAATGTCTCCAGCGAGACTGCGCATGTGCGCAGCCTACGCTGGCCGAGACCTAAAAAGGGGGGGTGGAGGCTTCACACTATTATGGGTCTACATGTTTCAAGCCTAACTCCTAAGGCTTTTCGTCAGGACCAAAGGAAATGATCCCATGTACCACTCCTAATCTTACTCAATGGTCTTGTGCACGCGCATGACGTACAAGGGAGGGGTTATCAAAGAAGGACAGTGAGGACGAGGAATGAGAGCTTCCATGGCAAGGAGCAGGCCGGCACGGCAGCTAAGTGCTTTTATTTTACATTATAATTACTTTGGGAGGGGGGAGGGAGCGGAGTTCCACAGAGTTTTTTCCCCAACGCCTTAAAACTCTACGTAGAGGTACTACGCCTGCTCTGGTGGCAGAGTGAGATTGAGCGCAGGCTCGCTCAAGACTGTAAGTGTTTCCTGCAACAGACGATAAATCAGGAGTAGGAGGTATGTTATTAATTCCGGACTAGGACTCCGAAATGCTTATTATTATTTATTATTTTAAACATTTATAAAGCGCGGCTGACACCTTGCAGGTTTCCTGGCGCTGGTGAATACTCTTAACTCAGGGGAACAAATAGCGAGGAGCAGGAGGAAAGGTTATTCTAAGGGAATAGCCACGTCTTGATGCGTTTCCTGAAAGGGAGGAGCTGTGAAATTTGACGGATGTCCGGAGGCAGACTGTTCCACAGTTTAGCCGCTGCGACTCTGAAAGATCTGCCCCCCGTCCTGACTTTGTTATATTTAGGAACAATCACGAATTGCCGAGGCCAGAGCGAGTTGAATGTTAATTACTTTTTGGACCAAATAAGCTACCAGCTCTTCGTATTGGGCTTGTGACAGTGTGGGGATGGAGCTGTTTTGCTGGGGCTGGACAGGTCTTGAACCACTTTGAAAAGCGTTTTCGGATGGTTTGGGGCGTTGGAGAATTTCTTCGGTGAAGGAGGCACAAGCATTACTGTAATTCCTGTGTTAGTGGCTCAAACCTGATTTATATTTTAGTTTGGAGTTATGACCATAGAACTTTCTCCACTCCCTTTCAAGTAGTTTGTAGAGTTTTTTTCTTCCAGGAAAGATGGATTATACCATGGGGAAGGAGGGTATTGCGTAGACCCAACTTTTAATTTGGTTGGTGGAGTGTGTCAAGGGAGTTTCTAAGCCAGCTTTTGACCATGGACTGGTCTATGTCAACCGGGTGGGCCAATTGGAGAGAGGTATTGGATAGGTGGGAGTGGAGAGCAGGAATGGCGAGTGTGGCCCAGTTCCTGACCATTACGTTAGGGCCTATTGTTGCGCTAGGACAGATGTAGGAGTAGAGGGGAAGAAAGGAACTGCAAAATGGTTTGTACACAGTAATGCCATAGGAAGAGCGGTAGTGAGACCAGTACCATTGGAGAAAATTGGGTCCAGCAAGTGAGCACCTTTGTGTGTGGGGGTGGAGTTGATTAAATTAAGGTTGAGAAGGTTCAGATCGTCTCGAAACGTGTGACTTAGTTTGCAGGTGGGGGTCTTCAAAATGCATATTTCGGACACCTAAGAGTATAACATTTGTATTTTTAAAAATGTATGGAGAACTTAGTTTAGGAATGGTTGTGCACCAATTCCCGACTTAGCTCGGAGGTCGATAGATTAGGGCGCCAGAGGCTACTAATTTAGGTGTAAGGTTAATGGAGAAGAAGAGGGCTTCGCAAGCAAGCAGGGGAGGAAAGTTCCTCAATTTTACATGTAAAGGTGTCACAGTAAATAATGGCAATACCGCCTCCTAACTTGGCTTGCATTCTCTTCTACTAATGCAGAAGTTGTGTGGCAGTGTGGAAATTACATCTGGTGTTGAGGCCTCGTGTAGCCAGATTTCCGTAAGGAACATGACATCGGGGTGAGTATTTACGAGTAAGTCAAAGATGAATTGTTGGTGCCTGAACAAGGAGCGACAGTTTAAACTAAAAAAAGTAGAAACTGCTCTTTGTGGAACCGTCTGTATTTACTGTGCCCTTGCATTGATTGACCTTCCTGGGTGTTAGTGCTGGGTGCGTTGCCTAAAAACGAAGGAGGATTCTTCGGATTTCAAGCAAAGTGACAGTGCTTGCAGTAGACCCTGTCAACTGAAGGGTCAATTGACGATCTATAAGCCTCCAGGCATGCTGGGCATAGAGATTACAGCTGGTTGGAGGGAAACATTTTCTATGGACCTTAGATGGGGCGGGGGTCCTGGCCTCAGTCGGATGGGTGCACCAGCGCGCGAGGGTACCATTTAATAGTGCAAACTGCACGTCAAAATAGGGATCAGCTGTACAGCAAGCCGTCCAAAATGGCGGCTGTCAGGGTGCCGCTGAGGAAATGGAAGGACGCATCCCAGCCACCTCTGCACAATCAGGAAACCAACGGCATACCGAGGTGCTGGGAGAACAGCAGAAAGGAGCATGAAGTTGCGAACGTGCAAAGTAGCCGGTAAGTTCTAGGTATCCTATTAAAATTGAAAACCCACCCGTTCCTCAGTGCATTTTAATTCGGCGAGAGGGACGTAAAGTTATTACAAAAATTAAATTAATTCCTATTTTTAAAAAAAAGTTATCCCCCATATATCAATTCAAAGCGGAGTGTGTTAAAATCAGTGTGACTGACCCTCCGTGAAGAGTGGTAAATAGTGCAAAACACTCCCGGAGCACACAGCAGCAGTGGACAGAGTGTGGCTCCTGAGGGCTGTCCATCTCTGGAGGACTGGGACATGGTCCTGATCCTTCCCTGAGCAGCATGCTTCTGCATGCTCATGGTTTCTTGCCATTAAACAGCAAGGGTGCAATGGCAAAAAGGAGTATTCAGCCATGGGAGCCCTTCTCGACTACAGGTTCGAGCCTAGCCCAATTAAAGATTTTCAACCTAAAGGTAAGACTTTTGACCTGGATGAACCATTACCTTTTACCAAAGTGGCAACGTCACAGGACGGCACCCCATAAAATACTTACAAATTTGCCTTTTCCATTGTTTTTTGTTTTGCAGTAGCATCTGAGCTCCACACTTGATTAGCTTCTTTTTTGTGTGGGTTTTTTTGTATAGTAATTTTTGGTAAACTTTGATGAGTAAGACAAATGAAATGGTGTACCAGGTATTGCTCACAAAAACCAAATTGCCTTCTACAAGTCAGTACAAAGACCATCGCCCTTCATGTTGTTGATTATGCCTTCATGGTATTAAATGGTTGAGTTGAGGGCTGTCTTGTGCTGCAGAGTCGTCTTACGACTCTACGTAGTTGACCATAACACCCTGTTTTCCATTTTATCAGCGCAATTAGTTTAGCATTAAAGGACCATATTGAGGGCTCAGTTTGAGTCTGTAAACACAGTTTGTTAGATTTAGGTTATCAATTTTAAAAGAAGTCCTGAGGGTATACTTAATATTTTTATGCTTATTTAAAAAGGTTATAGGTTTCCTACGTGGTTCGGAGAATTCACCCTTTGGAAGGTGACTGTAACGAAATCTCTAGGAGAGAACTAATAATCAATAGGGGGAAAATGGAGTCTGTGGTTGGGCTACATAACGTAGGAACACCTAGATCAGTAAGGCACTGAAGATTATCTGAGAATTTCAGGCTGCTTGATCTATACTTAGAAAGGTCTGTCAGAGGAATGGACTACAACTCCTCCAAAAGATTATTAAATAAACCATTGGAAATAGATTATGTATATGTTATGCCTCCACTGTGTTTGGGCCCACACTTCAATATGTTGCTACAGTTGTTGAGTGATAGTAATTGAAATAGTAGTTTACAGTGGTAACATTGGAATTGTTGAAAATGCTAAACGTAATAGTGTGGACTGAGACGCGTTACTGTACAGTGGAGAGTATTGATGTGGTATCTGAACAGTGTGCATCTTTTATGGTAAATAACTTCTAAAATTGATTTTAACTGTGCTAATTAGTTATTGCCTTCGTGTTGAATCCGATTTGTTTGGCATCTTTATGCGTTTGTCATCCACCTCACCTTTGCTTTTCACTTCATATTTATACTTGGGGCTTGACCATTTAATATCCAATCTATAGCACCCTAATTCTGGGATCTTTCACCAATGAAATGAGGACTAAGACAGTAATTAAGTATCAGTGTTAAGATGGACCATCTTTTTTGACATACTAATAATCCCCTCACTCTACTACTTCGTCGATCTACTTTCACCTTCTTGCAGATGTTGCACAGTTTTTTTTGTCAAATCTGTTTTTATTAGCATTTTTAGAAAAGTTCCACTTTACAACGTAAACATCATTAAAGAAGCTCGTCAGCTAAGATACGCCTGCCATAAATGTGTTATCACATTGGTACTACATATTTGCAACATTTACCCAGTACATCAGATAAGACATGCAATGCTTGCCCAGAGTTGCTTGAATTGTGGTGCGCCTACTCTTATGCAGACTCAGACTCCGAAATTGTCCAGGGGGGTCGTTTGCTGACTTCTCGAGAGCCCTTGCAATTCAGGGCTGACCCTCCAACTTGAGCTTGCAAACAGATGAGTGACATTTGAAAACAAAGAGAAGAGTAAAACATGAACTGCGACAACAAGGTTCCCCCCCCCGGAGAGACCTGCTCCCATTCATTTAAATTGTCTCCCCCCTTCCCTTCCCTTCCCCGGCCACAACTCCCGCCTCCTCCCTCCCATCGCACGCGCTCCTCAACCATGGCTGCTGTGGCGTGAGTAACTAAGCGCCCCTTTGTACCAGGATGGTGAACACACCAGACTATCCTGGCAGGAGAAAGGCCCGTGGCATACACCTGCCCTCTTGTGCGCCTCCCCCTCCTTCTCGCTTCCCGCGCCTCTCTCCCTGCCTGACTGATGTAATGTGTCAAGCATTTGCTCCCAAAGTGTTGCGATGGGTTCCTTTCGAAGCCCCCACCATCTCCTCCCTACGTATGGCAGTCCCCTCCGCCCTGGCCCACGCCTGAAATGAGGAGATCCCGCCCGATCATATGGTGGTTCATGCGCCTTCCATCTCTTCGTGAGAAGGCGCTGTGCCACCACCATCCTCAGGTCCACGAAGCAGGATGTCACCTCGTGTTTGGGGGCTCTGCTGAAGTGGTGTAGTATATACTCTGGCCAGCTAAAGGGAATGGTGCGACCTGTGCAATTCCGCAGCAGCTCACTTATCGTTTGCCAGTAAGTGCCCAGCCCAGGGCAGCTCCACAGCATGTGCTGGAGTCCCACCCCTAATTCGTTACACCTGGGGCAGCGTGCATCGTCCCGACGGTAGTATTTATTAATCAACTCGGGTGTAAGATAGGCCCTGTGGACAATGAAAAGTTGTATCTGGCGAAATCGCATGTTTCTGGGGATGCGCACTGGGCTTCTAAGGACCAGTTCCCATTCTTTGTCAGTTAAGGGCCGCCCCAGATCTGTCTCCCACTTGCCTCTAAGGGGATCTAGACTAATCGCTGCATGTTCCCTTAATGAAGCCGCAAACCAGCGGACCAGATGTCTACCCCTCCCCATGACATGGAGATATTGCATAGTTAGATGCTGTCTGGGCTCCGTCGTTACATCTCCCCACCGGGTAGTCCGCTTCGCTATCAGTGAGCGGTGCATTAAGAAGCACCCGGGTGGAAGTCCCTCCTCTGCTACCAGTGTCTCATATGCAGTAAGCTCCCCCTCTCTATATAGGTCCCCCAACGTGTGTACATCAGCCTCTCGTCACTCTGCGAGCGTAGAGGATGCGAGCACTCCATCGCCGCAAGGGGAACCCTCTATAGGTATTGCAGGCCCATAAGGTGTCGTGCTGCGTGTAAGGTATAAGGCTCTCCAGTAGCACTTGGATGCCACCGCCAGAAGGAGCGGCGTTGGGCACTGAGTCACTGCTATGGGGTGGAAAAGTTTAGTTATACACTCTAGTGAGTATGGTGGCAACGCCGTGGCTGTGTCATCCCTGCCTCTATCTGCTAACCAGCGAGCAACCCATTGTAACTGAGCGGCCAGGTAGTAGTGCTCAAAGCAAGGGACGGCTAGGCCCCCACAATCTGTTGGCAGAAAGAGCTTAGCCAACGCCAGCCTGTGTCTAGAGGTACCCCAGACGAAGTCCCGAAGCATTTTATTTAGCATGGTGAAGAAGGAGGCCGGAATAAATAATGGTAGATTAACAAAATAGTACAGGAGACGGGGAAGCATGACCATTTTGGCGAGCGCCACTCTGCCTGTGGTTGTTAGCGGGAGCGTGCTCCAAAAGCGTGTCTGGGATCTAAGCGCTATCAAGTAAGTCAGCTGGGCGGCGGTATATCTGTATCCCTAGATACCTAAAGGTGTCCGCCTTCCATTGAACTCGTGTGCCCTCAGGCACTACCCGGGGTCCCCGGTCCCTTCATGGAAGGCATAAAGGCAGGATTTGCTCGCATTCACGCGGAGCCCCGAGACGCCAGCAAATGTGCTCAACATCTGGGGCAGCTGTTCCGGTATGCAGCTCACATCTTTTACAAATACCGACAGGTCGTCAGCATAAAGCGATACATGATGCACAGAGTCTCCCAGCGGGATACCATCTCCTAGGGACTGTTGTAGGGCTGCAGCCAGGGGCTCGATTGCCAGCGCGAACAGCAGCAGGGACAAAGGGCACCCCTGCTGGGTGCCTCTGCCCACTGCCACCGCGTCCGAGATGTAAGGGCCCAATCGCACTCGGACTACGGGATTTCTGTACAATAAGGCTATCATTTGGAGGAAGTCCACCTCTAATCCGTAGCGCTGCAGCACTGCCGAGAGGTATTCCCATTCCAGGCAGTCAAATGCCTTTTCCAGGTCTAATATTAGGCATCCAGCTCTAGGCCACTCCTGTGCAGCTTCAGCTGCCACTCTAAAGCACCTCTGGAGATTTAGCGACGTGGACCGCGCTGGGACAAACCCGTTCTGGTCAGCATGCACCAGGCGAGGGACTACGGGCGCCAACCTCCCCGCCAGCACCTTAGCAAAGACCTTGTAGTCAACATTAAGCATTGCCAGAGGCCTGTACGAACCCAGGACTGTGGGGTCCCTGTCCGGTTTAGGTAGGGAAACCTGGAACGCCTCTCATTGAAGGGGGCAGCGATCCTTCCTCTGTTGCTGTGTTGTACAACGTGTGAAGCAATGGTGTCAAGTGTTTCCCTATATGCTTTATAGTATTCTTCGGGTAAGCCGTCTGGCCCCGGGGTCTTCCCGGAAGCCAAGGACTGAATCGCCTCCCCGACCTCGTCCAGCGAGAGAGGTGCATTGAGCGACCCCTTGTGGTCCTCGAAGGCCGTGGGCAACACAACAGAGTCCAGAAACTCCTCCAGTATGTGCCGGGGGCCAACACCTTGGGCTCTGTACAATTGCGTGTAGTGCTCTGTAAGGGCGCGGTGTATCTCACACTGTGTGAACACCATCTCCCCCCCCCCCCCGCCCCGGCTGTGCGGAGAGCCCCTAAATGGGGCATCTCGTCCTTCCTGCTGTATCAACCAGGCCAACAGTCGGCCTGCCCTGTCTGCCTTGGCATGCGTTCTGGCTGTGTGTGCCGCGTAGTTATGACACCGCAGCCTCTCTAGAAGCTCTGCGTGCCTAGTACGAAGGTCCCCCAGTCTACGTGAATGCCCACCCTTTGCCCCTCCCGCTCATACTGCAGGAGCTCAGCCTCCAGGCGCGCCAGAGAGTCGGAGAGCGCTCTGCATATGTTCCATGTGGCCCCCATGCAATGTTCTCGAGCGGCCGCTTTATGTGCATCCCACTCTATCAAGGCACTACCTGCCGTCCCTTCATTGGCATCAAAGTACGCCAGGATGGCCGTGCTCAGTGACGAGCGAAACTCTGCATCCTCTAGCGCAGCAGGCTGCGGCCTCCACGTGGTAACAGGCCTCCCAACTAATCCGGAACCATAGGGGATTATGATCGGAATGTGTTCTGCCCATGTATTCTGACTGCGATGAGGGGGAGCAGGGACTGGGAACCCACTATCCTGTCCAATTGGACATGCAGGTCGTGGACTGATGAATAGTATGAATAGACTCTATCTACTGGGTGCTGCGCGGCCCACAGGTCCTGTATAGCCCAATGTGTAAGCCAATTGCGGAACGCCTGCGCGTTGGACTCTACCGCTGCAGCTCTGAGAGGAGGAAAGGATCCGTCCAGGTATACGTCCAGCACCATATTAAAATTCCCGCCCAGTAGCCAGGGAAGCCCCGCATAAGGATGCAGTGCCCGAGTCAGCCGCGCTAGGAAGGAGGGCTGATCTACATTAAGGGCATAGACCGATCCTAAGAGCACTGCCTGACCATTCAGTTTCCCTCGCACCAGGGAGTACCTGCCTTCATGATCGATCTTCGTTTCCTCACAGACAAAGGGAATGACCGCCCTCACCCATACCAAGGTGCCTCGTGCATGCGCCGAGAAGACAGTACCGTATACCTGTCCCCTCCAACGCCTGCGAAGTTTTTCAAGCTCAGGCTGTCATGTGGGTCTCCTGCAATAGGGCAACCCCTACCGCATGTCGTTGCAGATAGGAGAAGATAGAGTAGCGTTTGGACGGTGTGTGCATACCACGTATATTCCAAGTCACGATGTTTGTGTGTGTCATGTCACTGGGGGAGCTAGCGCAGCGCGGGGCAGAGGGGATTCCCGGGGAGGGCCGGAGGCACAAATCAGGGGGAGCTTATCTGTGTGTCGCAACTTGAACATAACAAAAACCCATAACAATTCAACTATTGGGGCGAATCCCCGAAAGGGCATGCGTCCAAACCTCAAGCTAAACCACTTGTAGTGAAGTCCTAGTCCAGTATAGGAACTAGTGGGTGCGTGTGCTATCCGCAACTAGTCTTCGCTGCGCCCCTCTTCCAAGCCTGTCGTGCTCGTAAGAGGTGTACATTATGCCACAAAATGAGTAACCTTGCAGGTTCGGTGCGGACCACAGCTGTGGGGGACCGTGTAGGGATACAACCACTGCGCGGCGCATCCTGCCCCCTGACCAGTGAGACATTTCACAGGCATCCGCATGCTGTACAGTGCATGACTAAAGCGCTCCTAACAAAACCACCCATTACAACAGTGCATGCGCGGACCCACTTGGAGGGATACAACATACAGTGCACACATGTGTATGAGCCATGGAGTAAAGCAGCATGGCACCACTCAGTCACATGATCTGGTCTGCCGTCTGGGGCGTCACCACTGGCATGATCACATCTTCAGAGAATGCGGTGGAAGGGGGTGATGGACCACTGGTGTCTAGGTCACTGTGCGCCCTTGCCTCCGCACGGCTAATATTGTTCACTGTACCAAGGGTCGCCACGGCCTCAAGACCTCCTGCTGTTCCAGTCTACTCTTCTCCGGTCTGGGCGCGACTGGGCCCAGTTCCATTCCTCGACGAGCCCCCCGGCGTCTGCGTCTCCGCGACCTCTTCTCCTGCCACCACCGACATCCGGGCCTGTGGGCCTTGTTCCTTTCCACTGCCCCTTCTCTTCCAGCAAGTCCCAAACGTTCTGATGGGGCATCGAAAAAGCGGTTACCCTCCTTTGATATCACTCGGAGCCGTGATGGAAAGAACAGGGAGTATGGCAGCTCTAACTCCCGTAGTTGCCGCTTTACCGCCATATAGGTGCTCCGCCTTCTCTGAACCTCTGCCGTGTAATCCGGGAACAGCATCACCAGGCCATTTCCTTCTCTGATGTCACCCATCTTCCTGGTTTCATGGAGCACCACGTCGCGATCCCGATAGTTTAGGAGTTTGAAGAGGAATGGACGAGGTCGAGCTCCCGGTTTGGGCTTCTGCGCCGGCACTCTGTGCGCCCTCTCCACCACAAATTGCGACGATAGCACCCCACGAGGGAGGAGATCCCGCAGCCATTTCTCAACATATTGTTCCGGGTTCCTTCCCTCCTCGCCCTCCGGCAGGCCCACCACGCGGACATTGTTGCGCCGAGGGCGCCCTTCTGCATCCTCAATGCGGTCTTCCAGTGCGTGGACTCGGTCTATCTTGTCTTGGAGCGCTATAGTGTGATTTTGAACCACAGGCTGCATCTCTTGAAACGACTGACTCTGCAAGGCAACGGAGTCCGCCAGCTTGCGGTGATCGGCATGGAGGAGGGTGAAATCCAACGTGACTTCATCGATCCGCGTCTCCAATTACTCCTTTGTTTGCTCCACTGTGGTCCCGAACCATTCCACTGCTGCCAACACTGTGTCCATTTTGGCCGCAAGGGCCGCCGCTTGGGGCTCCATGCTGTCACTTTGACGACTCGGGGGAGATTCGGGTCGATCAGCCTTTTGTTGCCCTGCCTTTAGCTTATCTCTCAGTCTGCCCATCGCCAATAGCTGCGCCGATGGCATCCGCAGGCAGTCGTTGTCCCAGGTGAGCAAGATCTATCCCTGTACGCCTAAACGTAGTCCTCTGTTAAAGGGAGGGTCCAAAGAAGCTACCAATCCCAGAGGTGGCCTGGTTGGCAATGCATGCACTGCTCGGGGCCCAGGGATGTTTCTCCGTGCTCTTCGCCAGGCGTCACCTCACTGCTCCCCCTCTTTCTCCCACAACACCACTCAGTTCTGCCTGCCGCACACCGCCTGCGGGGCTGTTCAATGCCTCTGAAGGTCGGACACAGCACGCCCAAGTCACCTCCTGCTGCCCGAGACCTCCTTCCCATGCAGCGCGGCTCCCGCTCAAGGGGTTATGTCTCTCCTGCGGCAGTCGGGTCCAGTGTGCCTAAAATGGCGCCCAAGACCAGGAGCGAGATGACTTCTAAAATGGCGCCCAGAATGAGAAGTGGAATGGCAGGCCACAGCCACCCGGGCCACACCGGTTGAGTGCGCCGTCACACCTCCAGGCGCTGCCAGCCCACCAAGAACGCTGCTTCCATACACCCGCAGACTGTCCCGTGCCTATCTCCGATGCGGCGTCACAATCACTGTCTCACCAGTGGGAGAGTTTCGGCTAGTGCACCCCGCAAAAATGGCGGCCTCAAATGTCAACCAGTCTTCTCGCAAGGGTTGCGTCACACCAGCCATACTCCACAACAGTCCCCGCGGTCTCTACTGTGCCACCAGCTGTGGGGGAGCACCTGCACTCTCCGCTGCCCCGGGGCCACTCCGTCCCAACGGGCCAGATCAGGAGCAGGGCCCGGATCTCCTCTGAGCCTGCCGGTACATTGACCGCGGGAGCATTTACCACCCCCGGGTCCCCAAATGCGTCTCCTCACTGCGCCACTCCAGCAGGCGGATTGCAGTCAGCCCCTCGATGTCACAAATGGCCACCTCAGCTCACACCAGTCCACCTCCTGCCCCAGGGCAGCTCTCCTCACCTGTAGCGTCCAGTGAAGCGGCCGGCAGGCGAGGCACGCAGTCCTCAGTATGCCCCGTCTGCCGGGCGCCACAGGGCCCAGTGTGCAGCGCCTCCTCGGTCTGTCACGGGGGGGGACCCATACGATAGGCCTCCCGGACGATTTCCGCACCAGCGACCTCCTCTGTTTCTGCTCCCTACTGGGGCGCAGGGGAATCCCTTGGGCCCCGGGCTCTCTCCCAGACGCCACTGCAGGCTGACCCGTTCACAGGCCTGAGCTCCACCACTGCAGTCCCGGCGTCCGCGCGGGACCACGGCCCACTCCGGGCCACGCTCCACTGACAGCCGCCACCGGCCACCCAGGACAGCCAGCTCCGCCAACCTCACCAGGCGCTCCTCCCAGTCGACCGCTCAGGGCACCAGACTCAGTCGGGCCACACCAGGCCAGCACCCAGTGCCCGCGACGGAGCCGCAGCGCTGCCTCAGTCCTCCACAGCGACCGTTGGGCTCCGGACCTATTTTCGCGCCCACAGTGCCAGCGCCACTCCACCGTAGGCGGCCCTCCGCGTCCTCCTCTGCTCCCTCCACACAGGAGCCTTCAGGATCTACAGGTGCCCTGCATCGTTTCCTGCTCGTGAAATTGCCGGGAACACCTCTAAAGGAGCATTTACAGGAGAAATTAGCGGTCTAATGCCGGAGCGTTAGCAAGACGCGTCCGCCATGCTGGCCTGCTAGCCACTCCCCCCGCAGATGTTGCACAGTTTTACTTGTGTTTTACGTATTGTCAAAATGTGTAAACCCCAACATTTGTCCAAAATATGGACACACTGAATGACTGTCACCTCTTGGATTCTCAGAGGTGCCACTATTGTCAACACTCAAATCAACCACGGAGTTCATAGTGCAAAAATAAATAAATAAATATATATATAAAAAAAATAATCTTATTTCTCGCCTGTACTGCCACTCACTCGTGGGCGGGTGCTGCTACTTTGCAGTGGAGGAACCGCAGCCCATAAATGAAACAATCCTTGCCTTTGCAAAGCCAGTAGCGCACACTCAAGTCCAGTTCAAATGCTTTATTTTATCACCTTTGCTGACAAACGTGTTTCTACCATGACAGCCTTTGTCAGCGTACCAAACCACAGCACATGTTTTTACATTGTCTATTTCACTATAACAAAGGACGGGCTTGCAATATCTGAGTCAGTATGTGTTCCTTTACAAAAACGTTGCCGCCATCTTAAAATGGTCACGACTTTTCAGACAAAATCTAGTAAATTCATCATTACTTTCCATTTAGTCTAAACCATTTACACTTCTTTATAATCACATTGTTGTCATATTCAATTAAAACTGTTCAAAGCAATCACGGCGCAAATCATATCATATTAATAGAAACAATATTAAAATGTATTATATTAAAACAAAAATTATTATTATTAATTTATAGTTCAGGAATGTAATATATGACTCTGTGGTACGTACCTCCACCATGAATCCAGCAAGAATGTTTCGCTCCTCTCCGCTGTATTTTTCAACAACTCACCCGAAATTTTGTGTATAAATACTGATATTGAATGGCATTGGTATCAGGTTAATTTTAAGAGAAAGCCGGCGCATACATGAAAGGAACAGTTTGAGATACTAGCACAGGCCAGTCTTGACAGATATTTATTTAAAGCCTTTTTAAAAGGCGTATCAGCATTCCAATTGAATTGTAGTGTAGTTCCTATCATCCCAATAGGCTCTGCGCATTGGAATAATATCTTCAATAGTATAGACGTAGGACAGAGGTTAACTAGGTCTTCTACTGTCGATATTAGACTTAAAGTTTAGTGTTTGCCAGCTAGCTCAGAGTTCACTAGAAACTTTCTCGAATAGACAAGGAGGAGTTTAACTTCTTTGGATAGACAAGAAGGGATTTAGTTTCTGACAACCATAGAACATGACAACTTTGCTCTCCCCTAATCAAGAGTGTATCTCTAGAGTCGTGTGAAAACAAAAGACAACTAATTTTACTCAGTCAGTTCAGTGCATTCTTAGTTTCACCAGATTGTAGAGAAAAGGAAGAGACGGGCGTGTTCAATAAAAAGATGTTATTTATTGATCAGTCTCTTCTCATACAAGAGAAATGAATCGCTATTATTGCAATACTTAGAGTTACTTAAAGTGCATACAGTAATAACAGAATTATAAAATAATACTGTAAAAGCATTGATATGGTTTCTTAGCCATATGATACTTAAAATGGATAAAATAGATACATACATATATACATTGACTAATCGTACTCAACTGGTGCTTCTAACTACGCCTACCCCAATGTACCTGACCTAAGCCTAATACGTGGCGGGAGTAGATAAGTAGCAGTTTAAGTTAAGTTTGTTTTGCCAAGGGTCTGCTTCAAGAATTCTCTACAAAGGATGATTCAGTTCAGTACCTGGGAGTTTAGAAGGCTGGAGGGCTGGTATCTCTATCTCAGGTCTTGATATTCCAGCTGCCTGCGAGGGCTGCTTGGAAGCGCCGGAGCTGGATTTCTCGGCAGGAGATAAGGCAGCGTCTCTCAGCGCGTCAGAAAGGAGGGGCAGCGTCTGTGGGCTTCGCTGTCAGCTGGGCTCGTCGGCAAGTCTCGCTGCTCCAATCTTGTCACCACCTCGTGTGTTTGCTTAAGGCAATGTCGGTATTATTTATACCTGAAAGGTGCCGGGATTGACGTAATGATGGACATAAATGCGTCAATAAGGATGTCATACGAACTTGATCGTTCGCACATTCTTTACTGAAGTTCTCGGCTAAATCAAAACAATGGCTGTGGGGATTTCCCAGATCGTGGTAGGTTTGATTTGTTTTGAGAACATCGTATGCCTATTAGGGGGATGGAGGAATAGTGCTTGCCTAATGATGGCATGCGCTATGACCTAATCAGATAACTGGCTTCTGTGCCGTTGTGTGGCTAATCAGATAACGGATTTCTGTGCAGTTGAATGGCTGCTAGTTAATTATTAACCAGACAAGGGTCAGAAACAGGGGGATCGATACAGTACCCATAATAAATACACCACAGAATAAACACAATGGTCAATATGTACAAAAGCATTTTTGCAGTCACAACCGGACGTTTCGCAGAATCGGGCCGTTTAAGACTGCAAAGATGCTTTTTTTATATGTACAATGCACAAATTGCGATTTGGTAACATATTACCAAATTGCAATTTATGTTTAACAATTTGGTATTTGGAAGGGCGTGTTTAGGGTGTACCTGCCAAATACAGAATGATAGGTATGTATGAATGTTTTGCCCCCTAATTAAGGTTTTAAAACATTCATATTTTACAGACACCTCAAAGGAGGTTGGGACCACTTGCAAATGGGACGGGGTCCCCAAGGGAACACGTTTCCATTTATGAATGTTGAAAAAAGTCATTTTTAAGAGCAGGCAGTGGCCCGATGGTCCAGTGATTACTGTTGAAAAATGAAACTTAAATGTTTCATTTTATTTTTTGAAAAGTATCTTGTTTTCCTCTGTGGAAACGTGCTGCAATAAAAGAGAAAAAAGACTGCTTTATTAAAAAAGCAATAATTCAACACATGGATATTAAACAAAAAAAGCAATCATAGACCTGCCGTCTTCTGACCTCAGTAGTCCAATGTCCCTGTGATGGCTGTGATTCCTAATGGGTTGCAAATTGTGACCTACCTCATAAATCTTAATGAGGTAGGTCAATTTTTCGAACCCATTATGAATCCCAAGTTTATTTATACTTATTTTGTAACTTAGGAATTGCGATTACTAATTGCAATTCGGTAAGAATTAGGAAATCGAAATTCCTATTTTCTATACATATGGACCAATGTTACTCCTTTGGGATCTGTTTCAAAATGACACTTCTCACTAGCACCAAGATTGCTTCCAGCCTACTGTTCAGTTTGCCATCTTATGTAAGATACTGAGACATAACCTCGTAGTGTCTTTAACTGTTTTGTTTTGCCCAACAGCAAACCATGAGTGAGCGGCCTTTCATTCAGAAGTTATTTCGACCAGTTACATCAGATGGACAACTGCACACATTTGGTGATCTAATTAAGGAAGTGTGTCCTGCTGCAATCCCTTCAGAAGGTATGACATATTATTTTCTGAGTATACCACCTTAAATATCATTTTGTGTTGATTTCTAGACAATAGATTATTGTTTAAAAGTGAGGAATGTATGAAAGATTACCTTCTTAAGGCAGATATTTTTCTAGCAATTCCCCACTAAACCACGTTCTTTAAGATTTATTGGTGCCATGGACTGTGTATGTGTTCGACAGTCTGAGGATTTATTGCATCTCGCCTACTTTGTCTCATGTAGAATATGTAAGGCACAGCTGCCTTGGATGGATGATAATGGGAACAGATAACTCTGATAGAGACATCTAGCTGCAGATTCCTTCCTTTGAAATCCCCTAGATGTCAGACTAGATCCAGAAAATTTTTCGTGAGCAGTACCCCTGCGCACCGGTAGGTGGTGTCATTTGGCTCCACGTGGTGTCGTCCGCGCTGGAAGTGAAGTCCGTGTCACCTATATAGGCGCCAGTGTGGCTCGTTGATGTCATTTCTTTTCTTTCCACGACAGCCAGCGCAGATCCAAGAGAAGAGCTACCCCTCTTTCTGTTTTGGACTGGATTTTTAAAGTTTTGTTCTTTTTTTAGCTTTCCTCCTGGTGTGTCAAAGAATATCATTGAGGAAGACAGGTCATTGTGCCACATCGGTGACGGGCCTGCACCTCTTGTGTTTGTAGTGCTTGGAGCGTGGCCACAACTCCAAGTCGTGCTCTGATTGCCGTGCCATCGCACCGAAGGCTTTGAGGGAGGGGTCCCTAAAGCTGCTCGCGGCCCAGCATGCGACTCTGCAAAAGTCACAGACCCACTCGAGAGGAAGGTTGCAGGACTGTTCCAGGAGTCCAAAGTCCTCTTTGTCCCACTCCAAATCGTCATGGCACTCTGGTAAGAGGCACAAAAAACTAAAATACGCTTTGACTTCTCCTTGTTAATTGGCATTCGAGGCCTGGTTCCTCAGAACCTGTCCTTTGGTCAACAACACGCCTCCTCTCTTTTCCAGGAGCCAGAGTGACCCCCCACTCAAATGAAAGAATTTTACATGGCCTTGCTCCTCATTTTTGAGCAGCGCAACCCCTTCGGCGTGCCTTCGGGCCCTGCAG
This sequence comes from Lissotriton helveticus, assembly GCF_964261635.1. Taxonomy (NCBI): domain Eukaryota; kingdom Metazoa; phylum Chordata; class Amphibia; order Caudata; family Salamandridae; genus Lissotriton; species Lissotriton helveticus. The sequence goes on from NC_136067.1 coordinate 836,059,170, forward strand.
GGTCGGAAGGAGCCCCATCTTAGTGCCCCAGCTCCTATGGGCCCCATGGATCTGGACCAGCACAGGTCATGTCACTGCAACCTTCCCTGATGCCGGCTTGATGCTCCCTATGGCTCTGGCGCTCACCGGCATTACCAGCCCCGTTCTGATACTCGATGACACAGAGCCGGCAATCATCGGCTAACACCGATTCCAGCGCCAACAGGTCCCCTGCATCCTAGATTGGAGCCTGAGCTCTATTCTGAAGGACTAGGCCTCCAGGAGGAATGAGAGGGGTCACTGGACCCTTTAGGATACCAGTATGAACAAGAAATGGACTAGTATGACAAACTGGCTGATGCCAGTGGCCTGGCTACGTCTCCAGATATCGACATCCTTTCACCCCTCCTCCCCGTACTGTGGCTATGGAGGAGAGAGCTACTTATGTAATAGTGGTGCCGTGGGCTACTGAGGTCCTGAACCTTCAGTTGCCCTTGGTGGCAGTCAAGACCAACATCTTGACGGAAGTCCTGCAACCAGGAGTCTCCTCTTCTGAATCCCTACTTCTGTTCATCAAAGCACTCACCGAAGTCCTTCTGAGAACCTGGTCCAATCCCAGCACAGGGCCCAATGTTAATAGGACGATTGTCCACCGCCTCGCACCAACCCAAATTTCCTCATCCAACACCCTACCCCAGAGAGCTTGGTAGTCCAAGCCTCCACTTCCCATGGCGCGTTCCATGCCACTTCCCTTGACAGGAAATTCAAGAGGCTGGATAGCTTGGGTAAGAAAATGCTTTCTTTCCCCAGCCTTGCATTGCGGTCAGTGAACACTGCATCTGTATTGGGCTGCTATTCCCTCACACTGTGACAAAGAGTTCAGTTGCGCAAGTGCTGCCCGCGGTCCCAGAGGAGGCCCGGGCCATTCTCTCTCGAACGGTTACAGACAGGAGAGATGCAGCAAAGTTCACTTTGCGCTGTGGTTTGAACACGACCCACTCACCAGGCAGAGCTGTTAGTCAATGGTGGCACTCAGATGCCACGCCTGGCTGGTAACTTCTGGCTTTTTGGTGATGTCCAGGCTTCCCTCGTGGACATGTCCTTGGATGGCACCCGCCTGTTCGGAGACAAGGCAGACGCTGCGCTGTTGCGCTTTGAGGACTCCTAGGCTACAGCCATGTACTTGGGCCACTCAACTACCCCACATCCCCAGTCTGCCTTTTGTGGCCTTGAAAGGGGATTTCAACAGCGCCAAGCCTGTCCCAGCCACTGAGTCATGCAAGCTTCCTAGCCTCTACATGGACGAGGGCACGGTTCCTTCCGAAGGGGCTACTCCCTCCCCTTCAAGACTACCCTTCCCTCCTGGCCTTCATCTTACGACCGGCTGACAGAGGATCATCTATCTCTTCTCCAGGAGGAAGTCATGGCTTTTTTGGCCAAGGGAGCCATAAAGAGGGTTCTCGTGCCAGAAGTAGGCTGTGGTTGTTATTGCCGCTTCCCTCTGGTTCTGGCAAAGGACAAAGGTCTTCATCCTGTCCTAGATCGCCAAGCCTTCAACTTCTTGCTCTAAAAGTAGAAATTCAAGATGCTCGCATTGACTTGTCTTGTCTGCCCTGGACCCATGAGACTGAATGGTAACTTTGAACTTGTAGGACACCTATTTTCACATTCCCGTCCTGCTGGCCCATCAGTGTTACCTGTGTTTTACGGTAGGCTGCTCCGTGCTCCCTTTTGACCGTACCAGCACCCCTCTGGTGTTCACCAGGGTGATGGTGGTGGTCACAGCTCATCTGCCCAGGTCAGGGGTGCCAGTCTTCCACTATCTCGACTACTGGCTGCTGAAGGCCGGCTCGCCCCTGACTGTCCTCTCCCAACTCCCCACTACAGCGGACCTCCTTTTTTTTGCTGGGGTACTAGCAACATGCCAAAGTCACACCTGACACCCTCTCAGATGCTCCCTTTCATCTGAGCTGTTCTGGACACCGTGCAGGTTCGGGCCCATCCTTCCAAGCAGCAAGTCCAGGATGTGACACTGATGTTTCAGCCTCTATCCTGCATTTTGGTGAGACTGACTCTGAGGCTACTGGGCCTCCTGGATCCTGCTAGTGACATATACCAGATGGCGTATGTGGGCTCTGCAGTGGTACCTGAAGTTCCAGTAGGCACAGCATCATGGAAATCTTTCCGACATGGTCCAGATCTCAGAGCGAACTGCAATGAACCTGCAGTGGTGGCTAAAGAACCGCTGCTTTCTTGATGTTGCCTGACCAACCCTCATTATTTAAATCTCCCATTGTAAATAGATTGTACATATGTTTCATTATGCCTCAGTGGCACCTTAATTTGGTTCTCACATTTCTGATGTTTGCTCTTTTCCAGCCCTTACACAATTGTCCCCTCGGGCTGCTCACCTTCAAAACAGCCTTTCTTGTGGCAATTACATCGGTCAGGAGGGTGAGCGAGCTGCAGGCTTTAAGATCCAAGCCTCCCTTTCTATCAGTTTTTCCCGATAAATTGGCACCTTTTCCCTTCCAAAAGTGGTAACACCTTGGGCCAATCTGTAACCGTGCCAACTTTCCACACTCCTCCTCACTTTCTACACTGCTCCTCATCCCTCTAAAGAAGAGGAGCAACTCCACCGTCTGTACCCAAAAATAGTGTTTTCATTCTACCTTGACCTCAAGTGAGAGTTCTGGGTGGACGACCAACTCTTCATGCGGTGGGTTGGTGCAAAGAAAGGTTGAGCGTTGCAGAAACGGACCATCTCTCGATGGGTCATTCTCTGTATCAAGATCTGCTACGCATTGGATTAGAAGCAACCTCCTGAGGGCTTAAGAGCTCAGTCCACTAGAGTTGAGGCTGCGACCACTGCCCAGTCTTGAACATCTGCCAGGCAGCAACGTGGGCTTCCCTGCACATGTTTACCAAGCATTACTGAATAGGCAGTCGGGTCCGCAGGGACAGTCACTTCGCTTGTTCGGTCCTACAGGACTTCTTAGTCTAAATTTGTCTGCTGACCCGCCTCTGAGGATGGTATAGCGTGGATATCTATTCAAACATAAGGAATCTATGGCTAGATGTCTCTATCAAATGAACATGTTACCTACTTTCGATAACGTATTATCTAGTTGAGACAATATCTAGCTGCAGGTTGCTTACCGACCCAGTCATCCTTTGCTGTTTACTGTTACTTCTAGGTGTGTCCAGTGGCTCTGGGCTAAGACTGATACCTTGCACCTAAGCCACCTTCTCGGAGAGCTTTCAATTTTTAGCCACATCTTGTGTCCAATTTGTGTGCCACTTAAACCCAGAAGGCATGGCTTTTGGCTATGCTCTTCCAGCTACGAGGTAGGGCTGGCACTTTGCCATGCTTTGGTAACAGAGATCTCTTAATACTTTTTTTAATCATGCACAGTGGGCTCTTTGTCTGGGGAGTGGCTTTGGTGATGCCTCATACCATGGCCCAAGATCCATCTGTCCCAACAGTAAGCCATTCTTCGCTTAACTCCTTCCAGTGCCCACAAAGTCCAGTGCATAAAAATTGTTCTGTGAAATATTTTTATTTTATTCAGTGCTTAGTTTCTTGGACATGACCAATGGGCTTTAAGTGCTTGTTATGACCCACAGAGTCTATTGTGCTTGGCCTTAAGCTCTGCTCGTTTCTTCAATGAGGTAGTCTAGTTGCCCCAGTATTGGAACTTTCATAGATTCCCATGCTTTGTATCATTCCCCGTCGTCGGAATGGGAGCCTCGGTAGTATAAAAACCATAGAAACAAAAGAGAAACTTAGGCCTAGGCCTCATCTCATTTTGTATCCTATCACCCTCTTTTTGTAAAAAGAGACCAAACTTTTGCCAGGACCAATCAGAGCAGCCTCACCCTCTGGAACCTTCCTGAGAGGGCTCAGAGCCTCAGATTTTTCTACCGCACGTTGTGCTAGGGAGTCTCCACTGAGCTCTGCTCAGCTTTTCATTCTACTTCTGGATTTCTTCAAGTTTCTACTGGATCAACATGTCTGACAAGGAGAAGAAGGCCTTGTTCAGTGCCTGTGCCTCTTGTGGGAAAAAAACGTCTTTCAGTGGAGGATAAGCATGACAATTGTATTTACTGCTTATATCCTGACCACAAGGCCACAGAGTGCAAGATCTGCAGAACCTTCTCCAACAAGACTCTTCGGGACAGGGAAGGTCGTCTGTTAACCTGGCTTCAAAAAATGAAGACTCGCAAAGAGGTGCTCTGTTCGGAGGAGGAAGATTCCACGTCTTGTGCTTCCTCTCACAGATCGAGGAAGAGGGGTAGGTCTCCTCCAGGATCTTCTACATCTCAGCCCTCCCTTCAGGCCCCTCACAAGATCTCTGATAGGTCTGCGAGGGCTGGTCCCCTTCAATCTCCTCACGGAAGTGTAAAGGAGAGGCAGGGACAGGCTGCTGGAGTGAGTGCAGCTTTAAAGGACGTGAAGGAGGTTCCTCTGTCTCCCCCTCCGTCCAAAAAGGCCAAATCTACTGACAAACACTCTTCAGTCACTTCAGGACCTGGGCCGGAAAAGAAACGGCGCCCGTCGACGACGAAAACACCAGGTACGTCGTCGACCGTTTCTTCAGTTAAAGTTCCCGCCGTTTCTGTGGCTCCGTCGACGGGCTCGTCGACGGTAGCGCCCTCCACGATGACTTCGTCGTCATTCAAGGTCCCCAGTTTGTCGGCGCTAACATCTTTCACGTCGACGACGGCAAGCAAGGTACTGTCGACGGCAGCGGTGTCGACGAGAACTACGACGACGACCACCTCGACGTCGACGACGATGTTGATGACGAGTTCGTCTACGAAGCCGTCGACGGTGGTTCCGTCGACGACGAGACCGGCGTCGACGAAAGCTATGGTACCGTCGACCATTCCGCTGACATCTTCGTCGACGACTGCTACACCGTCGACGACGGCATCGTCGACGGGACCGTCGACGGGGCAAAAGATGCCTTTTTTCAACGCAGAAGATGAAGATTACACCGGAGATGACTTCTCCGCGACGGGTCTCTGCGCATCTTCGTACTATGCTTTTAGACGATGAATCTGAGGAGGATGAAGTTGAAGTTGAGGACGATGATTATGGTCCTGCCTATAGTCCCTCTGACTTGAACGTCAAGATGCAGGAGACAGACACGGAGGAGTGTTATGAACATGCGGGTGGCCAGCAGTCGTATCCATATGTTCGGGAAGAGAGACATGCTCCGAGTTTGGGCCAGGGAATGGTAGCCATGCCCTCTTCGCTCATTTCTGACCTGCAGCTGATGCTGCAGGATTATCGAAATAGGTTTCCGTCGGAACCTTCTGGACAGTCTGCAGTTCCTACACAGTCACAAGTGCAGCAGGCTATTAGTCTTCCAGTGGCACACCCCTCGCCACCACCGGTTGTACCTGCGGTCCGAGTCCCCACTCCGAATCCCACACCCTTTCATGATGTCCAACAGGATACCTCTTCGGATGAGGAGGCGATACAGGTGGATCCCTTGGTTGATCCGTTGCAAGACCCGGATTTGGATCAAGGAGACAGTGGGCCACAAGATCCGGACGCTGCTGGTCGTGACACGTCCATCGCCCCTCCTGTGGATATAGGGGGTTTTCATCACCTGATGGAAAGGGCAGCTAAAATATTTGGATTGCCGATTTCGAGAGAAGAATCGGAATGTTTCCTTTATGACTTTAAGGAACAACACCGGAGATCGGTCAAGTCTATTCCCATCATTGAACATGTATGGGAGGAAGGGATGAAAATTATGCAAAATCCGGCCACGGTGATTCCAGTCCTCCCGCGGCTGGAAAAGAAGTATAAGGCTCCGGACGGCAGTCCTGCTTGCCTTCTTGGTCAGCCGAAGCCTGATTCAGTCATCTCTCAGGCGGCTCAAAGCAAGTCCAAGAACCCGTCCACACCTTTGACCACACCACCGGATAAGGACGGTCGACGCCTAGATAACGTGGGGAAGCGGTTTTCCTCAATGGCCAGCTTGCTTGTTAGAGCGTCCAATGCTCTTGCCATCCTCGGCCGATACGACCGACAGATGTGGTGCGACATGGAACCCTTCGTGGAGCAGTTACCAGAACCCACAAAGGAGGAAGCCAAGAAGGTGCTTATAGAGGGGGAAAAGTCTTCTGCTGAGGTTATAGACTGTGCAATGGACATTGCTTCCACGGCATTTCGAGCCTTGGCTGGCTCAGCAGTACTACGACGCAAGGGCTGGTTGAGAGCCACCTGGTTTCGCCAGGAGGTCCAGAATAGGATCCTGGATCTACCATTCGATGGGGACATGCTGTTTGGCAAGCACGTGAACGATGCTCTGCAGAATATCAAAAAGGACACGGACACTGCAAAGGCCTTAGGGTCCCTCACCTACCGGAAAGTCCCCTTTAGGGGCGCACGAGGCAGAGGATTTACATCATACAGAGGGAACCAACAGAGATATTCCTCTCAGCCTTCTCAGTCCTATAAGCCCCAATACTCCAATCAGCCCCAGGGACAATCGGCGTCTTTCTCTCGCCATCAGCCGCGGGGCCGTCAGACCCGGCAGGGACGTGACAACACCAAGCGTCAATAGCGGCTTTCCGGCTCTACCTACTGTTCCTTCCCTCCCAGTCACATCAGTGGGGGGCAGGATATCTCTGTGTCTGGAGAACTGGAGATCAATAACATCGGACCAATGGGTCCTCAAAATTGTAGAGAGTGGCCATGTGTTGGAGTTCCAAGACCTTCCTCCGACAAGAGCTCCGGGCACCATCCGCAGGGGACATTTGGGACAACTCCACCTCGAAGCCCATCAACTGTTCCTCAAGGGAGCGATAGAACCGGTGCCTCTGTCCCAGAGGGGCCGGGGTTTCTATTCAAGGTTCTTCCTCGTGCGGAAGACGATAGACACTTGGCGCCCCATCCTAGACCTGCGGGAGCTCAACACCTATTTCATCAAGCTCTCCTTCAGGATGGTCACTCTCCAGGAAATTCTTCCTCTCTTGAATCCAGGCGACTACTTGGCGTCGCTGGATTTAGAAGACGCGTATTTCCATATTCCGATACATCCAGCTCACAGACAATACCTACGCTTCACAGTGGGAAAGAGCCATTTTCAATTCAAGGTGCTTCCGTTCGGCCTTCGGTCGGCACCAAGAGTGTTCACCAAGGTGTTGGCACCGGTTGCAGCCTTTCTTCGGAAACAATCTTTAGAAGTTTTTCCTTACTTAGACGACTGGCTCGTCAAGGCACCATCTTTCGAGGAAACTTCTCATGCAGTGGCAACTTGCATCCATTTGTTCCGTTGCCTGGGCCTTCAGCTGAACGACCGCAAGTCAGTCCTGCTGCCCTCCAGAACGGCCAGATTCCTGGGATCCGTGTTGGACACCACGCAATGTACAGCTCGTCCCTCGGAGGAACGACAACAAAAGTTGATGATTTCGGCTCGACTACTCTGCCGCAAACAATTCCTGTCTGTCCGCCAATACAAATCCCTTCTCGGGTCGATGTCATCCTGCATACCATTGGTACCACATTGCAGGCTGCGAATGCGTCCTCTGCAGGAGGAGCTAGACAAGCAATGGCACCAGGCAGAGGGGTCATTCAACGACAAGGTGGTGGTGACAGCAGCGATGAGACAGGCGAGCAAATGGTGGCTTCTAAAAAGCAATATCGCCCAGGGTCTGTCATTCAGGAGTTCACCTTCACCCATGGTACTGACCACAGACGTGTCGCTGGAGGGCTGGGGTGCAGTTCTCCGAGAGCTTCAAGTCAGTGGCCACTGGAGTCCAGGACAGCGCCAGTGCCATATCAATTTCCTGGAACTGACGGCCATTCGGTTGGCCTTGCAAGCTTTTCTGCCCAGAGTTCGCAACCATTCAGTGCTGGTCCGGATGGACAATACTACGGCCATGCACTACGTCAACAAACAAGGAGGCACCAAATCGCTGACTCTGTCCGCAGAAGCTCAGCGGATTTGGGATTTTGCGATTCTGAACAACATCACTCTGAAAGCCTTGAGTCGACAGACGGAGGTGACTCACGAGTGGGAGTTGAATCAAACCATTCTGGACAGGGTGTTCTCAGTCTGGGGGACACCAACCATCGACCTCTTTGCTTCACCGGAGAACGCCAAATGCCGGTTCTACGCAAGCAAAGTTCACCATCAGGGGTCCCTGGGGAATGCTCTTTCGATGGCTTGGTACAGCGCATTCTTTTACGCTTTTCCTCCAATTCCCCTCATTCCTCGAGTCCTCAGGAAATTGAAGGCGGAGCCCTGCGAGATGATTCTAATTGCTCCAGCATGGCCCAGACAATTCTGGTACACCGAGCTTCTGAGGCTCCCGAGCTCCTCCGATTCACTTCCAACCCATTCCGTCCCTGTTGTCCAGGAATCAGGGGCAGGTTTACCATCCGGATCCGACATCACTCCACTTGACAGCGTGGCTCCTGAACACAGAGAGTTCAGTCATCTAATGCTCTCTCAGGAATGCCGGGAGGTCCTGGCTCATGCCCGAGCACCAAGTACCAATAAGACTTACAAGGCGAAATGGAAAAGATTCTGCCTGTGGTGTCAACGTCAAGGTCTCCATCCTTACACTTCCCAACCCCATCAATTGTTGCCATATTTACTATCTCTGGCTAAGTCGGGGTTGGCACATTCATCTGTAAAGGTACATCTGGCGGCCATATCGAGGTATCGACGCGATTCTTCGGGTCCGTCCTTATGGTCCTCTAGGGTTGTCAAACAATTCTTGAAGGGATTATTCCGGATGTATCCTCCAGTTCGTCCTCCTCCTCCAGTGTGGCAGCTCAACCTGGTCTTGGCGCGACTCATGAAGGCTCCGTTTGAGCCTGTGCACAAAGCAGACTTAAAGTTCTTGTCTTGGAAGCTGGCCCTCCTGGTGGCTCTCACATCAGCGAGACGAGTGAGTGAGCTTCAAGCACTCTCCATAGTGCATCCATTTTTGCAATTTAAAAAGGAGGTTCTTATCCTTCGGACCAATCCAAAATTTATACCGAAGGTACCATCGGAGTTTCACTTAAATGAACCCTTGATTCTGAAATCTTTCTTTCCGCACCCTTGAACGCCTGCGGAACGCACGCTCCATTCTTTGGACGTTCAGAGATGCTTAAAGTTCTACTTGGAGCGCACACGTCCTTTTCGGAAGACGACTCAGTTGTTTGTGTCCTACAGTGCACCACGAAAGGGATTGCCTTTGGCAAAGAGTGGCATTTCCCGCTGGATCTCCAGTGCGATTCAGTTCTGTCATCAGGAAGCTGGCAAGCCACTGGATGGAAGAGTCAGGGCACATTCCACGAGATCAGTGGCGTCATCAGTGGCTCTCTTTTCAGGAGTGGCCATTAAGGACATATGCAGGGCAGCAACGTGGAGCAGTACTCATACCTTCACAAAACACTACTGCCTGGAGTCTGCAGGACGAGACGACGCGGCTGTTGGTCAAGCAGTCCTGCGGAATCTTTTTCATTGAGAGGTCAGCTTTCCCTACGATCCCTCCAGCCTGGTGAGCACATTTTGTTTGTTTTGCTATGCTTTATGTATTGCTTATATGGTTATGTGATGCCATGTATGTACAAAATGTGTTCTTCGTAATTTACTGCTAGCTACTCTGATACAAAGCATGGGAATCTATGAAAGTTCCAATACTGGGGCAAGAAAGCAAGTTACTTACCTGTAACTTTGGTTCCCCAGTATTGGTAACTTTCATAGATTCCCATGCGCCCGCCCGCCTCCCCGGGGAAAGCTCAGCCTGGTTACAGAGTTAGTGGCGGTTTGCACAACGGCTACGAAAATCTGAGGCTCTGAGCTCTCTCAGGAAGGTTCCAGAGGGTGAGGCTGCTCTGATTGGTCCTGGCAAAAGTTTGGTCTCTTTTTACAAAAAGAGGGTGATAGGATACAAAATGAGATGAGGCCTAGGCCTAAGTTTCTCTTTTGTTTCTATGGTTTTTATACTACCGAGGCTCCCATTCCGACGACGGGGAATGATACAAAGCATGGGAATCTATGAAAGTTACCAATACTGGGGAACCAAAGTTACAGGTAAGTAACTTGTTTTCTTTTTATATGTGTTGGATTGAATTGTAGATGCTGCAGCATGGTTTGAACTTGATGTGTTCTCGGAGGAGAGCCAGCGATGGTCTTGAAAGGCTAGGTTTAAGTAGTCATGATTCATTTTTCTCTAGTAAACTGTATGGCCTTCACAGGGCTGAGGGTAGATTATTTGATGCAGCAACACAGAGCTTCACCTCTTGTGATATGTGAGCGGCAGATCATACAATATATGCACAATGTGTTTTTAGCCAGTACCAGGATACTTAACATCTGTATGAAACAAGTTATACAAGTACTATAAACTGTGTACAAATTTCAAGAACACCTTATTATTATCCAGCTAATGTGTAAGCGCTCCATTAGCATTCTATGGGTTTTTATACTTCAACGATGGGACTTCCTTTCACTTGATTCTCTTAAGCAAGGATTTCTAAGGGAGTACCTGATCTGTGCCAGGTTTTCATCTTAACCACTGACGATGTAAACTAGTTCCATTAGTTTCAACGTATGCACGTATAACATTTATGGGTGTATTGAAAACCTAAAATGGATCCCTTCCTGTATTTAAAAGACATGCTCTACTAATTTGCTCTAGTAATTTGTTTTGTAAAATACATGCTAAAATAATCAATTTCATGGTTTATGGGGACCTCAGTATACATGTGGATTCACCCTCTGACCTGCACAGTCACCTTCTATTAGAAAATGTGTCCTCATGGGAAATGCAACAATATGTGACCCAGCCCACCCATGTAGCGGGCCATATCTTGGACACCATTTTCTCTAATGGCCAGGTTATGGTGTCAGATATCAAATCCCATGAATGGTCCGACCATGCTCTTATACACTTTAAATGAAGGGTGTATCAGGGCCCTCATGGATGCAGGACCGATTTCCCCTATTCTGTAGAGATTTTGCCGCAGTCTCGCCCTCAGTTTAGCCTCTCTCTGAGTGAGCATACTCCACACATGAGTGTGGCCATAAACATCGATGCCCTGTCATTCAACACCTGGCTTATGCACATGACCGATACAATTGCCCCCATTAAACCTAGGGAGGCCACGTCCATGGTCAAACGACAGTCTGCGCCCTGGTTTAACGAGGAGCTCAAAGAGCTGCGCAAACAATGCAAGAAACTAGAGAGAGCATAGAGGTGACATTATCGCCCTAAGCATAAAATAACTTATAAGAATATCTTAAACAAATGCCACCAGACAATTTAGAAAGCCCAATCAGACTTTTACAGCTGAAATTGATACCTCCCATAACAAACCCGGTTGGATGTTAAAAATCATCAAAAAGTGTACCCACCTGGACGCCCTTGTTCAGCCATTAATTGCCTCTTATAATTAGTGCGCTCAACCATCAACCTTCTGATACCAAAATAACAAGCATTGGCATTGCCAATAGGTCTCGCTTTAGGGACCTTATAAGTATTTAGTTATGCAGCACAATATCCTTGGTGCAACAACATAAACTGTTGCCTGGCTAAACACTTATAAGGTACAAGGTTTAGCCATGCAACAGCTGATGTTGTTGCACCAAGGATATTGTGCTGAAAAACTAAATCCTCATAAGGTCCCAAAAGCGAGACCTATTGGCTATGCCAATGCTTGTTTTTAAGGGAACCAATTGCCAGACATAAGAAAGGCTTTAAATGGAAAGTGTGCCCCCATGCATGATTTGGGTCGTCTTCAATGCAACAGGGCACCGAATGACCTCTTCCCCCCTCCCTGGCCTCTGTGAACTGGGCACAAAAAAGAGCAAAATTTGAACAGGCAGAGCTACTTCAATACACTTCAAACAGCACTTACACTCCAGTTAGATGAAGCCCTCCACCAATACACACACAAGAGGTTCCCGGTAGGAGGCTGGAGGGGTGGGGGTTTGGAATGCTCAAACAGGCATACCATAACAAAGAAACGGCGCTTCACTGCAGCCCTAGCGATAGCTTATCTTCCTACTCCAGCCTATGCCTTGCAATGTATCCATTCTGGCCAGGGCCAAAGATGTCTATAGTCGTTAACTTTGGCATTGTTGAATGCATGGAAATCACAACATGTCGCTCATTCATGAAGTCATGTGGTGCTTGCATTCATTGACTCTCTGAGGATCAGATACGCTGTATTAAATATTTAACATTCATAATTAATGTTCTGCTGCAGCTCAAATGTTTCATTGGTACATTCACTGTTTTTTCATGTATTCATACATTTTTTTAAATAGGTAATATAATTAATACATCCCAGCCATCATCTCCCACTGGGCTGACACACAAGTTCATTGAAACGTCACTCAAGTAGTTTTGGTAATTAACAAACTTTTAAGTAATTTCTCTGAGCACTACTCAAGTGTCTGTGTGCCAAGCATAGCAAAATGTGTAGGCCTTCGAAACATGATAGAACTTCGTGATGTCTGTCACGGTCTGTGTGTGTCCAAGATAAGAGTGAAACAAGAGCGGCCGGGAAACTGAAAGTACGGCCAGCCACCGGCCAGCCATGAATAATTAGGGGTGGAGAAGCCGCACAGCACACGCTGGGAGAAGCCCTTTGATGTGCTGTGCGGCCGTGAAAAAATGCAATTAGGAGGGAGGGAGGGAGGCTGATGCGCGTGCTTGTTTGGTCACGTGATTCACGTGAACTCAAAGAAAACCGCACCAAAAAGCCCTTGGTTTCACGAGGATTTTGAGCACTTGAATTCTCTCCATTTCCCATTCCTTCGGAATGGAAAAGGCGAGACCTAAAAACTATAGTAGTCTCTCTAATTTCTGTGAACTCTGACCCCACGGGTATTAGCTTTCCCATGGCCCTTCAAGAGATTCCACTAACACCCTGCTCCCACTCCATGCAGGAGTTTGGCCCTATTTCTCTGGAGGAGTCTGCTCACGCTTTTAGAGCGTGAAAATCTGGGTCCCCGATGACTCGAACCCCACCTCCATATACTTGTTTCAAACTGCGCAGCAATCAACCCCTCCTTAAATCTGCTTTTAAACGTGTCCATTCAGACGACCTTAGTCAGTCCCCAGCTGTTGTAAAAAAAGGCTCAAGTAATTCCTCTCCTAAAAAAGCCATCAGCTGACAAATCTAGCCTTTCCAATTTGAGACCAATCTCTTGCTGCCGGCTTTGCCAAGATTTTAGAAAAGCTTAGTAATCACAAATTCTCCAATGTTCTAGAGCAGTATAAGCTGTTACACCCTTCCTAGTCAGGCTTTCACCTCGGCTTCAGCACCGAAAATACTCTGTTGGAGGTTGCAGACGCCATTCAGCTAGCAGTGGATCAGGGGAAACGGGTAGCCCTGATTCTCCTTAATCTATCCTCAGCTTTTGACAGTCTTGCACCCCGTACTTCTACAACGTTCGGTGACATCAGTATCTATATGGTGTTCCGCCTCCATCAGCCACTGTCATAGTGGCTCGCAATCTGAGGGTGAAATTTGATAACTCTGCCACCTTTGCACCCCAGGTGGTCAGTGTAGGGGATCCTGTTTTGGACTCTTAAAAATTCAAAAAAAGTTGCTCGACCTTGTCTATTTATCTCAGCAAGAAAACAGTGATTCAGGCCTTGATCACCTCACAGCTAGACTATGCCAATTCTCTTTATTGGGGTCTCCCGGGACCTGCTTACAGCTACAGCTGGTTCAGAATGCCACAGCGTGGCTTCTGTTGAAATTCTCTAGGAGAGCCACATCCAAACATACCTTAAAGAACTGCACTGGCTTCATATCAAGGAACAAGTTAGGTTTAAAGGACTAGTACTGACACATAGAGGTTTATATCACCTCAGTGCCTATCTAATAGAATTACCCCTTACCAACCTAAAAGATCACTCTAATCCTCCAGTTCCTTGTTGGTGGCGATCCCACAATTCAGAAGGAGGAAGTGGGGTGGCAGCGCCTACTCCTACGTAGCTGCTAGGGATTTCACACACTCCTGCAGCATCTACACGCCCCAGAGGATATCCTGGTTTTCAAGAATCTTCTTAAAACTTGGCTCGTCTGGCTCGCTTTCAAATTACAAGCCAGTAAGTGGATCAGTCTTCTAGCCAGTGCCGGGACACTCAATGAGTAGCTGTTGTGCCGTATAAATCCCTCAATTAGATAGATAATGGCACCTTAACTGCTCTTAGCCATCCGGTAGATCACTTCTTAAGGAAACATGCATTGGCAAAGCCAGAACGTCTTGCTTTTGAGACATATTGGCTTTGGCAATGGTTTTAGACATACTGATCAGCATCTCTGATGTTGATGCTGTGCCGCATTGATAACAAATGTAAATAAAAAAGCTTTTGACAGGGCATTCCATGTAATTTTATAGGCACCTTCAAAATGTTGCACTGCTTTTAGATCAAGAACTAGATCTAAAACTAAAAAGAAAGAAAATGCACAAAAGCTTTTTTGTTTGTTAAAAGGAATGTGGGAAGAAACAATGGAGGATTAAAACGAAAGACAGCAACGTGGAGCTGGCAGGAGAAAGGAGAAAGGACATGGGCAGGAAGGCAACGTGGGGAGGAAGCCAATTTGTGAGAGACAGTAGCACAATGGATGGGGGAGAGGAACCCACAATGGAGACTGTTAGAAATCTCATGTTCGCTCGTAGAGTGATTATTAAACAAAAAGAAAAAAAAAAGTAGCACCTGAAAATGGGAGCAGTTGAAGGACAGAGCAATGCATCGATGCTCCACAGTAGAGTGAAACACAAGAAAAGGAATGAAAGTCCACACTATTAAGAAGCAAGCAACTGAGAGTGCCAGTGACGCTAGCCAATGGTAAGCAATGGGCGGGCTCTAAGCCCACTGTAGGCTTATAATATGTCTTGGAGTAGACAGAACCTGCGCCATCTTAGGTGTGACCTAAAAACAAGGCTATACAAATTGATAGTTACTCAACACTTAGATTAATGGAAAATGGCAAGATGCTGGCTTTTTCTCAATTCTTTGCCAAATATTTCACATCCAGTCTCCCTGTTGTACACCAGCCGTTTGAAATCCCAAGCAGAGTTTTTGATTTTTACCTGCAGTTTAAAAGCTGGAGAACTCCTTAGATCTCAGTAATTTGAAGACGGTGCCTTTAAACTAAATTGCCAAAATCAGTCTCGTAAGTAAAATGCGGACTCTAATCACGAGTGAAATATAATTAGGTACATGTTTGAAGTCCCATATATTGGGTCTGAAAAATATAAGCTTGTCAGGACATGATAGCAAGCAATAAGAAAGGAGCAGTTACTCCAGTGGTTAAATATGGTTTCGCATCTTCGAGAACTAGTCAGTGAGTGTACATAGGAATAACATGGTTTATGTACCAGTCTCAATAGCTGCAATCCCACACTGGGAACCAAGGCCAGGCAAAGCAGAGAACCGCCATCTCAGAAAAAGCGGCAATGCTTTCAACGTGTTGGGCATGCATACTTCTTACAGAAGATACGATAGGGGATTTATTTTAAATCCAACACAATGTGGAAAAATGAATACAGAGATCATGGCTGCAGATATCGAGGTTTTCCGTAAAAAGACGTCCACTCATAATGCACCACGCCTTCTCCGACCTGCAGCAGAAATATTACCCATCATTGAGTGAGAGACTGAAAGTGGGTAAAATCCAAGACAGGCCATCTGTCATGAATAGGACACACGACCTGGGCTGTTCTAGCAGTGAACCATGACGGCGACTGACAATGCCCCATACACTCCAGCCTTCAGATCCTGGGAAGAGCCCTTGAAGTCAGAGAGTCTCAGAAATAATTAAAGGGTAGGTGTGTGTAAGGAATGAGGGGTGCACGCTAAGACTGGAGATGGGAACAATGGGTAGGTTTTGTGGGAAAGGCCCTACATTTCCTTGATACATCGATTGTTAAGTGTACCCTTAGAAAACACATGCTGCACTGGTTTGCACATGAATGTTCTGTCGTGTGTTCCTAATACTGGTTGCATGTTGGCTCTATCAGCGATTTCCCGCTCTTGACGTCATGCCATTTGGGTACTGCAGAAGTTATGTGTGGAGTAGGTATGGCGAACACTAGTTGTACCACGTGTGCATGATAAATGAGGAACCAACATCTGGGACCAGATTTTAGAAAAACAAAATATTCTTTTGCCTTGGTGTCACCCTTTGTCAGAAAGTGTTACTTGAATGGATAGTTCTTTAACCACGTGTGCATCGTGTCGGGTATTTTATGGCACATATTCATACACAGGCAACACGTATCACAACGTCAACAAAGTGAGCAGAGTAAATCAAACATGTTAGACTAGGCTAGTGTCCTGTTTTAGTAAAAGGTAATGTGGCAGCAAAGATGGAGTCCTGTAATTGTTACCTTTGTGTGCTCCACTTATCGAAATAGCAGGTGTACGGGATTTATACTTTTAAGTGCCATACTGTAGATGTGGGTGTCAAATTATTAATATGTTTGACAAGAAACCCTGATTTTCCCATCACTTCGAGCATGTTCCCTCTATTCCATATAGGCCACAAACCAATAGTAATAAAAAAAAAACACCATTATATTTTCTATTTAGTGAAAGATTCAGAGGATTCTGTTTATAGAGAGTCATCTACGAGTCGAGTTCTGTAGCAAAATATTTGTCAGAATTATTAACATGTTTTACTCGCATTGATCTGCATCAGTGTTCTCTTGTTTAACAAAACTAAAGCCAGCACGTGTTTCGTAGCACGACAAATAACGCTACCGCTTCTTAAGGACAAAAAATCGATACACCTATTTGCGATATATGAACTGTTGCACTTTTCCGTTTAAAATTACTGCTAATTACAGCACTTTTATCGATCATATCGAATGATAACCATTTGTAGTGAACTACCTTCCAACCAATATGCTGCAATCTTACACTTGACATTTTTTTGGCCCTGAAGAGGCAACAGCATTATGTGTCATGCAGCAAAAGAAGTGTTGGCTTTAGTTTTGTTAATCCAGAGAGCATTGCGATACAGCTCTATGCGAGCAAAAAGACTTAATATTAATTGCTTTGAAAGAAAAATTGCTTCAGAATTCAATGATTCATTGTTGAGTCTCTATAGACAGAAGCCTCTGAAGCTTTCACTAATATTGTACCTTGGTAAAGTTTGGAAGGAGCGCTACACCCCCAGAGGTATAGCAGAAGTTATAATATTTTGGTTCCCTTCCTCTTCTTGACCTATTACCATCTATGTACATATGGTGCACACTGCAGCCAGAATTGGCACTTGGATATCTCATGCTATCGTATCCCTACTAAGTGGTGTTCATTCTAATATCCTGGGAAGACCGGAGGACTAAATTGGTCCTATCTGGATTCAAGCGTGTGCTGCAGCTGTCCCTGGGGACTGAAGTCACCCATCCAGCTCCGCAGCGTAAAATTGCCGTCCCTTTCCAGGCACTATATGCCGCTCTCAGGTGTGCGTAAATACCATTCAGCAAGAGAACAGTGGCTGGGGTTTGACAAGAAATGTACTCCCTAATAGCTACCTTTACTTAATTACCATGTCATCACTGGATGGAGTTATCTTTTTTCTGACCTACCTCTGGTCGTAAAAGGTCACGTCACGTATACAAAGTCAAAGTGTTGTCAGGTGAAGCTGTTTTAAAGTAAAAGCCAGGTGCAGCAGGGCCAGGGGCTTGACGTTAGCCCCTGCTGTGCATTTGAGAGATATGGGAGACCTAAAGGTCCCTCATCACAACTGCGTGGGGGGGGGGCAATTAGTGGGAGGGGTACGACCCCCTTGTGTGTTCCGCTACTGAGCAGAGGATGAAAGAAAAATCAGGTAAACTCCTTGACAAAGGGAAAATGGATGGTGTTATGGCATCCTGCTGCAGGAGGACGGCATCTGCGGTAAAAACGAAAAGTAGAAAGAAGAAGATGAAAGTTGCCCGGCTCATCTCCTCGTCACAAGGCAGATGATAGGCGGAGCAGGGAAAGCTCCGAAGAGCTCGGACAAGGTACCTGCAGAGACGTACACAGGAGCAGGCAGCGATTACCGCGCTCCCTTTGAAGACTTAATGCGGGTGATTTCTTTTCCTGCGCCACAGATGAAAGCCGGCTTTATTGTCGCGCTTTTTTCCTGTTCCCTTGAAACAAAACCCCGTCAAATGCTAGATTTCAGAACGGCCACAATATCACCGTCTTTAATGTTACCTTGCCTCCTTCCGTAAGCAACTTAAAACTCACTTATTCAAATCCCCGTAATCAATTCAGCCCCCCTTCTTCTTCCAGTTTCTGTCAGCCTCATTACACCCCCTCTTCTGGTTCCCTAGCGCTTGGACGCCCCAGGGCAGCAATCGCGCTGTATAAGTGTATTTTCATTCATTCATTCATTTAATTTCGCAGTGGCTAGCAGCTTTCATGTTTTTCTGAAATCGGTAATTCTCGTAGCTGTTTTAAAGGCTTGCATACGCATTACAAGTCCTGATTGTACCGTTTACTTCTGGTGATAAGAATACTCGAGGCCCATTCCTCGAGAGAAAGCAACAAGCAGAAGTCAGGCTCGTTAACGAATCGTTGTCTTTTCGGTTTGCAAATTTTGGCTTGAATCTTTTAAGCACTTTTTATATTTATTTTTTCCATTAAACATTATTAAACTATGTATTGCGTGCACCCTGCAACGACGGTTGATACTCATACAGACCTGACTAGCCAAGAACATTAATTAGTAAATGGAGGCGTTACCGTACATATGCCACGGGTGTAACACTGCTTGATTAGCAGCGCATCAATTCTGTAGCAACCCAGGCGACCCTGCTTCTTTGTAAATTTTATGAATGTAGTAAAACATTTTTACACCGTTAGGAAGCTCAAGCTGAACAATAAAAGTGAAGCTGATAGTACAGTTATGTTTAGGCTTGGAGGAAATGTTCTCTTTAATATTACATTTTCTCATCTTCCTGTCAGCACCATGCAGATATTAACTGTTCTCATGTGCATAGCCTCTGGGCAGAATTTTAAGTAAAGTTTCAGTATGGTCTGTTGTCTAAAATCTGCTGCAGCCTTTACAGTTTTTCCATCTCAGTTCTTCTCCCTAAACAGACCAGATAATTTTGTTGTCTAAAGACATTTTGTATACACAAGGCCTTTATAGGGTTAGAGCGGTAGACTTCAAACGTTTTAAAGCCACGCCCCCTCCACCACCAGCCCCGCGTGGAGAAAAAAAATAAACGCCCTCCCTTCAAAATTTCTTGCAATTATTATGTTAAACTGTTTAAATATGTCTAGGCTAATTTAAACATTGCAGTTAAGTTCTGTTACGGTTTTAAAGATGCGATCAAATACATGATTGGAAAACATACTGTTCTGGTCAGGCAGGCCTTACTAATGCGTAAAAGTATCCACAGTGTGATTATTAGAAATAGGGGAGAGGTTTTTGAAGAATATTTAGAGTCCCTTCCCTTTTGACACCTCCCAGCTAGCATAGAAATGACAAAAGATGTTAGTGGTGGCCCATTACAGAGCGGCTTACTGCAGCTGCTCATTTCCCCCCCTGAAAACAAAGTACTGTTAACAGGATAATGCTTCTTTTGATTCCCCCCCCCCCCTCGTCCCCACCACACCCTGGATCACTTGATGCCCCCCGTTTGAAGACCCCTGGGTTAGAGAGTGCATTGGGGGTCGGATCTCCGGTACAGACAGTGGCATTATTCTGATTTGTCTTTGGATGGTAGTGGAAGGTCCTCGTTGTTCTTAGATTATAAGGTAATACATTGGTAGCATGTAGTCATAGAACCATACCCTTTGTGTGTGCTGAGAACTTTTGGACTTGAGTCAGTGATTTACTTTTAACACATTTGGTTCTTAAGATACATTATTTGTGGTCACTTCATATCCATGATAGTCCCACGGTTGTGTTTAGTAATATTCAGACTGTCAGTCACTTTTTATGAGAATGCATCAGCAATCACCAAATGAAATGGTACCACACATTGTGAAGTAATATAAAACATTTTTTTATATATTCATTAATACTGTTTTACTTAACAGAAGTGTCATTGTGCATCAGACCCAGTCTTAATTGTAGAAGAGGAGGGTCTGCTTCCTATGGTTACCCCCACTTTTTGCTGTGATTCTCTGGTTTTTCGACTTTAGTGTGGCTGTGGACCTGCTAATCAGGCCCACAGCCCAGCTGTTCTCTCTCTAAATTGATACCATGTACTTTAGGTACATACCAGATTGGTTACTGGGTCACCCTTGTGAGCCCCTGTATAGTGTACCCTAGGTACCCTGGGCATAGGTGCACCCTAGGCCTACCAGGGGCTGCAGCATGTATTGTGCCACCCCTGGTTTGCCTTCCAAACTGACACCACAGGTCTGTTCACACAGTCTGGGTAATGTGGTGTAATCACCCCTTACTTAGATATAGTGTGTGTGTGTGTATGTATGTATGTGTATATATATATATATTCACTGAAAAAACCATAGGTTATAGATCATATATAGTTAGGAATTAGCATTTACAAAACCTTGAAAATTCACTGAAAAAACCATAGGTTATAGACCATATATAGTTAGGAATTAGCATTTAAAAAACCTTATTTTACTCACACAAAACCATTGAAATTCCATATATAGTTAGTTGCACTAACTATATATCGCGCACCCGCAATCCACTGCTGATGATGTCACATATTACATCATTCATGACATGGTCAGTGACATCACTGATGACATCACTGATGACATCTCAAATGACATCACTGATGACAACATCCAGTGACTGTATGTTTCTGTAAAGTTAAAATGTGTCTTACATATTGAAGAATGAGTGGAAGTATAAGTGTCTGGACAAAGGATTTAGTAGGTGCATGACTGAATGTATGAGTGAGTGATTAAATGTGTCTCACTGAGTGCATGGGTTAGTGACTAAAGTGTCTTAATTTGTGCATCATTATGTCTGTTGTTCTGTAAACTGCTGCATGTGTTGATCAGTAGCTAAATGATTAACTATATGGGTTACTGATTGATTGTCCAAGTATTTGTATGGGAGACTGAGTGTGTGTGTGGCTGGCTGGGAGGTGTGTGACTCTGTGCAGATCAATGTGTACTTATATCAATGATTGTATAACAAGGTAAGTATGTGTTAGTATATGTTTGAAAATGTAAGGTGCTCTATGTTTAACTGTATAGACAAGAAAATGGAAGTGTGATTGATTCTTTACAGGACTGACTAGGTGTGTGAGTAACTCCATGGATGAGTGGCAGAGTGTGAGTGTCTGTATAGGTGTATGAGTGCATATGATAGTGTTGTACAGATGAGTGATTGTATGTATGAATGATTGTATGGGTAAATGAGTGAATGTGTGTGTAAACATAGGAATCACTGAGTGCGTATGTAGTAACTAGTATTGGTGTGTCAATGGTTTCAAAAATTATACTCTGTATTTAACACTGGGTGTAACAGAGGTTATATTAAAGTGTGAGGAGATGCATTGTATTGTCACATGAATGATATCATCAGTGATGTGGTCATTGATGTCAAATGAGATGTTATCAGTGATGTCATCAGTGATGTCATTTGAGATGTCATCAGTGATGTCATTTGAGATGTTATCAGTGATGTCATCAGTGATGTCATCAGTGATGTCACTGACCATGTCATGAATGATGTAATATGTGACATCATCAGCAGTGGATTGCGGGTGCGCGATATATAGTTAGTGCAACTAACTATATATGGAATTTCAATGGTTTTGTGTGAGTAAAATAAGGTTTTTTAAATGCTAATTCCTAACTATATATGGTCTATAACCTATGGTTTTTTCAGTGAATTTTCAAGGTTTTGTAAATGCTAATTCCTAACTATATATGATCTATAACCTATGGTTTTTTCAGTGAATTTCAATGGTTTTTTAATAGCAAATATCATAAGCTGTCGAATGTCAAGTACGTGGTAAGTGAAAACATTTTCGTGTTTATGCACACTGATCTGCTTTGAATGGTGCCCCCCCCCCTCATTTCTATTAGGAGTACTCTCTCTTTGCACATAGTGAAGGGTAGTTAACGCAGGCCTTTGCCCCCGTTGTAATACGTCGTGCCTGCTTCTCTCTCCATTTGATTGATTGTTATCCAAGTATTTACTGTTTTAGAATTGGTTCTCTTTGGTTCATTCTCTATTTACAAACAAACACAGAGTCGCAATACTCTGTTTAGTCTTTGCAGATAACGAAAAATCGTGTTAAAAAAGAAAGAAAAGGAATCGAGCAAAATCAGTAGGCCACTAACGGGATCTCTTTTTCACCTCGCTAAAATAGAAACATTAGGAACAACCCCTCATGACAAATACAAAACTAGTGAGATGAACTGAACTCCACACAATGATGGCTGCAAAACAGCTCGGCTCCGCCACCCACCCCGCCCAAAATAACGATAAAGAGCGGCTGCCATGATTGGTTGCGGAATGGCCACGACGGAGCTACGAAATGGTACTGCTCTCATGCTAACCCCAGCTTCAGTCTGAAACATCCAGAAACACTGTAGACTACCAATTCGATCAGTTCCGGTAGCGCCCCAATGTAACCCGGTAGAGAAGAACTAGCCCTCCCCTCTTTGACTGATGGGTCTTGTTGCCTGTCCCTTCTGTTGTCATTTAACAGAACTATTTAGCCTGCTGAAAGGGGTTGTGTTCCGACCGCTGGTTGGTGGAGACATTTTGACTATATTCTGGACCTGCGTTGTCGCGTAATGCGTCATATGACGCGCCGCGTTAGCGCATCCGGAAGTCATCCGGGGCGCGCAGCGCGTAACGTAAGCATAACAAATCATGTGACTTGTTAATAAAACTTTTCATTGGTTCATTTTACTTTTCTTATTCTAATGATGAAAGGCTTGGTCATATGACCTAAAAATTACGCTTTTTATTACTTCCGAACATTATTTTTTCTTAAATATATGTTATAATGTTCCAGGCTAATGTACTTTCCCGGAAAATTTACAACTGTCCTGCAAGTAAAATATATTCTTTTTTCGAAAAAAAGAGCGTTTCTTCGTCCCATGACGGAGCCGTTGAGCAAAAGAGGCTCGGCCTGCTGTCTTAGTCGCCGATACGCCTGAATATGAGATTCTTATCGATCACTTTATGTTGCAGGAATAGAAAACACAACAGCCCTTGACCATTTATCTTTACTGCGTTCCTTCGTATTATACCTTTTACCCTTCATGTAATTGGTCTGCTTTATTTCACTTGCCTTTTAATGATTCTAAAACAGTGACTATTATTAAAAACTTTACCAATGTATATACTACTACCATGTTTTCTTTTAAAAACCTTTATTGTGAAAATTTCATTATACAAATACGAGCCTATAACCACGTGGGCCGGCCACGGAGCAAACTGTAATCGTATATGATGAGTAGACATTTACACTGTAGAGGAACGTAACGGGCGGGCCATTAGGTTGCAAGAACTAAGGTGTCTAACAGTTACGGAATCGGTGGACGTACATTTTATAATTAAAATACGACAGGGCCAGTTACAATAAAATTATCTAGATATACATTTGCGGGCAAGTACCATGGGTGACGTTAATTCGAACTTTCAATAGTACAGTAATCAATAACACATCAGAACTTAATATCAATAGGGATGTCGAAATATTCAATCAATTCTCGTCCCCGCCCGCCATGTGCTTCAAAACTGCATACGTATCTTGTGATTTCAAGGTTCTGCAACCAGTACACAACAAGGAGTTACGAGTCCCATTTATTCCGGCGACATTTTGGGCGAGGACGGGCAGGTCCAGGATATAGTCAAAATGTCTCTACCAACCATCGACTATGATGATGTTCATATGCTGTATTTATTAGAGTAACACTCATCTGTCCACATGAAATTAATTTGCCACAATCTAAACATGTCATTTTAATCTTTCCAAAGTTCTTCTAAATATTTGGGACCGTTTCCCTTGCCTCTGATGCTGTCAGTGCCACTTCTTTGATGAATGTACTAGCAGGTCAGGGGTTCTCCTCCAAATCTCTCTTTTATGCAGCACTATAATTAATTGGTGCCACCTCTCCATATGACGATGCATGGTATAGTTACCATAACTATATTTTTTTTGGTTCCTCTGGAGAGTTCATCGTGGCAGATGAAGCGTGTAACGTACCGGGCATTTACCTTTTTTTGCATGTACAGGAAAGGAAAAAAAATCGAGCGTCCGAGTTCTAAGGTGTCCCAGGGCCATTTTAGTGGACCAGGCCCAAATCCAAAGAACAGGCCGCCATTTTGAGAGTCCTGTTGCAGCCGCCTGTCGCTGTAGCATCAAGAGCAGCCGAAACTCAGCTGAATGGCAACTGAAACGGTAAAGGGGCGCCCCACTACAGCAGACGAGCCTCCACCTAGGAAGGCCCGTTTACGCCGCCTCCCCCCCCCCCCCTTCGGGCACCCCACGCCGTTATTCGGAGCAGTATTGTAGGATGGCCACACCAGTGCGGCAACTTGCTAGACATCACCTCGGTGGTAACCGAATCTCAACGCCTTGTGGTGTCTTCTATTCAGAAAACATTGTTATGCTGCCTTCGACCTATTCGCCGCAAGTGCGCACACAACTCAACTGCATAGCTTGCTAGACACCACCTCGATGCCATCCGGATCTTGGAATCTCAGCGCCTTTTGGTGTCTTCTCTTCAGAAAATATTGTTGCGCTGCCTTTGGCCCCATTCGCACATCGGTCCGCTACTGACGCCATCTCACAGGCTAATGGGGCGCCCCACGCCGACTTTCAGCATTGTAGGATGACCACACCAGTACAGCAACTTGCTAGACATCACCTCGGTGCCATCCGGATCTCGGCGCCCCACTGCAGATGAAGTGCCTCTCAACTATGAAACCACCACGGTGACATCCGGATCTTGGCGCGTTGTGCTGCCTTCGGCCTATTCGCACATCGGTCCGCTACTGACGCCATCTCACAGGCTAATGGGGCGCCCCACGCCGAGTTTCAGCATTGTAGGATGACCACACCAGTACAGCAACTTGCTAGACATCACCTCGGTGCCATCCGGATCTCGGCGCCCCACTGCAGATGAAGTGCCTCTCAACTATGAAACCACCACGGTGACATCCGGATCTTGGCGCGTTGTGCTGCCTTCGGCCTATTCGCACATCGGTCCGCTACTGACGCCATCTCACAGACTAATGGGGCGCCCCACGCCGAGTTTCAGCATTGTAGGATGACCACACCAGTACAGCAACTTGCTAGACATCACCTCGGTGCCATCCGGATCTTGGCATCTCAACGCCTAGTGGTATCTTCCATACAGAAAATATTGTTGCGCTGCCTTTGGCCCCATTCGCACATCGGTCCGCAACTTAGACATCACCTCGGTGCCATCCGGATCTTGGCATCTCAGCGCCTTGTGGTGTCAGTCAGAAAATATTGTTGCGCTGCCTTTGGCCCCATTCGCACATCAGTCCGCTACTGACACCATCTCACAGGCCAACAGGGCGCCCCACGCCGACTTTTACCATTGTAGGATGGCCACACCAGTGCCACAACTTGCTAGACACCACCTCGGTGCCATCCGGATCTTGGCATCTCAGCGCCTTGTGGTGTCTTCTATTCCGAAAATATTGTTGCGCTGCCTTTGGCCCCATTCGCACATCGGTCCGCTACTGCCGCCATCTCACAGGCCAACGGGGCGCCCCATGCCGACTTTCAACATTGTAGGATGGCCACACCAGTGCGGCAACTTACTAGACACCACCTCGGTACCATCCGGATCTTGGCGCGTTGTGCTGCCTTCGGCCTATTCGCACATCGGTCCGCTACTGACGCAAACTCACAGGCCAACGGGGCGCCCCACGCCAACTTTCAGCATTGTAGGATGGCCACACCAGTGCTGCAACTTGCTGGACACCACCTCGGTGCCATCCGGATCTTGGCGCGTTGTATTGCCTTCGGCCTATTCGCACATCGGTCCGCTACTGACGCCGCCTCACGTGCCAACGTATTTTCTCCGCATTTTATACCCTATGCCGCATAACAGGTCATGTGACTTGTTTATAAAACTTTTCATTGGTTCATTTTACTTTTGGTTTCCTAATGATGGAAGGCTTGATCATATGACCTAAAAACAACACTTTTCATTGGATGAAAACTTTTTTTTTCCCAAACGATGAAAGCCCCACCTTGTTTCTGGATGTTTCAGACTGAAGCTGGCGTCAGCATGAGAGCACCACCATCTCGTAGCTCTGTCGTGGTCATTCCGCGAGCAATCATGGCAACCGCTCCCCACCAGAAGCCTACAGGAGTCGGGGGCCCCCAAAACTTTTGATGAATCCTCAAGGCGGAGGGGACGCTTTCGAGAATGGGGTCCAAGACCTAGCAGACAAGCGTCCGATTTCCAAGGTGTCCCAGGGCCATTTCAGTGGACCAGGCCCAAAAAGGAAAGAGCCTGCCGCCATTTTGAGAGTCCTGTGACAGCCGCCTATCGCTGCACCGCAAGAGTGGGCGCAACTCAGCTGAATGGCGGATTTTGACACAGTGGACCAAAAACGGACGGAATGGCAACTGAAACGGTAAAGGGGCGCCCCACTACAACAGATGACACTCCACCTGGAGAGGCCCGTTCACGCCACCTCCCCCGGGGCGCCCCACGCCATTATTCGGAGCAGCATTGTAGGATACCAAAACCAGTGCGGCAACTTACTGGACATCACCTTGGTGCCATCGTTCTGCTGCCTTGGAACTATTCGCACAACAGTTTGCTACTGATGACCCACCCCCCGCGACGCCCCACGCCGGAAATCTGGACGTTGTGCTGCGTTGGGACTATTCGCACAGCCGACCGCTACTTCGTTGTTTTTCCCTAAAAATGTTTATATGTTATTACTGTTTTTGTTTTCTTGTATATATTTATAAGTTATTAAAGTTTTATAATCTTACTACTTTGTCGGAGTGCTATATATTTTTAATGTGACACATAATTGTAAAAACTTTGATGTACAAAGAGTCATCCCTGGAATCTTCCGCTTCAGGCTCGGTCCCCTCCCCAATCACAATACAGGATGGTTTTCAGATAATAGGAACGCGTCTGCTGTGACGGATCTCATCGAGTGTGGGCCTTGATCTACTATAACTCCTTTGAAGAGGGGTGATTCTTTACAGCTGGGGCCATAAACTACATCTGCAGGGCTAGCTGATACCCTAGGACCTGCCTGGACAATCGGACACAGAGGAAAAGGAGTGTCAGAGGGTGCGGTAGTGAATAGGGCGAAAGGGAGGTGTCGGGCGGGCACAGGGTGTGATTCTCAGGGAAGAGCAGCGCAGATGGGGGGAGGTTTATTACCCATGCATAAGACAGAGAGCGGGGGTGACCACTGCCTGGGGGAGATGCTTGCGAGGGTGGGGAGCCATGCTAAGGATCGACAGCGTGCACAGAGTGGGTCTGGTCAAGGCATCTAAAATGACTGCCGTGCACGACAAAAGTGTGGCATTTGAAAAAAGACAAGATGGCGCAGACAATGTTTTTCAACACTTCCTGATTTCCTTCGAATCGAACGTTAACAGACGTTGGGGCATATTACCAAAGTTAAGCGATATTTATCCCTAACGATGCTTAGCAACGATTTTTTTACCGCTAAGCATCGTCAGAAATTATCGCAGATAAACCTTGCTATTATCAAGGTTTATCGCAAATACGATAATAAACGACCGCAATGCATTAATATCGCTGAAAACTCAGCGATATTCATGCATTACCGAGCTAATGCTCATAGCCATGTTATCCACCTCCCATTGGATAACATGGCTAAGAACTGCTCAGGGCAGGTGCTAGCTTTTGGAGATATTCGCGCTTATCTCGAATATTTCCAAAAGTTGATAATAGGAGATAGCGATGTTAGCGACTGTTTCCAGTCGCTAACATCTTGGCATGCCCACTTTGCATGTCATTAGTGATAAATATCACTCACATGCAAAGTGGGGCCCAAGATGGTCGCTATCTCCTACTAGCCGTCGCTAACTGGTGTTAGCAACAGCTAGGTAATACAGATATAATTTTATCTCCGCGAAGCGGAGCGCTGTTACAGATATATATCTTGTTTTTGAACGTTAATTTCTCAAAATCCACTGAAGCACATATATTGAGACCTAGCAAAGGCACATCGAGCTACCAGTCCCTACAATTTTGCCAAGTTTCGTGCAAATCCATTCAGCTGTTCTATTATTATTATTATTTTTTTTCCCCGCGGGGCCCTTTTAAAACCTCCACATCAAACCTAAGAGGTCAAGGAGGATCTACTATGCCCCCTTATGGTCATTTGCCCCTTCGCTTTGGCCTCCTCTTGTCTCTCGATCCTACCGAGAGACAAGATGGCGGCCGCTACGGACTGTTTGCAATGTTTACAGACGCCGGAGAACCAATCAGCTTCGCAAACCTCCGTTACGCGAAGCGGAGCGCTGTTACAGATATGTATCTTTTTTTGAACGTTAATTTCTCAAAATCCACTGGAGCACATATATTGAGACCTAGCAAAGGCACATCGGGCTACCAGTCCCTAATATTTTACCAAGTTTCGTGCAAATCCATTCAGCCGTTCGATTATTATTATTATTATTTTTTTTTGCCCCGCGGGACCCTTTTAAAACCTCCACATCAAACCTAGGGGGTCAGCGAGGATCTACTATGCCCCCTTATGGTCATTTGCCCCTTCGCTTTGGCCTCCTCTTGTCTCTCGATCCTACCGAGAGACAAGATGGCGGCCGCTACGGACTGTTTGGAATGTTCACAGACGCCGGAGAGCCAATCAGCTTCGCTACGCGAAGTTCCGTTACGCGTAAAGTCCGCGAACCGGAGCGCTGCCCGGTCCGCTGTTACAGATATATATCTTTTTTTGAACGTTAATTTCTCAAAATCCACTGGAGCACATATATTGAGACCTAGCAAAGGCACATCGGGCTACCAGTCCCTACAATTTTGCCAAGTTTCGTGCAAATCCATTCAGCCGTTTTATTATTATTATTTTTTTTTTTGCCCCGCGGGGCCCTTTTAAAACCTCCACATCAAACCTAGGGGGTCAGCGAGAATCTACTATGCCCCCTTATGGTCATTTGCCCCTTCGCTTTGGCCTCCTCTTGTCTCTCGATCCTACCGAGAGACAAGATGGCGGCCGCTACGGACTGTTTGGAATGTTTACAGACGCCGGAGAACCAATCAGCTTCGCTTCACAAAGCTCCGTTGCGCGAAAAGTACGCGAACTGGAGTGCTGCCCGGTCCGCTGTTACAGATATATATCTTTTTTTGAACGTTAATTTCTCAAAATCCACTGAAGCACATATATTGAGACCTACAAAAGGCACATCGGGCTACCAGTCCCTACAATTTTGCCAAGTTTCGTGCAAATCCATCCAGCCCTTCGGGCTAAAAGTGAGGCCAACCGCCCTATGGAAAACTCAATGTTAAAAACACGTTTTGGGACCCCCCTTTTTTCTCGGCCCCCCTTGACAAACCCCCCCCCCAAATTTTCAAGGGCTGCTCAGAAACAAAATGTGCCATTTTCCTGAAAATTTCAGCCAATTCCATCCACAAACGCCAAAGTTATTAGACATAGAATTTTCAAAAATCCCATAGAGAAAAAATCCTTACTATATATACCTACTGGCGACCGCCAGTAGGTTATATATATATATATATATATATATATGTATATGTATATGTATATATATATATATATATATATATATATATATATATATATATATATATATATATAGATATATAGATATATAGATATATCTCAGAAGAATCATGTTACCTCAACTAAAACACGAAGGCAAAGGACACACCAGAAGTCTGTGCAGCAATCGGAGATTTAATTCTTCGATGGTCTTACAGGCAAAACAACTCGACGCGTTTCAGTGCTAGCGCACCTTAGTCATGAGTAATATATATATATTCACTCCTATGGCAGGCCTTAACAATCCTGGAGGCAGAGTGCGTGGTTTTATGTGAGAGGGTGCCCTAACCTGAGCTGAGCCCCTCTGCAGCTTTCGGAACCATCTCCTTATAGCTGTTCTATGATATAGCCATACCATATAGTGGAGAAGTGTGGCTCACTGGTTAGAGCGGCAGAGATCAGGCCCCGGACCAGGGTTCAAGTCCCGACGCGGCAGGGTCTTGAGCTCAATGTCCGCGGACTCGATATTTCTCACCTCGGCGCCTACTCTAATCATGGGTCCCATGCTGCAACTCTGGGCAATAGCTTGCTTAATCTCCACAACGGCCCCTACAACACTGGGATGCCTGGCTTCACCTTGGGGTTGCCCAGGAGGGGCATCTCACAGGGAGAGCCAGGAAGGGTTCCACAGCGTTATACAGCGCCGGGACGCCCCGTTGGGGCAGCTGTGCGCTTTACAAAATACACTACATTTACTACATTTGCATATACGCTTAAGTGCATTTTAATCCTCGTGGTTAATGCTAACTTTGGTTTGGCTTTATCAAAACATGTTGTGTAAGGTGTCAAACACTTTGGAATACTACCCCCCTCCCCCCACCAGTTCTGGTGGTGAGGGTAGCATTCCACCCTACTAGAGGGAGAAGACATGTAGTTACTGGTTTACCCGATTAAAGTTAAACAGAGCCTCAGCATCACAAAATGGTTGCTGCTGCCACAGACACGAGTCTGCCCTCCTGCTGCTGGACGAAACTCCGGCAGGGGAGGCCTGGACAATAGGTTTCCTGCCCATTGGTTAAGATCATTGCTATTTTCGCTGAGCAATAATAGCGCTGCACGTTATAGCCATTAGTGATCTTGCACTAAGCCCAAACAGCTAAGATGAACTAAAATTGGGCATTGACTGATCAACAGATGTATATGTTATTAGATGTTTCTTCTTTTATATACACCCTTATTTTTAGATGCTCTTTTACTAATCAATTGTTTTAATTATGAAAGTAACATGCATTGTATTTGTAAATGATTTACGTAATCATACAATAAAGTATTCAATTCCACCGTCTGTGAAACACAAGCCTAGAATGATGGAAATAAACATGGCGGTTCTCTAGACCGTGCGTCCCTGAAACGCTAATTGCTAGCAGTAGCTCAACCTGGACATTTTGAAGTTATAAATTGAGGATAGCAAAGCGAAAGCACTGCTCACCACGAGGAGGGGCTGCTTAGCCCAGGAAAGGCCAAAACAATTCCTGATCGTCTGTGCAGCTCTAACATCCCCACCTTTGTCCTTTTCCCCCTAAAAGGTACCCTGGGTTTTTGCTTTGTGACAGCAGTTTGTGAGGGGTCCTCGTGGACCCCACATGGTGTGCCCTAAGATGAGAGCCCTCCATTGCTGTCCTCCTTTCAACAGTCTGTATCTGGTGGCAAAACCAGGCTGTGAGGTGCAGAAGCTGCACCTATTGGTGATGCCTACTAGCCTTGCCTTTTAAATAGTCAAGGGTTGCAAACGTTATGCACATTGGTTTTAAAATGGTGAACATGCAGCATGTGTGCTTGAGTGATAGTTTGGGACCACTCGAGGGGCACCAGTCATTTAGTTGATCTGTGGGAGTGTGAACATATTTATATTTGCATGAATGACAGTCGTAAAATGGCGGATGGTGGCTACCCACAGAGAACTGGACATCCCTCGTCTACTTCGTCTTCCTCTTCTGATTCCTTGTCTCCAGTGCTAGTCAAAGGTGTGAACACTCAAGATTTTCTGTGAGAGTATGACTGTGGACATTGTTCTTGGTCTGAAAGAGAACCAGGGCTGCTTTTCTCAGAGCCGCCCTGCGTTAAGAAATTTAGCCCCAGTCTTCTTGATTGAAAATCTTAACAATATTTTTGGAGGCACTGAAGTAGATTTTCAATTGGTCTGTTCTCTTGGGAAACAGAGGATGGATCTCTCCTTCAGCTTAGTGAATGCTTTCTGCCACACCGATCTGCAAGGATAACGCTACTCCAGATTCCAGAATATGGGACCGGGTGCTGGTTTATCCCTCTAGCCTGCGAGTAAGTCTCAAGTCTTTGCTGAATCTCTGCTTACTAGCTCAGAGGATGCTGCTGGCTGTCCCTGTGTGAGAGTCCTGCAGCCAACCCAAGGCATCTGGAGACAGAAGGCTCAGAGTTATTCTCCATTTTAACCTAACAGAGGAGGGCTGCATCAAGTGACAATGGGTTGAAGCACTGGCGAGTTCAGTGGTGACAAGTCTGTTCAGCCCGCTCTCTCTGTGCACCATATTTTATGAAATACCTAGGAGTTCGTACAATTCATGTAATTTCAGCGAATTTGCACATAATTGTACGAAATGTAAATCTGTCATTTGACATCAAGTCATTTTTAGCATGAACTGTGTCCGTATGCCAATTTTTAACATGAGGGCTCATTTCATTCCAAAAAAATGCAACAAAAAAACCAAAAGCACCACAAGCAAAAGCCAATAGCATCCTATTACTGTGTATGTTTGTTCTGTCAATGCCACATAATAGGCGTAATTTTGGGAAACCTTTTTGCAGAAGTGCAGCACCAAGTCAGTGTACATACTAACTGGATCTAGAAGGCCCTGAACTATCCTTTATATGCCCTTTGTGTTTTCGACTCCTCCATTGTCCTCACAGGTCAGTCTGCGTCATGCACCCCTTCATTACTGAAATCATCCCCCCATAGCTAGTATCCTTAAGCTAGAAGATAACTTTATCTTCCCTGCTGATTTATTCTGTTGCTTGATGCTCCAAAATGCCTGTGTTCAGTGCCGCAATCTGAGCGATGGCTTCACATAACATTTCCAAATCCATAAGAAAGTAACCAGAATTTTGCTGGAAGGATTGCAGTCCTCTATTTTGGCAAACAGAAGTCTGAATCAGATACATACCAGAACATTATATGCTTGTTAATTTTGTGTGAACTATTCTAACATTTTACAGTGACTGTATTATGCTTCTAATGTGTTTCTTGTTTTCGGCTTTTTCCTCTGAGAGTAGTATATTGTATTTGCATTTAGTGGTTCTGGTTTGATCACTGTGTTGTGGTGCCATTACCATTTTTTAGTTGTGTATTAAAATATTTTGAAGTCTTGAGTCTTTAAAGAAACGTGCAACCCTGGCTGACAGTTTACGTCTTTTATATAATGGGTTGTGACGTACCTACACTAAATCCGACTGCACATCCTTGAGTTGATCCTTGACTGCTTGTCCATCTCTACCCTGAAAGTAAGGAAACTTGAAAGGCCATCTTTCTTTTTCAGAGCGAGTGCTAAATGTGGTGGCTAATGTTAGACCTGTGCATTCTTACCTTTGTGCCTGACTTTCTTTACACTTGCGAGAATGTTAGAAAAAGTCTCACAGGTCACTAGAAGAATTCTCTAAAAGGAGTCTAAGTTGTTCAAGTATTTGAGCATGGTAAGCAGTGGGTTGCATAGGTGACCAGAGAAGATCCATTGTGTCATGACAAAATGGATAGTCATGTGCATTGGCAGCATAGCATAAACTATTGCCTCAGATAATGGTACAGGAAAGCGCTACCATTGAAGAGAAGCGTGTTTGACTATACGTTGTGGTTGAATATATATTAGAGTTGTTTTTTGTATAGGTGTTTCAATAGTATTATTCCAAACCCTGCACCTCCCGGATGGGATTTCATTCAGGATTACCTTCAAGACCCTTTACACAAGAGATAAGCTAACCAGTTATTGGTGCACCGGTCTTGCGGTCGACCACGTGGTTCAGGA
Organism: Lissotriton helveticus; assembly: GCF_964261635.1. Taxonomy (NCBI): domain Eukaryota; kingdom Metazoa; phylum Chordata; class Amphibia; order Caudata; family Salamandridae; genus Lissotriton; species Lissotriton helveticus. The sequence goes on from NC_136067.1 coordinate 836,092,857, forward strand.
GACCTCGGTCCTTGATCATATTACACTGTCTCAAACAAACGATGATAATCTTCAGGTAGCCAAGATAAGATCGCACTAAACACAGTTCAAGTGCATAATGGCTTCATTTCACATTGGGTGCTAAAGAAAAAGGAGAAAAAAATCGAGGAGGCAGTGCAACCCCTATTCCACGTAGACCGATTTATGAATCCGGCACTCTGCACATGGTATAGCAGCCGCCCTTACACATTGAATGCGATAAAGCGAAAGATAACGAATTTAAAGTTGTAAATAAAGGAGAGATCAAAGGCTTCAGTGGTTGAAAAACAGAGATATTAAAGTGAAGTTGGGATACTGACCTGACAACTACCTAAATCAGTGTTCAGAACTCAAATGCATTCACGGATGTATGCCATATGGTTAATCACAAGCTGTAAAAATCATTAAAGAACATAGGAGTTGGCCTAACGGCTAGGGCGGTCGACCTCGAATCTGGGGAACTGGGTTTGACTCTCGGTAATGTCGCTGAACATCCTGTGATTCTGGGCAAATCACTCAATCTCCCCCTGCCTAACAGCTAAAAAAATGAATGTGTCCTCATGTAATACAACTGGTGCTATGTATAGCTCTCAGATACCCGATGCGGGAAGTTTGCGCTATATAAAACTCTGTAAAATAAAAGAAATACAAAAATATCGTTCCAACCGGTGGTACTCCTTTGGAGACAGAAATATATTCAATAAGTTTTTGGTCGGTGCAAAAAAATGAAGATTTTTTTCTGATGAATAAAAACTGCAAATTGCGAAAAGGTAAGTAAGGGTGGGCGGAATTTGCGTAGTCTCGCTACGCAACGTTCCGCGAAATGGTAAAAAATCTCCGCGAGCACGCAGAAATTCCACGAACACGCAGAATTGCTTTTCCGCTCGTTCGCAATGCTTTTTACCTGTTCGGGAACGCCGTTTGCGTGCTCGGCGGGAAATATCTCACGAACACGCATTCTGAAAGCACGAACAAGCAAAAAAATTCCGCATAGTCGCGGATCGCGGAATTTTTCGCAACTCTGCGTTCTCCGCGTAACGCCAAATTATCCAAATTCCGCGAGCAGAACGGAATTTACCTCCCAGGCCTATAGGTAAGACGGCACTCTTCCTTGGGAGACGTGGGCAGTGTTAGAGTTTTAGCGTATACGAACTGATCGAGATTTTGAGCACATCATTTAGAATCAATCGGCTTCTGAACCTATGAATGCTAGATTAAATAAATTATAATTTTAGATGCGTCCGTTGAGTATATGTACTCAGGGAAAAAAAATTGCTCACTTTTGCTTCTTTTTCATTGTCCTTGGTAGTGCTATCTAAATAAATGAATAAAATGCATATTCCATTTTTTATGGACATCATTTATTTTCCTGTTTACTGGGTTTTGCACCACAACGAGTTTAACAGTCTGCAACGCCCCCGGTGTGCGCCTCACACAATTTTATTCTCTCTTATCTCTGAGGTTCTTGTTACATGTTCCTCCGTAAATACTTTGGGGGTAACAAGGAACATCAAGCAGAGCCTGGATCAGCCTCGGATTAGAGAGACTCATTTGGAGCTGTTTTTAGAAAGACCAGGTTCTCTAAAATCTAGGCGTATTCTCAGGAATGTGCATGCCATATTTTGATCCTATTCCATAGTCAGCATTTTTAGGTAGCAAATCAAATTTTTCCATCTTAAAAGATGTGAAACAACAATCTGTGGTAAAATAAGAATTGCCTCATCTCCCACCTCTATGTAAAAAAAAAATGACACCCGTTCTTTCCATCCCATTATTTCTATTATTTAGCAGAAAAGCATACAAAATACCAGCTTTAGAGAAATCCGGGATTGTAGCGTTTTTTCCTGACATTGATGCATATCTTGCACCCACAACGTACACAGCCGGCTCATGAGAAAGTAATCTGGATAATGTATACGATCATGGCGTTGTGAAGTTCAGCGACATTTGTCATGGGCAGAAGTGTACACAAACAAGAACATGATGAAATGGTAGTGTGAGGAGCGCTGCATTAGCGAGGCAGAGGTTGCTGAGGGGTGAAGACCAGTATCCTCCCCCTGACCTCGCCGCTGGTTACTCTCCCTCGTGTTGTCCACCTAAAGCTATTATTCACGAGTCAAGGCTGAACCTGTCAACACACACCAAACCGGACTTTGCATCAACTGCAGTTTCTTTCCATCCCTTTTCTTTTGTATTTTTTTTCTTTTCTTTTTTATCCCCCTCTACAGAGCAAGACATTTTGTCTAAGGTGGGCCTTTCTATTTTTGTGTTTCTTTTGCTTTGTGTGTTTGACCCCCTCAGTTGCGCACATAGACGCAGAATGATCGTTATTTGGGGTTTTCTGAACTCTTTCAAAGGTGCAGTGAAATGTGGAAGCATTCTTTGGTAGCATCGCCTTGGTGTGCTTTTGAGGGATTACTTTCTAGTGATTTTCTTGAGTTTTTGTTTTAGTTTTAGTTTGTTGTGGCCTTCTCTAGAATACTCACTTATACCAAGGAAATGGCAGTGGAGTGGGGATAATATTAATGGCAAAAACCTCTTGGTGCATACAAACTGCAGTAGTGTAATTTGCAAGGCCTAAGATAGCGCGGTGTCCAGGCCCGGAAGAAGTTAATGTAAGAGTTGTAGAATGGGTTTTTATTCGTTCATAAACAGCACTCCCCTTCTGTTTGTGATCACGGGATAAAAGCCCTCTAAGCTTGTATATGTACATTTTTACTGCTACATCATGTAGTGTGCTCTCAAGATTGGGATCTCATTCCCCAGGAAGCATTTCTGTCCAGGATTAATTGCCCTTTTAAAATCAACGTTTGATGTATTCCTTGGGCCATATCCTGACTTAGTTTAACCCTCTTTGACCTGACCTCACTGACTATTGCCGCCAGGGCTGAGGCAGAAATCCTTCAGCGTGATGTATGCACCACAGACGTCAGCCTGTGGTTTTTTTCCACATCATGGATTCAATTAGGCGGAGTTTTACTGATCAACACAGCAAAGGTTAAAGAATTTGTCAGGGCCCGGACAGAACTGTCCAGACTGTGCAAGGTCAACCACGCGGTCTGTTCTGCGGTGCCCATGCAGACAGGCCACCCCAAGATAGTAAGACTTAGTGTTATAGACCTATGAAAGAGAAAACGAGAACCGGGTCTCTCCTTTAGTTGAAAATAAACAAAGACTTTCACATTTATATATTCCTTTCATCTGTATTGCCTGATGTACCACAATAAATCAAACAGTCTTTCCTGGTGTTGTTTTTGTATTGATGTCCAGCATTTTATTTATTCTTTCCACGATTCCGAGCCTCTGCCCTTATTCCAAAAAGGTATATGAGCTGTTATCAAAGTGTATGCCAGATCTTGTGCTCACACATCCATACCACATCCACCCCTGTGTAATTTACTGGTGCCTTTAACGGGAAAAAGGAACTCAGGCTTTGTGTTGAAATGTTTTTCAGCTATGGGCCTGGTGACGAGATGTCCGTAGTTGAGAGTAGCAGATACCGAGCCTGGTCAGTATTTCTCCCCTTCCCCCTTTTAACTCTGGGCGTTCCAAGTTTCATTCTCCTTAATGGGGAATAACAGCGCAGACCCAAGATTGCCAGATCCTTTCCCACAGGTTGTCCCTGATTCCATGGAACTTTTCACTCAGGTTTACAATCTTCTATAAGCACGTGGTAAATATGAGCAGAGGGCGTGGTCCAAATGGCAAATCGAGAGGGTGTGGAAGGGCATGGAAGATTTAGGGTTGCTTGGGAGAGTTTTACCTACTTCTCCTCTGCTGTGAGAATGGTTGGGTGGGGGCCAGACAGTGATGCCGCTGTACCGGAGCCCCAGTGGCTTTACCAGGTGCATTACCCAATAAAATCACGTTCACTGACCCTGCATCTGATAATTTCGAATTTGTGATCAGTGGCTTACTCAAAATCATGAGTTGCAGTATTTCTGACCCAATTTCTCGAAGCCTTCTAGCTTGCCCTTTCCTCCCGCCTGAGGAAACTGGCCTGTATGTTGGTGTCATCTTTATTTGGTCAAATATGTTATCCCCACAGTGTTAGCAGTTAATAAAATTTAAACCTGTGTCACAATTCTGCTGTCCTTCAAACTTGGTAGGGCGTTTTGTTCACTGGAACTTTCAGCTCTGTTTCGAAAGTCATTCAATGATGTCCATATGCCTGGTAGATTCTAAAAGTCCTCTTTACAGATCAATTTTTTTGTACCTGGCTCACGCTGGAAATACAGCAAATTGTGACCACTGCTTGAAGGCAAAGCATGTTGATATAATGAAGAAAAGTGAAGAATTTCTCAGAGCTTACGTGATTTCTATAGTTGCCTCACATATGATTCTTCCTGATAATCTGAAGATAAATATAACCACACTCTTCAGGGAGCATAATTAGCTGAGTGTAATTCTGGGTGGATTTATTTTGTCATCAAGACTTATTTACTAAAAAACAAAGCATACACACACTTTTTCTTTGGTCTTTTACAGAACAATGCTGTGTTAAAAAAATAAATCCTGGTATTCTACTCTTACGTTTGCTTCAGGCATTTTTGAGGACTTTATAAATGATGGGCAACTGTGACCATAAGCCCTTCACTTCCTTGTTGATGCTTTATAATGATTCTTTATTTTTTATCAGTAACTGAATTGGAATTTCCATGAGATCACGTCCAAACATTTTGGTTATTCTTTTAATATCAGGCTGGTCGAGTGAGATAACCTCATCCTCAATTAGACCATGATGTCAAAACAAACATTACTGTCTGTCACTTTCTTTTGGAAGACTTTGATGGATCAGCCAGTCGATTAGTACAGCTGTTCTCATTATTTTTTTGTTTAATGGATATTTAGATATACTTAATGCACACAGATTGGCAACAACAATGCTGATAATAATTTTCTGATTGAGACATCTAACCGGAGGTTCCGTACCTTCGAATATTCCCCAGGCATCAGACTGGATCCAGAAAATAATGAGCAATACTTCTGAGAGCCAGTAGGTGGCATCATTCGGCTTTGTGTCAGTATCATCCTCGTCAGAAGTGATACTTGCATTGCCCCTGTAGGTGCCACCTGGCACACGCCTTTTTGCGTCAACAGCACGGATTTAGATAGCTACCGTTGTAGTGTAGTTCCTATATTCCCAATAGGCTCTGCGCATTGGAATAATATATCCTATAGATTTAGACGTAGGACTTAGGTCGACTAGGTCTCTATCGAATATATTAAACTTAATAGTGAGTGCCAGCTAGCTCAGAGGTCACTAGAAACTTTCTCAAGTGAACAAGAAGGGATTTGTTTCTGACAATTGCATACACATGACAACTTTGTTACCCAAGAATAAGAAATGTATCTCTAGAGTCGCGGAAACAATAGATAAGAATTTTACTCAGTCAATCGTGCATGCTTCGTTTCTACAGAGTTTGCAAAGAAATAGAGAGACGTCAACCACCCCCTCTGAAGTGTTCTTACTATCAGGTGTAGGTGTAGGTATGAACGGTTTGTTTAAATCTTTTATCTTAGCTAAGCCAAGACAAGATGTCTGTTGAACAGTGTCATTTAAAAACATTATTTGTTCAGGGATGATGCTGGCCCTAAATAAAGCTTCTTGTCCCTGCACCTGCCAGTCTTTTGTGCCCCATACAGTTTTTGTCTCAATGTTGTCCTTCCAAAAGTCGAAACCTAAAGTAGACAATTGAGCATAAAAGGCTGCAGAATAAATTTTCTTTGTATTTGTCAACATACTTTTCATTCCTGTCTTATTTGTATTTTTAAAATAAAATGATTCCGGATTCAAAATATTAAAACCTGAAAAGTATGGAAATTTTCCATAAAATGTTTTCAAGCTACCCTTTGGTGGCGTTGGACAATGTTCCCATTGATTATAAGTATAAACATTTCTCGGATTTACAGATTTATGCAAAAAATGATGACCATAATGGTTATAACAGTACATTTGTTCATAATCTGATGAACCTTCTAAGTATTCATGATTTCTAAATTTTTCAGACATTTCTAAGTCTCACATCATATTATTAACAGTCTCAAAGTCCCAATCATCAGAAAAGGTACTAGATGAAACAGTCACTCAAGGAAACCTTGAATTGGTTTTTAACTTTCAACAGCTCTGCAGGACCAAAGATGTCATAATCAGTTCTGTCCCAGGCTATACCACCAGGTATAGGAACGGCTGTGATGTTCACTGATGACAAGTCTCTCTGTTCACGATGAGATGATTTGTGTGGCTTGAGAAGTAAGTTGATGTTCTTACATGCTGTGTCCTTTTTACTATATCTTCCATCTATTAGCATTCCCAAAGTTAGTACAAGAGTCAACCAAAGCAGAAGAAAAAGTATACCCATCACAATCCAAAGTTCAATCCATGGTGAAACCAGATAAGTCTCTTCCAGTTGCTAAAAAAGTTCTGTAGCTTGTTCTTTAAAAGATCTTTTTGCTGGCGTTGTTTCAGGTTCACTGGGATCCGCGGAAAACGTATCAAAGTTTATGAAATAGCCAGAGGCAGTTCTGTCAATTGTAGGGATTGCATCAGGATTAGTTGAAATCGCTGGAGCTACTTGATCACTTGTCATGTTAGTATAGTCCGATGCTATATCATTGTAGACAGGCGTTTCTTGACAAACTGTTATTTGGGTTTCAAGAGGCACAAGTTCCATGGCTTTGTTGCATAGTCCTTCTTTTCGCACTGCAGAATCTTCAAAGGTGATTAGTCTCTCAGTTTGAACCTCTTGTATAGTAGCCAGATTTGGTCGTGTGCTACATCTTTGGAGTCCACTTGGCCGACTACTTATGATCGGCCACATGATGTGATTTTACCAGGTCGATGGATACTAACCTGTTCTCCTTTCTTCCAGCAAGGGGCGGCAGTAACACTGTTCTTAATCCGTGGATTGCTAGCACAGGTATTGGTTGTCTGTATGAAGGCCCAAATTCCTTCTTGTCTGCAAACTTTTCTCTAACTAGATCCCCAGTCTTTGGAATCCAGACAGGCCTTTCTGGGACGGGTGGTTCGTCTTCAGTGGTTGTTGGCTGCTGCAATGTGTTGCTTAGGCTTCTCCTTGTTTAATTTAAGTCCTGCAAAACAGCCAAATGAACTTTGATATCAAAAGGTTTTTGTTCTACCACTGAAGTGTGACAAACCACCGCATCTTTCTAGGGCAAGTGAAGGCATATTTATACCTTGAAGGTGCCTAGTTTGACGTAAAGTCGGGCATAATAATGCCAGTAAAGAACCCCAAGGAAATAGTAGTTCTTTGTAAAGTACATGATTTCTTGGACAAATCAATATTCAAGCAAGGGGTGGTCCCTGACTGCTTAAGCCGATTTTCCTAGAAATCGTTGTGACATTTTCAGTACGGGTGGAAGTAGCCATGCCTGTATTTGGACTGCATGGGCTCTGTCTAAATAAGGGTATGATTTCTTATGCCTATATATGGCAATGTGAATTGTACCTATATAAGTGCATAAATCTGGAAATGTCGGTCGGATCCTAAAACGCCATAAAACACCGTAGTCCTGTTTTAACCATCTTTTTTGACTTTTTGTCAACTCTTTTTTTTTTTTTTTTTTTTTTTTTTTTAGCAAATTGCCCCCAGTGTGCTTGGGTCAGAGTCCTTAACCCACAACCCTACAGGTTTGAACCCTTGTGGGGCATGTCACAAACAGATGTCTGTGTCTGGTCCTCATTTGTCTCTAATGCCGGACCATGACCCCAAAGCCTGCGACGAGTGCAAGTCGATACCCCTAGAGGCATGGCAGAAGACAGCTCTGTGTGTCTCATTCCTGGTCCAACTCTAAAAAGAGATCATGGGGCAGCTCCCTGAGTCACTCCCCCAGCTGGCCGTCGTCCCGCTCACTTCAAAATGTCCTCCTGGAAATCGGATAAGTTGGTAAAACACTAGAAAAAGAAGTCAAAACGTGATTCACCTTTCATACAGTGTGTTCCACTCTGTGTTTCCCCAAGTTCCCTTGGAGCCGGAGCGACCCGCGCTCAGTTAAAAGAATTCTACGAAGACATCTTTGTGCCTTCAACTCCCACTGGTGTGATTTTGGGCCTCATGGAGTCATAAAGGTACCCCTGCGGGGTTCAGGTCTAACACCACAGGGACTCCACCCGCTCTGGTCCCTGTCTTCCTAACGCACCCCCGGGTGCCACTAGATGGACCTCAGGACTTGCCTTAAAAACTGAAGAGAGAGAAGGACCACAACCAAGCAGACAACTGTTATGAGGAGCTGGGAAATGCCAGTGGCGGATAACCTCTCATGAATGGCAGGCATTCCCCTCCAGGCTCTGTGTCTGAGGAATGCACATCCGTTGCGTCAGTGAACACCGCATGCCTCTTGGGCTGATATCCCCATTTTCTATGGGACTCAGATACATAGCTGTTGCCCATGCTCCCTGAAGAGGGCAGAACCATCCTGAACCAAGCACTGGTAGATGGTCGAGCCACAGCTAAGTTCGCCATCCTGTGTGGACTAGACATCACAAACGCTCTAGACAAGGCCATGGCTTCTACAGTGGCACTTAGCCGCCAAGCCTGGTTGTAGTCTATTTGCTTTTCAGTGGATTTCTAAGCATTGTTGATAAGCATGCACTTTGATGGCAAAAATCAAATAATAATTCTCAGCACTTTGCAAATGTTCTTGATCACAATTTACAATGTCATAAAATCTCCCCATGTATGGAAATTTTCCTAATGTCACAAGCTTCCTTTCTCACTCAGTGCAATGAAGGATGATCCATGGCTTGATATGTTTCCAATCCTTTATTTGAGCTTCATTTAAAACAATTTGATTGTAGCTAACACATTTTGTTCTTTAAGAACTTCATCAGGGCTACGAAAAATACTTGAACAAATACTCAATATGTTTATGTTGCATAAAAAAATAATCTTTACGTACAAAATAAAAATAGTTAAACTGTAATCCCACTTTCAAACGGTCAATAGTAGATCGATCAGATATATTTAGGGAAAGACATGGACACAGAACCACAATGCTCTATAATAGCCAGGAAAACGGGTCCGAGTACTTGCACAGGCATCCAGACACTAAAGCGGACACCGTTTTATACTAGCAACCTGTTCACGGCCCGTCTAAATTCCCAATAGGGATAGAGACTGAATGCCTACCAACCAACACTAGGCCTCTGATCAAGCATACTGGCTTCCAATATAACACAGTATGACTCTTCCAAATAGCCTCAGCTCAAATAAAAAATGTATTTGTACATCCTCTTGCAAGATCGGGCCTTTCGATATAAAAAAATGTCTCCAGACAAGGTTTTGGGCTTCTAATATATCCCAATATGGCACTCCCTCATGGTCCCACTAAGTGTAAAGAGTCTCCACATACAACGATCCCCCGCATTTTCAGGATTTTATAGTATAGAAAAAACTGTTTTTTTTCCTCTGATATAGATGAAACTAATAGCGACAAACGGTGTGCTTTCAGCATTCAAACCGAGCGCCATTATGTTACCTGTTTATATAGTGTTGCTATGTCGGCCATCATACTTATTCCTCATTGCCATAGAAAAAGAACAGGCTATTGTTCTTTTTCAGACGGTATCTAGCCAACATTACAACCTGTCCACCATCATAAGAATGCGTTTTCAAAATCAACCTAAAGTATACAAATCATACATGATTATCTTGCCAACATGCAATTTTGTGAAAACTGGGTCACCGCCTGATCCATGGGCCTCTCTCTGGCTTCCCTACCACAGCAATAGTCCTCTTGTCCCTTTTGTGGTCGTGGTCACAGCTCGGGCCCCTATGGGCAACCGCAATATCAGCCGAACCTCCCGCCCAGAAAGCCTCCCAACCATTTCATGGTCAGGGTCAAAAATCCCACAGATGGCGCAGGAGCTGGATGCAGCATGCTGTCCAGTCCCCCACTGCTGTGACTGCCGCAGCCGCCAAGCTAATTTTGGGAGGCATCCATCCAGCACAGCCATCCCATTGGTGGCAGGATCAGGCACCACCTGCACCAGTGGACCAAAATTACTTCAGTGGGTGCTAAAAATTGTGTGGAGGAGTTATGTGCTTCCCTTTATGGAACCCCCTCTGCCTTTGCCACTATTCCCAGAATGGCTGACAGGGGACCATTGCTTCATACTCATTCAGGCTCTCTTAGCCAAAGGAGCCATTGCGAGGGTGTCGGCACCAGAAATAGGATGTTGTTGCTATTCCAACTACTTTCTGGTGTTGAAAAAGGACAGAAGAGGCCACTGCCCCGTTCTAGATCTGCACCCCATTCTACATCTGCACCCCCTCATAGTCTTCCTGAAAAAAAAGAGTATTTCAAGATGCTCACATTGGTTCAGGTTTTGTCTCTGCCATCAACCCTGAAGACTAGATGGTAGCGCTGGATTTCCAAGATGCTTATTTTCACATCCCTGTGCCGTGAGCCCGCAGGCATTACCTATGGTTCACAGTAGGGGATGAGCATTACCTGTTCTTTTTGCTCCCCTTTGGGCTTATCAGCACCCTCCCGGGTGTTCACAAAAGTGAAGGCAGTGGTTGCAGCTCACCTTCTGAGCTCAAGAGTCCCAGTTTTCCTGTGCCTAGTAGACTGGCGCAAAACAACAGGTGATGGACAGAATGCAGAACAATGTCATACATTCACCCCAGTACAGAGATCTGGGCCTAAATCCATCGTTTTTTTGCTCACCATGCCTTTCCAGTTTGAACCCAGCTATATGCAAATCAGTCTTGACCCTGTGCCCCATGGGAACAGTCCAGCCCGAACTGCTAAGCCAGGTCCTCCCTGGACTGGAAACAAGCATCCAAGGACCGGTTTCGGGCTTTCAGCCCTCTTCAGCCTGGATAGCTTGATTCCTGTGGCATGGAGAGCACGGGACTCACGTCTGAGCATACCCGTCCCACTCGGGGTGACAAATGCAAAACAACAGGTGATGGACAGAATGCAGAACAATGTCATACATTCACCCCAGTACAGAGATCTGGGCCTAAATCCATCGTAGACTGGCTGCTAAAGGCAGGCTCGCCCCAGGCAGGCATCACCCACCTCCAGAGTACGTCAGATCTCCTGCATTTGCTTGGTTTCACTATCAACATTCTAAAGTCACACTTAATTCCTTCTCAGATGCTACCTTGCATCAAAACTATTCTGGACACAGTGCAATTCTGTGCCTACCCTCTGGAGAGGAGGGTCCAGGATATTTGGGTTAAGATTACGATGTTTCAACCTCCGTCCTGGATTTCGGATAGACTGATCCTGAGGCTGCTGGGTCTGATGGCCACATGTATCCTGCTGGTGAAGTAGCCCCGATGGCACATGCAGGTTCTACAGTGGGACCGGAAGTCCAAGTGGGCGCAGCATCTGGAGAATCTCTTTGATCTGCCCCAGATTTCAAAGGAGACAGCAAAAGATCGGCAGAGGTGACTAACGATCTGCGATTGGAACAGTGGCAGACTCCTCTCCCTTCCCCACCTGACGCATCACTTCTGGCTTAGGGCACCCACCAGGGAGTGGTGGAGATCAGAGGTCTCTCCAGCTGAGTTCCTGCCCCACATCAGTCTTCTGGAGCTGAAGGTGGTTCGCTTGGCAGTGAAAGCCTGCCTCCCATCCATCAAGGGAAGGCTGGTTCAGGTGGTCAGAGACAACACTACCACCATGTGGTATTGCAGCAAACTGGGCAGGGTGGGGTCGTGGACTCGGTACCAGGAGTCCCTACGCCTGTTGACCCGGCTGGAGCAATAGAACATCTTCCTGGTCGTATAGAACCTGGTGGGGTCGCTAAATGCCAGGGCTGATGAAAGCTGCCTATGCCTTGCAGATCACAAATGGCAGCTACACCTGTAGGTGAAGCAGGGTCTCTTCCAAGATTGGAAAGAACCATGGCTCAACCTATTCACCACAGCTGAGTCCACCCAATCTTGACTCTTGTTCAGCGACATGTTCCACTTAGAGTGGAAATAGGGACTCGTAAGTGCCTTTCTACCAATACCGTTCCTACACAGAGTTCTCAAGAAGATCAGTACCAACTGGGTCTAAGTCATACTAGTGGTTCCAGAGAGTCTGGTATCCCAAACTCCTAAGCATGAGCAGCTGCCCTCCAATCAGGCTTCCTCTTCGGGAGGACCTTCTGACGCAGCAGTAGGGCAGGGTTCTACACTAGAACTTACGCACACTCCACTGCCATGCTTAGAGATTGAATGGAGAAAGTTGAATGCCTTTGATCTGCCTCCCGAAATCGGTGATGTCATCTTGGAAGCCTGGCATTCCTCCACAAAGTCTGTATGTGCCTGCTGTTGGGACAGATTTGTGGCTTGGTTGTCCACCTGCTTTCAGCCCCCTTGTGGGAGGTTTTGCTCTTTGTGGTGTCTTTAGTCTGGCAAGGCCTTGCCCTGGGCACCATTGAAGGTTACCTTTCAGCCATCTCAGTTTTTTTGTGGTTGCCAGATCAGCGCTTACTGTTAAGTCACCCGTTGTGACTCGTTTCCTTAAGGGCTTGTAACATTTGTTCCCGCCTAACTCTTTCATCGTGCCCCAATGAGACCTTAATCCAGTTTGAACTTTTCTTGTGGGCTCACAGTTTGAGCCCCTGTATAGCCGTCTGCTCAAACTCCTACCATCAAGACTGCTTTCTTGGTGCCCATTACATTGTCTATGAGGGTAGGCAAGCTTCAAGCTCTGTCAGTTCACCCTCCATACACCAGCTTTTATCCAGATAAATTGGTTATTCGGACATATGCCTCTTTTGTAGTGTATGTGGTCACTTCCTTTCACCTCAGCTAGGGCATCACATTGCCAACTTTTTTCACCCTGCCTCTGTCTTCTGAGACGGAGGAGAGGCTCCACTGTTTGCCCATTACATTGTCTATGAGGGTAGGCAAGCTTCAAGCTCTGTCAGTTCACCCTCCATACACCAGCTTTTATCCAGATAAATTGGTTATTCGGACATATGCCTCTTTTGTAGTGTATGTGGTCACTTCCTTTCACCTCAGCTAGGGCATCACATTGCCAACTTTTTTCACCCTGCCTCTGTCTTCTGAGACGGAGGAGAGGCTCCACTGTTTGGATCCAAAGAGAGCTAACTCTTTTTATTTTAGTTTGTACCAAAGATTATCAGGTGGATGCTCAGCTCTTCGTCAGGTTTACTGGAGCGAAAAGGGGAAGTATATATAAAAACACACTCACAATATTGGTAAAAAAATTAACTGTGATTTCTACTCATCAGCAAAGTAGTATACATAAACCTAAATAAACCAAACCACCAGTTGTGTCGTAACTCTCAATAAACACCTAATTTCAACAAAATAACTCTAGACAAACCTCATCAAAACCTATTGCAAATTCCAGAATACCTATTAGTACTGGGGCCAATAGGAACACACCTGAAATACAAACGCAAACACCCCTTAATAGATGCAAGAACAGTGGCTACTCACACAGTGGACTTTTATAAGTAACTGACATTAAAAAAACTAGATATATGTGTGATGACCAAAATATTATCAGGTGAGGAATCTGATCATAAAGCTATCCTCCTTCCACTGAACACTGGCATATTGAAAGGTAACTGTACTTCAGCAAAAACCGTGATCACTGTCCAGCCATTCCCATTTCTTCTACACAAATTCTTTTCCACAGGCATGTAAAAAATAACCCAACCCCTTAAAATAGCATGCACAGTACTGTTTTTCATCAGAATGCTAATCCTACTTACATTAGTCAAATAATTCCTAACTCCAATTGCGCTGAAATCTTTCAATTGGCTGTCATGTGAGAGTCAGTTTACATGTACAATAAGAGCCTGTTTTAGAGTTAGATGATAATGGAAAGTCCTCATTTCTTGAGCAAGTGCTAAATCTAGGGGCAAATCCTCTTGAACTTTCTCTTAAACAAGATTAGGATGATAGAGGAAAATCTACTGGAGGAGGAGTGGAGTAAATTCCTATTGTGGATTCTTGCTAGGTGTAGCACTTCATCCAGAAATAAAAGAAGTTTCAGTTAAAATCCAGTTCTGAGTCGGGCCAAACAAGCCATGAAAAAGCACTATAATAAACTGCCTGAAATCACTCGCAGCACGCTTCAAAGGGCACAAATGAGCATTAATAGTAAGTCAAGCCTCAAACAAACGCTTTTAACAAATTGAAGCGGTCTGATCAGAGTTAAATCTTAACTATCTAAACTGTCCTATGTAGTGAACACTCCTTAGGAATAGTCTAGCACAGCGGAAAAGTGGTAGCCATAAGAACCTCTACAGACTAACATTACCCAGGTAGTAGCATGTTTTACCCGAATCCTTTTTATTACTACTAAAGAATTCTGCCAGTAAGGACTGCCAGGCCACTATACTCTGATGTGGTCAACTTCCCCCTGGAATGCCCACTGCTATGCTCTATCATCCGATGCCCTATATTTATTCAGAAGGTTATACTAGTTCAGCCCATACAATGGGATCCTCTTTCTGAAATGAAAGAAACAAGCATGAGTAAGGAAATTTGCTGTGCAAGAGGTGAATATGAACATAGGTGAGTGTTCTGATCTATACTTTTACCTGCTGAGCCTTCACCTCTTGAATCTCTTCCAAATACCTGATCTGGGACCTTGAAATAGGGCTTCTGTACCAGTAAGTGGCCCCTCGGCAGCCAATATGACATCACCAAGCTTTATAAGACACCACCCTGGCGCACTGACATCAGTTCCTTTTTTGTCTACATCCGATGCAGATCTGGAGGTGCTCTCCTAGTAAAATGTTCTCTATACAAAATTGATTTATAGCTGAAGTCCAGGGAAGTCTCCCCCAAACTTTCAGACTTTGAGTGCCAGTCGTATAGCAGGCAGATGTTGATCTTGAATCCCCAAAGCTTCTTACTTCGATGTCTGCGACTCAAAGATGGCTCCAAGTCATGCAAGAAGTGCAGCCTCATACATGTCTAGGCCTTCACGGAGGGAGAAGGGAAACATGGCGCAGACATGAGCACTAGAGTACTAGGAGAAGTGTTGTTATTCCTGATTCAGGTCTTGCACCATGTCCACCACAGGCCATGCCAGTTTCTTCACCGCGTGGCTGTCCTCGGCGCCACCTGTGCCAACTTCAAAGCTGCTGCAAAATTCCTTGCACAATCAAGAAGTAAATCTCAGTAATTGGTGAAACAAGAGCGCCTTTACAGTCCTTTGCTACATAATGATTACTTTGGCTGGCTTAGGTAGATTTTTGTGTTGCGTAAAAACCCATTCAGATGCCAAACATTGTTTACTGCGAGGATGATAATGATAGCAGTGAGATGAGCTGTTTTCTTCCCCTCACTAGAACGGATGTTGGTGGCATTCTGGCCCTGCAAAACACCAGTGGCCTGGACACTTCACCAGAGGTAGATCTAAAGTTTTATTCGGATCCTACCACCAAAGAAGTTGCTTCATTTATGGCGGTCTTAAACAAGGCCCGTGATTTCCTTGATCCGCCATTACATGGCGAGGAAAACAATGTCAACCTCCTCACTGAGATTTTGCAGCTGGCATCTTCAGCAGTCGAACTGTTGCTCCCCTTTAATATGGCATTAATGGACTGCATGTTGGTCACCTAGAGCACACCAGCTGCTGCATATGATGATTAGTCAAGTCACCTGCAGTCATCGCCCAGCACCTGTGGCCCCAAAATTCTCATCCCTCTCCAGTGGTTTTGGCTTCCTTGTCTTTGAAGCAGAATCCGGATTTCTTACCCTCTACTCAACTAGATATATCTGCTTTTCAAAAATGGCATCTGACAAGCATGAAATTATTGTATTTGTTTGTATAGCTGTTCTCTCCAGGACATTACCCCTCCATCCTCTGTTTAGTGGAGAAGTGTGGCTCACCGGTTAGAGGAGGCAGACCTGGACGCAGAGGTCAGACCCGGGACCAGGGTTCAATCCCCGACGCGGCAGGGTCATGAGCTCAAAATGTCCACGGACTCTACAATTCTCGCCTCGGTGCCTACTCGAATCATGAGTTTACACTCTGCAACTCTGGGCAATAGCTTGCTTAATCTCCACTACGGCCCCACCGCGATAGGATGCTTGGCTTCCACCTTGGGGATGCCCAGTAGGGGTTATCTCGCAGGGAAAAGCCAGGACTGGTTCCCAAAGCAAGCGCCTTGAGACCTTACGGTGAAAGGCGCTATATAAGAACGTATGATTTACGATTATTTATTTAGCTGATTACACACCTCAGTTCAACTCACTTTTTCACATTCCTGAAAAACCACTCATTAGTGTGTCAGATGCGACTCAGCCAGTGTTATTCTTTTCGTCATGCTACCTGAGCACCTTTGGAAGTTAACTCTTATCTTCCCTCCCTTCATAACCATTATGATCACCATTCTGCCCCATTGCTTACTCCCCAGTTGACCTTGTCGGCTCCCAACTCCTCTGTTCTATTCCCCCCAACCGTCCCAAAGGGCAATTTGTTTCAGCGAATGATCACTTTCCAACTTTCTTTTGCCTATGTGTATTGTAAGATCTATCTGCAGAATGACCAGTTCCATCACCAGCCATTTCAACATTGATTCGTTCTCTTAGGCTTTATTGCCGTCACTGAAATCTGGGTTCAGCCTGCATGGCCTTCGGGCAATTGTCTTAGCCTTCCAGAAAGGCAGGTGACATCTGATTCATCTGTGATGGTACTCTGAAACACCATCCGAGCAGGCATTGACTCTCGATATGGGGTTGGGGAGAGGAGTTGAGAACAATTTGGGTTAGAAGATACTGGCTGTCTTCCCATCCCTTTTCTTTGTCTTCACGAAGGCAGCTTTGAGTGCACTTCCAAGGTACTCAATCAGGAGGGTCAAAGGAGGGCAATTCAGGGATGGTTTTTTGAGGGTGGGTCAAGCAGTGGTACCACAAGGACCCGGGACTGGTGAGATCCAGGAGGCATTTACTCAAATTAGCAGGAGGCAGTGGAGTTAGGGAGGAGGGTGCACTTGTGCAAGGAAAAAGTAGAAAAGATGTAAGATCTCAAGGCGTAGTAATACAATTGTAAGTTAGTGCTGTTGTAAAATGCCTCTTATTAAAGTGTATCTTTAAGATCTTTAAAGAAGAAACATGGATCCTAATCCTCTAAAGGTAGTTTCCTGCAATGTCAATGGCCTCAGCAATAGGATTACGTTTAGATCTATTTTATCCTGGCTCAGGGCTTTATGTGCAAGTGTTTTCTTTTTTCACGAAAACCATTTCAAAACCATTCCACCTCAGTCAAGAATTTCAGGATATGTCGCCCATGCCTTTATCGCATCCTTAGGCACGTCATTTAGAGAGTGGCTATATTAATTTCAAAACAGATGGGCTGCGAAATACAGGGGGTAGTGCGAGATCTAGGGATAAGATGGATTTGAGTTAAAACTTTAGTGCAAAACCAGATAATCAGTTTTATAAGCTATTATGGCCTGTTCGAAGATCAACCTCAGCCTTGGAGGAAATATAATATAACATCAGGGCAACTGGTTTATTTACATTTACATTTATAATCTTTATTTTGGCACAATAGAGCCATAAAAGATACATAAAAACAATAATTTCACAGTACAGTGTCTGAATAGAGGAATAAGTGATTTTAGAGATAGCATGGATACGGTTTAGGAAATCAATACAATAAAATATTTATAAATTAGTTAAAAAGGCATCAGTTTTGTAAAAAGCACATAAAACATTACTTAAATTATTCTCACCAATTCCAAAATTGCTGGTAACCTTAAAACTTGTGAATATATATAAGCAAGTTAATAAGCACAAAATAGCAGCAACATTAAGTTCAAATACAAAAAGAAATTTACATCACAGTTCCATTTATAGATTCAGGCCCATCTTGTTGCGCACAAAGCTGATTGCAAATAGAAATCTACTAACACCAAAACCATCACCTGGCTAGTATCAGTCTTGATAATCCTATTCGCTTCCTTGTATGAGCGCACTCCTTGGAGAGGCTTAATCTATTGTTTTCTAGTCGCCTCGTAAGCTGGGCAAAAAAAGAGGATGTGCGACTCGTCTTTTGTATTAATTTTGCACAAGGTACATAGCTCACTAGTCTTTGGTTCACAAGTGCTTGTCCACCTGGCTATGGTCGTGTTGGTTTTCAACATTCCATACCTAAATTTCATATATAAGGTTTTGGCCAGAGGTGGTTGAACCTCGTCTAAGAATTGTTCAAAACAGGGAATATCCTTAAAAACAAGAAAATTACTTATCAAGGTTCCACCTACTTGGTCATTTGACAAGCTGTGAACCATGTGTACCCAAAAGGTCGTTTTCAGCAGTTTTTTTTCGAATTTTGCGTCAAGCTAAAAGGATCTTCCCAAAACTGTGGCAACCCAATTCTATTTAACCATGTGCGCACGTGTTTTAGCCAAATATTTGAATTGTTCAAATCTAATCTCATTATTTCTTGGAGTCCATTTCTGTAATCTACTAGCTCTGGTGTACACCAGAGTCTCACCCATAGTGATAATGGTCTCAAGATGGCATAATGGTCCGGGCGCTTCATGTTTAAATCTAACATTAAGGGTATTAATGGTGTACTTTTTGGCAACTTCAGGAGAGTCCTATAAAATTTGTTTTCGCTATTCATGAAAACATTCCTACACATTGGCCCCCATATTTCTGCCTCATATAACGCTGCGGACTGGGCCTTAAACTTAAAAACTTCGGGGGGCGTGGCTTGGACGCCGAGCATGGCGGACGCAGCTTAGCTGAGCTCCGTCCCGCCGGCCAGTAATTCGTTGATTTATCCTGCTCCCTTCACCCTGCAGTGACCCCGAGGGTGGAGATCTGAAGAGAAGACCAGCGGGACCCCGTCGGTGATATCCTGGTCGAATTTGAGCCCCAGGGGCCGGGTGCCAGTGTGCAGACGCGATGTGGCCTGTAGCAGCCGGGGCGCTCGAGTTTTGGCGACCCCGGCGTCTGGAGTGAAGTGGCACCGTGGCACGGACGCCGGAGGGCGGACCCGTGGCAATCGGCGGTCACGCCTGGCCCTGTACTGACGGGAGGTGTCAGCGGACCCGTGGCGACAGGAGGTCGCGTCTCGACTGGTGTTGCTTGGGGACGCCCGGGTCCCCGGCCGTGATTCCCTGAGACTGGACGGAGTGGTGCGGCCCAGTCGAGTGTGGAGGCAGCAGAGCCGGCGCTGGGCCCTTCCTGAGGTCCTCCCACTGGACCCTCTAGTGGACCCCTGGAGACGGAGCGAGTGGTGTGTTGGGAGACCCGCTGTGACCCTGCCTGGGAGTGAGGCCTACACAGACGACTGCAGCCGAGGACCTCGATTTTCGCGGGTCCCGGCGCTAAACATCGGGAACGGTCGGGAGCCTGGCCCTGGTGGAAGCTGGCTGGGAATCATCGTGGGGCGTCTGAGGCCCGGACCGCGGCCAAGTGAGGGGACCACGGGGGCTCTGGCCCCCCCTCTGACTTCAGGTATGCGTGTGAATGTCCCCGGGCCCCCCCTGCTATAACTGGACTGGCTCCCCGCCCGAATACGGACATTGGAGGCTAGTAGAGGTGGTTGGGGGCCCCGGCTGCCCGCGTGGCTGCCAGTGAAGAAGTGCTTCGAGGGGGCTCACGCTGACAAGGGCCGGCCTGGAACTGTTGGCATAGTGGTGGGGTGCCCTGCCCGACGACTCGGTGGTCGGATCGGACCGCGGGGGCCCATAGGTGGAGTTGTGGGTGGTGGACCGGAGGATTTGCGACAGGATTGGACGCCGCAGTAGCCGAACAGCTATGACCCGTGGAGTTGGTGGTGGGGGAGGCCCCAAGCAGGGACCGATTGACAAGTTCACGGGGCCTGGGGGCAGTGCGGGAGCCTCTGGTGGACCTCAGGCGGCAGGACCGGACAATGCGGCACTAATGGCGGCCATTGCTCAATCCCGGGATGTGTTGGATGCAAAGATCGGGGCGGTGGGGTCGGATGTAACACTACTGCGCCAAGACTTGCGGAATGCAGTCTCACGCATCACTGAGGCCGAGACGCGCATCTCCGGAGCAGAAGATGGCATTGTGACTCTTAAACGCAGAGTGGCCTGCCTAGAATCTGTCCAAAAGGGGTTGGCGCGTCGGGTGGAGGATGCAGAGGGGCGCGCTAGGCGCAACAACCTCCGCTTTGTTGGACTACCCGAGGGCTGCGAGAAGGGTGACATGGAGGGCTTCCTGGGGCGGTGGCTTGAGATCTGGATGCCGCCTGATGCTTTATCCTGTTGTTTTGTTATCGAACGGGCGCACAGGGCCCTACTGCAAAAACCACCGGAGGGGGCACGGCCGCGGCCAGTGATCGCCAAGCTCCTCAACTATCACCATAGGGATGTGATTCTGAAGCAGGCCAGAGCGAGAGAACCACAGCGATATGAAAATCACACCATCCTGATCTTCCCGGATTATACCCGTATGGTGCAACAACAACGCCAATCTTTTACTGCGGCCAAGGCCCGGCTGCGGTACCTGAAAATACAATACGCCCTTCTATATCCGGCACGATTGCGAGAGGTGTTTCAATCCCGCACCCACTTCTTTGACTCCCCGGAGGAGGGGTTTTCATGGACTGATGAAATCAGGCCGGTGAGGGTACACACACCCCAGGGCGGGACTCGGACTCCTCGCATGATGAGGCACGGGCGAGGTCTTCCAGAGACGCTCGGAGCAAAGACAATTGGAGGTCCAGATCACGGCAACGATCATTGTCGGGCACAGCCTCTGAGAAGGAATCGGGGGCGGCCGAGAAACAGAAGAAGGGCACTTGAGCGATCTGCGAGACATTTTATTGTTGTGTTGCCTTACGCCATCTTTGATTGGGGGCTCCGCTCTGGGGTGTTATTGAGCCCTGCTCGAGCGGGGAGCGGTGTGGATCTGCGAAAATGAGGGTTCCGGCGAGCAAATGGGGCTGACTGGGGATGGGGTTGGTGTTCAAGGGGGGGAGGGATCGCGCGTAAATTGCTGCTTGCGGACTGTTGTAGGAACTGCTTTTATTGCTCTTGTAGGGCAGGGTCGCAATATGTACTACTGCACACATGTCTATTGATGGTGAGGGGGTGTGGCTAGGCCCGGGTGGGACACGGATAATGAGCTGGAATGTGCGGGGGATGCTGGATAAAGTAAAGATGGGAGCGGTTTTTGCATGGGCCAAGAGGAGGGGTACTGACATACTCTTGTTGCAAGAAACGCTCCTGCTTGGCACTAAAGCGCGCTGCCTCCAACTAAATGGCTTCATCCATGCTTACCACTTGGGGTTCACTAGGGGGTCACGAGGGGTGGCAGTCCCCATACATCGTAGAGTCCCTTTTGCTCATAAACGCACATGGACTGATGCGCAGGGTCGATATATATTTGTACAGGGAGAGATTGGGGGAGACGCTGTGATCTTTGGCAGCGTATACGCCCCACCACCTTTGCAGTGGCCCCTAGTAGAGAGGCTGATGTCCCTTTGGGTGGATATGCCCACTGCCCTGTCCATCGTGGGAGGGGACTGGAACGATGTCATGGAAGGTTCGTGTGACCGATGGCGCAGTGCTACTGGCGTTCAGGATGCGGTGGGGAGGGGTGGGCCGGCCACTAGATTGAGGGCCTTGGTTACAGGCCTAGATTGGATCGACACTTGGAGGTACAAGCATGGGTCACGTAGGGACTACACGTATTTCTCCACAGCGCGGGACTCCTTCTCTAGATTAGACTACGTGTTTGTTCCGAGGGTGATGGCTCATAGCGTCTTGTCCGCGGAGATCCTGCCACGGGCGTTGTCCGACCACTCACCGGTTTATGTTATTCTCGACTCTGGTCGCGTTCGGCAGCCGTTTCGAATGCGTATGTCGCCTTGGCAATTGATGCAGGACTCCTACCGTACTCGCATGACCTGTGAACTTGCACATTTCCTATCCACTAACGTGGGTACGGTGGACTCCCCGGCTACACTGTGGGGAGGCAATGAAGCCCACGCTGCGGGGGCTAGATATCTCGTGGTGCGTTGCGGCACGTAGGGAGAAGCGTAGGGAACTAGCGCGGCGCGAGGCGGACTTGGAGGGTCTGGAGCGCAGGGGGCACGAGGATGATGGTAGACCGGCAAGGCGGCAGCTGGTATTGGCGCAACAACAATATGCTGCGGTGCTGCTGGACGAAGCCCGACAGGCTTGGCTGGCTACACGCAGTCGTATATACCAATGGGGCGACAAGTCCTGCAAGATGCTACATCGCCTGTGTCAGGGCATTATGCATGCCCAGCCGCTGCCCCGGATAGTGAGCCCAGATGGGGAGCCAATTTTAGAACCCGTTGTGATCGCCGAGAGCTTTGCGGCGTACTACGAGGCATTGTATGCGCCCAGGGAGTGCTTAGAGGTGGAGGTCGTACAACGGTTTATCGATGACCTCCCTCCAAAGGCCGTTTCGGATGAGGCTCGCGAAGACCTAGACCGTCCATTGACGGACGATGAGTTGGCCACGGCACTGGGTGAATTGAACCCGGGTAAGGCGCCGGGACCTAATGGGTTCCCTAGCGAATTTTTTAGGCGCTACGCGACGCAGCGGAGTCCTCATTTTCGTCCGGTCATCGAAGAAGCGCGCGAGCGTGGCACGCTGCCCCCGGATTGGAGGCATGCGGAAGTGGTGGTGTTCCTGAAGCCGGGGCGGGCCCCGGAGAGGCATGAGTCATACCGTCCAATCTCTTTGCTCAACACCGAGGCCAAGATACTGACTAAAGCCCTCGCCAACAGAAAAAAAACCCCACATTACGGAACTGGTCCACCCGGTCCAGGTGGGCTTTATGCCACAAAGAGCCACTCGTCATAACATTAGACGGGCACAGGTCGCGATTTCAGCGTGGCGAGGATTGGGGGAGCAGGCGGCGCTGTTTTGGGCGGATATGGACAGGGCGTTCGACTCCCTGAGCTGGACATATTTGTTCGCCCGCCTGAACCTGGGCCCGCGCTTTTTGGCATACGTACGGCTCCTTTACACAGACCTCACGGCTACAGTGCGGGTGGGGGGGGGTATCCCGCTCCTTCCAAATCCGGCGTGGGACGAGGCAGCGCTGCCCCCTCTCCCGATATCTTTTCGCACTCGCGATGGAACTCCTCGCGGCGTGGGTGAGAATTGACGCTCAGTTAGAGGGATCTCGGTGGTCGGCGGACCTAACTGATAGGATAGTCCTTTACGCAGATGATGTGTTGTTTTTCCTCACGGATCTGGGGCGCTCGGGGCCTCGTCTCTTGCGCATCCTACAAATCTTCGGCGAAACCTCCGGTCTATATATGAATCCCGGGAAATCTACACTCTGGATCCTGGGAAGCCCGCAGCCGGTAGGGGAATGGGCGCAGGGGCTCCAGTTGGCCACGGATGGCGTGAAGTATTTGGGCGTATTTCTCTCTGAGGACGCGTCCATAGCCCGAGAGCGAAACATCGGTCCGGTCTGGGAGCGCACTCGGGAAGACATGCAGGTGTGGTCCAGAATGCCGCTCTCCATTCTTGGTAGATCGGCCATCTTTAAGATGGTGGCT
Source organism: Lissotriton helveticus (assembly GCF_964261635.1). NCBI lineage: Eukaryota > Metazoa > Chordata > Amphibia > Caudata > Salamandridae > Lissotriton > Lissotriton helveticus. The sequence continues at coordinate 836,116,363 of NC_136067.1, forward strand.
CTCCCGTGCCTGATATACCAACTGCAAAACCATCCAGCGTTAGTTCCACACAGTTGGTTCCGGCGCCTCAACGCGGCATTGAGTGGATTCTTGTGGGAAGGGGGCGACGCACGTGTTGCTCTGCGAACTTGCTTTCAGTCAACGTACACTGGGGGATTGGCCACGTCAGATGTCTTATCGTATTATCAGGCGTCCCATCTGCTGGTATTAAATGAATGGTGGTATGCAGACAGGAGTGACCCCGCATATGCAGTGGAGAGGGCCTTGATGGGCACTGCGTCCGTCCACACGCTGCTATATTCTGCACCCCTCAGGAGGTCTCTGCCGTCCATCACACAGGTGGTCTTTCAGATATGGAGGCAGGCTTTACGAAGGATGGGCTGGTGGAATGTCCTTACTCAAGAAACCCCCTTTTGGCGAAATGGTAGGTTGCCCCAGATGGCCACCTTGATGGGCTTCCGGGGCTGGGATGCGATTGGCATCTCTGCCCTTGGGGATGTAATGTCAGGATGTGCTCAAGTCCTTTGATACTCTGCGGGAAGAATTTGAGATGCCACGTACTCAATTTTATAAATATCTCCAATTTCGTCATGCCCTCACACCATATATAGCGGGGTTGGAGAGTCTGCCTGAGTTCAGCCCATTGGAGGCCAAAGTCTTCATGGGGGAGCTGCCCGATAAGAAATTGTCCCGAATCTATCAAACCCTTGTACGACACTGCTCCACAGACCTGCAACGGCTCAGGCACACATGGGAGCAGGACGTTGGGGACTTGGATGAGGAGAATTGGGTAGAGGCTCTGGAGGGCCCCAGGGGAGCTGCAATTTCCACGCGCCTGCGACTCATTCAATTTAGATACCTTCATCGCACATACTATACCAGACAGCGCTTGTGGAGGGCGGGCTTGATTGCATCCCCAGAATGCCTTAGGTGTGTGTCGGAGGTGGGAACGTTGATGCATACGGTATGGGACTGCAGGGTGCTACGGAAGTTCTGGAATGGGGTGTTCCGGTGCCTAGATGAGGTTCTGGCTTGGGTGCTTCAGAGGGATCCTAAGCTGGCTCTGCTTCACGTTATGGCTGGGGTAGGGGGCAATAGGTACAAACGCCATTTATTGTTGTTGGGGCTAACACTGGCCAAAAGAGACATTGCACGATCATGGAAGGCGCCCCAGGCCCCGACGCTCACAGCCTGGAAAAATGGGATGGACTTTTGTATGGGGCTGGAGCAATCCATTTATGTGGCATGGGGATGCCCACGCAAGCACTTCAAGATATGGAAGAGGTGGGCGGACTATCGTGGTCTGGAGTTGGATCCGCCACCTGAGGACAATGCTATCCAGCCTCCCTGACAGTTCGACAGTCAGGACTGTCTTACAGATACATTGGTGCACATGGCATGCGGTATACTTGCCTTGCATGATGCAGGCAGAGCAGGCAGCGGCGCGCGTGGGGGGGGCGGGGGCTGTGGGTGAGTTGGGGGGGTGGGGGGTGGGTTCATCAGTTTCACCATATTGCTTGTATGTTTGCTTCTTTACCGGCACTAACTGCATTTGAACCTGTTACATTGATAATGGTGATTGTCTCTGGATGTCAGAGCATTACGTAATATGTGCTTGCTATGCAGTCAATAAAATCTGTTTTCAAAAAACAAAAACAAAAAAACGTAAAAACTTCAAGTGCCGGGGAAACTGCCTTACTAAGGCTCGCCTCGTGTTTTTTTGCAATAGGCAGAGTATTCTGTATAAGTATAATTTTGCTTTTTTCTACTCGGGTTTTCCACGAGAGTTTTGAATCTAATGAAACTCCCAAGTAAGTAAAATTCTTTACAGAATCTAGTTTTTGGTAATTTAAAAACAGATTCCCCCTAAAAGTTTTATGCGGGTTTATGGCCATATATTTAGTCTTATTAGTATTAATCTCTAGGCCTTTCCTGTTGCAATACGTTTGAAATGAATTTAGAAGGGATTGCAGACCTCTGGGTGTTTGAGAAATCAATATAGAATCGTCTGCAAATAAGAGGGCTGGAACCCTTTCTCCATTCAATTTTGGTGAATCATTATTGCAGCCCTCTAAGTAAGATGGGATGTCATTGACAAACATTGAAAATAATGTGGGAGCCAACACCCATCCTTGGCGGACTCCTCGCTTAATTGGGATGGCTTTTGTTAGTTCGCCATTTGGCCCCCATCTTACTCTAGCATAATTATTTTCATGCAACCTTATGATCTGTTGAAGAAGACAGACCGGAAGCCCTTGAGAATGTAAAGACTCCCATAAAAGATCACGTGAGACGAGATCAAAGGCAGCCCTGAGGTCTACAAATGCAACGTAGAGATGCCCTTTCCTTATATGAACATATTTCCAACATGAACAACAAAATCTGAAAACTTGGCCAATAGTACTTATTCTGGGCCTAAAGCCAGATTGGAACTTATCCCAGTATTGGAACTTTCATAGATTCCCATGCTTTGTATCATTCCCCGTCGTCGGAATGGGAGTCTCGGTAGCACAGATACCATAGTTGTAGGTACAAAAGACCAAGGAAAAAGGCCTAGGCCTCATTCCCTTTTGTAACATATCACCCTCTTTGTGTAAAAGAGACCAAACTTTGGACTCAGCCAATCAGAAGTGCCTCACCCCTTAGAACCTTCCTGAAGGAACCTCAGAGCCTCAGATTTTCTACCGCACGTTGTGCTTAGGGAGTCTCCTTTGAGCTCTGCTCAACTTCTACTCTTCCAAGGATTTACTTCAGGATTTTTCCTCAGATTCTTTCAGATTCTCTTCAGGATTGTTAGCTGCCTTCCAGGATGTCTGAAATGGAGAAGAAAAAAGCCCTTTTTAAGCCATGTTCCACCTGTGGCAAGAAAAGGCTTTTTGTGGAGGATAAGCACAAAGACTGCATCTATTGCCTCTATCCTGACCACCAGGCTGCGGACTGTAAGATCTGTCGCACCTTTTCCACCAAGACCCTCCATGAGGATAGACTCTTGACATGGCTCCAGAAGCTGAAATCCAGGAAGGACACTGTCTCTAGTGACAGTGAGGATGCAGCGTCGATGTCTTCTTCAAGAAGGTCAGTGAAGAGGGGTAGGGGTTCCCCTTCTCCCTCTATGGAAAGATCTTCTAAGGCCTCAAAAAGGACCCCAGTGAGTCTGAGAGCCAGGGTCCCAGCAAATCTCCTCACCGAGGTCAAAAGGAGAGGGTAGGACCTGCTACGCCTTCCAAAGGTGAGAAGACTGCCTCAGCCTTCAAAAAACCTTCATCCCAGTCTTCTGAGAGGAGTCTAAGTCCTCGAAGACGTCGACGGCGGACGTTCCGTCGGCGAAGAAATCGAAATCGAGATTGATGTGGTCGACAATCCTGTCGACAGAGGTTTCCTCGACGAAGGTACCGTCGACGGCAGTGTCATCGCAGTCGACGGGGAATTTACAGACGACAGCGTCAACGACGACGAAGCCGCCGCCGACGACGAAGGTACCGTCGACGAAGGTACCGTCGACGAGGGTGCCGAAGACGGCAGTTTCAGTGTTGCCGACGACTATGGTGACGACGACGGTCTCGTCGATGATGACGACTTTGACAATGACACACGCTGGTGCGTCGACGCATATACAACCGTCAACGATATATCCTCTGAAAGGAGAATTACAGTTTCTGTGACGAGAATCATGCCAGAGATGACTTCTCCGAGGAGTGTGTCTCCCCTACTGCCAACCATGCTTTTTCAAGAGGGGGAGTCCAAGGAGGATGACCAGGACCCGTACAGCTATGCAAGTAGTCCCTCCCAACTCCTAGTCAAATGCCAGGAGACGGACTCTGAGGGCGAATACGACCACGAGGAGGTTGATCATCATCAGACCCAGTCACAACACCATTCTGGGCAGGATATGGTTAAAGTGCCATCATCTTTTCTCCAAGATCTGCACAAGATGCTGCAGGACTATAAATCTAAGGCGAATAGGCCTATTCCGGTCCCGCCAATGCCTGCTGCGCCTCCAGTGATTTTGGCCTCCTCAGTGCCGCCTAATTTTCCCGCTCAAGTTTCTCCTCGGCCTCAAACATCCTTCCAACAGGATTCCTCCGGGCTGTAAGAGGCCCATGATGATTCCTCGGATGAGGATCACCAGTCGGATCATAACTCTATTCCAAATACTGAATATGATGACTACATCATTCCAGATCCCTCATCACCAGTCCCGGACCCGCCGGATTCCCCGCCAGCCGACATTGGGGGCTTCCATCAGCTGATGGAAAGAGCTGCTGCAAGATTCAAGTTAGCCATGCCTAAGGTTACTACAGATTGTTTCCTATATGATTTCAAGGAACCCTTCAGGAAATCAACTAAGTGTATTCCTATTGTGGATCATTTGTGGAAGGAGGGCCTAAAGGCGATGAAGAACCCGGCGACGGTGGTCCCTGTGCTACCGCGTCTGGATAAGAAATACAAGGGACCGGATGATGGTCCGGCGGCCTTAACGGGTCATCCAAGACCAGACTCCGTTATCCCGTAACCCCTCTGCTCCCTTAACAAATCCTCCGGACAAGGAAGGGCGGAGGTTGGATAATGCGGTGAAGAGATTCTCGTCCATGGCGAGTTTGCTGGTGCGAGCGGCTAATGTCCTGGCGATCTTGGGTAGATATGACCGCCAGCTTTGGTGTGATATCGCCCCGTACCTTGACCAGCTGCCTCCGGAGTCAACATCTGAGGCAAAAAAGATTTTGCTAGAGGGAGAAGCAACGTCGATGGAGATCATCGACTGTGCAATGGACATTGCAACAACAGCGTTTCGATCCTTGGCTGGGACGGCAGTCCTCCGTCGTCAAGGCTGGCTCAGAGCAACTTGGTTTCGGCCTGAGATCCAAAACAAGGTCTTGGATCTTCCCTTTGATGGTGAGGCATTGTTCGGAAAACTCATCGACGACACTCTTCAAGAGATAAAAAAGGACACGGAGACTGCCAGGTCCTTGGGGACCCTTCAATACCGAAAGTCTCATTTTAAGGGATCCAGAGATAGAGGTGGTACCTACAGGGGATCCTTTCAACAACAACGCTATTCCTCCACGGGCTCAGGTTCCCAGCAATACCGTCAGCCTTATCAACAGCGGCAGGGCCAGTCTACAAACTACACCAGGCCTTACAGGGGAAACAGGCTGGAAGAGGCTGGGATTCGTCCAAACGCCAATAGCGGCCTCCTGGCTCTTCCTACTGGACCCTCCTTCAAGAGATCAACAGTTGGAGGCAGGGTCACCAAATACCTTCAAAACTGGTCCAGGATAACATCGGACCGTTGGGTGCTCAACATCATTCGGAAAGGGCATACCTTGGAATTCACGCAAGTCCCTCCACCCAAGTCCCCGGCAGCCATTCCATCAAACCACCAGCGTCTCCTGCGGCTCGAGGTCCAACAGATGCTCCGGAAGGGAGCCATAGAGCCGGTCCCCTCAAACCAAAGGGGGCAAGGATTCTATTCTAGGTTCTTCCTGGTATAGAAAACGCTGGAGAGGTGGCGCCCCATTTTAGACCTCAGGGAGCTAAACACCTATCTCATCTCCCTGTCCTTCCGGATGGTCTCCCTCCAGGACATCTTGAAGCTTATCAATCCGGGGGATTTCATGGCCACGCTCGATCTCGAGGATGCGTATTTCCACATTCCGATTCACCCAGCACACAGAAGGTTTCTGCGATTCACAGTAGCCAAAAGCCATTTTCAGTTCAGGGTTTTAACCTTTGGACTCCGCTCAGCCCCGAGAATTTTTACAAAGGTGCTCGCGCCAGTAGCAGCTTTCCTGCGGAGGAACCATTTCCAAGTCTTCCCCTTCCTGGACGACTGGTTACTGAAAGCTCCATCCAGGCAGACAGTACAGGAGGTAGTTCAAGCTTGCACCAATTTGTTTCAGAATCTGGGACTCACTCTGAACAACGAAAAGTCTTCCCTGGTCCCGTCCAGAAAGGCCCGCTTCCTAGGAGCCATCTTGGATTCAAAGCTCTCAAGAGCCTTCCCTACTCCGGAAAGGAGAGAGAAATTACAGACCTTGGCCAAGGACTTACAGGCAAAAAAGTGTCTTTCAGTACGTCGCTACAAGTCTCTACTGGGGGTAATTTCATCGTGTATCCCACTGATTCCCCATTGCAGACTAAGAATGCGTCCTCTGCAGGAGCAACTAGACAACCTGTGGAAACAGGCCCACGGTTCGTTCGAGGACAGAGTGACGGTCACTCCAATGATGAAGAAAGCGGCCTTATGGTGGACAGATCAAGACAACTTGTCCCAAGGTCTATCTTTCGTAAGCGACCCGTCTCCACAAGTGGTCACAACGGACGCGTCATCAGAGGGTTGGGGAGCAGTGATGCAAGACCTGCATGTCAGCGGTCATTGGTTGCCCCAGGAGAAACGTCTCCACATCAACCTTTTAGAGCTAAGGGCGATAAGACTGGCTCTGCAAGCTTTTCTTCCTCACCTGGAGGGTTCACAAGTGCTTATCAGGACGGACAACACCACGGCCATGCACTATGTGAACAAGGAAGGAGGAACCAGATCTCGTCCATTGTCCCAAAAAGCTCAACAGATCTGGGAATGGGCGATCCTTCAGAGGATCTCGCTGAAGGCAGAACACTTGCCGGGGATCCTAAACGAAAACGCCGACAGACTGAGCAGGTCATCCTCTGCCAGCCACGAATGAGAATTGAATCAGAGAGTTTTGGAGAAGGTCTTCAGCCAGTGGGGCAGACCGGAGATCGATCTTTTTGCCACTCCGACCAACAGGAAATGCCGGTCTTATGCAAGCAGGCTTCCCCATCGAGGTTCTCTGGGGAGTGCGCTTTCAATAGCATGGTCGAGGACATTTGTCTACGCTTTTCCTCCCATACCTCTGATCCCACGACTCATCAGGAAGATCAAGGTAGAGCCATGCAGGATGATCCTGATAGCTCCTGCTTGGCCGAGGCAGTTCTGGTACACGGAACTTCACCTGCTGTCGGTGGCCCCTCCACTTCCTTTGGAGGTTCTACCAGATCTCCTCACGATGTCCGAAGGACAAGTTTGGCACCCAGATCCGCAGTCGTTACACCTGACTGCATGGCTCCTGAGCAGCGAGAGTTTATGAACCTACCCAAATCGAGAGAGGTTAGGGAGGTCCTTTCCCAAGCAAGGGCTCCTTCTACGAACAGGACTTACCGTCTTAAGTGGAAAAGATTTTGTTGCTGGTGCAGGAAAGAAAGCATTGATCCTTTCACTTCCAAGCCTCATCAGATCCTTCCTTATCTGCTGTCCTTGGCTAAGTCGGGACTAGCCCATTCATCAATTAAGGTCCATTTGGCGGCAGTATCAAGGTTCAGAAGGACTGCGTCTGGGCCTTCCTTGTGGTCTGCCAGAATTGTCAAGCAATTTCTCAAGGGCTTGTTCAGAGTCTATCCACCAGTGAGACCGCCTCCTCCGACATGGCATCTAAATCTAGTCCTTTCTCAACTCATGAAGGGCCCATTTGAACCAATCCATCGTTCTGACATGAAATACCTTTCATGGAAATTGGCTGTCCTCCTAGCTCTCACATCGGCTAGGCGTGTTGGAGAATTGCAGGCCTTGACTATCCAAGAACCTTTCCTTCAATTCAAGAGAAACACTGTGATCATGAGAACTAATCCGAGGTTTATGCCTAAGGTTCCCTCGGACTTCCACTTGAATGAGCCGGTCATTCTGAAGGCGTTTTTTTCCTCAACCGGCTACACCAGCAGAAAGAGCATTGCATTCGCTAGATGTGCAACGGTGCTTGAAATTTTATTTGGAACGTACTAAGGCTTTTCGAAAATCCTCACAGTTGTTTGTTGCCTTTGGGGGTCCAAACAAGGGCCTGCCACTATCCAAACAAGGTGTTTCAAGATGGATCACGAGTGCCATTCTGCATTGTCACACTGCTGCAGGGAAACCTCTGACTGGAAAGATTCGAGCACATTCCACGAGATCTGTGGCTTCCTCAACAGCCCTCTTCGCGGGGGTGCAGATTAAAGACATTTGCAGAGCTGCTACCTGGAGCAGCGTTCACACCTTTACCAGGCATTACTGCTTGGAGTCCTTACAACAAGATGATGCGGCAGTGGGACAGGCTGTCCTGAGGAACCTCTTACAATAATTGGTGAGCTTTCCTTTCTTTCCCACCTTCCGTATTTCACATTTTGTATCTTTGTCATGTTGCCTATTGCTATAATGTTATGATGCAAAATGTGGTTTTGTTGCTAACTGCTTACTACTCTGATACAAAGCATGGGAATCTATGAAAGTTTCAATACTGGGGTAAGAAAACAAGTTACTTACCTGTAACTTTGGTTCCCCAGTATTGGTAACTTTCATAGATTCCCATGCGCCCACCCACCTCCCCGAGGAAAGCTCAGCCTACTACAGATATGGTGTCTAAGTACACAACGGCTACGAAAATCTGAGGCTCTGAGGTTCCTTCAGGAAGGTTCTAAGGGGTGAGGCACTTCTGATTGGCTGAGGCCAAAGTTTGGTCTCTTTTACACAAAGAGGGTGATATGTTACAAAAGGGAATGAGGCCTAGGCCTTTTTTCTTGGTCTTTTGTACCTACAACTATGGTATTTTTGTTACCGAGACTCCCATTCCGACGACGGGGAATGATACAAAGCATGGGAATCTATGAAAGTTACCAATACTGGGGAACCAAAGTTACAGGTAAGTAACTTGTTTTCTTAGTGAGGACAGAATTTTCCTCCATCCATATATTCACACGTGTTAAAATATGCCTTGCCTAGATTTTTTTGTAAGATATCCATTAAACTAATACGGCGATAGTTAGCTGGCTCATTCCTATCGCCCTTTTTAAAAATTAGGACGATTTCTGCACCCCTCCAGCTATCAGGAAATTTCTGAAAACTGGTTTATTTATAATGGGAGGTGATTTCATTCTTCTTCAGAAAGTTACAATTGACTCTTCATGACTAAATTAGCAACAGAATGAACCTAAATCGATCAACTTGTTGGGAAAGTTGGAACAAGATTCGGATTTGATAGACCCCTGGTGCAGCGATCATCCATGTGATAAACAACGCAATTGCTTTTCTAAATGATTTAACTCAACCTCTTGAATTTATTTTATTCTAATATTACATTTATTACATCGTGCGCATGCAAATATTCCGTCGAATGACTTTTCAGATTATTCAGCAGTAACAATTGAACTATTTATTGCAGAGTGGGAGTCCATCCATTTTAGATGGCTTTTTGATAAATCTTTATTAGCTAATGACACTTGGGTGGATACAATACAGCTAATTGCAGAAGAGTTTCTCAAGCAAAACATAGGCACGGACACTTTCTTCTCTGTGTGAAGTACTTTGAAGGTGTTTTTTAGCGGCTGTGTTATTTCTTTAAAGGCGAAGCAGAATCAACAAGAAAAGGGAAAGCTCAGTTACAGTCTTATCTAAATCAGGCAACTCAAGCTTTTATTACACAGAAAACCCCTGTGGCAAAGCTAGGCCTAGCAAGACAGAAGTTTAAAGCAGGGCCGGATTGGCAATGCCGGGCACCGGGCAATCCCCCAGTAGGCTGGATGGGGTGGGGGCCGGTTTTTTGGCAAGGGGGCGGTTTTGTTGCTGGGGGGCCGATTTTTAGTCCGGCAGGCAGCGTTTGTCAGAAGAAAAAAATAAATCAGAGAAGTTTACGACTCAGTCTCTCTGAGTCTGTATTCTCGAATTTCTCTGCAATCAATCATTCTGCATAAAATGGCATGCATCATGCATGTGCATTGGAACACTGTCTGTGCACCAATAGGGTGGGTGAGTCGCGCGCAGATGTCTCTGCTGCCGCGGTTTCTTCAGTTCACCCACATTAGGGTGGGGGCGGGCGGCTGGTGGTGGTCATGCGCATTGGATAGCAAGTGTGTGTGACCTGTGACGGTGAGGCCAGGTCGAGGAGAATTCCAGAACAAGCCACTGCCAGAGACTGAGACAACGACACCTGGTGAGAGAGTAGAGGCACCCCATAAACTATAATTTAATTATTTTGAGCCCCTGGCTGCCTCCTGTCCGACTCCCTGCTGCCGACTGCCTGCCACCCGCCCGACAGTGAGTCACTCACTTTCAGAGATCTCACAGTCACTCTAGACTACTCTAGTGCCAGTTTCTGTCCGTGTCCGGCAGCATCTAATCGTTGCAAATGTTTGCAAATTGCCATTTGCCAATCAGGTTCATCATGGCACTGTGGCCGGGCCGGGATTAAACAAGGTATAGCTCACCCCCCGGCCCAGGGCCTTGGCCAGGCCTATACCTTTTTGTTTAATCCCCGGCACGGTTCTGCGCAGGCATGCAGCGCACTAGCGCCTGGCCCCTGAGTGTGGAATGTGGACAGGATGTGGATATATATGTGAGCAGGGCAGGCCTGCTGCTGTTGGTAAGCAGGGGCCCGGTTCTGTGCAGGCATGCTGCAAAACCTTGATAAATCTGGCCCCCATCTTTTTTGTAAGCACAGGTTAGACCTCAGTGCATCAGAACACTTTACACACAAATGTACATAAACTTTGCACTGCATGTTATACCGGTAGAGTTAAATATAGTCTTGCAGTTTTGTGTACTACAAGTGACAGTAATACGTGGAAAGAACGAACGGATCAATGTGGCGGGAGAACATGGGCTGACAGAAAAACATTTCAAGCTGGGCTCTCGGAACAAACCAAGTGGCACGGGATCTGGCCAACGCCCGGGAAGGAATGTCCTGTGCTCAGGTCAATAGGATATAACTAGGACTAATGGGAATATGCTGCAGGGGAGGAAACAAATAAGCAGTAGATGGATTATGTGGCAAGTGCAGCAAAGTCCAAATGAGTGTAACTGATGTGGCCCCAGAATCACATAATTTCACTGTCTCTGTATATAACACAGGCAAATACCAACAATGCGTGATAGCAGTGGTGATATGTTATTGAGATTTATAAAACATGCCCCAAAGGTCTTCAAAAGCACTAGCACAACAGACCGAGGTCGGCCTGATAAGAATTAAAATAGCCAGATCTTCAACTGCTTGGGAAACCTCTCAGTCGAAGTGCAGTCTTAGAAAGGAAGGTAGAGAGCCTGGCCCCTGATTGTGGAATGTGGACTGGATGTGGATATATTTGTGATTAGAGCAGGCCTGCTGCTGTTGGTGAGCAGGGGCCAGGGCGTACGACCCGGCGGATGCCGAGCCGGCTTCCAGAGCGATGTGGTGGGTGGGGGCTGCCTGCCTACTGCTAGCCCTGGCTTGTGTTGAGTTGCGCTCCGTCTCGGGCGCAGTGCCTGCGGACCCGGTGGCGGCCTCTGGTCCCACAGCTACTTAGCTGTTTAGGCAGTGACTTGAACCTCCTCTTCACCAGGCGTTGCTCTTCTACGGCCTCTCCCGCTCTCACACACATTTTAAAGATTGTCAGGGTTGGTAGAATGTTCGTATTTGCATTTTCTTACCTTCTTATATTTTACCATTTTGTGGACCTGGTGTTGCCAATGACATTCATTGAAGCCAAACCCCTCTTTTCTCTTTGCACTTTACTCCATGTGGTGAGCAGAGGTGGACAAAGCTAAAATCTTCACCTGCTAAGTCAAGAGAATTTTCAGACTTTGCTTCAATGTAACAAGGTGATGTTTTTCGACTTTGCCAAGGGCTGCTGAGCTGGACTGTTCTGCATCCAAGAGACCTGAGAAGCATAGACGAGGGGCTGGGGCTGTGGCAAGGGGAACTAAACGTAATAACCAACTAAGCACTGCATTTAACCACTAACTGTGAGTTCTAGAGAGATGAGTAACATGCTGCTCGCTGTAAAGCGCCTTAATCAATGGTAGTAAGTGCTTTTGAAAGGCAATTGCAATACACCTGGAGCTAAGGGATGGTGCGCTGGAGAGGGGACTTCACCCACAGTAGCTTAGTAGGGAGGCTCTAAGAGGCAGGTAGATGATGTGCAGGGAGCAATCTAGTGGGCACGGGCTGGAGAAAGGGCTGTGGCGTGGTAGAAATGTAGACTGGTATGGCTGCGTAGCAGTGCCGTTGTAGCCATACCCTTCATAGACCATCACTGCTGAAAAAGGTCTCTGAAGTCCCCTTTTTTAAATCAAACATCACAAGTTTGTACTTTACAAAAAAGAAGGGTGAGGTGGCAAGTCAACCAACTCTGGAACTTCGCACACCCCTAGTGTTGAGAGAAATCTGCTTGTCCAATGTCATTGGCAAAACCAGGCACACAGAAGGGTCACCACAATACAGCCACTGGAAGGCAATGAGAATACTTACAATATATTTAATATTAAGTTCAAAGTGTGGATGGGTAAAGGAGAGCATTTCTGTGTGTCTGTGTTTGGAGCTTGCAATGTGTATGAAGCTTGCAGTGCTGCTGCCCATGCCGTACCTGTTCCTCTTCTCGGGAAGCCTGTGCTGATGCTTTCTGCGATATGCCTGCCGTAGAGAATGCCCATAGAAGCCCATGTTCACACCAGAACATGGGATTCTATGGGAATTCACAAGGGCGCATTATCAAGCCCATTATCGCCACTTTAGCGGCAGTTTTCCGCCGCTAAAGCGGCGATAATGTTAACGCTGTTTCTTGATAATATGCCCCCTGGAGTCTAGTGGGAGTACTTGAAAATCCAGGTCTTCCGCTGATTGCGGAATTCAAGAAGTGAGGAGGAGGCTCTTATGTGTAGCAGCATATAGTTCCCCATTTTAGGAACGATGTAGGAGAAGGCTTGACCACCCAATCTGGTTTTTCGTAGGCACGGGATGTTTGCAAGTAGGAGCCCAGACGAGCAGAGGTGTCTGGAAGGTTTGTGAAAGGAGATGCGATTGGTGAAGTATGCCGGTTCAGTGTTATGTAGTGTCTTGAAAGTGTGGGTGAGGAGTTTGAATTGTGCTTCTTTGTGTATGAGAGCCACTGGAGCTTCTTCGGGTGTGTTGCAATGTGAATGTGATGTGGGAGGTTGAAAGTGATTCAGGTTGCAGAGTTCCGAGTGGTCTGCAGCCTTCTGATGAGTTTTTTGTTGATCCAAGCAAACAGGGTATTCCCATAGATCAGCTTGCTCATGATGAGTGCATGCATAACAGTTTTCCAGGTGCTGATTGGGAGCCATTTGAAAAAATGCATCACTCCTGGCCATACTGTACTTATAGGCTCTGCAATGGCAGTTCTGTGTGAGTGAAACTAACAATACTATTGTTGCATCTGTTCTGTCTGGTTATGGGGGGGGACAAGTTCAACACAGTGTTGCTCACAGCGCTTACTCGCTACACACCGTGTGGGGGCTGGTCTCACTTTTACTTTGTTCTCTCTGATTCACTACTCGTGTCTATTTCTGGTGCTCTCTGAAAGAATGTCTATGGGTCCATGTGACTGGGTGGGTAACCTGCTGCTCTTTAAGGTCATCATCTACTATTTACTGTGCTTTGAAAGTTGATACAATTGAATATGTAATGAAAAATGTTCTGTCAAACTCACCATTTTGGTCTGGAGTTTTCCAAAATTTTCTTGGGGGGAATAATCCCCCCAAACCTCCTTAGTGGCGCTCAGGCTTGCTCTCTGTGCTCACTCGCTACGCGCCGGACGGGGGCTGGTCTCGCTAAATCTGCCAGGGCTGCTTTCAGTTCCCAGTCCGGCCCTGGTTTAAAGGCTAATTTACGGCTGTTGAAATAGTTCATCGTAATACTTATTTACAAAAAAACTTATGGCGAACATATGGGTAAATATCAAGCCTGGTCGGCAAGACAGAAAAATAATCAAAATTCTATAAAATCGATTTCCGACCCAGATACTGGCAAAATAGTTACTCAGCCAGAATTAACAGCTATGGCTTTTCTGAGCATTATTCAAAACTGTATTCTGACCAGCCAAACCTTGTGCCTGGGTCAGTTAAAGGTTGGCTAGAAGGTACCCTACCAACCTCATCAAAGGATCAGCAAGCTGCTATTTCCGCACAAATTACTCTAGCCAAAGTGGAAAATGCAATCAATTCCACTTCTAATGCGAAGGCCTGCTGAAATTATGGTTTACCAACTAAGGTCTGCAAAACCTTTTTACATTAATTTAGTACGTTTTTGCCTATTTTGTTTAATTATATTGTCACAGGCAATAAAATTCTAAACTCATTTATCGAGGCGGTTATAGTTAGCTTTCTGAAAAAAGAGAAATCATCTATAAATCAGAACTCTTATCGCCCGATAAGCTTACCTAACTGCGACTACAAATTTTTCATGAAAGTTTTAACAAATAGATTAACCTCGTTAGCTCAAGCTGCGATTCACAAAGATTAAAATAGATTCTTACCAGGTAGATTGATTTCTATCAACACCAATTATCTATTTTTATTCCACCAACAATACCAAAACAGCAATTATTCTGTTAGATGCTGAGAAAACTTTCAATCTGGTCCAGTGGGAAGTGCTTTTTGCCATTTTGATCAGATTTAAATTTCCAACTAGTTTTGTGAATCTATTGAGAAATCTATATTTGCTTCCATCCTTGATACTTCCTTGACACTACACCAACTCCCTTCAGATCTTTAAGATATTTTCATTCCCTCATCGATCCCACTTACTCAACATCTCCCTCGTCTTCCGAGTGTTCCATTATGGCTTCAGAATTCTGCTCTCCTCATGCTTGAGAAGCTGACTGCAGAGCAGTGCACCGCCTCATTTAGAATTGCATCTCCCTCCTCCTCTTCTTATTTCAAGAATTGTTCTAAAACCTTACAACCACACCACCGAAACCCCCTTCAGTTGGGCTTTTGCAGATGCACTCATCTGAAACCGCTCTCACCCACATTTTGAAAATATTAAACTTTGCTCAGCGCAGCTATCTCTCCTGCAATCTTGTTCTTTACTTCTTAACTTTTTACGTACTTTTGATATGGTTTTGACAACTGGGTCATGTCTAGGAAACATTAATCTTGCACTCATCTGGCTCCCGCCTTTCTTTTTTTCTCTTAATCATCCCCTCTTCTACATACTTATCTAGATTTTGTCTTTCTGCTATGTTTTTAATCATAACATCAGCATGGACTTGATATCTACTTTCTCATCTTTTGCGGCATCCTTAACTATTCTGTATTATTTTTGGCTAACTCCTTACTGGATCCAGATATGATCTTGTGCAGTAATGGGGGGGGCAGCTTCGGTGCATTGCCAGGTATACGTCTTGGAAACTGCACCCCCAAGGAACTCGGGGAAGCCATGAAGAAACTACAGGCGAGCTCCAGCACTCAGGCCTATATTGCATTTGGATTCTGAGTAGGAGCATGGGAGGGTAGGGTAAAGAGTTTCTAAGCTCTAGGTGACTCCTCCCATTTTTTCTTGAGTTTTACACATAGCCTCACTAAGACCTATCCATGGTAATTTGGGACCTTCCTTCAAGGGGGCAGAGGCAACATCCTTAAGGGGCAATGCTTAACTTATTTTTAGGGCTCCCAGTTTTATGGTATTTAGTTTTTTAACATTTCCATCTATATTTATTTATATTTCTTTTTTGGACATCCTATTGATATGTATCCATATTTATTTTGTGTTTTGAGAATAAATGAAGTCATAAAATGCCATTTTTCTACATTTATTTAACTGATAAACATGCAGTCATACTAGGATGTCGACCGCAGCAACATGTAACTAAGCACTACACCCACAGGTGAATATTAGCATGATACTACAAATATATGTTAACAAATGCCTGTATTTAAGGAAATATCAATCTGACATTTTTTTAACCCTCTATGATCTGCTCAGCTATTGTCCTGGACTTCACGTAAGACACCATAGAAAGTAACTCACAAAGAAGCACAATTTTAAGCGATTCCGCTTCTAAAAACAAATACAGGCTGGAAACACCGTGCTTTCTATCTGTATTTATTTGTAAAAATCAACAAAAACGGTAAACTGTGAAGTATATTCATTTATAAAGAAAACGGCATGTGCACCCACCTCCTCTAAGTAAGGCTGCTGCTGTACTGAAGAATCTAGAAGACCGCTTTGAAGAAATTATTTTTCCCTCTGAGGATACCACATCAACTGTGTTTAATACTTAGATATTGAATAATACTCCCCTAGAAATGCATTTCTGTCCTTTAGAGAAGTCATTCCTCTGGATCAGACTTCACCACCTCTCTCCATCTCTACTATTCCTTTACAGTTACTAACCAGATTTTTTAGCGGTTTGTGTTTTACTCCAAAAGTTTGAATTCCATATTGGCTTATAGTCTTTTTTTGTGATATTCTCTAGTTAAAATTAAATCTACTTTTTGAAGCCATTGCGTAACCCATACTCTACAATTATCAGTAGTAATTCAGAAGCCACAGAGATAACTGTGCATTGCTGCCTTCCCCCGCCCCCTCCCTTTGCCATTGATGTTTGTTCTACACATGGCAAACGATAACAAGATTCATGTTTAAAATGGAACTTTACCATAACATTTTAATGTATATATAATAAATAATAGATTCGATTTTTCTCCTCTAAGATTGCTGAACTCATTTAGGGTAGGTGAAAGTTCAAAATGTGACCTGTTTATGGACTTTTTCTTTAAAATCACATTCAGATGCTGTACTGCTTTCTTGCACATTACTTTTTATTATGTTGTTTTTTTTAAATGCGTGTATAATAACTTTTGGTCACATTCGACTTGCTTAAGTGCAAATAATTCACCAAAACATTACCCGTGATAAATTAATTGTGCAAAGTCCTGGTTTGAAAATAAATAGCGCATCTTAAAACTGATGGTTGAACAATACATCTTGGGAAGGATGTTGTGAGAAAGGAACTGGAGCTCTTTTTTAAGGTATAAAATAGTGTCCCTTCCGCCTCAAATATTTTTTGTTTTCTAATAACTTGCAGAAGGAAATGTTAATTATAAATGTATGGTCGTGTTTTTTATTTTTCTATTTTTTTTTTTTTTTTGATCAGGAATAATTCTCACACTCGTTGAAAGTGTATTTTCTCTTTACACCAACCGCACTTTTTTCTTCCTAGATTTATATAGCGCGAACCTGACCCGAAGGTATCCGAGTGCTTTACATGAGCACCAGTTGCGTTACACAAGGACACATTCATTTTTGTTAGACCCGGGAAGATTAAGTGATTTTCCCAGAATCACAGGATTTTGAGAGTCATTGCCGAGACTCGAACCCGGTTCCCCAGATTTTAGATCGACCGCCCTAGCTATTAGGCTAGATCTCTCCCACCCCTTGCCATTGAGCAGTAGAGAAGTAAGAACTGTGGTATTGGGGGGTAAGGACTTACTGTTTGGAGTGGTACTGGAGAGTGATTACTGGGAAGGGCAAATACCAATTGGGAGTAGTGCTGCAGTAGGAGGGTCGAGTAAGAGAAAGGGGGAGGGCAGAAAACACACTTAGGGCAAGGCAGGGAGGACATGGATTCAGAGTGAGAGTAGGGGAAGAAGAGCTGGACATGGAAGAGATAATGGGATTCTTGGGTGTTTTCTTATATATTTTTTTCTACCTAGTAAGACATCAGGTTTTCAAGACATTGGTAATGATGTGTCCAGTTTAATAGAATCATAACTGCCACTTTGAAATGGCCCGATCCCTTTATAGGCCCTAGGGATGTCACTGTTAGCGTTTTACTGCTGAATTGTTAGTGCTTACATCCTTGTTTTTGGGGCTCGGCTAGCGTAGGCTGCGCTTGCGCAGTCTTGCTGGCGAGATTTTATGTTTTCTAGTAGTGAGGCTTGAACCCTCCCCTCTTCTCCATTGGCTGGCTTCCTAAACGGCGGCCAGTCATTGGAGAAGAGGTTTGTCTTTCCATTTAAGCCCCGTCTTTTTCGGATTGGGGGGCGTGTTTTTTCGGTCCTTTCTCTCTATGACGTCCTCAGTCCAAAACACGCCCCCCAGTCTGAAAAGGACGGGGCTTGTTATTCACATTCGGCTTTGGCAAAGTCAGCCGTGTGTTTATTTTCGCATCGAGCGCGATGCAACAGTAAACAAGCAGCTGCCTTTGCGGTTCCGTGCTTGTTTTGCTCCTATTACGTGTCCATCTCTCTGCGCTATGTCCTTGTCTCTGTTATCTACCTGCACTGGGGGTTGCTCCTCTACGCTGCGCCCTTTTCTCCATTTGCAGCCCGTTTCTGTCTTCTGTGTCACGTTACGGGCGAGAGCTGCCGCTGCACTCGCTGAAGTTGCTGTGCACTCAGCACGGCTCCTTCCAGCTCCCTGCGTTTACTGCCGGGAGAAAGAAACGGTGCCCCCGGCCTCATTCACGGGTCTGGAGGTGTCCTCCTTCTGCCCAGCCCCCATCCACTCTCTTGTTTGCCCAGAGCAGAAGAAGCAGTCTGTTGCGCTGACTGACCCGACCCCCGCCGTATCTCGGCTCCTCTCCCCCCCCCAGCAGGTCGGAGGCGCAGGCAGGAGATGTGTGCTCGGGGTTCTGATGAGATAAGTTTACGTTAATCAGCTGGTTTTTTTTTTCGGGCACTGAAGACAAGATAAATATGCAAATGTTGTTAGCGAAATGCGATTATATATTAAATGCTGTGATGTATTACTAGGCCGGGAGGCTCAAGTTCTGGGAAGTTGTTATTGGGCAAGAGTTTGGTGCAAATATACAGAGCAGGTGACTCTCCTTAAATTGACTGAGTACGACACAGTGTAGATGCTGTAGACACTTGCACGCAGGTGGTGTGTGATCCTGGACAGATTGCCTCTGCGCCTACCCACATCTGGACGCCCCAGAATATCAAACGCGGACTGTACGTTGATGAGCAGTACCCAGAGAGGATAGAGCACTGCACAGCTCTTCTCGACTTGTCTCGGGCTTAATATTGCACACTATGACAGAGGGTGTCTCTTTATTGGCCGGTTACATACATACAGACAGACGTAGACCCTCCCTCAGTCCAAAGTGAAACGCCTGCCTGCCACTGGCGCCTATTTCGTGTCACGGGAGGAGGCATCATTTAAAGATACTCGGTGGGAGGTAGATGAGCTTACCGAATCACACTTGCTTCAAAGACGCACAATCGGACCGTGGTTGCAAGTCCCCCCTCCCTCAGTCACCAAACTGTAAATTGGGAGAGGCAGGCAAGTGTAAAATGTGAGTAATTCGATTGGGAACATGCTTCCGGAAGTGAGGGGGGAGGATAAGCAGCACAATGTATGTGTTTTTATTTTGTGCCAAAAACTACTTTATTTAGTTTCTGTGAGCACCCGTTGTTTACATTGTGACGAACGGAGACGCTTAGTCACCCAATTTGGGAAAGATGGGAAATATGCCATTTTGGGCAACTGATTAATTGATGGTGAGGGGGAGAAATAGATGCTCGCAGTTGTGTTTTGGACAAGTTATAGATATGAAATAATTGTTGTTTTGTTACTGTCAGTTTTACATTGCACAGTGTGTCATTGCCCTGTAGCACTTTAGGTGTTCCTGGTTGCCCCTCCGCGCAGCTCAAAATATTCTTTCATCTGTTGGTTTATGGTTCTGGCGTGTGAGGTAGGAGGGCTTTACAAACTGGAATACTGTCTAGTTTTGATTGTATTTTTATTTAATCAGCAGAATTCCCCTCTGGTGTTTTTGCACCTCGACACATAGTCCGATACACATCGATTTATTTATTAAATCGCATTCAATGGAAACTATTGTACTGGTCAACTCAAATTTACAGCTAGGGTAAGTCGTCACATCTTGACATACCCCAACAAATTTAAACAGCCTTCCTTCAGAGTGCTCTTCTGTATATGAAGATGTTACAAATCGATGCAGATGCTTTCGGCATGTGCCCTGTTGGGTGATTCCCTTTATGCGTCTCGACAAAAGTACTTGTTAAGCCTAATACCGAATTGCCATTGACATAGCTGCCGCTGTTTAGAGAAAAGTGCATTTTTGTAAAATCCGTACAGTTGTCAGACGTGTAAAGCAGTCAGCTTAACGTTGCAAACACGATACAGCTAGTTTTATATATTGGAGAGGACTGCATTTATTCGGAATTACGTCATACCTGTTTTTATGAGGGCCTCCCAGGTTGGCTCTGACAAAGGTGATTTAACGTGATGACGTTTTGTGGATTTAGCTAACCTTCATCCATGTACTGTTGTCAATTATCTTACTTTATAAGACATAGAGTTTGGTAAAACTGTTTTAAACTTTGTATGTCCAAAATTCAAGCAGGTTACGTAATTTTTAGCGGGTACGCTTTTAGTAAACGGTATAAATCGGAGTTTGATTTCTTATTTACAGACAGTGATAAAGGGGCTGCCTCTGGTGAGGGCTGACTATGAAATTGCCCTGCTCCTGTTTCATCTGCAGACTCCTGTGTAGAGGACAAAGCCAGCCTGGGCAGTTTTCCAACTTCATTCACAATCACAACAAGGCTGATGGCCCTTTGAGCATTAAAAAGTATGTAATTTACAGTGCCAATAGCTCTAACTTTTGCAAAGGCAAGACAGTTGCATTGGAAATGCTGGTTTCTTATTCCCATACTGTGGGTACATCCTCCGTAATGACAGGTCCAGAAACTACTTGCATGTTTGTATGCTTTTATATATGTATTGGTATTTTTATAGCATGTACTTAGTTGGGTAGTATAATAACACTCTACATCAACTGAAATTTGGATTAAAAACGTGTGAGCCTAGAATCTCACAATTTTTCATCTAATGCCAGAATTAGATCACACGTCTCCAGGTTCCACCTTTGCAGCATCACTTTTAAACCCTGAGGAAGACATCCTAGGAAGAATCACTATGCAAAGGGATGTCCTAGAGGCATAATGTGAAGAAGCGATCACCCAGACAATAATTCTACAGGTGAGAGAACATCAATGGAATCCACCCTAAGAGGACTCTTAATGGATGTCTCGGCCCTTTGCTCCTATGAAGGTGCCACATGTCTCCTGGCTCAGATTTGATTTGATTTTGAGCTTAAAAGAATGAATTCTCAGGGAAATTGTGGGCCATACCTACTCTTTACTCACAAGATCTGCTGGTTCCACAAACCTATTGAGTCAATATAATCGCTCTATTTAGGATTCCCTTGCATGGTTCGTTAA
The DNA here is from genome assembly GCF_964261635.1 of Lissotriton helveticus. Taxonomy (NCBI): domain Eukaryota; kingdom Metazoa; phylum Chordata; class Amphibia; order Caudata; family Salamandridae; genus Lissotriton; species Lissotriton helveticus. The sequence goes on from NC_136067.1 coordinate 836,137,376, forward strand.
TCTTCTTTCCAGCAAGAAAGGAGAGGATTTTCAGGAGATAATCAAGAAGGATGTGATTTTTAAAAAAAAAGTTTTTTATTAAACAATTGCTCAGTACATCTTCATATACAGTATACATACAGGGTGTGGTAGAGCAACATTAGCTGAAGGAGTAGTACAATTACAAGCAAGTATGTCTCGTTGTTCCTGAGCCCGCCAACTTGGGCTCTGACCTCGCCTAGTTTAACAATTCTCCGGCTTCTTGCAATTACCTTCTATAACTCAACTACAGGGTCCAGATTGTTTCACATTTTTTCGTGCAGCCTCTACTTTGATAAACCACCTTCACTGCCTGCTGACACCAGTCTAAATCTTGTTTCCAGGCCGTAACCATTAGTGGATCAGCCACCGCCATGAACTCTTGGTCACTCCCGATGCTGGCATAAGCCATGTTTTAGTGCGTTTGGGCCAGGTTCTCTCCCCTGTCACTCCCAATAGGTGACAACGCACCTCGACTGGGACCTGAATACCCAGTACAGTGGACATCAACCGGGATACGCCATCCCAGTAGTGTTGGATTTTAGGACAGGTCCAGAGGATGTGGAAGAAGGTACCCACCTCCCCACAACCCCTAAGCCATTGGTTAGAGTCACACCGGCTTAGCCTCTGTTGGAGTGTTTGGGCAGTGTATGACCTGTGTAAAATAATAAGCTGAATACGTCTGAATCTTGCTCGTGTTAGTAATTTCTCTAGGACTCTGGATGTCCTCAGCCCAATCGACATCTTCCAGCAGTCCCAGGTCTGTCTCCCACACCTCCGTCAGGGGGCCCAACGGATCCGTAAAATTATTCATAAGCCTATGATGCGTAAGAGAGACAGCCTTGCTTACCAATGGATCCAGCAGCAACCTATCTTCTAGTGGGGAGTAGTCAGGTAGCAGCTCTCCTTCCAGTATGTGGCACTTTAAGGTGTGTCTTAGCTGCCGATATCCGAACCGCTCCCCAACTGCCAAACATCTCTGAGATGGTCGATCCTGACGAGGCCCCACCTACGGAAGCCCAACAAGCGTCCAACTTCTCCCAATTGATCTCTGTCCCATAATGGGGTTAAGTCTGTTAATCTGAATTCCCACCCCAGTAGTTTTGTGGCCGAGCGCCATGCCTGTATCATTGACTTAGTGTGTGCAGGGAAGGGTGTCTCACGTCCCTTACAATACAATGCCGCTGGATAACCACCAGGCCCCATGATATGGCGGTCTACCCGGTACGCTGGGTCAGTATATGGTGCAAAACCCCAGACATTTGCATTGATAAGCTGGGACACAAGGTAGTAACTCCTGACGTCTGGCACCGCCAGCCCACCCTCGTAGACTCCCTGTTATATCTTACACAGTGCAATTCAGGAGCTGCCTCGCCAATAGCAGGTTGCGCAGTGCCTCCGTCAATCATTTGAAAGATTGCGCTCGGGACCAGGTAAAGGGTGTTTTGAAGCACATAAGGCAGGCGTGGGAGGGCCATCATCTTGAATAAGACGGCCCGACCAATAAGAGAGATCGGCAGCCTCCGCCAGTCAGTCACGTCCCTTTGCAACCTCTCCAGGTGAGAGAGTAGATTCAGTTCTAGGAAACTTTTCACTGATTTAGTGACCCAGTTACCCAAGTACTTAAATTCCTCCTGCTGCACCAGGGCCGCACACGCTGACGTGAGTTGTGGAATCTCGCCCGCCAGGGGAAAAACTATTGCTTTATCCCAGTTTATCTGGTAGCTAGAATAGTTACCAAAGGTTCTGAAGATATGTATGAGCCTATGGAGTGTGTGGCATGGCTTATGTGCATAGAGCAAGATATCATCATCATACAGGGAGATACGTTCCTCCCAGCCTCCCCAACTTCTATCCCATACACTAGGGGTCCCTACGCACCCACGCCGCAAGTGGCTCAAGAGTCTTCTCAAATGCAATAGGGGCAAGTGGGCACCCCTGTCGTGTGCCTCTAGAGCGGAAATGGCCTGGATATCGCCCCGTTAACCCAGATGCTTGCCAATGGGTCAGAGTACAGAAGGCGAACCCACATGCAAAACTTTGGTCTGAAGCCTAGCCGGGCCAGGACCGCAAACGGGTACGGCCACTCAATACTGTCAAATGCCATACAGGCATTAAGCGACAGCACCGCCGCAGCCTCCGTCAATGGGTTGCCGTCACATGCATTACTCCATACAGTCAACATAGGTTACATCTAGTACTCCTCTGTGGCATAAACCCGGATTGGTCCGGGTGTACTTTCGTGGAGATAATGGGGCGCAGTCTATTAGCCAATACCTTTGCCAACACCTTGGCTTCTAAATTAAGAAGGGAGATGGGTTCATAGGAGCTGCATTGCTCCAGAGGCTTGCCTAATTTGGGGATGACCACTATTGCGGCTAGGCGTAAGTCTTCTGGCAATCGTTCTTCATTCCGTGCCACTTGAAACATATTAAGCATCGGTTGAGCTCCAGAGTCCATAACACATTTATACATCTCTGCTGGCAGCCCCTTCAGACCATGCACCTTCCCAGATTGTATCTCTCCTATGGTCTCAGAGACCTCTTCCACTGTCAGGTCTTGTTCAATTGCATCCCTGTCCCCTGCCTAGAGTTCCAGCAGGGAGCTGTCCCTTAGCAACTCTGCACTGTCCTCCCCCGTCCAGTCTAAGACAGCCTGTTATGTTGCTTTGTAGTAGGTTGCAAAAGCCTCAATTATTGCCGTTCTGGTCTTGCACAGCAAGCCATCTTGGCCCTGGAGCGCCAACACCCAGTTCCTGTCTCTGCCCCTTTTCTCCAACCATGCTATTGGTTTATTAGCCTTATCGCCCACATCGTATATACGCCGCTGTGTGACAACCGCATGCAGAGCACACAGCGTCTTCTTCTGGATCTCTCAACTCCCTTTGTTTGAGGCGCAGCTTATCTCCCAAGGTAGGGTCATTCGCCTCCTGTTGCCTCAGTCGTTTCTCAATTGTATCTATTTCCTGCTCTTGGTCAGTGCCCCGAGAGCGGCGCTCTTTCCTCCTACCCCCATTTCTGCCTGAACATAGACACTTGCTACCACTTAGTACGCCTCCCACAACACACACTGTGAGTTAACCGAACCAGTGTTTTCTACAAAGTATTGTTCGGTACGCTCACTAAACTTATCCTGGAATTTACGGCCCTTAAAGTACCAGGGATCAATGCATGGCAGAAGAACATAGTCCCGCGCCGGGCCCCTGCAGAGACACTTCGAACGGAAAGTGATCTGATATACCGCTTGTTTTATGGTGCGCGTCTCGGAACTGTCCCACATGCACACCCTGCGTTAAAACGTAGTCTAGTCATGACCTACTATCATGCGCCGCTGATATATGTTTAGACTGTCTAGTGGATGGGTTGTGTGCTTTCCACAGGTCAATAAGCCCCAATGCTACTACAAAGGCTTGGAATGACTCTAGGCCCACCACCCAGGGGGATAGAATTACTCTAGCTAGGTTTAGGGACATCGTATCATTCATGCCCCCCCTCACCCCCCCAATATGAGGATACCCGGGGATAAGTCAAGAAGCAGTCTGCTGAGCTGCAGAAACGGCTCATTATGAAGCTTCGGGGGTATATATGTGGAGCATAGATTGATGGTACAAACTTCCCAAGTCCCTGCCACATATCTACCCAATGGGTCGTTCCAAATGCAACCCGGTAGAAAGGGTATCGTATTCCTAGCTAGTATTGTGACCCCTCTAGAGTCAGATGTGAATCCCTTTATGTGCCAGGAGAGTGTACCCAAACCTATTAAGTGCCTGATGGTGATTAACTTTTAGATGTGTCTCCTGTAGGAGATCGGTGGAATGTCTACGTAGATATTGTAGCACCATGGTTCATTTAATTTTATCCCCTAGGCCTTTGAGGTTCCATGATAGGACCCTTAGGACAATCGTAACCTGGGTATCCATGTCTTGGCCGTCAAATAATGAAACCCATTCTCCCATTCCTCCACCCCGCCCAACCTCCCTGTTTCTTCGTATCGGATTGTCTTGTATCCCGTATGTCGGTGTATCAGGAGCAAAAACAGCAAACCTTTAAACATGCAAAACTCATGGATGCACAAACTCTTCCCTATAACAAACTCCCCTCACACTGCTACCCTGCACCGTAGGTCTAAAACTGCCCACAACCCCGATTTGCAGAGCGCCTGCCATCCTTTTAAAACAAGCACTATTTACTGGGTCAGCTAGCACCGCCACATCTTAACAGGTGACACCCCCGCTCCACTTCTTTTCCCGCATGCACGTATGTCCATTTCTATTCCAATGATTGACCTCAGCCCTTACCTGGTCCGCAGCTGCAGAGAGGACTGATTTCATTCCCTAAGTCATAATGCGTCCGGCACCGCCAAGGCTCCATATCCAGACTGTTTGTGCCTTGCTGCTCACTCCCACAGGCCAAGACCAGCCCCACCCCACTCACTCGACAGGGCTCAGTAGATGGGCCATCCTGAAAGAGTCTTGCATCCATGTCATCTTCGTGCAACCCCCGGGGGATCGGTCTGCTCGATTCCCACATTGTTGTCGATCTGTTCCTTCCCCTGCTGTTGCTTGGCTGGTCTCCCACTCTCCAGCCAGTTTCACACCTCCGCCGGCATTGTGAAGTGCAATGCCTTTCCGTTGTGCAGAACCGGGAGTTTTGCCAGGAATAGCATCATATAGTTATGATTCTCTGCACGCAACGCCCTCTTGACTTCATCAAAGGTACACCGCTGGCACTGCACCAGCAGGGTAAAGTCTGGGAAGAACCGAATCATTGCGTTCTCATACAGGAAGTCCCCTCTAGAACAAGCCCCCGGAAAATGGCGTCACGGTTGCAGAAATTAAGGATCATGGAGATAATGGTCCTTGGAGGAGCTCTGGGTTTAGGCATAGAAATGGGTGTCCTGTGTGCCCTTTCCGCGGAGAAAAAGTTTGAAATTCGTTTGGGCTTTAGGTGTTTGATGAGAAGTTCCTCCAAGAAGAGGTCCATGCATAGGCCTTCCGCCCCCCCAGGCACCCCACCACCCTAATGTTGTTTCTTCGGGCTCTCCCTTCCTGATTTTCAAGTTTCACGGCCATTATCTTATGCTGGTGGGCCAGATGTTGAACCCGTTCTTCCAATTTCCAAGTAGACGATTGGAGCTCGCTAATATTTCTTTGCCACAGCAACCGTCTCTGAATTTTTATTTTTGTCTGCCTAAGAAGTTTACGTCAATAGTAACTTTGACCATCTCGAACTCAAGGGTTGCTCCTAGATCTTGGATGGCTGTCATTATGGCCTCCTGTGGCTCCTGCCACTCCCTCCACCACTGCCTGCCTAGGTATCACATATTTATCCAGTTTGTTGGTCTGGGTTGGGGGGGCACCCCTTGGTCTCATTGTGTCCGCCGCTTGAGAACACCCTGGTGCTCTCCCCCTTTTAACAGCAGTCTCCTTGGGGAAGGTGGGCCTAAAAGGAAAATCTGAACTGCCAAAGGATGAATTATTTCCCCCCACTCTCAGGCTCAGGGCAACAGCTCAGGGGGCTGGATGGGCTTCTGCCGGGCCCCACTGCCGGTTGCTCGATCGTGTGGTGCGTGACTCACTTTATCTATGCTTCTAGCAGTATACTGTTATTCTGGCGTCCAGCCAATAAAAGGAAGTACTTGTTCCGTTCCCTCTCATTTTTCATTCTATTGTCCAGCCAATAAAAGGAAGTATTTGTTCCGTTCCCTCTTAATTTTAATTCTATTGGGCCTCAATCTTCTCCCAGGTATGCCCCCTACTTGCCCCAGGCCGATTGTGGTCTGATACCTGCCCCCAGCTCCAGCCAGGCTCTCTCTGCAACCACCCAGGCTGTGTCTGTCTTGTTCAGGAGGGCTGGTGATCCCCCTCAGGGTTCTCACCTCACTCTGTTGCTTCCCCTTTCCACTGTCCCAGGTGGCAGGGGGACCCAAGAGTGCTCCTCCTCATGTCTCTTTTCCAGCTCAGGTGAGGCAAGGGACCGCACCCCTGCCTCCAGGTCACCTGCGGTCCGGGCAGCCAGTGCAGGGCCTCGTCTCGCCCGGCTTTCGATCGGCTTCTCCCCGCATCATCCTGGCCCTTACCCCGGACACGCCCTGTGCAGGCCTCCTATGTCCGGCGTCCGCCAGGAGCCACTAGCCCTCCTGGAGTGTCGTTATTGGGTTGGCAATCTTCAAACAAACAGGGGGGGGCGGTTTTTTGCCCCCAGCCCAGGTTCAGTGGATTAAGTTTGAATGTCAGGGGAAGAAGGGCCACCGTACAGCTTCCAACTATGCGGCCATCTTGGCGGATGCCAAGCCACGCCCCAAGAAGGATAGGATTACCTTCAAAAGTGTAATACGTACAGCGATAAAAGCAGATGAATTGTCTTTGGTCTGTCAATAAGCTGCCCCTCTTGCATCTTAGTTGGAGACCTAATAAAAAGAACTTCACCTACTCTTTTCATTCTCTTAACTCATTAAATCCAGTGTAGATGACAAGATTAAACAAGCATTGGCATAGGCAATAGGTCTCACCTTTGGGACCTTAAAAAGTGTTTTAGCCAGAGCTATAGGCTTTGCCAATGTTTTTAAGCCATGTTATAGAGCATTGTGGCTGCTGTGCAGCATGTTGAAAAGTTATAATAAAAAAGTGTTTTTTTTGTTACTTATAACTATATAATCAAGAAGACATTATGTACAACTGAATGTCCCAATTAAAAAAGAATGAACTTAAAAATGTCTTATTTTTTTTTGTCCTTGCAATGCTGGCAACTTCTTCCTGTCTGTTCTAATGTGGAGGTGGTGATTAGTGATGCTGAGGTGGTAATTAGTGATGCAGTGGTGGTGGTAAGACATGGTGAGGTTGTGTTGCAGTAGTATTTAGGTGGTGCTTAGTTGGTGCTAAGGTGGTGCTGAGTTCTGTTCAGTTGATATTGTGTTGAGGTGATGCTTGTTTGATGCTGAGGTGATGTGCGCTGTAGGATGTATTTTTAAAGAGATTTAATAAATTACATCCTCAAAAGAAATTATCACCTCCTCCAAAACCCTCTATGTTACAGAAAAACAGAAATGATTCTAAAAAGCCTTAAAAAGAATCTGCTCGCAAAATACTTATTTTTCACTCAAGATCAACAACCCATAAAACCTGTGATTTAAGCATGCTTGTAAAAAACAGACGGCATAACATTACAGGAAATAGAGAGGGCTTACTGCAGCTCTCTTATTGCTATGAAAGACGTCTATACTATGCGCCTATTCAATACTGCCCCAAAAAATGTGGTGTGTTTTTCCTGTGGCTTTTCCGATAGTTTAGACAAGAACGTCATTTCTTTTAATATGGGTGTTTGTTGGTAAATAGTGCAATAGTTAATCTCGAGTGGCCCCAGTTGAATACTCTTTTTTGGGGGGGAGGGGGAGTTGCAAAATGCAGACAGTCCTATTTTAGTATCTCATGCTTGCAGACTGAAAGTTTTGAAAGTCAAACTACAGATGTGGTCTTTGCAGTAGAGCAGCTGGCAAAGGGTTTGACAACTATGTAAGGAAACATGTTGAAGCACTTGCATTTTGAGTAGTTGGGAATGCAACAGCAGTGTAGTGGAAACAGCCGCACGTGACCATGGAAGTCTTCTTATGGATGTGAAACACTCCAAACTCTCCCTCTGACATCATGCCCTGAGACGACGGCTCCACGCTGTTATTTCTAAATGAGTCAGCTCTTGTTCTGTGTGTGTGCCCGTTCCCTATTCAAGCTCTCAGGAGCGCGTGCTGCAGCTGTAGTCTACACCTTTTTTGCACACAAGTGTGCGCGATGCAGTGTAGGAATGGCTGTTAGGTATTGGGGTTGGGGAAAAGCATGCACAGTGGAGTTTTAATGTCGCCATGGAATATTGAAATCCAAAGCAGGGGGAGGCACCCCACTCCCTCCCCCCAAAAAAGACTGGAGTCTTCCGAATCCGAAGTTCTGGTCTGTGTAACCTGAAACTGTCCATGCAAAGTGAGGAATATAATGAGCTGTGTCAGGGCGGCACAGAGAATTAGCGCAGATCTTTTTTTTAAAAGAAAGTCAATTGATGACACTGTACTTGTACTAAAGTTAAAGATATCATTAATTGTTATTGTAATTTGTTGTGTTTGGGGACTTTAATGGTTTTGTATTTATTATGTTTCATAGCATCAAGCCGGTACGCTACTTTTAACGCAATTAATGTCTCACTGTGAGGAGCACAGTGAAGAAACGCTGTGACCACTCGGGTCTGAACTAAGTAGGTAAACAAAAGCACCAGAGGTTGGCGAACCTCGCACATGGAGACTGCGCTGCAGAAAGCGAGTTGTCTCCTGCTTTGGGGTCCCTGGGAAGGGGGCTGGACTGCGAGTGTGCTCAGGGAGCGCTTAACAGCATAGGAAACAAAGGGAGGATCACTTGTATAAAGAAAGTAGAGGAAGTGCAGCGGCCGTGAAGCGGGTGCCGCGCTAAGCAAAAGAAACAAATATTAACATGGCGCCTAATCTAGACAACGAGAAAGCATCAGCCGGAAGGAAAGCTCAAGCACGGCAAAAGAAGCCGGCACACGTAGTAAACAAAACTCGAACACTTCTCACTACAATCCAAAAACACAAGCAGATGCAGGTTAAAAAAAAAAGAGTGCTCACAGAGTATAATTAATACCAAAAAGAGTAAGAGCACATGTAACAGAGGCAGTCCTCAAGGGAGGTTATAAAAGTCCAAAAGGAGGGACTATTAAGCATATTCACCGAACAAAAGCAGGCATTTATGAAGGGCAGTAACCGGAACCAATGAAAAAGGTGGGCGTTGCTTGAAGCCCATATTGTAGATAAAGCGTGTCTCAAAGAGACAGTGCATGCGCTCCAAGGCGAGACCTAAAAATGAAGACTGATGCAAACCTCTGGGAATGGAAAAAGTAAAATAGACTTTTATTGTAAAAACTAACACCACCGTGATCCTATGTCTTTCTGGAAGAGGCTCTTGCAACAGGACCAAAATATATTTTCTCAGCAGCAGATGTTTTATGGAGGCAAAGGAAATTGGCCACCTGAAGTGTCCGTGGAAAAAAAACCTTACCTGTCACCAAGCAATGATTCTGACATCCTACCCCCAGTGTTCCTCATCCCGGTGGGGGAGAACATCTTAAACAATCACCCTGCATAGCAGATGTTAGGGAATTACAAATTGGTGCTTGATATTGTGCAGGCATTATTTTCTGGGACACCTGGTAAAGGAATGCCTGGAAGATCAATGAAGCCAGAGCTATGCAGTCCAATATCTTGTGCGATGTTCAACAAAAACAATATGCAAGATAGAGCCTTATTTCAGCAATCACTGGAGGATTTTGGAATCTGCATGGATGATCTATTTTAAGAGAAGGTATCCAAGGAAGCAACAATTCAATTTCAACATGTTGCAAATTACAGCAGCCCATGAAGCCCTTAAGTTCTTCCTGACTGACAGCTGCACGAGCATCAACCACCTCTACAACTACATTATGTCTGCAATGTATTAGCTGCAAAAACAGGGAGGCTTGAATTGTGGGGGACTCAAAAGGTAAGCTTATCAATCTGGTACTGGCTGTTGGAGAGGAGCCTTCACATTACACATCTCTCAGGCCATCCAAACTGAAAAGACAAATTAGCTCAACAGAAATAGTTTTGAATAGCATAAGAGGGTACCAGTCAAGTAGGTGTTTTCTGATGTTTTTGCTTCATGACACTGCCAAGGCATCAGTTTATTCACAACTTAAAAAAATATAGAAAATGTTAAGACTGTGTCATGAACCAATGGGGGGGGGAGATCTTTTGACAGACTTGTGAAGGAAATGCCTCTGTTTTCCTCAGATTCCAGTGCTTCTATGGGTGATCTCCCAAGTTCAAGCAGTGCAAAGTGAAGAGGATTCTCATTAATCAAGACGAACTCAATCTATAATGATATTCAGATCTACTGCATATGGCCATCTATCCAATCAAGAGTCCTCTATGCTGGCCAGACACGTCCTTCAGTTTGTTAGGCAAGATTTTAACTATAGCCTTCCATCACTGAGATCAACCACGTTGCTCTAGAGTGTCCAGTTTGGATTTATGAATGTCCCAGATGTCCAACCTGGGACATGCTTTTAAAGTGTAAGAGTTTCAGCATTGGGTGGCAGGAAGATCTGCAAACCTTCCACAATGAAAAGCTATTGCCATACCTTTACCTGGCGAAATCAGCGAGAGATTGCTTCTCTCTTGAGGTAAACTCATATGCTATTGCTGCTTATCATGTGTCCTTCTTAAGCACATATTTTAAGGTCAGTCCTAGGCAGCGCTTGCCCTGTCTCTTCCAGACATGCTGTATCTAGGATGTGGGCTTGAAAAAACGCCCATCATGTTCATTGGTTCTTGTTGCTGTCCTTTAGAAATACTGGCTTTACATTGGTGAGTACACTTAGTAGTTCCTCCTTTTGGAATTTTGTATCCTTCCATGAGGACTGGTCCTCATGCATGTGTCCTTACTGTTCAGGTTATTTATACTTAGAGAGAACTCATTTTTAGTTGGCCTACCTCTTAACTTGTGGACGGTTCTGTTTACTCATGCAGTGAAACTTCTGTCCCATCATTTGCTTGCCCTTGCCATCCCTTTAGCTCACTAGCCTCTCCCTTCCCACAACACTGCTTCTTGCTTCATATCCTTTATTCTTCCCGTGCCCCCCCCACCTCACCCCTCCCACAGCACTCTTAACAGGCCTCCACCAACCCTCTGAGGCCACTGCTCGTTTTTTGTGTTACTTTACAAATGCTTTTATTTATATAGTACACTCAGGTCATTAAACAATCAACTTATTATCACATGATGTTGAGCTTGACAGCAGACTCGAAACGGGATCCCCAGTTCACCAGCCGGCAGCTCACATCGCTGTGTCATATCCTTTGCCTAGTCATGTTATAGGGTGCAGGACCATATGTGCCAAAAGAGGTCCCAAGGGACACCCAGTGACAGCCTGTTGTACTGCACCATCACATCGCTGTATAGGTAAAAACAAATTGGCATTTATAATGCCAATAGCTCCAACTCCAACAAATGCAAGACCTATTGCATTTCCAATGCTTGTTTCATTATGCATGTGATTTCCCCCAGCATGGCAGAAACTCCCTGAAAGGTCTTAATAAAGTGTTGTCAAAGTTTGTGACCACATTTGGAGCCCATACACACAGTGTAATATCAACATTTATCTCGTAAATTGTCTAATAGAAAATTGTCTTACTAGAGGTAGTCGCTTCAAAAATTGTTGGTGAGCTTCTGACTCTTTATGCGCAGGAACCATACTGGAGCTCCCTTCTAACTCTTCACTTTTCTTGCCTTTGCTTAGTCTGATGTAAAGTGTCTTGTATCTTAGAATGGTACCAGAAAGCTTAATGGGACCTTTCACAATAAGCCTCATTGTAGTAGGTGGAAAGCAACCACTGTTGCTTTCTTGAGAAATGTGCCTGTTCCAGGAATTTTCATGACTGCCATATTGAGACCAGTTCATATTTTTACCACCATGACTGTATTGATTTGAACTTCTGGTGAGTTAGGTTTCCCTGTAAAACTGCTTTACATCAGTGTTTTCTTAAAGTTCCTGGTGCTCAGCCTGGTGTGAGAAAAATGTACCTGTTTGTTTTACTTTGCATGAGTATCAGAGAGAATTCCATGACCGAGAAGAAAAAATATTTGTAATCCAAATTTTCCATCATTACCTTTATCTCTGAATTAATAAACATCGCACCTTCCCCCTCGGGGACCAGGACCTTAGAAACTATTGGGAGACTTCAGTGTGAGTTCAAAAATGTAATTGCTTCACAGGTTCAACTGTGTATGATGGGACAGTTGCGGACTCTAGAATTCTTAATTGAGCAGAGGTACTTCTTGTTCTAATTACAGCCTAGCCAGAGAGAACCACTTGCTGCTTAATGTTATTTATTTGTGTACACCTCTATAGGCTTGTTTTCTGTTATGAATTGTTTTCAGGTTGAAATCGTATCATTTTTTAAAGTATGTTCTGGGATCCAACATGTGCTTGTTAGTATTCACATTAAATAATTACAGAGTGCAGTTTGTCTAACAACATCCCAGTGGATCCATTTAATTGGGACTCTTCTGAATATCGCACTGCCAAGAGCTTTCCCTTCTGTACTTAAGGTGAGCTTCTCCCATCAGGGAAACCATGGAAATGTTTCTGTGCTACAGGTCCATGATGGTGTGTTCTATGCCTCTAGGCTTCATGCAGAGAGGTTGTCCACTATGCCAGGCTACATATATGGTCTTTGCAGACGCACCTAGCAGAATATTGGAACCAACTAATGTACAACAGTCCAAGTTGATGCAAGCATTCTCATCTCTCCTTCCAACTGTCAAATCGTGGGCCCTTATACCTGCCATAAGTGCAGGTTGGGTTTACCAAAGACCTTTCCAAATATAACTAGCAGCACATTGATCAGATCAGTCCACCTTTGCTTAGATGCTCAAGGTTTTCTGTGATGTACCCTAGAGTTGAGATGGAGTGTGCCCCTGCCTCCCATCCCGCATAGCACCTGTAGTGTGTTTGACCCACACCTCAGCAAACACAAAGATCATCCATAGGCGCTTTGGCCTCCCCGTGATATGGAGTGAGACACAGCGTTGGGCTTCAGGGTAATGAGCGCCCAGCTTTGCAACTTCTTATTAATGAGTGTAATTGTTGTCAAGTCACTGGGCTTTACAGAACTTACAGTGGTCTCAATTAAGTGATTATAGTTACATGGCACACCTTTATCTGCTGCTTGCTAGGGAGAGTGGCCTATGTGTTTTTTAATTGTCTGTGATTCCCACACAACTGGGATCCTTGCTCATCCATATAGGACAAGGATGTTGCATGTGTGGACTTACATGTGTGGTGAAAGAAGTACATTGAGTATGTGTAGTGCATGTGTGACCATGGCTACACTATCTTCTATTGTCTAATAGCAGAATCCAAGTGATACCTAAGATGGAGGGTCAACGAGAGAGAATAGACAGCCTATTGGACCTGGAAGGCTCTTTCAGACTTTCAAGAAATCTTTATATTGGAGAAGACTGGAGAGTCTTTTTAAAGCTGGGGAGTCTTCTCTCCCCACTGTCCTCCTCAGTTCTTTCCTGGCCCTTTGTGGTGTGAAAAGGTTACCCCATGCAAATTCACCAGCAGCTGCATGGGACAGCCTAAGTCTCTTTTGTGCCGTTGTTCTGGGTTTCTTCTTCGGTGACATTATCAGCGCTGGAAGGTAGTACACCTGCTGGTAAAGCACAATGTTTATTCTGTTCTCAGAACTTTGAACTACAAAACTTAAAAACGAATACATTCTCAGGTAGGTTGGTCAGACGGAGAAAGTAATTGTTTATTTTCTTTTGCCGTTTTTATCGGAACACTCATACTTTTTTTTAACATGCTCACTATTTCTGGCGAGTTGGATTTACTGACTTTTGCGGTTCTCCTTACAATTTGGCTTCATTAGAATCCCATCAGCCAGCGAGCAAAATATAGAATTTCCTTTCAGGAAAACATCCTCCATCTCAGGAGAGGTTCATAGTATCACCCAGTCATACATTGGATCACTTTAACTTAAGATACATAAAATCTCTCTTGGTTGCACATGGCCTGATGAACTTGAGCTAGCAGTACATGAAGGCTGTCTATAAAATTATATGAATTAATAAAAAATCATTATTGTCCTACAGCAATTTCAGGTGCCTTATGTCTGATGAATAGTTCTAAAACATTACTATGTTGCATCAGTCCTAAAATCTATATGATTGCTTCCCTTTATTCATGATTCATATTAAAAGCCAGATGACCTATTCACCTACATACCTGGCAAGAGGTCTTGAGCTAGTAACTCTTCTCACACCTTGCCTTGTTAGCTTGACCAAGACACTTCTTCAACAAAAACATTGAAAATTGTTGGTGAGGAACCAAAACCATTGGATTCACCCGCAGATGGGATAGAAAGCAGATCCCATTATGACAAATTGGCAGTGTCCTTGAAAGAATTTTATTTAGTAATGTAGAATTGTTGCTAAGATTGTTGGAAGATGCATGATCTCCATTAGTGCTGTAAGGCCACAATAAAAGTGAATGTGCACTATACAAATTTCTCTAGCATAAGGTCCGTAAAGTGTTGACGCCTGTTTAGTTGAACTCATTCTCCAACAGAGTTAACAGTGGATTTGGCATCTTAAAAAGAAGATGACAAATACCAACAACATTACGTTTGAAGACAAGATCATGCATGCCACTTATTGTTACAGATTTCAGTCTGGCTAGAGGCACATTGATATGGCCGTAGAGGGAATGAGATATTTAAGAGAAAGTTAACAAAAGGTGTTTGGCACACTAGTGAAAGTGAAATATCTGTAGATCTCTCAATTTTCAGTCTCCAACTTCTTAAAAAAAATAATATCTGCCTTTGGTCTCAGTAAAGGATAGGCAGTATGATTACCGTTGACCGGGTTGGCCAGAATTAAAATACCACCCATTGCAGAAGGAGAAAATGCACCTGGGCAGTAAAATCCACATTTATGGGTTACCAGCGATGGTACATTTATTGTTAATCTGATTAAAAGAATAAATATTGCCACAAAATAGTTTTACTTGCAACCCTACTTACAACAAACAAATTTGCCACAATCAAATACTGTTAAACTGATGTGTATGTTAGGGGTAATCCTGAAACTCTCTTGAAATGACAAGGGAGAGGTGTTTTGCCTTTTCCCAGATATTTGTGAATTCTGATTAGTCAATGGTATAGAAGGCAACACATTTTATTCCTAGTGGCATTTTTTAGCAGCTGGAATGCTAGAAATGCTGAAAGTATTATTAACACAGGCAGTAATATGTAATTGCATCACAACCTATTTTACCGACTGGCTGACCTGTATTCTCAACAGAATAGTAATACAACTGTGCTGGAATGTTTTCCACAGTGAGGCCATCTTGTTGAAACATTATAAAGACATTCCTATGACAAATAGCTAAAAATATTTTATGATTCCATCCAGTATTGATTTGATGATTGCCATGTGAGCACGGTGCCAGAATATTACCAGCATGGCAGATCCAGAACTTCTAGGTCTTCGTAAAAAGCAGATTTGGAGCTTCTCCTCATTAACTATTGTCTTTTCTCTCTTTTTTGTCATCAGATGGTGAGAAGAAGTACCAGCTTGTAATTCATGGCATTGAGCCCATGCTGGAGACACCAGTGCAGTGGTTAAGTGAACATCTGAGCTACCCTGACAATTTCCTCCACATCAGTATAATTCCTCAGCCCACGGATTGAGCACACAAAACTCTTCTCCAGTTCGAGGCACCTTTGACTGCTTCATCCAGGGGCATGACAGACTTATTCTTATTTACTTTTGTCATTCTTAGTGGAGCAACCCGACCAGAAGAAAACCAAAATTGCTGTTGCAAGCCACAGATGAAAATTCATTCTAATACAAGATAAAGACAACCGACCGGGTGTCACTCTCTGTCGCCAATGATGCTCTGCGTTGTTGTAACCAAACCTTAAGTACAACAAGTCTGCTGTCCTTTTCTAAGGCTGAAAGTTTCACAGCCTGAAAAGCCAATGGGAAACCTAGGTACCAGTCGATTGGTATCTCTCCTAATGAACTAGGGTATTTCTTATCATAACCGTTGGTGCATTTTAGCTACAGGGAGTGGAAACATGTTTACGTTTCCAGAAAACGGTACCGATGGAACCTGTCACCAATTTTTGTAAAACATGAAATCACTGTACAGTCATCACTCCTGTTTGCGAATGTTATGTTTACAGGATGCTTGTTAGCATGGTCAAGAACAGTTGTTTACTTGGGTAAGATACCAATCCTCTTACCCACAGGCCGTAGGTTCTTCGGTTAGAGGCACTGCTTGCCTTTGAGCAGACTCTCCCAGGGCAGTAGACCGACCTGCATTATACAAACTGTTAATGTAAGTGTTCTTTTCAAACGAAAATTTCATTAAAATCGAATCGTTTCTCTTGTGATCTTGCTTTGTATTGCTTCTTTTATTATATTTTCTCGCAGTTCTGTATGTTCTGATGTGTTTTTTAATTGGAATTTTCCCCCTTGTTTTACTCAATTATTGAACCTTGTGGTAACAGTCCAGCACTGATTGCCCTTTTGAATCCCAAGAAAATGCTTCTAGTATGGAATAAGGAGACGGTTAGTTTGCACGCGGTTCTTCACCTTATTCTGGGTTGAAACCATTCCTTCAAAACAAATTGTAACGACTAATACAAAATACTTCTGGGTGAAGAATCATTCCTGAAAACAAAACCTACCAGGTCAGAGTACTGCCTTCTCCAAGGAATGTCATTTGGTTCAGAGTTCTTGTCCCTAACGAATAAAGGTCGGGATTTCAGGCCAACTCCAAACGACCCTTTATAAAACAGTAACTGTATTCTACCCAAGGCCCTAGACTTATGGCTGGTGTCGTGCCACAGTTTGAAACTCAACGGAACATTCCATCTGATTGTTGCTTACCTTTAGTGCTTTGAGGCTCCCCGGTGTTTGCAAAACTTCTCTGATGAATGATAGCGATTTTAGGGATACTGACATTTAGTTGTCTATTTTTTTTTTTAGGTTTCGCCTGGCGATCCGCTGTGTAGCAGCGTTCGCGCAGGCAAAATCTTATGTTTCAACAGTACTGGCTTTGTCCCTCCTCTCTCTTCCATTGGCTAGCTCCATAAATGGAGGCTAGCCATTGGAAGAGAGATCTGTCCGTCATTGTCCGAGGCTATTCGTGGGCGTTCCGTACATTTGTTCCCTCTCTGCCCCCTTGCGATCGTCATTGCGGCCGGTGGTTGTTTTTTTTTTTTTTTCGCCAAGGTTTACTTTTGGCATTCCTCCGAAGATGGCGGCCGGGCAGTAGCTTACTTGCGAAGCTCCGTCTTGAAGCTTTCGAGTTCGTATATGTAATATACCTTTTGCACCTCGTGTATTTTGTTTGCTCACAATTGTCACTTTTGCCTCATGTAACTTAACGTCTGCTTTTTTAATTTGTTCACTCGGGAATCACAGTGACTCGTGATTTCTGAGGCTCTCGTTCTGTGGGGCTTACGCGAGCTTCCTGTGCACAGTGTGACCTATAGGACTCATGGGGTTCTTTGTATGCACATCTACAAAACACGGGAGGCGCACATCACTGCGTGCACATTCACCTCTATGCATGTCTGCAGACTTCGGAGGCCGACACTTCCACGCTTGCTGTGCTGTGCTCCCTACATAGGGGATGTCCAGGACCCTCGTCCCTGTCATTTCACGCTGACACCCTCCTCGGGCGCTACTTCTGCAAAGCGACGCCACCCACACGTTCTCTTTTCTGGTTGCGACAGCTTCCGGCCGTGCCCTTGTTTGTTTTTCAAAAAGCGCCAGGCCAGCTCTGGGTGTCAGGTCACCCCACCATCGGCGCAGGTCCCAATGAACGGGGGGCGCGCCCCCTGAATCCAGTGGTGCCTACTCATGCAATGCATCAGAATCCTTCAGGTGCCCCCTCCCCTTTTCATTTTAGTATTCTCCACCTTGGTGCTAATACCACCTCCACCGCTGTTCCTTCCGTAGCCATGAACACAGGTGCCCTTAATTGTATTTCGCTGTTTTTGTTTTTTTAATAAAATGACGCACTTCTATGGTTAGAACAGTGATGGCGGCATGCTGACGGAGTGTTGAGGTACTAGTGGGCTATTTAAAATAAAATATATATTTTTTTCTGCTTAAGCTGGTCTGAACGCTTGGTAGGGTCTGCGCCTTGTGCAGACCTGTAGCTGATTTCTATGCCCATAGCGTAGCTCATTGAGGTAGTGTGCCCTCTGCAAAGACGCTAGTATAATAAGCCCCTCTTGGTGATGCTACACCCGCTCCATATATCTGCCTTCAGTCTGCATGTACAGAGCCCAATCCCTGTAAATTAGCTCAGCGGGTTAAAGTGCATGCTTCGGAGATCTGTGTGTAGTTTGCTCATCACAGCTTCCAATGCAGGTAACCCAGCTAAACTGGTTCTTGATTGGACCCCAGACGGCCATCAGACCGCTGGTCTTGACCCCACTAACAGTGCGTCGCTGAATTGCATAATAGTAACTCCTGTTTCTTATAAATCTATAAGATTTAGAGCTGCGGTCGAGACGCTGTGTAAACATGTATGCATCCCCATCACGGCCCCAGTGGCCTTTGTGCCCCCTGAAAGAACGCTCCCCGGGCGAGCTCTGGCCCTTTAAGGCCTCTGTAATCGGAGGTCTGTGGACTCAACTAGAGTTCTGCTGCGGACTGGAGCTCGGGGGTGTTCGACCTGTGTAACCTGAGGGATAGCTCTGCTAGTCCGAGGCCTCGCTTACACACACCGTGTAATGTGATGGGCCTCTCTGTTGAGGTGCGGCCTGTGTCACCTATTTAATAACTGTTTCCGACGCCCGAGCCTGTTCGAACTCTGTAACCTGAGCGATAGCTCTGCTGTGTGAGGACTAAACCTGTATCAGAAAACTCAGAATGTCCTGCAGTTTATCGGGAAGAAATGTTTCTGTAGAGTAAACAATCCAGATAAACATTACCGGGGGGGGGCTGCTGGCACCGTCATGGGAAAGGGGGGGTGTAGGCACCGTCATGGAGAGGGGGGTCAGGGCCGGCTCTAGGCTCATGGTGGCCCTGGGCAAGGAGCATAGGTAGGGGGCCCGGAAGAGGGGGTCTGGACGGGGCGGAGCGCGCAGGCCTTTAAAGAGGGGAGGGGGTCAGGGTGTTTAGAAGTGGAACAGAGCCGGAGGCCGCCAAATCCCTGCCAGGGGCCACCACACAAATATGTATCCATCCTCAGAGGATTAATATATTAAGGATATATATTGGCGTGGTGGCCCCTGGGGTTTGGTGGCCCTGTGCAGGTGCACAGCTTGCACATGCCTAGAGCCGGCCCTGGGGGGGTGCAGGCACAGTCCGGGTGAGGGGGGTTCCTCCACAGTCTGGGTGAGAGGGTACAAGCAGCGTCAGAGGGGGAAGGGGTGCAGGCAACACAGATGAAGGTGGTGCAGGCACCGTCGGGGTGGAGGGGGAGTGGTGCAGGCACCGTCAAGAGGTGGTGATTCAGGCACCTTCGGGGGAGGGTGGGAGGTCTCCTTCAGGCCTGGCTCCTAGCGCGCCGTGCCTTCCGCCTAAGCCCCGGTCACCCCTCACTGTCATTCCAGGGTCTCACCCCTCTGTTTCCCCTCACTGCCACCCTCGGTCTCACCCCTCTGTCTCCCCCAGTGCCACCCCCGGTCTCACCCCTCTGTCTCCCCAAGTGCCACCTGCAGGTCTCACCCCCCTCTCTCCCCCCAGTGCCAACCCCGGTCTCACCCCTCTGTCTCCCCCCAGTGCCACCTGCAGGTCTCACCCCCCCTCTCTCCCCCAGTGCCATCCCCAGTCTCACCCCTCTGTCTCCTCCCAGTGCCACCCCCAAGTGTCACCCCTCTGTCTCCCCTCTGTGCCTTGCCTAGTGACAGGTCTGGTGGCCGAGACCGACTTTGGGAATATGTGACGTCAGGTACCATTAAAAAAAAAAAGTCGGCCAGGCCTTCATTTTCTTTTACAATGCTTGGGAGAATTTTATGAGGCTTATAGGACACGCTACGCCACACTCTCGAAGTGCCCTGAAGTATCTGAAAGGCGGCGTCTTGGCACTATGTAAACCACACCAGTCCATGCACCCTGTTGCTCGTGATCTGCATCCCTTCTTAGAGCCGTGACGTTTCTGAAGGTTTTGGGGTCACACGGTGCCAGCATTCAGCGCATTGTCAACGCTGGCCATGGGGTAAGGTTGCCGCCATCCTGTGGTGCCGATGTTCCCCGGCCGGCACAGTCCTGGGGTGTATATGGGCCACGGTGGCCTGCTCTATGAGCTATTGGCATTGTAAATGACAATGCCATTTATTTATCTGTTTTCAAAACCAACACATAAATAACAATTTTGTCATTTACAATGCCAATAGCTCTAACTTTGGCAAAGGCGAGACCGTTGCATTGTAAATGCTTGTTTATACTTATTTTCTTGTTGGGATAATGTGCATCAGTCGTTAACTGATACGTTTTTTTTATTGTTCACTGTGAGGTGATCATTTAAAATTATCCGTCCTTCTGTGAACATCAGTTTCAAAAGTTGGAGATACTGCTGCTAATGTGACGAAGAGTAGATTTTGTGTAGCACTGTACACACAAAGGGAATTTTATATTGAGGCTGTCTAGCTACTTTATGTAGCTGTGCGCATTGAGCTAATCACCCATTTATAGAGCCGTTCTTATTCGATAGCGAGTTGTGCTGACGTTTCATATTTTTATGGAATCTCCCCAACATTTTGCATTTATATTTTGACCATTTTTAAAAATGTTGCTTTCTTCGAGTTACAGTTTCTTTCGTGCATTGCATCTAGACTTCAATATTTGTTTTTTAGGGCTCGCCTGCTGTGCGCATGCGCATAGCTGGCGAAGCTCTATAGGGGCTTAAACAGCGTTTAACCAAGCACGTTTCCACTGGCGAGAAAGGGCGATTCCGTGCAGTGCCCGTGAAAAGCTCGCTCAATGCGCATGTGCATTGCCATAAAAAGCGCGTGCACAGACACCAGCTCCCTCCCACAGTCATCCCCCAGCATGCGCTGTGCCAACAAGCCTTTGAAGTGAAGCACTTCAAAGGTATCCGCTCCCCCCGCCCCCTGCTTCACACGTCTCACGGCCGCCAGGCCATCTCGTATTTCTCCTCCCACGTTAGAGCTACATCTTTGGCGCTGCATGAGTTGTCTACCTCACTTTAAGTATCTCGGGCTGCCAAAACAGGCTGAACTCTCTAGCTATGTTAATTTATCATTAACTTTAATATAGCTCAGACTGACTGTGGCGTCATTGACGTCAAAGCGCTTAACATACATTGAGGTGTATTCGCAAGGAATCACATTTTACACATAGCTGTTTCCACGAAGTTTAGCAAATCTATATAATCAGAAGGCATGGGGCTGGCATGTGGGGTTTCCCAACATCAACTACTTCAAACTTACCGAGGGCAGGACGCGTGTTTCAATGTAATTGTTGCTGCGCATTTTGTTGCCACAGGTCAGCTCGAATGAGCAAGACTGTGATCCTCGGCAAATTTCAGGGTCTGTTGCTAATACCGCACTGTTAACTTTATTGTCTAGTTATGTAGGTTCCCACACATCCTTGTTCTTGCAAATCGCCGAGGACAGCCAAAGTAGTTGAAATCTTACTCCCGGGGGCAATTAGTTAAACTGCTTCCTTATCAGCTCGTTAAATCCAGGAAAGTTCTGCCTCACTCGAGGAACAGTTGAGGCCGAGCCACTGACGCGCGGTACTTGAATCCTGCTAAAGACATTTCGTTGCTGAATCTTACGAAACAGATGGCGTTGTGTCATGTCCAAGTGTTGATCAAATGATTGGTTAGTTGACAGCAACAGAGTAGAAAAGAGCGGTATTACCTTATTGTTAAACGCACGCATTGGTACACAACAGCCTGGAACCAACCTGTAGGTTTCAATCTCACATAAACTGACTCAGGATTTCATCATTGATGGGCACTTTCAACAAATTGTATATATGAATACGTAGGATTAATCCTACGTATTCATATATAAAATTTGTTGAAAGTGCCCTTCAATGCTAGGTCCTTGTTGTTGAATTATATGTTGATTGGAGGGTGGCCTGGCATTGAGTTTCCCTCTGTAGCTCCTTGTTGAATTTCAGGATTTCATCATGCCAATGTTGATACATTTGAATGAGTGTTTTAATGTTTTTTGTAAAAGCACACAGATACTCAGAAGGAGTATTATACCACCTCTTTACATGTATTATTCTTGTCAGATAGGGAAGCAGAAAAAAACGCACGGCTACTCAAAGGAAAACAGGATGGGAACAAAATTGACATAAAGGAAAAATATTGCGCATTTAACTTCGGCAAAGATGCATTTGCTGTTCCCACTCTTCCCCGCCCTCCTGCTCCCTGCACAGATGTAAAACAGATAATTAAGGAAGCAGTGCACCTTATTTTTGTTACAGTAAACAGTAATAGACGGCCCCTTGCTTTACTCGTGCGAGCTTAAGGTTTAGCCGAGTGGCCGCGCGCCGTCTGTGACAGAAGCCTCCTCCTCCTCCTCGAGTTCAGCTTTTCATCTAATGATACCGGACATCAATGTGTTCTCATCCCAATTTGCAGACTCCGCACACAACTCCTGCACATCCACCGCCACATCCACTGCCACATCCACTGCCACATCCACCGCCACATCCACCGCCACATCCACTGCCACATCCACCACCACATCCACCACATCCACCACACCCACCACACCCACCACCACTACATCCACCACCACATCCACCACAACCATCACCCCATCCACCACCACCCCATCCACCACCACCACCGCATCCACCATCACCACATCCACCACCACCGCATCAACCACCACATCCACCATCACCACCACACCCACCACCACATCCACCATCACATCCACCATCACCTCCACCATCACCACCACCATACACCCCAGATCCACCACATCTATATGTGTGTGGCTCTGTGTGTGTACCACCACCGCATCCACCACCGCATCCACCACCACCGCATCCACCACCGCATCCACCACCACATCCACCATCACCACCACACCCACCATCACATCCACCATCACATCCACCATCACATCCACCATGACATCCACCGCCACATCCACCACCGCCACATCCATCACATCGACCACCACCGCATCCACCACCACCACACCACTACATCCACCACCACATCCATCACAACCACCACCCCATCCACCACCCCCACCACCGCATCCACCCCCACCACCGCATCCACCACCACCACCGCATCCACCACCACCACCGCATCCACCACCACCACCGCATCCACCACCACCACCGCATCCATCATCACCGCATCCACCACCACCGCATCCACCATCACCACCTCATCCACCATCACATCCACCATCACCTCCACATCCACCATGACATCCACCGCCACATCCACCACCACATCCACCGCATCCACCACCACCGCATCCACCACCACCGCATCCACCACCACACCCACCACCACCACACCCACCACCACTACATCCACCACCACTACATCCACCACCACATCCACCACCACACCACTACATCCACCACCACATCCACCACAACCACCACCCCCACCACCGCATCCACCACCACCACCGCATCCACCACCACCACATCCACCACCGCCACATCCACCACCACCACCACCACATCCACCACCACATCCACCACCACCACCACCACATCCACCACCACCACATCCACCACCACCGCATCCACCACCACCACCGCATCCACCACCACCACCACATCCACAGCATCCACCACCACCACCACATCCACCACCACATCCACCACTTCCACCACCACCACATCCACCACCACCACCACCACATCCACCACCACCACCACATCCACCACCGCATCCACCACCACCACATCCACCACCACATCCACCACCGCACCCACCACATCCACCACACCCACCACATCCACCACACCCACCACATCCACCACCACATCCACCACCACTTTCACCACATCCACCACCACATCCACCACCACTTTCACCACATCCACCACAACCACTTTCACCACATCCACCACAACCACATCCACCACAACCACATCCACCACATCACCACCACATCCACAACCTTAACCACCACCACATCCACCACCACATCCACCCCCACATCCACCACCATCACCACCACATCCACCATCACCACCACATCCACCATCACCACCACCACCACCATACCCCCCAGATCCACCACCACCACATCTATATGTGTGTGGCTCTGTGTGTGTGTAGGTGCAAATGCAATGTTCTTGGATTTTCGTCACAATAAAATACACTGAACATAATCTTCACAAAAGTTATTTACAAACGTTTAAGCTATTGCCATTATAAATTACAATAACTTTTATTTAAGTATTAATTATTTACAAAATTAAAAGCTATTGATATTTGTAATATCAATACATCTAAGTCACGAAAATACAACACACATTGCATTACAAATGCTATAGGTGTCACATTTGCAAAAGTTAAAACTATTGACATTTTAACTGACAAAGCTATTAATTTTGCTACTTTCAAAACCAACACATGAATAAAAAAAGTGTCATTTACAATACCAATAGCTCAAACTTTCCTAATGCGAGACCTATTGCATTTCCAATGCTCGTTTTAAAAGTCGTGGAACACGCAGTTCACTTCCAGAATTGTGGGATGTCCTGGCTGCAAGGCAGATACCAGATTATTTTTTTTTTGCACAACAGAAGAAAAATGCTTTCAAGGAATGCTTGGCACACATGAGTGATCAAAGTGTCAGCACTACCAGCCCCCCTCCATCACGCCAGCCTGCTCCCATACCTATCTCTAACATTTTCTCCCGTAGCTTGCACTTGGACCTTCTATGCATAGTTGCTCTTTTTACATTGTTTTACTGTGGCTAGTACCAACAATAAACAATCAAACTATTAGTTTGTTTGATGTCAGCAGGGGGGGTTTGAGGTTTTGTGACGTCATTAACCACATGGCTACTATGATGAAATCTTTCAAGTGATGCTTCAGGTTTTTTTGGTAACTGACTTGCCCCTTCAATGACTGCGGAGGCTGGTACCCAAACATCATTAAGCAACATATACAGCATTAAAAAATGTGTTCATCTTTCAGTGAAGAATGACTGCGAACTTATATTTTTTCCTGAGTCAACTTCAGTTTTCATTCAGTGTCCTAAAGAAGCTGTCTGCGAAAAACATGTTCACTAGAAAATAAATATTGTTGACTTGCGGTCTTGACGAGAAAATGAACAACACCTTTTTTAATGTTGTATATTTGTTAATTACTTGTAATATGGATTCTTGAAGACACTTAACAGATTTTAACATTTGAATTACATTTGTAGTTGACTTATGTTAAATACATTCAAACGAGTTACACAGCCAACTCTCGACGCCGTCCATTGAAACAAAACAATTATTTAGTTATTGTCAATATTCGTTTTTGGTCTCCACTACATATTATGTTGAAGCAAACAGTTTCAAGGCGTCCTACCTACACTGTGTACTCCTTGAAGGTACGTGAGAGCACAGTGTTGGTAGAATACATGTGGGATAACCTGTCTAGCTGCCCAACATATATATCTGATGCATGTCTGTACAATGCCAACATGCCGCTTTCTCTCATGTGCATTGTGCTTCTGACATCAGATGGTGGTTTGGCTCCATGTACGATATAGCAAGGTGTGCTAAATGGCATTATACATCAGCATTGTCTGTCAGGTAGCCCTAGCAGCTGTTTTCCTTGCATCAATGCCTCAAAAATGTCATGATCAAGTGGTCATTAGAAGTAATGTTCCGTGCTCTGTCAACATAAAACAAAAAGGCGTGCAGCACATACAGATTGTGCAGTGTTTCCTCCACAAAAAGCCTGAGAATAAATATAAAAAGTCCAAAGAATGATCTCCTCTTCCAGGCGACACTCCGGCAGTACCTTCTGGCAAAGGAGAGATGGGTCCTACAAGCCACCTTTCACTATGGAAAGGCCTTACTGGTCAATTATACTGCCCGCCGATGCTGAGGCCACCAAGAAGGAAGTCTTGCAATTTAAAAAAGTTTTAAGTCGCATCCACTCGGCCAGCACCAGATTCAAGTCTGAGGAGGCCATGTGGTGGCAGACCAGAACAAATGATGTGTTGGATATTAGATTTCTTAATGGCGGTATTAAGTAGGAAGAAGGTCACCACAGCCTGGTCCTGGCTCTAATGGCTGCAAGATAAGTCTTGTAGATGCCAATCTCATCCTGCGTGACACATGAAAGACATAGCAATTGCTGAAAGAATTGGTGTTCCTTTCTAGTGCCTTATGGGCAGATCGCAGCCACTTGTACCAGGTTGTTATCGATGACCTCCTGGCTGCTGCCTAGACATTCAAATTGTCTGTGGCAAAGCTAGGGGTAAAACATTTGCTCTACAGGAACCATGCACTCACGGTAATCAAAAGTACAGTGGTACACACCAATCACTCTCCTCTCAATCAATAACAGACCAGCACTCTAGGAACACTTCAGAATGCTTTATTGCTATGATGTCAAAATGGATTTCAACGCATTTCGGCTGTCTCTTCAGCCTTGATCACGATTGGTGTGGTGTGTTTGTACGCGTTGGTGATTGCGTTCTCCTACGAGCACCACAGTGGTCTGGAGCCCACCGGCATTTCGACATTTCTGGATGTCCGAAAGGTACAGTGGTGTTAACCATTGTGCCTCCCTGCCAGGGCAAGGTTGCCTGTCCTCTGGAGAGGCAGGTGGAAATTGGGATTAGTTTTGTAAGTCACAATTTTTTAGGTGAAACTGATCCAATGTTATTTGTTAGTTCTACATAGGTCTGTATGAGCATAAGTGCTAAATAAAACTGACATGGTTCTCGCCAAAGATCTATTTGTAGATTTTATTTAAGAGAGTGAAATTTCTTGTAATGGTGCACATTGTTCCATTAAGTAGGGCAGTGTTCTTTATACATAGTTTCAGTTAAACCTCAGAGTTTCTATTTACATCATTGCATGCAACAAAGACCGTTAAATTTTTGTTTTCAAAATCGGAGTGCAATTGTATGGCTCTAGAGACGCTATAAAAAAATTGTTTTGGACAACTGCCAGGACCAGGCCATAGACGGTTGTGAATTTTTGGAGGAGGTGAAAACATTTACATTACAAGCGTCTAAGACTAGGTGAAGCACTCCCCTCTTTATCCTTGCAATTAAATGGCTGGAATAGTATCCCAGCCCCTTTTTTCAGGAGGTTGGACCTGCACCAATTCTCTTAAAAGTAGTAGGGCCCTTACATTTATCATCCAAAGTTCCTAGGATGTTAAATGAGGAAAAGGAGGCCTCGATCTAGGCGCCTCTGAGAGCTGTGGAGTATATCTGTTGTTTGGCACTGAGAGGTTCTATGCTCGTGTCTTTATGCATGTTCAGTGCTCGTAGTGATTAAAAAGTCTTACCTTACTAGAGTGTTGTGGGATACCAGGGGTGACACTGGGTTGGTTAATTTATACCATGGAATTAATTGGGACATATTGGCTTCAGTTCAAGAGAGGGTAGTGGACTTGCTCTTTCCTCTATAACAACTGCTGTAGGACAGCTAGTTCCCTTAGGAAGAGTAGGCTTTTGTTTGAGGATTTGAAGCAAATTTACTCCCGAGCCTTGCAAGGATGGAAGGCTTAACCCGGTTGGACGAGGGAAGATAGCCTGCCTAGTCTCACTGGAGATTTGGCTGTGCCTCTTTTGCTACTGATAGATTCTATATGTTGGAGGTTATTACAAGCCCTGCCATCAAAGGAGAGGGTAATGACTTTCTCGTGGGCATCAGTCTTAAAGTTCAAGGACCTATGTCACATTACAAAGTGCTAAGGACTGACCACAATTTGTTGGTGTGACATCACTATCAATAAGATCCAGGAATGTAAGCAGTTTTTGTTCCATTATGTTTTTGGCTAGATTAAGCATGAACATGTATTCTTCCTGAGCATAATCTGGGGAGCAAGAAGGTGTAGCTAGCAAGCTCTTTTTTTGTCACACAAGAAGTGTGGAGGGAACATGGTACCAGGGAGGATCAGAAGCAAGCTCTGTAGCTTGAATAACAGAGCGGTGGCACAGAGCTGCGATGCGTATGGTGGGGGTGCAGTGATAGGGTGGATGAAGGAGGTTGGACACTTGGTTGAGGTAAGGGAATGGGTCTTTCTGAAAATCACAAGTATTTCGATGTTTAGGCCTTCAAGTGGTGAATCGTAAAAAAAAAAAAAAGGATTAACATTTATAACATTTACGATTCTAATGGAATACAGCATGTGTTTGTCTAGTTTTTCTTAGAAAAGTTATACTGGCATTGCTGTGCAGTTTTCTTTAGTGAGGAGCACAATGGATCTTAAACGTAAATCAATTAACACAAGAGGTCTCAATAAATACCATGAGAGCAAGTCAGTGGAGGCTTGGATAATGAATCACAGTACTTCTATAGTTTTATTGCAGGAACCCCATCAGATGAAATCCAAGTTAAACAAGGTTAATATGTTTCAATTTTTGGCAAAACATTGTCATTTTCCATCAACAGAAGTTGCACTTAAGGGGGGGTGCCAATTAAGCCTCAAAACAGCTTGAAAGCAAAATCCTTTCGACATAATTAGATGGCAAGGGTAGTTGAATTTGGGTTCAACTCCATATTCAGGAGAAACGCCTAATATTGTAAGTTACTATGGCCCTATTGGAGACAACCCAAAATCATCCAATAACTTATTTCTTTTGCATCTCTAAAAGATTATATTATTTTAAGAAGGAATTTTAATTACCTTCTAAGCCCATGTCTGGATCATAATGGTAATACGCTACACACTGTTGCTCTTCTTAATGCTCACAAGCACAGACTGGATATGATTTCCTGCTTTGTGATAACAAATTCCAGATATTGATGAATTTACTTTTATCTTCAATAGAGTTAAAACAGCAGTTATGATTATTTGCTTGTTAACCCAACCCTAACAGTATCCATGCAAAATGAAATTCCAAATAGGTTTTCAGACCACTTGGCAATAATACTCTCCTCTTGAATTACTATTTGCAGAATTACAGAATTATGGTGGCAAGTGGATCAGTTGCATCTCAGTGATGATGATTGGGTATTACATTTGAACACTAGAGTTCTTTGAACTGAATTTACCTACCTCAAACATGGGTATCATGTGGGATGCCTTCATTCCCTCAATAGGTGGTAAAGTTATTTCCAGAAAAATTGACAAAAATAGATAAGAAAAGGGCACAGATGAAATTACAAGATAATCTTCGGCAAACCCAATGTGCCTTTTTAGAAACTAAATCAAACCTAAATAAACGTGTATGGGAATATGCAAAAAAAAAACATTGAAGTATTATTAATATTAGGCTGTGCAATTGCCGCCCTAAGTGCGCTGGGGATGCCCAGACGTGGGTCCCAGGCACTCCACACCACTTGGAGTCAAGCTAGCCGGGCTGAAGAGAGGTGTTACCTCGAAACTGGTCCGGTCCTCGGATGCTTGATTCCGGTCTGGGAAAGATATGGCTGTTGTAGTTCGGACTGGACTGTTCCCATGGGGCAACAGGGTCAGAGCTGATTTGCATAAAGCCATTATCTGACCCAGGGTGGTGTGGAGTGCAAAAAAACGATGGATTTGGGCCCAGATCTTTTGACTGGGGGAGTGTGTGACATTGATCCACATTCAGTCCATCACTTGTTGTTTTTTGCAATTGCCGCCCTAAGTGCGCTGGGGATGCCCAGACGTGGGTCCCAGGCACTCCACACCACTTGGAGTCAAGCTAGCCGGGCTGAAGAGAGGTGTTACCTCGAAACCGGTCCGGTCCTCGGATGCTTGATTCCGGTCTGGGAAAGATATGGCTGTTGTAGTTCGGACTGGACTGTTCCCATGGGGCAACAGGGTCAGAGCTGATTTGCATAAAGCCATTATCTGACCCAGGGTGGTGTGGAGTGCAAAAAAACGATGGATTTGGGCCCAGATCTTTTGACTGGGGGAGTGTGTGACATTGATCCACATTCAGTCCATCACTTGTTGTTTTGTGCAACATCACGCAGCACATGTCCACCCATCTGCAATGAAGAAGGAAAATATACAGGGAAAATACTTGCCTAAGCAGCAAAAGCTAAAAACAATCGAAATAAAGCCAGAACGCTCTTATACACCTTAACAAATGAGCCTACTTCCCACATTGGTGTGCTTAAGCAAATCATCATTGATTGCTATAAACTAATTTACTCTCTTGAACACAAAACAGAGGCTGAAGAGATCATAATTTCCTTAGATAAAACTCAGATCTCAAAACGAGAAGAATATGACATCAGGCAAATACTTTCTTCCTTTTCACTGCACAAAATAGAGTATGTCATTAAAGGATTGCCCAATGTTAAGGCGACTGGAAAATATAAGATTCACTCCAAGTGTGATAAACATTCAATAAGGTATTATCTCAAATAAAAACTTTCCTTTGAAGTAAGCTACTCTCTGCAGAGATTCCTCCTCCCTCATTTCCTAATGAAAACATTTCTAAACATCATTCTGTAAGATAAAAATACACTAGATGTCAATTCATATAGACCAAATACCCTACTTAACAGCCTATAAGATAATAACCATGGCCATAGCAATGAGGATTGCTACATTTGCATCATGGCTGATGCACAAGAATCAAAATGGTTTTGTGACGGTTAGGAAACTTTATATTAATATTGTATTTTTATTAGAAAATACATTTGATCTTGATTCCTTTAGCACTTTATTCATTATTCTGAATTCATTTGGATTCCCCAGTCAGTGTAGTAAGTTAATCTACAACGTATTTATATTTAAAAAAGCTGGTGCTACAATATTAGTAAACTTCAATGTAGCATATTCAATAGAAATCACTAGAGGAGTAAGGCAGGGTTGTCCAGTGTTCCCAATCTTATTCGTTCTATTTATTAAACCTCTTGCTATATTTATGCACTCTAGTCAAGATATCCAATCCTTGGTTCCTTCATTAACTAAAATTAAACTCTAAGTGGGTGATATTGCTCTGTAACTCAATGCAATTGGAGATATCAAGGCTGGGGATTCACCTCATCCTGAAGAATATTTACATATATATGTGACCCAAACTTACCATGATATTTATTCATTCAGTTGTCAACTCCTGATTTAAAAAAAATACTTATTACTGGACAGATGTAGTTTTGTTCCATTGGCTATTATGGGACCAGTCGCTCTAGTTAAAAGCTCAATTTAACATCTATTTAACTTCCTATTTAACAGCATGCATGGAATTCCGTATGCTGTTTGTTTCTCTGGTTAATTATTACATGACCACATTTATTTGGGGTGGTGTGAGAACCCAGATTACCTATAAGCATGCTCTGTCTATCAAAGGATATTGTCGGGCTTGTTTTACCAGATTTTAAACTTCACGGTATGGCTTCTTTCTCCAGCTGTTGCTCTAGATGGTTTTCACTGAATATTTTCCTATTTATGATAATGCTATATGAGATATGGAAGATTGCAGTGCTGTTGCCCATGCTGTAACTGTGTTTGTGTTGGTGAAGATTAATTAACTCTTCAATTTTCAAATACCAAAACGATTGGTGTTATCACTGCTGCTTTTTTGCTTTTTTCTGCTTGGTTGCATACAATTCCCAGTTACAGACTCACCTATTCTTTGCAAAATTGCCACTGTTTGTGAGCACCACCCGAACTGATAATATGGAATGCTGTTCTACCCATTTCATATAAAAAAAGATGACATTGGGTCTGATAATATGAATTTTAAAGAGCGCTTTTGTGAAAGTATCATACCCCTGCTCCACAGGGATTGTTGTTCCGCTGGAATATGCACAAACAATTGATCAGTGCAAAGTATTCAGTTTATCTACCCATGCAATGTAATTATACAGTTACAACCTCTTAAGTTACTTGAGCTGAGGAAACAAACATACCCATTCAGGCAACTATCCTTACTGAAGAAAAGCTAACCTTACCTTATCCACCTGAGCTTTCCCATCTCTCTATTAGGTTGCTCCTTGATCTGTGTAATTGGTAAGACAGGAGTAATTCTTGAGAGTGAATCAGATCACTTCACTATATAAATTCAGATTATTGCCATAGTAAACAGTACCAGTGAAGAGAAATACATGTTCGGCATTGGGATAAATAGAGAAATGAAGAGTGGATGGGACATAGCTTCAGGCAGATGAGGAAATTGAATGCTGACTACCTAGTCTGAGCTAATTCCACTGCCAGGAGAGCAGTAGTCATTTAACCCATCCCCTGCGGGGCTAATTCCCCTGCTGTGCTGGGGGCAGGCGGCGCACGCAGCGCCCCGGTGTTCTTGACCAGCTCGGCTCGTCTTGCAGCACGGTGACGCTGTGCTCATGACGAGCTGAGCTCGTCATGATCACGCCCGTTCCAATGGAACGCCCAGCACAGCAGGGGAATTATCCCCGCGTGGGCGCGGTGCAATGGTCATGACGAGCTGAGCTCGTCATGAGCACAGCGCGAGCGTGCCTCACGCAACGGGTTAAGATCCAAATCAAGATGTAGGGCAATAGGGCTATGTCCTAGGTAGTCTTTAAAGCAAACAGGAAGTTGTACCCACAAGGGGCAAAGGATTGTTTGCACCTCAAGGCCTTATGTCTATTAGTCTGCCCAGCATACAAGAACAGTGACTATCCAAAAGCAGAGCCAATATTGCAGTGATGCATTTCCACACGAAGGTGAATTACATTACTCTGAAGGAGGTACCAGCAAGAATGAATAATAGCCCATATAGGGAAGGTGCATGTGGAAAACACTGCACCCCCCACCGGTAACAAAAATGGTACCACAGGGGCTTAAACCCACCACCGCCCTGGCGGCTCACCGGCTAAAAGCCAGCCCAGTGCCTGCTACAGCCAGTCCTGGCCCTGGGATCAGAAGAAGCTTTTTCTTTTCAGGGAGAGTCTGGTAACTGTACTACCGGAGTTGCAACCAAGGTTGGTTCATCCGCTCCTTTCACAAGTGGAGAAGGACTGGAGGAGGCAGTATTCTATTTTGGCATCATTACGAAATACTGTGCCCCTCTACCATAAATACTTTCTAAGGCTACTTGCACTCAGTGGCACTGGCTAGGTTCTGTTGACCCTGGATCCCAAGAATTGGGTGGTGTCCCTGGACGTGCAAGAAGCGTATTTTAATGTGGCCATCCTGCAGGCGCTCAGGAAGTATCTCTGCTTTGGGTGGGGTGGGGTCGACCACTTCCAATTTACTGTCCTACTTTCCAGCCTGATATTGGCCCCTAAGGTTTTTACAGAGGTCATGTACATGACAGGCATTCTTCGAATGGCTGAAATACACATATTCCCATACCCCAGTGACTTGCCACAGAAGGTGGACGTGTCTCTGCTATTCTTGGACCCCCTCCAGATAACTGTGTCATTGTTGGCTACCCTGGGATTTTCCATCTTCAGCCATCTCAAAGTCTTCCTTTAACAGGGCCATGTTGGATACGATTGCCATGAGGGCATTGCCACCTCTGCAGAGTTTCCAGGATATTCAGGGATATGAGCAGTATGTTTCAGACAAGAGCTACTGTCCCATCCCTGATGGTTTTGAGACTGCTGGTCCTGAAGCTCCTAGCATTATTCTCTTGCGGTCATATTAAGGGCAATAATTGGGCCTCCGACGAAGCAGGCCCGATACCTTTAGTGGTGGATGGCGGATGCCAATCTGGTGTGCAGCTGGCCATTTTCCCTTTCTCCTCGTATCAGGGGTGAAGGTTGCAACCACTTCAGGTTGGGATGGTCATCTTTAAGCAATGACATAATATCAGTCATTTGGATCTGCGTTCCATCTGCTTGGCCCTCAAACCCTTTCTTCATTCCACCAAGCGCAGATCGATCCAGGTACTCACAGAAACCACCACTATATGGTACTGGACACGCTTGGTGAAGGGGAGTCCCATGTCCTTTGCCTAAAAGTTATGGTTGGGTCTTCAGCAGTAAGTGATGGGGTGGGGACCCTCAACCTCCTGTCAGGCAAGCTTAACAGGCGTTTTCTTGCAGTGGCATGTGCTCCTTGACAGTGGCACAGGTTATCTTGATGGGACATGACCACTGTAGATCTATTTGCTACCTCTGAAAACACTCAGTGTCTTATCTTTTGCACACTAGAGTTTCCTCCTCGAGGATTTGTTAAGGATGCCTTTTAGATTAATTGAGATCCTGGTCTCCTGTATGCATATCCACTAGTTCCTCTAGTCCAAATGAAAGTCTGGTGACATTGAGCCCAGCTAAACTAGATCTGACCAGAAAAGTCACATATTCAAATTTGCTGACAGTCAGTATCTGGCTTCCTCTTCGTCTCTTTTAAGTGGATCTGTTGTCCAAACAACAGGACAGGAGTTACACCTGAACCTGCGCAACCTAGACCTCTATGTGTGGAGATTGAGTAGAACCAGTTGAGAGTCTTTAATCTGCTGTTAAATGTGGTGAATGTCTTTTTGGCTGATCACCGCCATTGCACAAATTCCTTTTGCTCAGGCCATTTATCTAAGCTTTGTGGTGAGAGGAGAAATAGGTTTACCCTCTATGAGCTAAGGTGTCAGGTGTCCATTTGTTCCTGTTGTCTTTGGCCTGGCAAGACTTTGCTGTAGACACTGTTTAAAAACTGCTTATCAGGGGGGCGTGGCCAAGATGGCGAGGTGAGCGGACGCACTCTCTGCGAGCTCCTCCGACCTCCGGCCCCTGAGCCCTGAAAACGCGCTAATCTCCCCCCGGTTAGCGACAGTTTGGTGGCGGAACTGCTCATCTACCGACGACCCATCGCTGGACGGGCCCTGGTGGGCGATTTGTGACTGGGGGCCTCGGAGAAGCGGCGGCTCCGAACACGTGGCCTGACTGAGGCTCTCGCCGCGGTGTGGAGCCGAAGACATCGGGCCCAACGCAGGGAGACGCTGGGCGCCTACGCAACCCGACGCCTGGTCGACAGCTCCGGCAGACTCCCGAACGAGTGCAGAGTGGGAGTGACGCCTCGGAGCGTTTGAGAGCATTGACACCGGGGGCCCCACTGAGCAGGGGGCCGCCCTCAGGCGAGGCTGGGGACGCGGCCTACCTCCGGAGCTTCTGGTCTTCCGACCACTGGCCGGGCCTTAGAGAGGCGGCCGCTCATCACGCCATCTACGGAGATTACGCTGCAGCGGCTGCTGGTTGAGGAGTGCTGGACGGATCGCCTGGCGGTGGGGATTGACGACGGTGGTCAGGTGCCCCTGGGAGCCGGCCATTGCGAGGCCCCAACACTGGATGTTTGCTCGCCCTGAACGCCAGTGGACGACGATCCGGCGGGCTGAAGGTCCCTGCACCCGACGGAAGAGGACCGGAGAGGACCAGCTGAACCACGGAGCGCAGCAACCGGAGTGAGGCCGAGGACGCGGCCTGCAGCGGGAGTGGACCGAGCCCTGTCCCGATCCGGAACCACCCTGTAAGACGGCGGGAACTTGCGGCGGTTGGGACAGCTAAGGAGGCTGCACCCTCCGGTACACGGGCCTACGCCGACCGGCGAGGCCGAGCTCTGTACCGGTAGGGAGGAGGCTCGACGACCACCTGGGAGAAGCTGCTGAAGTCGAGGAGGCCTACTCACC
Source organism: Lissotriton helveticus (assembly GCF_964261635.1). Classification (NCBI taxonomy): domain Eukaryota; kingdom Metazoa; phylum Chordata; class Amphibia; order Caudata; family Salamandridae; genus Lissotriton; species Lissotriton helveticus. The sequence goes on from NC_136067.1 coordinate 836,172,647, forward strand.
CGCACCGGGTCCCGACACAGGCTCCTCGCTGACCCCAACGAGACTAAAGACTCGACGCTGTAGAGCGGATTGCGGTTGAGGAGAGACTGTGACGGCACTGAGGTGCCGTTGGACACTGACCAGAGGCCTCGGCCCGCAAGGACGACTGATCTAACAGTCCCCACGACACCGAAGGGATCTACCCACGAGAGAGACACATTGCACCGTGAGGGCTGGGGACGCCACCCTTTCCGGATACTCACCGTCGTGAGACCATCGGTCGCCATGGGGCGCCCCTCGCTGGCGCCGACGCCTCCAAGATGGGGGGCAGCAGAGGGCCGAAGAAGGGGGACCGAACGTTGCCTGAAATGCTAAATAAGGGTCCCTCGAAACTGGACAAAGGGCACCAATCGCCAGGCTCCTCGAGAAGCCCGCTCGATGCAGAGGATAGAGAACCCCCGGTCACCAGGTCCTTCCTCGAATCTCTATTTAGCTCCCTGCGCGATGACTTTCAAGCGCTTAAACAGGAGGTGGCCGGAGAAGTCAGAGAGGTGCGGCGTGAGGTGGACAGCCTTGGCGAAAGGGTAGCAACCATGGAGGGCGCCGGTCACACCAGGGACGAGGAGATTGAACACCTGCAGCAGGAGGTGCTACGTCTCCAGGATCAACAATTGGATCTTCAAGCGCACAACGAAGATCTGGAGAACCGGTCCAGACGAAACAACATACGAATCAGGGGTGTACCGTCCAAAGAAGAGGGTGAAGACATTGCCAGCTACTTGCAAAGTATGTTCAGAGGGGTGCTGGGAGAACCGGAAAACTTTCCCATCCGGATAGACAGGGCACATAGAGTGGGCCTAGCGAGGCAGGCCCCTGCGCCACCGCCGGACATTCTGGCCTTCCTGCCGGACTACCCACTTAAAGAGCGCATCATCCGCGAAGCAAGGAAGCACCAGTCGTTTTGCTTTCGGAGGCACCAGATCACTCTTTTCCAGGACTTGTCCACAATCACTCTTCAAAAACGCAGGTCTTTCAAGATTGCAACGGACTTTCTGAGAAGCCATGCAACACAGTACTCGTGGGGACACCCCTTCCGGCTCATATTCCGATGGAATGGCACCCTGCATCATCTACGCTCCCTTCAGGACACATGTGAGGTGTTGGGCATCACCGCATCAGACGAAGACCCGCCGACGCCTCGTCGTCGACGAGTCACCAGGGACGGCTGGCAGCGAATTCCGGACCGCCGACCTTTTGCCCCAGCTGCCCGCCCAGACTCTCCCACCATCCGGTCCGGCATGGAGAGGGCCGTGCAGGAGGCGGCCAGCAGCGCCGCCACCAACAATGTGGCGCACACAGCCTAAGAATTCTCCGGGGGGAGAGTGATGCAGCCTTCAGTGACGCAGGTTTGGGGTACCGGGGGGGGGGGGGACGGGAGTGCAGTGGCCGGACGTCCACTACAGTAACTTCCTACAGTCCTGTCCTTGAGGGCACGGACTGGGACTATGAGTACTTTGCCCTTGTTGAGGGGAGGGGGAGGGGGGAGGGAGGGACTGTTGGGGTTGGTTTTGCTGCTTTGGGGATTTGGGGTTGTTGACGGGAGGGGGGTGCTGGGGGTGGCGGGTGGGAGGGCCGGGGGTTCGGGGAGGGTTGTCCAGTGCACTGTCCAGGTTCTGATTGCTTCAAGGACGCTTAGATACCGTACCCCGCTCGCATGGGGACTTCTCGCTCTCCTTTACTCTTCACCCTATGCCTCTTGACACCTTTAAAGTGGTGACCCTGAATGTCAGGGGTCTGAATAACCCAGTTAAAAGGAAAGCGGTACTGTCACTCCTGGAGAACACGCATGCAGACGTGTGCCTCCTCCAAGAAACTCACCTGTTAGCACATGACACCCATAGGCTACGCTCACACAAATTTCCAACGCAATTTTTCTCTTCTTGTTCCACTCAGACAGCGGGGGTGGCGATTCTGGTGGCCAGACACTTTAAGGGGGACATCCTTCACAAACACACAGAGCACAAGGGTCGGCTGTTAGCTTATCGGTTTAGGATCGGAGGAGTTACTTATACGGTGGGGTCCTTATACAGCCCTAATGATCAGCAGGACCGCTTCCTGCGATTGGCCATCGCGGAGATTACCGCCTCGCAGGATAAACACATTATCCTCGGCGGAGACTTTAATATGGTGTTTGACTCGGCATTAGACAGATCAGCGCAGCGGTTTCCGCAAGTCGGGGAATTCACCGCTGGATGCAAAGCTCGGCTGTCGGAGGTGGACCTACTTGACCTCTGGCGCCACATGCACCCTACAGACAGGGAGTACTCCTACTATTCCCACGCGCACAAGACTTATGCAAGGTTGGACCATCTCTTGGTCACGTCCCCGGTACGGGCATTGGTCTCGGAATCAGATATGGGGGTGTTGTCACTGTCAGATCATGCCCCGGTCTCAGCCACTCTACGCTTGTCCCCGGCGGCTACGCCCCCTAGAATTTGGCGCCTTCGTGACACCCTGCTCCACAGGAAGGTGGTAGTGGACCGCATTGAAGGCGTGATTCGGGAGTATTTGACCCATAACGATAACGCCGACACTGTCCGGGCGACGCAATGGGCCGCCTTGAAGGCGGTACTCAGGGGAGAATTTTTGGCGATCTCCTCGGCCGACAACGCAGAGCGTCGGACCAAGAGGGAGGAGCTCACTCAGAGGGTCCGCAAGCTTGAACAGATGCATCGTAGGACAGGGGCTCCTAGAATCTGGCGGCAGCTTAAGGTAGCGAGGAAACTCTTGGCGGCGCTGGATTTGGACCGCGCAGAGTATGCGGCCCTCCGCTTACGTCATACCTATTACACCAGCGGAGACCGATGTGGCAGACTACTGGCCAGCAGGCTCAGAGTGGCACACCAAAGTCAACTGGTGAAGGAGATCTCTGATCCGTCGGGGACACTGGTGTCGGAGGACGCCCACATAGCGGAAGAATTCCGCAGGGTTTATGCAGACCTCTACGCCGGCGACCGTCAAGACGCTGTAGCGACGTGGGCATATCTGGCTTCGGTCACTCTTTCCTCCCTAGCCCCGTCACGAGCGGAACACCTGGATAGGGATATCCGTATAGAGGAGGTGATCTCTGTCATCGCCAGGCTTAAACACGGTAAAGCGCCGGGTCCGGATGGGTACACCCCGCTTTTCTATAAAACATTCTGCACCATACTGGCCCCGATTCTCACCCGCCTTTTTAACTCCTTCGCTGCTCCAGGAGCCATTCCATCAGACCTCTTGAGGGCCTCCATTACAGTTATACCCAAACCGGGGAAGGACCGGAAACATTGCGGATCGTACAGGCCGATATCCCTTCTGAACGTGGATTTGAAATTATACACGGGAATTCTTGCGGCTCGCCTGGCTCCTCACCTGCCCAATCTCATCGACCCCGATCAGGCTGGGTTTGTCCCGGGGAGGCAGACGGTGGATAACACCAAGAGAATTGTCCACCTCCTGGATCCCCGGGGAGAGAATGCTGTTAGCGGTGGACGCCGAAAAGGCGTTCGACCCGGTGCATTGGCCCTATCTCGAACAGGTCCTGATAAAGGCAGGTTTAGGCGACAAGTTCCGAACCATGATTTTTAATTGCTACAGGCTGCCGACGGCTGTGGTCCGCGTGAATGGGTATAACTCCAGGAGCTTTGATATCGAGATGGGCACCAGGCAGGGGTGCCCTCTGTCGCCCCTGCTCTTCGCCCTATACATGGAGCCCTTTGCCCAACGGGTCCGTGACAACCCCATGGTGACCGGGGTGCGGTTCGGAGGGTTTACACACGCTATCAGCTTAAATGCGAATGATGTCATATTGTCGCTTGAGGAACCTCGGACGGCCCTACCGGGATGCATTGACGAGCTGACCTCCTTTGGCAAAGTTGCGGGGTTTAAAATGAATATGGGAAAGTCGGTGGCTTTAGACATCTCTCTTACACCGACCACTAGAGCTCAATTGCAAGACCGATTCCCTATGCTTTGGTCTTCGGAAGCGGTGCCCTACCTGGGGATTCAACTGGCCCCCACCTTACCAGCCATGGTGGCGGTGAACTATACGACGCTGGGTGCAAAGATACGGGAGGAATTGGGACGCTGGAACTGCGGCACTTTATCCTGGCTAGGCAGGATAGCCGATATCAAGATGACGGTCCTGCCCCAGGTGCTTTATCTGTTCCGGGCCTTGCCGCTCCAACCTCCGGTCGGGTGGATTCCACAATTGCAAGCAGACCTCTCGCGCTTTATCTGGCACGGCAAAAAACCCAGAATGCGCAGGGCCCTCTCTATGTTGGCCCCAGAGGCAGGGGGATTGGGAATACCGGACCTCCGTAAATACTTCCAAGCAGCTCAGTTACGCTACCTGGTAGAGTGGAGCAGATGGGAATCTGACAAGCACTGGCTCTTCCAGGATCAGGCAGTGGCGGGCCGGCCCCTCCAAGAGATCCCATTTCTACGTCGACCCCACCGCCCCAAGAATCTGTATGCTTCCTATGTCACGAGGGTGCCCCTGCGAGTCTGGGACACTACCAACCTTGCGTACGATCTTACCTCGTTTCCATCTCCGCTCACGCCCTTAGTGGACAACCCGGACTTTACTCCGGGGATGGAGAAGGGAGCCTTCTCGCACTGGAGGACGGCGGGGTGCCGCACCCTTTGTCACCTATATAGTCCAGAGGGAATTATCTCCTTCCAGCAGTTCCGGCAGGAGTTCTCCCTCCCCGAGGCCGGGAGACATCGCTACCTGCAGGCGCGTCGTTGGGCACTTCAGCCGCAGGTACGGGAAGCGGCTGACAGACGGTTCTCCCCGTTTGAGCACTGGCTTATGATGCGGAAGTCAGATTCGAAATTAATTACGGACCTCTATAAAATGCTACAGCCACCCTCCTCACACTTCTACAACCCAGGGCGGGAACGCTGGGAACGGGAACTAGGCAGGTCACTGAGTCATACGGAATGGGTACAGATCTCCTACAGGGCAAGGCACTCCGCATACCATATCGGCCTCACGGAGACACTAACAAAGGTTTCTACCTATTGGTAGTACACGCCGGAACGGGTTCATGAGCTAGACCATAGCAAACAGGATACATGTTGGAGGGGGTGTGGACACAAGGGGACACTGACACACATTCTTTGGGACTGCCCTCTGCTAGGACCCTATTGGAAAGAGGTGCTGGATGAAATTAACACCCACTTTGGCATAGAATTACCACGCTTTCCTGCATACACCCTGTTAGGGCTCCCGAATAGACTGATGTACCCACTTAGGTCGCGCAGGGGCAGACAGATAGCCATCGCTCTGGGATCAGCGGTTCAGACTATTTTGCTGCACTGGCGCACAGAAACAATACCTTCTATCACGGGCTGGCTCCATAGATTGTGGCATGTGCTTGGGATGGAGAAGCTGTCGCTCACAGTAGCAGGGGACGCTGAGCAATTTGCTGACATCTGGCAGCCGTTCCATTCCCTACTACTCACAGAATTCAGAGAAATCACTTGTCCCAAGTATTTACGTCTTCTGCGGCTCACGGGCCCGATACCATAGACCTCTGAACCTAATTAGTCTGGGGACATACGCCTCATGCGAGATGTGAATGAAGTGCGGACTTTGGGGCGGATCGGTGCACTGGACAGAGGGAGGGGGGAGGGGGGATGGGGCTTTGGGAGGGGGGGAATTGTTGGGGTGTTGGGACGGAGTTTGGAATGGGACTGTTACGACATGTTGCTACGATGATTTCCATTTTCTGCCGCAACGGACTGGCCTGCTGGAACTATCGAACACTTCTTGAAGTACATAAGTGCGGCCTCTTCCGCTTTGATACGATGCATCATACCTTTGTATGTTTCCCATGTGTGTTGTGGTCATTTAATAAAAATACCTTAAACCTAAAAACTGCTTATCAGCCCTTTTAGCCTTTCTTCATTTGTCTAATCACCGCTCCTTATTTATATCACCCATTGAGATGCCTTTTTTGAAAGGGCTTTCATGCATATTCTCCTGTGCAGTGTTCATTATGCAGGACCGCAACTTAGTTCTGACATTCTTGATGCCGCACCTCAATTTAGTTCAGATATTCTTGATGTGTGCTCCTACGATGTCCCTCCAACCACCAGGGTGGACTAATTGTAGTAAAGAAAAGGGGGAAGCCAACCACGCAGAGTACAGACCAAGCAATGTGTTGTTAAGGATTGTCATCGACTCTCATGTTGTTGTTGCAGCTGTGGGACCGTAGTGAGCTCTGAAGATACCTCCTATTGCAAGAAGCTGTAGAGCCTTTTGACCCTGACCCTGGCTTTGTTGGGAGCCACAAGTACGTTTTGAAACCTTCTTTAAAAGATGCATCCGCTGTCTCCTGTGTACTGGTGCTCTACTCGCAGCTGGAAATCAATGCACGTTATAAAGCAGAGATTACATTTCTTGGCAGTTGTGCCAGTTGCCAATTCTGTCTTTTTGCCTTTAATGAGGTGGCTGATGACTTTCGGAGCTTACGCATGACATGGAGTCACATTCCTAGACCCCGTCTTCTTGGAATCTCTGAAGTACACTCTGCAAATCTTCATCATCTGCAGAGCCAGGTGTCCTCTAGTATGCTAAATTGATCGCTCCATGCTGCATTCTCTGATGTCTCTTTTTATTCTGTAAATTTTATAAGACAGTAATATCACATTGCTCCAAGCCATTGCAACACTGGGCACTGATATTGCCTCCGCCACGTCCTACTTTGGAACCCATCTGTCTAGGTGGCCCAGATCTAGCTCATGTTTTGCCAAACAGCATCTACATTCTTCCTTTATCCCTCAATGTGCTGGGTGGATCTTTACAGGTTTCAATACTTTGGAGTGTACTTGGCAACAAATTTAGTTTGAGCCTTAAGATGTATTTTATTTACTACCCCGTTAATCATACACCACATACTTTGTTCCTGTCACAATTTAATCAGACAGCTAGAAACATTGTATGCCCTTGTTTTGAACTTTTGCGAATTCGGACCTTTAATGAAGCCATTCGTCAATGCTTTCAGGGTCAATACATTCAGCTGATTGTTGGACTTGTGATCTTACATTTAGTGGTAATTGAATTGGAAAGCACGAAGTCATCTTTGCATGCTGTCGAGCATCAATTTACTAAGAAACAAAGTCAGATGCTTATGATTTAGTGACTAAAAAGACTCCGTGATCTTTTATATGATTAAGTGAATCTCTTTTCTAGTTGTATAACATATATTTTAATGTATTTAATTATAAGATCTTTTATGATATTCTAATCAGAAGTTTGGAATAGTTTAAATTAACTGTCATTAAAAAGTTTATATCGTAGATTAAAAGAGGGAGGGATCCCCCAGCATCTGTTGTGGAGTCAAGCTCACGAGGCAAGGCAGAAGAGCACGCATTATAAGACCTCTAGAAATCAGCTGCATTGCACATCTGATATTTCATTGTGGTTCAAGGAGGTAGAAAGGTGAGTTTATGGGAGGCGCAAGCGGAGAGGACCTTCGGACACTATAAACATTAATACACAGTTTCTACTGAACAAACAAAAACTAAAATCCTCATCTCGGATGCCAAGGACACTTCAAGTTTCGGTTCAGAGACCAGCACTTCGGTTAGTAGAGTTTCTATGGGCTGGGAAAGCATGGTAGTTATTGGGTTGTCCTGAGTTTTTGTTTCCCTGTTGGCCCCTGCTGACAGAACCTAGCATGATGGTGGTATGGGAGTGAGAGCTGGTGTCACAAATCTCTCAACCTTGGAGGCAGGGAGGTGAGTTGTAGCGCCTCCTGCATATTGATTAGGGCCCTGTGACCTCTGGTAAAGCATGACAACTGTGAGATGATTCATGGATTGAGTCCTAAGCAGAGGAGCTGGCAGGCAGCGTTATTTTGCTCTTGACTTGACGCTTTGCTTCGGAGCACATACTTATACCTGAGGCATGGTTGTAAATTGAATTGCGTGTGTGCTGAGATCGCTGTTGGCGTTTGGTGGCCAGTGCCTTGTTTTCTGGGTATTGGGGGAACTCGCTAAAGCGATCATGTCACTAAGGTCGCACGAGGACCCCCAAAAAGTGGCATCTTTATGCCACAGACTGAAGCAGAAGAATCTCCTCCGCCTCTTTAGTAAATTCCCTTTTTGTCATCTGCTTTTCACCCCTGTCTTTTTGTACACCTGATAAGATTACAGGAGTTCTAGCTGATAAGCAAGACAACTGTGCATAAGCAGTGATATAACAAGCATTTGCAATGCAATATGTCTCGCATTTCCCAGAATTTGAGCTGTTGGCATTGTAACTTACAAAGCCATTTATTTATGTGTTTTGAAAACCTGCAAGCAGTGCTTAAACACGCACTTTGTAGTTATAATCCTTGGTTACGAGAAGCAACGTTAGCAGTAAATGTGCCTCTATTACTAAATTGCACATGCTTGTTAAACTCTGCTTTCCAGTTAAACCTTTCAGTCAGGAAGAGTCAGATTTAATCGCGTCAGGTCAATAGCGCTGGACGGGAATCAGTCGCTTCAAGTTTTTGATTAAAACAGCCAGGTCTAGGTGAAGATATCAGGAGTGACAGAGGACCACTTAGCACCTACTGCTATGAAGAAGGGTGTTATGTTTTTTTTTAAGAATACATGTGTACTACAATGAAAGGAGTACTAATAGTACAAAACTGGAGGACCTTGCAAACCTACAGCAAGGGGCGGACAGGTGTGTAGTTGGTAACTTGAACATCCTTCACACACCCATACCTGTTCTGCAGACTCCAATGAGGCACCTTTCTCACGCCATGAACTTGGCCAGAGGTACTCTGGGCTATGTGTAGATCAGGATAAGAAGGCGTGTACCCCTGAACTAAAGGCTGCAGGGAAGGAAGGAATTGGTGTACTGTGCAGCTCAGAAGAGCTGAGGAGGTCCGGTCAATCTACCAGATATGGGGCAGTGGCGAAACACAAAGTGATGGTGCCGCCAGCAGAATGTGGCCATGGGCCTCTGAGACTCCCATAGCTAACAGATGCTCATAGCTTTTGGCTGGAAGGAGTGGGAGCTTGTAAGGATGCACAGCTGTGAAGTGCCCCACAGTCTGTGCTGCGCCATCGCTTTACACCCTGGAATGTTAAGAACACACTTAGATTATTAACTATATGTCACAAAAAGGCAATGCACTGCTGGTTTGGAAAATAAGTGATTGGCTTAAGTTGTCACTCAAGGTGCCGGGCTATGTGCCCACTATGGTGCCTAAATCGTTTATTTAATAAACAACTAAGGAGTGGCTTAGTGAAAAAGTGAAAAAGAATAAAAATTATTTATAAGTGTTTTTATGTTTTTCTCCCATAGGTGACCCAAATTTAAGGAAAACATCCACAAAGGGGCAGCCTCTGCCCTTGTGCAATCAGAAAAGGGAAGACAAGCCTTTCTCTTTTTAAAAGGACCCTCACTCACCACTATTTGTTGACATGCTTCATCATAGGGTCCCCGCTGGGGTGGCCGAATGCCTCCGCAGCGTGCTACGACGCCTGAGATACAGCGGAGCGGGATGATGGTGTGTGTAACAGTGCTCTAACTAATATGTGAGTACAACTGTGAGTGCAAATTTAAAAAATACAAGGTTGAAGCCTATACAAATTGTTTTTAATAAAGGCCAACCAGTACTAGGTTAAAATCGGTGTGGGCAGACAAAACAAGGCTCTATATTAGGAAACCTGTGTCCTTAAGTAAATGGTCAACATGTTTCTGCTGTGTTGGTAAAGCAAATTCGCTCAGCATTCGTCAGGACCTTTGTCTTAAAAAAAAAAAAGTGACTTCCGGGCCGACCGCACCTTCCAGTGTAGGTTCTATGCGGGGAGTCGCGTGTGTTGAATTTGGACACCGCGTGAAGCTATCCTGCGCCGTCCTGACCCAGGATGAGAGTACTCATTTCTCATCACGTATTTTGCTCCTGTGAATGTCAGCGAGTTGCCACGGGTAACAGCCGTGAGTAATACTTCTTTGAAAAAAGAAAATACCTTTTTTCACACAAAGATCCTCACGGGAGGGTGCGCCTTAGCGAGCGCATACCACCGGAGGACATAGGTCCTGACGAATGCTGAGCGAATTTGCTTTACCAAAACAGCAGAAACATGTTGACCATTTACTTAAGGACACAGGTTTCCTAATAAAGAACCTTGTTTTGTCCGCCCACACCGATTTTAACCTAATACTGGTTGGCCTTTATTAAAAAATGTTTGTATAGGCTTCAACCTTGTATTTTTTAAATTTGCACTTACAATTGTCCTCACATATTAGGTAGAGCACTGTTACACACACCATCATCCCGCTCCGCTGTATCTCAGGCGTCGTAGCACACTGGGGAGGCATTCGGCCACCCCAGCGGGGACCCTATGATGAAGCATGTCACCAACTGGTGGTGAGTGAGGGTCCTTTTAAAAAGAGAAAGACTTGTCTTTCCTTTTCTGATTGCACAAGGGCAGAGGCTGCCCCTTTGTGGGTGTTTTCCTTAAATTTGGTTCACCTATGGCAGAAAAACAAAAACACTTATAAATAATTCTTATTCTTTTTCACTTTTTCACTAAGCCACTCCTTAGTTGTTTATTAAATATTGACAGGGGTATAAGAGTGTCTGTCCATGCCCTCACTCTCTATTTGATTTTCCTTACCTAAATCATTTATGTCAGGTCTGGTTGTGACGTCTGAAAGTTAAACAGGGCTGAGGCTGAGTCAGTCACATACAGATTTATAGACCGGTTTATCTGAAAGACCGCAACACAAAGACTACTGCAATGTCTTCTGGAGATAATCAAGTCCGGTGGAAGCTGCGTGCCTGAAATCTGATAGATCGAATCAGAGTTGTGCATGTCAAGTCGGTCGGAAAGGGGCCCAGTCAGTTACGCGGTGCTTGTAACGGGCTATGTTTGGTTGGAACAGATGCCATTTCGGGTCTGCCTTCACCCTCTCCTTCCCCCTGTGCTACAGCCTTGAGTTTAGGTGCAGTTGAGGGCAGTGACAACAAGAGGTTACAAGCATTTCTACTTACCCACAGAATTCAAATCTGTCTTCCAACAAACTCCGATCATGACTGATCGCAGCTGCTGATTGCCAGGGAGATGCCTCCTTACGGTTCCGATGGCCATTGTACAGGGAAGGGGAGGTTCTTGTTGTTTAAAAAAAGGCATGCAGCCGCCATAGGTTGCTTCTCCAGGGAAAAAAATGTGTGTTGCCGCTTAGGAAAAGCAAGCGCGCTTGCAAAAAATAAAATAATAATGCAGATAAAAAGGAGCAAGTTCAGAGGAAAATAAAGGCGTGTAGCTGCTATAGTAAAAGCGATCCTCGCTGCCCAAACAAAAAAGGAAGGAAGGCGTGCGGCCACTATAATAAAAGAGTGCCGCACTTGCAAAAAAACAATGAAAAGTAGCAAGGTCCGAGGATATTAAAGGCTTGCAGCCGCTATAATTAAAGCATGCTGTGCTGCCAAAAAAAAAAAAAAGAAAGAAAGGCATGCGGCCACCAAAGTTAAAACATGCCACGCTGTCAAATAATAAAATAACGTAGATGAAATGTTGCAAGTTGACCGCCATTGGTAATAAAAATATAAAAGCAGGCGCCGTGCTGAAACCTAAAGCGTGGCGCCCGGAGGCAAAGTCGGCACCCTTGCAGGAGAGCAAGTCATGCCTGGAATAGGGGAAAATCATTTAAGAAAATAGTGCTCACAGACTGAAAATAAAACCTACTGTGTAACACAAGGAAAAGGCCCAGTTCTTATGGGAGGTTCCAAATGTAGCAAAGGCGACACTAAGGAGGGACTACTAAGCCTACTCATAAATTAAAAACAACAGTTTAGAAAGGACAGTAACGGGATCCAATTGAAAATTTGAGCGGAAAATAGGTGGAGCTTCAAGTCCATACCTGAATACAGAATGTCTTGAAGAGACAGCGTTAGCGCTGCCTAGGCAAGACCTTAAAAATTGGAATCTGCAATCGCTGTACAAAACCCTGTCTCTAGTTTCTTCATAATCAGCCACTTGTGACTCGCCCTGTTGCCAATTATAAAGAAAAAACTTCAGGAATCAACTGTAATAATTACAGTGGAGCTATGACCTCACAATGTCTGCTTCCAGCAGCAAGGTAAAAGGCAGGTCACAGAGCAGCTGTTTAAAGCAATGAAAAGAAAGTGTTTCTTTTCTTCTCTGTTTTTTTAACACTACAGTGCCAAGCAGAAAGTAGATATTTATGGCAGTATATTTATGTCTTTGAATTCCTTGGGAAACTATTGACAAACTGGAATCTTTCGAGTGTTTCTGCTGCCCCCCTGTGTTTCTTTACTGACTTCTATTGAAAACGTGGTCTCTATAGCTACTGCGCACCAAGGATTTAAGTGATTTATGGGGAAAGTAATGGAGTCACAATGTATTATAAAAGATAAATTGTTCCCTGCTGGACATGAGAAAAATATTGCAAGTCACCTCAGCGTTCTATAACCTTATGAAGGAACTCCTTGGTGACTTTTAGTATCCTTAGAATGTTAGATAGGGGGTATTTTATCCCATATATTATGCGCTATCTTGGATCAGTGTGCCAGTTAACATTGAATTCAAATTCAAATAATTTCTTCAGACAAGAAAAATGTAATGATGCTGTAATCTTGGGATCTTAACTTAAAGAAAAGATGTGTTTCTAAGGAAAGTTTTATAGTGGAAAATATTTATATATATGTTATATTTAAATTTGGCAACAATGTTTTGGAAAAGAATTTCAACAACTCAGGGAAATATTTAGATATGAGAAAAGCATATACAAATCTATGGAATCTTTATATTGCTTGTTGGTTGGTTTGATTGTGGTTATTGGTGCTCAACGGTTGTATGCTGCCATTGACATTTTAAAGTTGTTGTAATTTACAGCAGAGAAATAAGACAATACAATTACAAGAATCGACATGCTTTCTCCAAAAAGTGAATGATGTTGTAGAATTTGACTTTCCTTTTACCTTTGAAATCAGGAGAAAGATTGGTCACGCTCTGTTCCGTTTTTGAATCTTTTTTATTCTCATGCTTATTTAAAGTCCAGTAGCTCATTCGTTAATTTTAACAGTGATTCAAAATAATGTCTAGGGTGGTTAATGGAAGGCAAGACATGCTGTGTTGGTATTAACTCTGTGCTTGGTGACATGGAAATAACAAGCATTGTCAAAGCCAATAGGTCGCACCCATGCAAGAGCTATTGGCTTTGGCAATGTGTTTTAGCCATGTTGTACACCAGTGTGACTGCTGGCTAAAAGTCAGTGGCTGGAGTGGAGGTAGATTAGTCTAGAGTAGAGTGGGGTATATAGGGATCGATTGCAGCGGAGTGGAGTAGAGTGGGGAAGATTGGTGTTACTTGGGGTGGGGTGGGGTAGATTGGAAGGGGAGATTGGATTGGGGCGGAGTGGGGTAGATCGAAGTGAAGTAAGGTAGATTGGAGTGGAGAGGGGTGGACTGGGGTAGATGGAAGTGGAGTGGGGTTGATTGGAGTGGATCGGGAGAGATTAGAGCAGAGTAGGGTAGAGTGGAGTGGGGAAGAGTGGAGTAGATTAGGGTGGGGTGGGGTGGGGTGGGGTAGATTGGGGTGGAGTAGAGTTGGATGTGTTGGCTTGGGGTAGATTGTAGTGGAGTGGGATAGATTGTAGTGGGGTGTGGTAGATTGCAGTGAGGTGGATTGTGGTTGATAGGGTTAGATTGGAGTGGATTGGGTGGGGTGGGGCGGATTTGAGTGGAGTGGGATAGACTTGATTGGGGTAGATTTGAGTGGAGTGGGGTAGATAGTGGTAGTAGATTTAAGTGGAGTGGGTAGGTTGGAGTGGAGTGCAGTCATATCGAGTGAGCTAGATTGGAATGTGGTCAGGTAGACGGGTGGAGTGTATTGGGTTTATAGGATTGGGGTGGATTGATTATAGATTGTAGTGGTGTGGAGTAGATTGTAGCAGTTTGGAGTGGAGTCGGGTAGATTATGGTGATTGGAGTGGCTAGATTGGGGTGGAGTGAGTTGAGGTTGCTTGAAGTGGAGTATCTTGGAGTCGTGTGGGATAGATTGGAGTGGAGTGGGGAAGATTGGGTAGATTGTATTGAGGTAGATTGGAATTGAGTGGATAGATTGAATGTAGTAGGGTAGATGGGGTGGGGTAGAATTGGGTGGGCTGGCTTAGGGTATATTGGAATGGAGTGGGGTAGATTGGGATAGATTGGAGTGGGGTGTGGTAGATTCGAGTGAGGTGGATTTGGGTTGAAATTTGAGTGGGGTGTATTTGAGTGGAGTGGGGTATATTGGAGGTAGTGGGATAGGTTGTGGTGGAGTGGGGAATAATATAGTAGATTAAAGTGGAGTAGATTGTGGTAGATTTGAGTGGGGTAGATTGCAATGGAGTGGAGAAGGGTAGATTGTGTTAGTACATTGGAGTAGGGTAGGTTGGAGGGGATTGGAGTGGATTGGAATGGATCAAGTTGGGGCGATTGGAGTGGAGTGGGATAGATTGGAGTGCAGTGGGGTAGTATGGATCGGAGTGAAGGGGATTGGGGAAGATTATAGTGGAGTCGGATGGATTTCAGTAGAGTGGGGTAGATTGCATTTGGAGTGGAGGGGGTAGATTGGATTAGAGTGGAGTGAGGTAGAGTGAAGTGGAATGGGGCAGATTGAGATAGAGTATGGTCGATTGTTGTGTAGTCAGGTAAACTTGGGTAGAGTTGAGTGGGGTAGATTAGAGTGGACTGGGGTAGATTAGAGTGTAGTGGCTAGATTTAGTGATGTGGGGCAGATTGGGGTGATTGGAGTGAAGTGGGGTAGATTGGATCAGAGTGGAGTGGAGTGGCTTGGTGTAGGTTAGAGTGGAGTGGGGTAAATTGGGGTAGATTGGAGTGGGATGGGGTAGAATGGAGAGAGGTGGGTTGGAAGATTGCAGTGGAGTGGGGTACAGTGGGATAGTGTGTAGTGGGATATTTTGGGGTAAATTTGAGTAGGGGTGGGTAATTGTGGGAGGGTGGTAAATGGGGTAGATTAGGGTAGAGTGGAGTGAAGTAGGAAGACTGGGAGGACTGGAGAGGGAGTAGATTGGATTAGAGTGGGATAGATTGGGGTGGCTAAGAGTATGGTGGGGTGGAGTGCGTAAGAGTGTGGTGGGGTAGATTGGAGTGTAGTGTGGTCAATTGTGGTTGATTGGAGTTTATTGGAGTGGGATAGATTGGAGTGGACTGGAGTAGAGTTGGGCCAATTGAGGTAGATTATAGTCGAGTAGGGTATTTTGTGGTAGATTGAAGTAGGGCTGGGTAATTGTGGGAGAGTAGTAAATGGGGTGGTGCGGAGTGAAGTATATACATTGGGTGGATTGGAGTAGTGTAGAATGGTGTGGAGTGGAGTAGATTGGATTAGAGTGGGTTGGATTGGGGTAGATTGAAGTGGAGTGGGGTAGATTGCAGTAGATTGGATTCTATTGACTGGGGTAGAGTGGGTAGATGAGGGTAGGTTGAATAGAGTAGGGTACACTGGAGTGGGGTAGAGTGGGATAGATTGCCATGAAGTGAGGTGGGGTAGATTGGAGTATTGGGGTGTGTCGGGTAGATAGGAGTAGAGTGGGGTGGATTGTTGTTAATTGGAGTCTGTTGGAGTAGAGTAGATTGAATGGAGTGGGGTAGATTGGAATAGATGGGTGTAGATTGGAGTGGAGTGGTGGTAGATTGGGGTAGATTGGAGTGAGTGGTTTGGAGTGGAGGGATGTAGATTGAAGTGACGGGTCATAGAGTGTCTGAGTGAAGGGCGTAGATGGGGTGGTGTGTCGTGGAGTATCACAGAATGAAATAGCATGCCGTTCAGTGTCATAGAATGGAGTGTGTGGAGTAGAGTGTTGTAGAGTGTACTGGCGTAGTGTTGAGTTGGAATGGTGTGGTAGTGCACTACCATTACACACAACACCTTTTCAATTTAAATGGCCATTATATTTGCACAAACAGTTTTACTGTGCACACTGTGTGGAAATGTCATCACCTAGTGAATTGATGTATTTTGATCGTTTTCAAATGTTTGTTTCCACCACACTTTGAATTACAAAAAAAGTGTTTAATTTGTACTTTCCTAATTATGATATATTCTGAAATGTCTGCGTAGTTCATTTTTGTTGGGTGGTTGAAAAAAAAAGCCTTTAATTTCACAACATAACAACATAATCGTCACATAAATTCTCACACTTTGAATTCAGAAAAAGAAAAGTAAACACTACGCTCCCTCCAAAAAGAGAGCCTTACATTTGACATCTGTCTTTGAATGCACAGCAAATGTGACAAGATAAGAACAAGATATAAGGGCCCATTTACAAAAAGCAAGCATTCAGAAGGTTACAGTAAACAGGTGATGCTCCATGGAGTGACAAACCCAAGCTGAACACCTAAAACAAATAATGATAGCTAATATAGAGCAAGGAACTGTGAGTACAAATGACAAAGCCAATGGCAATCAATGGGCAGAATGCAATCCCAAGGAAGCCCTCAAGAAGTTGTTAGCAAACCAGACAGCTGCCCTATCTGTTAGACTTTGACCTAAAAAGCTGAAAGCGCCACCTTGGCACAACTGAATTTACTTTAGACGTGACTATATGGGGGCCAAGGCACCTTAGGTCTAGCAGTACCTCATTTTACAGTTTGGCTGGAGTAACCCTTATAGATGGGGAAGCTTTAGGGATGGTGGGGCATGAAAGCAATGTGTATAATCATAGTGATAATGCAGATTAGTGGGACACTGACATAAAACACAGGCAGTCCAACTAAAGATCCCTAACCCCACATTCTGACTCAGGAGCACACTGATGATGAGAAGCTCAGAACACTGACCAGCAACCTTCAGTGTAGCCAATAGTAGCTCCTTTGAGGTGTCTCATCTCATTTTTTTTCTGTGTACCACGGTAGAACCGAAGACTTCTATACTGCAGCGGAAATCATACTTGCATATAGTTGCAGGGAGTTGTGATGCTTCAGAAATTATTGAAAAATGTGTTTTAATATATATATATAGAAGAGTTTGTGTTGTATCATTTATTGAATCTTGTTCACAAAGCAATTGGTTTACCCAACAGAACCCATTGTAGATTGTATTACCAATACCCAGGCTCTGACGGACACAGGGCCTACCCCCATTATCTTTAATGGGTCAGAAATTATTGAAGCTCTTACTTACAAATACAGTGATTGTCTATACCCACAACGGGATACTTTAATTGCGTCTTTATAAAGGGGGCCTCGTTTATTGAATTACTGCTGGGGTGGAGAGTGCCCCATGTATTACCCAATTTGTGCTTAGTACAGTAATTCAACTCCACTAGTACCTTTACTTTGCGCAATTGAGAAACCGATTTTCCTGTGATGTCCATTAAAACTCCGGTGGAAAACATGGCGGCAGCTAGCTAGGCTGCTGCGGTGCTCCGGACCGAGCTCCCTTTAAGATTTGCCCCGCTGCATTAATGATTGTAATTTTGGAGGTGTGAGCTTGCGGAACCACAGCGGATTACAGCCATATCAGGCTCTGCTCCCTTTTTGCCCCCCTTTGAAGAAAACACCTACCGTTACTTTTAGAGTCTTGGTGGGATGCGGGGCTGCGTCCCTTTGTCGGAGGAGTCTGGCCAGGCAGTCCGCTCTCTATGCGTATGTGGCTGTGCTGAGGATAGAGAAGGAGACCGACGGGATCGTTGGTTTCACGTTGTTTGTCCCGGGGCGTTAGACGCTCAGACCTGTATACATAAGCTGCTTGGGGATTTTCCCAGCGTTTTCTCCCTTCGGGAGGCTCCTGAATTCTCCACTTATTCTACTTCGCAGAAATCTCCGCCAAGGCAGTGGCTACGGCTCTGGTCTGCCGCGCTGGAGCTGAGGAGGGGAAGAAAGCTGCGGAGCCTGGGGCAGCCTTTCCGTGGTGCATCTTTTGCAGCAAATTCATGCAGCGCTCTGGGCAAAGCAACTCCTAAGGAAGTTCAGAAACAGCCTTTGTCACCAGCATCAGCAGCTGATACAGTTGAGGGGTTAACAGCTTTGGAAGGCGGTAAGGTTATTGTTTCTGGTAACGAACCTCCCACTGTGTTAACATCAGGGCCATTAGGGCCACCAGGGGCGGCAGTTTACCATAGCACATCTGAGGGGTTGTTACCTACCCCCAACAAGGACTACGGTAAGCGGGCCGAAAAAAGAAAGTTGCCTCGTTAGAGGGTAAGTCTGTAGAGTCTGGTGTGGCTGTTGATTCTAGCTCCGAGGTGCCGGCTAGAAAGAAATCCTCTTCCTATCTAAACACAGAGGTAAAGTCCAGAGGCACTAAACACAAGGTGAAGTCCAAGTCTAAGGCCAAATGCCCCAATACTGTATTATCTACAGGGTCAAAAATTACTCCATCGCTCCGCTTCTATTTTAAAGTAGTTCCTCAAATATTGCACCTGTCGGAAGATCATACTATGGCATCGGTCTTAGATTCTCCTTCCCCCACCCTTGAGATATCATCTCCCCTACCAGTGGTTGTTATTGAGGCTGAAGAAGGGGTAATAACATCTGTCGCTCATACTTCTGCTCACGGAGGAGAGGAAGGTGCTCAGCTTCCGCAAGGGAATGGAGGAGACCAGGAGGAGGAAATGGGGCTACAGCCCCCACCGGGCATAGAAACTCAGAGCCCGCCGGAGCCAGGCCTCTCACAGAATCAGACCCTGCTTGTAGGGCTGGCTTCTGGAACTCCCTTAGAGGTCCTATCAGGTATGGAAGTTGGTGCCACAGGAGGAGAATGGGGCGATGTGGAGACTGTCAGTGGGCAGCAAGAGGATTGTCCCATCCAACTTGACTCTGGGGCGGAGGCCGGTATTACTGCAGCTTCCCTACTGGGAATGTTTTCTGCCCTTACAATGGAGATAAGAAAGGGTTTTGCTGCGTCTTCAGCGAACCAAGCTGAAATAAGAAAATACTGCGAATCTCTGGATAACAAGATCGACTGGCTTACCATAAGAACAGGTGTCCTGGAAGAGACAGCATCAGTACTTACGACACATCTGGATCAGGCGAAACTTGATATTCAGAAGTTTTCCAGGGAAGAACAAGCGTTGGGAAGGGTTGGTGGTGGGAGGTGGCAAAAATGTCCTCATTAAACAAAGACGTGTTAAAGGGGATGGTAACAGGCAGCTTTTTGGTAAAGATTTAGGGCAGCAATTGGCACTCTTAGTTTCAACCTCTCTCTTTTTTTTTTTAATAAAGTATGAGTAGCATAACATTTTTCTCCTGGAACGTTAATGGCCTCCGTACCAAACCTAGAGCGAACAGAATAATGCAATATCTGCGCGACCTGGATGCGCAGGTCATTATAATTCAGGAGACCCATCTAATTCATTCGGAAATGCTTGCCCTTATAAAGAAAAACAGGTGGATTGACTTTGCAGTATCTACTAGCCAAACAACAAACACCAGAGGGGTTTCAGTTATTTTTAAAAAAGGGGCCAAAGCTAGGCTGGTATCACAGGTGGTGGACCCAGGTGGCAGATGGGCCATCGCTTCAGTGGTTATAGCTGGATCACAAATCACAGTCCTGAGATATTATGGACCGAACCATGATGACCCGTCTACTCTGGAGTCCATTTTTTTACATCTGCTTTCCTTTCCTGAGCCTACTATCATTGCCGGTGATTTTAACGTGGTACTGGATCCTCTGTTGGACAAATCTGCTAATAGTCGCTCTCTAGTTCTATCCAAGTCTAGGTCCGTGCTACAGAGTGCGATGAAACAATATGGATATGTGGACATCTGGAGAGAGAGGTCCGGGCAACAACAAGGGGTTTCCTTTCGGAACTATAAGTACAATCACCAGTCAAGAATAGACTTTATTCTAATTAGTCTGAGGCTGGTAGACTCTGTCAGGTCCATTGACTATCTTCCTATACATCTATCGGACCACTCTGCAGTAGTTTTGGAACTGGTTCAGCTTACTAAGAGGTCTCCCCCTAGATGGTCTTTTGACCGGTCTCTTCTCTCTTCTCCAGACGACATTGCCTATCTCAAATTTGAGGCAAATAACTTTGTTATCTAATAACGGCTCAGCGACTACTATGAATATCTGGTACTCGTTTAAAGCTTTCCTGAGGGGACTTATCACAGGGAAAGTATCCTACCGTAGGAAACAACATAGGGAGGAAATCTCTTCCATTGAGGCAAGGATACTCCTAACCCAACAGGACATAGACATCAATCACGGGGCTGTTGACTCGGTCCTAGATCCCCTCCGAAACGAACTGTCGGTCTTGAAAGCTAGTTTGGGCTCGGTATTAAATCTCAGACTGCAACAGAGATGGGAGGCCAGTAAGTTGGCTCATTTCGAGTATAGTGAGGGTGCAGGGAAACTATTGGCGTGGAAGACCAAAGTAGATCAGGTCCGCAATAACATAGCTGCTATCACGGTGGACAATAACATCTTCTCATCAGATAAGGATATCAGGAGGGCCTTCAGAGAGTTTTTCCAATCTATTTATATGGAGGATAATGAGATCTTACCAGACGCTGTTGAGGGTTGGTTGAGGGATGTGGATCTACCTTCTCTCTCTTATGAGCAGTCTCAGTTCTTAAACAGCACGATCACTGAGGAAGAGGTAAGGTCTGCCATAAAAAAAAGTAAGAAGGGGAAGGCGGCAGAGCCCGACGGGTTGCTGGCGGAAATCTACAGAATTTTAGAGATGGAAATAGTCCCCTTTCTTACTATGCTTTTTAATCAAATCCTACTCGAGGGTCATCTCCCTCCTGCATCTTGGGACAAGGCCTCTATTACCCTCATTCTGAAACCGGGAAAACCGAAAGATGCCTGTGGATCTTATAGGCCAATATCAATCTTAAATGTGGACTATAAAATCTTCACCACAATTCTTGCATCTAGGCTGGCCCTGACTGCACCTTCGGTCCTCCATCTTGACCAAAAAGGCTTTGTGAAGGGGCGACAGCTACATGAGTTAACGTATGATCTGATAGGCGCCATGGATATAGCTCTGGTCGAGAACCTGCCATTGGCCGCCCTCACGTTGGATGCAACAAAGGCCTTCGACAGGGTCAATTGGGTATACCTGTCGGGGGCCTTGGCCAAGTTTGGCGTGGGTGCGGGGTTCCGTCTGCTTACTATATCGTAATCCAATGATGCGCCTATTAGTCAATGGCGACCTATCGGACCCCTTTACCATCACTAGGGGGACACGGAAGGGTTACCCGCTCTCCCCCCTACTATTCGATTTTTACAACAACTGAGGGATGAGGTCATTATCAGACCTTTTTCTTATAGAGGGTGGGAGAGGAAGGTAGCCCTATATGCCGATGATGTGCTTATCCTCACGTCAGAGGTGACTACCGCACTCCCCGTAATTCTAGAAATTGCCCAGGAATTCGGTCTGATTAATGCTGCAAAGACCGAGATGCTTGTCTGGAATGACGATGGGAGTGCTATGGAGGTACAGGCAGGTTCTTCAATGCGGTATTTGGGCTTAAACATAGTAAAAGATATTAATAAACTTGCCCTAGTTAACCTCTCAGCTGTAGCTAAAGAATGTAGAAAGTTATTGCAATCATGGTCTCACCTTCCACTTTCTTTAATTGGGAGGGTTAATTTAATTAAAATGTCGATTCTGCCCAAAATTTCTTTTCTATTCAATACTATTCCCCTTTACTTTGATCCATCCTGTTTAGCTAAATTACAGTCAGACATTACATCTTTTATTTGGAATAAACAGTTGCCGAGAATAGCCTGGAAGAAACTCAGACGGCGATGGGACAAGGGGGGCTTGGCTGCTCCTGACTTAAAATTATATGCCTGGGCTTTTCAGCTGTCCCATACCCGTATGTTGCTGAAAACGCCCACCGACTATGGGGTAGGCTTAATGTTTTCAGCCATGTTGGACGGGGAAGGAGTCAGTCAGTCGGGCTTTCTTTTTAAATTTGGCAACCCACATTTTTTTTAAAAGATTAAACTGAAGGTCCTACAAGGACTGGCAAAAATGTGGGTCGAGGTAACAAAATCTATTAAGCAGGGGTATTTCTGTGATAAAACACCACTATGGGGGTTACCTGAAAGTCCCAAATGGCTAGGAGATAGTTTAGCTGTGCCCTTGAGAGAGGCGGGCCTTGAAGTGTGGGGAGACCTCTTTTTTGAAGGGGATTTGCTTTCATGGGAATATCTTCAGATCAGGATTGGCCCCAACCTATCAAGGTTTAAATACCTGCAAATGGCCAGCTGGACTCAAGCGTATAAAACTCTACCCCCTAGAAGGAATAAGTTTGCACTTGGAGGCTATAGCCTATTAATTACCAATCTAGTAAATAGCGGTCCGACTAAAAAAGAGATCTCACAATGGTACAAACTCATACTCGAGGGAACGGACGGGGAATTTAGTTTACCGGACCGGTTGTGGGGCCCTTCAATTATTGGCCATAACTTGCAAGAACTTTGGTCCGCTTCATTTGGGCTTTTAAAGAGCATTGTGAAGCCCTCATGGTTACGCAGAAATCACCTCTATACTTTGCATAAGGCATACTACTCTCCCCTTAGACTATCTAAATTTACCACATGCAATTCAGTTGCATGTGTTAGGTGTGGGATGGTGGCAGCATCGGATACCCATATGTTTTTTGAATGCCCCCGGTTAGCTTCATTTTGGGATGCAATCAGCAACACCCTTACAACATCATTGGGGGCTCCGGTTACCATAGATTTGCCTCTAGTGATTTTTGGGATCCAAGTTGGAGTACAGAGCGCAGCTAAAAGCTTAGTGTTCTATGCTGTGCTATTAGCAAGGAGGGAGATCTGCAGGAAGTGGAAATACCCTTCACCATGGGGCAAGATGGCCACTGAGCAGTCGAGGGAGTAAGTCGCCATGAGCTCTCTCTCCCGTTTTTTGGAAAAAAAAGAAGATGAAGAACAGGATGATCATAACCCAGCGAGGCGATGAGGCATCTTAATGGTTTAAAGATTAAAAACCTCCTAATACGGATTCTGCGCCTGTTGCGACTAAATACTTGGTGCAGAGGCGCTGTGATCCCGATATACAGGCTGGCTGGAAAGGAGCAACAAAGGATGCCTACGTGTGGTGCCAAACAAAAAGACACTGAGGAGGCTGCAAAGAGTATAGAATCACAGACGGTCACAAGGCAGCAAGCGGCAGCTAGAAACGATATGGAATCAGCTTCGAAAAAAAGGGAATTGAGGAAGAAGGAGAAAGAAAAGGACATTAAGGTTAAGGCTGAGGCTAGAGCTGAACGAAAAGCGATAGCTGCAGCAGCAGCGGAAAAAAAAGCGCAGAAGGAGGCTGCAGCTTGTGCTACGAAGAGGATAGCACCCAACGTTCGAGGGGGCAATTTGAGACAGCCTACATTACCAGAGGCGTTTACCGGTAACCGGGCAGCTAACTCGGTTGTGGAGCCAGAAGCGATTCAAATGGCATCGGCGGTGGTGGGAGCAGGGGCGGCAGCTTCAGCGTCCTCACCCTTACAGAGAGCGGAGCATAGCGTGGTGATGATCGGCGAGCCCGGAGCACAGAGCAGGAAGACTCCGGATGGGTTGAACACAGATGCCGCGGATATCGCAGATGTCATGGATTCTGCAGAACAACGTGAGGTCGTTGGAACTGGAGCAGAACTGACGAGTGGAGGTCAGGCTGCGGAAGGTGGTGCGGCGCTCTCGGCACTCCCGGCGATGCCTTCAACACAGATAGAGACTGCACAGACTGAAGAGGTAAGCGACCTTACAGAGGGAGCTAGCAGTCAGGAGGTTTTGCCAAAAAGCCAGCGCCCTGATAGACAATTGAAAAATGTTGATAAAGTCATGAACTCCGATCTCCCAGAATCACGGGGAGACAGAAATCGAGAGGCCATATTGCTTAATGAGGAAAGCGAGAGAAATACAGTGAATGAAACTGAACTGATAAAAGGCAATTTAGGCAGAGGAGTCATCCAGGGGGAGCAGGATATTGAGGAAGGCATTAAAAACTTGGAAGACCAACCACGGGGGGCGGGGAGAGAAATCGTTGATTCTGGCACACCTAACAAAGAGCGATTTTACTCGGTAAATGATGAGTCAGGTACATCTTTCGAAAGCGAAGGCACTGCATCAGTAATGACAGGGACAGATGAAAACTCGGCCACAAGTGCAGACTCGAATTCAGAGTATGACCATGTATATACACAGTCTTCCTCTGGTAACCCAACTCAGCGACATGTGTTGACTCAGAAGAGGAAATCACATAGGAGCCGTACAGGACGCAGTTTGCGGAACCCAGTTAGTCCATCACAGATGGAGATGGCAAAGAAACTGGTACGGGATTACTCAGCCACATCTAATGTGTATCAGGAGGACGAGGGGGGACAAGGCGAGCATATCAGACGACAAATGCTAGCTCAACCTCAGGTCCAGACCCAGGGGCAAAATACTACAATGGATTTACTATACACAACGCTGAAACAAATGCAAGGAGAGGCAAGATCAGAGTCCAAGCGTTCAAAACAGATTAATAAAAAGATCGAGGGCTCCCTCAGCAAGATGAACAAGCTATATGCTGAAATGGCGGGCCGAGTGCCGGAGGTAGAGGAGAGAACGGGGAAGCTTGAAGACGAGGTGACTCGGTGGCAAGAGTTCAGGACCGCACAGGAAAAATTCAACGAGGACACGCAGTGGAAACTCGAGGATTTCGAGAATAGGCAGAGGCGCAACAACATCAGACTGCTGGGTATTCCTGAAGGGGTCAAGGAACAGGACCCTAGAGCCTACGTCGTCACTTTACTGAAGGTTGGCTTTTCCTGAAATTACCGGCTGGGACTGGCAGGTCGAGGTCCAGAGGGCACACAGGTTTCCCTTGATCCAAAAGAGAACATATGGTGATTCCCGAAACGAAGGCCTAGGGCCTTGCTGATTTATGTGGGGAATTATTTGGCTAGGCAAGCAATTATGGACAAGGCCAGACCACAGGATAAAAGATCCTTCAAGGGAATAACCTTTTTTGCACGACCCGACTTTTGCCATGTGACGATAGAAAGAAGATGGAGGTTAAGGCAATTAATTGATTCTTTTCAGAAGTTAGGTCGCGAAGCTTATATTCTGTTTCCAGCCAGACTGAAAGTCATCTTGAACGGGCGGACTATAATGTTTTTTTCTGAAATAAAAGCACAGGGGTTTTTGACAGAGCTAAAGGAAAAGGAAAAGGAAAAGAGAAACGGCGGGAGGTTGGAACATCTGTCGCTAAATGATTAAGAGATTGAACTGTTTAAATGAATAACTTACCAGGTAGTATATTAACAATATATCAAGTGGTTGTAATTTGATGATATATTATATACAGGCAGTCTGAGATAAGATAGATTCACCTTATTATCCAGAATTATTGCGGTACCTGGTATATGTATGGTATATACATGTTGCTATATGGGGGTTTTGATTGATTAATTTGGCTAGTGGGATTTTGGGATTTTTTTTCTGGGCAGTAAGGGAGAGAGGGGGAAGCGACACTCAAGAGACCAGGAGGCAGTCACACTTAGGTCACGATTGACCTAAATGCCTGTACAGGGGGGGTGGGTGGGGGGGAGGGCACACAGGACAGAGGACAGGGAAGGGAAACAGGACACACCAAAACGAAAGCGAATATAGAACACATGCAAGGAACACAAGGGTTACACATATGCTTACAGAGGTAAATGGGGTAAGAAAATCAGTTGAAAAATAAAAACAAATGAATGTGCAGCAATTGAGAGGTGTAGAAATAATAAAGATCTAGGATGAGTACAAAGGTGAAGGTGTTAACAAGGAACGTATGTGGGCTGAATGATAGGTTGAAAAGACAAAAAGTAGCTCTGCTACTAAAAAACACTCAAGCAGATTTTATATGTCTACAAGAGACTCATGTAGAAGGAAATAAATCCTTCTTACTAGAACAGTTGGGGCTGCGGGTGCTGGCATACTCCAAACAAGGGGCTAAAATTAGGGGGGTGGCCATTTTAACTAAAATATTAATTATTAGCACCAGGAAAAAATTTGAAGATCCTTGGGGTAGGTGGGCCCTGATTGAATGCCTAGTTGGGGAGGAATGGGTCACAATTGGATCAATATATGGGTCAACAGAGGATGATCCTGAAATTTTTGAATTCCTGGATACAGAGCTGGCCACCTGGGCACCAAAAGTGATCCTCGCAGGGGATTTTAACATCAATGGGGCAACAGGTTTGGGATTAAATAATAGGGGCACTTACCTAGGGAGGAAAAAGAGGGTGTGCAGAGCAATTCTAAGTATGGCCAGAAATAATGCCCTGATAGATGTCTGGGAAAAGCTTAAAGCGGGTGAGGATGGATTTGGCCCCTCACAAGAAGTGTGTTCGCCTGGATTATTTTTTTACCTCTGGATTACCTATAAATACCCTTATGATAGCAAGATTACCTCGCATTTTGTCTGACCATAACCCTCTATTATTGACAATAATAGGCAGTGGGTTTAAAAGACAGATTAAATCATGGACTTTTGAAAGAGAACTTTTGTCGGATGCAGATTATATTGCACATATGCATGCTTGGATAAAGGGTTTCTGGGACATTATTAGAGGGAGCACCAATCCAGGAAATGAATGGGATACATTCAAAGCCGGGATACACGGTGAAACATTGAGTTATAGTCTAGCCAAGCAAAAAAAAGGGAAAGTCAAGGTGGATCAGGCAAACAGTAATTTGATGTCTGCCGAGCAAAAACTTGAACAGGCTATTGCTGATGGGTTGGACTTAGAACAATATCTAATGGAGGTCATGGCGGCTAAAGCGGACGCAGAGGAGAACATAGCAATAAAATCAGCCAAAATATATAATAGCAAGAGAGAAAAAACCTATGAATATAGTGAAATGGTAGGGCGGACAGACATTGGCAAAAGGTGAGATTAAGGAGATAAGAGATAGGGGGGGTAACATGGTTACAGATAAGGAAGGTATTGTAGAGGTCTTTAGGGAGTTCTATAGTAAATTTTATGAGGAGGAGCAGGGTAGGGAGTTGGCTGACATACAGAGATATTTACACGAATTACCAAGTAAGGTTCTACAGGATATAGATAGGGATTCTTTAGAAACGCAATTAGACGTAGAGGAGATAAAAGGAGCTATGCTTAGCCTGCCCACTGGTAAAGCTGCAGGGCCGGACCTGATACCTGGGGAATTTTATCAAGTATTATATGCCTCAATTATTGCAGATTTAGTCAGAACACTTAGGGAGGCACAAACAGGGGACTCTATTCCACCTAGCTGGGCAGGGGCAGAAATTGTTATTATTCTTAAAAAAGGGAAATCTGCGACAGAACCTGGGTCATACCGCCCTATAACACTGATCAACGCTGATGTTAAAATTTTCTCCAAAACACTAGCAAATAGACTCGCTAGGGTAATAACGCAATTAGTAAATAGTAATCAGCACGGATTTATTCCACAAAGAGGCACTACAATTCATGTCAGAAAGATGATTACGCTATTTGACGTACAAGGGGTGGAGGCGAAACCAATGGCAGCCATGTTATTAGATGCCGAAAAGGCCTTTGACCGCGTAACGTGGGAATTCTATCTCAGCAACAGACGACATTCGAACTCTACTGGACAATGGAGACACAGTCGCCCTCATCCTCCTTGACCTCTCCGCTGCCTTCGACACAGTCTGTCATAACACCCTTCTACAGCGCCTCAGAAACGTCGGAATCCAAGGAAAAGCACTGGAATGGATCACCTCGTTCCTCACCGGAAGAACCCAGAGAGTCCGCCTCCCTCCATTAAAGTCAGAGGCCTCTGAAGTCATCTGCGGCGTACCACAAGGATCGTCACTCAGCCCCACCCTCTTTAACGTATACATGAGCCCCCTTGCGGCCATCGCTCGCCAACACAACCTCAACATCATCTCCTACGCTGACGACACTCAACTGATCCTCTCACTCACCAAAGACCCTAACACCGCCAAAACCAACTTACACGAAGGAATGAAAGAAGTAGCCGAGTGGATGAAGCACAGCCGTCTGAAACTGAACTCAGACAAAACAGAAGTCCTCATCTTAGGCTCCTCCCCCTCCGCCTGGGATGACTCTTGGTGGCCAGAGGCCCTTGGAAAAGCACCCATCCCGACGGACCACGCACGGAACCTGGGCGTCATCCTGGACTCCTCACTCTCGATGACCAGACAAGTCAACGCCGTTTCATCATCTTGCTTCAACATTCTTCGCATGCTCAAAAAAACATTTCGCTGGATCCCCACCGAAACTAGAAAAACGGTCACCCACGCACTGGTCACGAGCCGCCTGGACTACGGAAACACCCTATACGCCGGTACCACCGCAAAACTCCAGAAAAAACTCCAGCGCATCCAGAATGCTTCAGCCAGGCTCATACTAGACATCCCGCGTAAAGAACACATCTCTGGTCACCTGAAAAACCTCCACTGGCTCCCCGTAAATAAGAGGATTACTTTCCGCCTCCTAACCCACGCACACAAAGCACTTTACGAACTTGGACCCGAATGCCTCAACACACGACTGTCCTTCTACACCCCCTCCCGTCAGCTACGATCCTCCAACCAAGCCCTTGCCACTGTACCTCGCATCAACAAAACCACCATGGGAGGTAGATCCTTCTCCTACCTGGCAGCTAAAACCTGGAACTCACTTCCCACTCACCTTCGCCTTACTCAGAACCACCTAGCATTCAGAAAGCAACTTAAAACTTGGATATTCGACAAGTAATTCCCCACCCTTCCTCAAGCGCCTTGAGACCCTATGGGTATGTAGAGCGCTATATAAATCTATTGACTTGACTTGACTAATAGAGCAGGAGGCAGAGCAATTTGGGATGGTTGCGGGTTATGCATTAAATAAGGCTAAAACACAAATTATAAAAAATGCACACGCAACATGCACAGATTCACGGGTAGTGGTTAAGGGGGGTCTACTTAGGGATAACTATTACTGCTGATTTGGACAATCTAGTTGATTTAAACATCTCTCCGATTATATCGAAAGTGAAGAAAGATCTGGATAGGGTACACAATTTACATATGTCCATAGTTGGCAGGGTTAACTACATTAAAATGAACATCCTTCCGAAATTTCTTTATTTATTTAGAACTATCCCCCTATGTTTTTTAATTCACTCCTGTTTAATAGAGTAGAGCTCATATGAAATCGGTTTATTTGGTCACAAGGCAAAACAAGAAGAGCATTAAAATATATGGCATTACCAAGAGAAAGGGGGGGTGGGCATTACCTGATCTAAGGCTTTATTATTGGGCAGCAATGTTACAACAAATAACGGGTCTGATAGGGGGAGCTGAGATGGAAAAAGAACTACACACTGGATCATTAGAGATTTTTGGGTGCATTTTAGGTAAAGAGGCACAAAATGTATTTCTAAGATACACCGAACCAAGCTATTTTAAGAGGACTAGATTTAAGACACTGGAGGCAGCCCACAAGGTTTGGAAAGCATTTAAAAGGAGTTTTGGACTGGGGAGATATCATGCCTATACCAGGTTAGGGAACGATTCCACACTACCCCCGGAGATTTTTGCTGATACTGTTTTTAAGGAATGGGCCCGGCTAGGAGTGAAAAAAAATGGGGGATCTGATAGGCCCGCTAGGAATGCACCAATTCTCAGAGATACAAAGATTATTCGGGGTCAGTACAAAGACATTTTTCAAGTATCTGCAAACAAGAAGCTTATTGGCGGAAAAAAGAGGGGGCCCGGCGGGATTTGGTAATAATGCAATATTACAAATAATAGAAGGGGGACATGGTTGCTCGATTAGGAAGTTTTATGCTGAATTTATAGCACATAGGGGAGATGATATAAGCAAATTCGAAACAAAATGGATAGATATGTTAGGGATCTATGTGGGGGTTTTTGAGAAATCACTACAGATGGCACAGGAAGTACTTCGCTCTTCATCTTTGCAAGCTCAACATTATACGACCCTATATAAGCTATATTATACCCCTGCTAGGGTTGCGCAGTGGGGATGTACACAAGGGATAACATGCCCAAGATGTGATAGCCAGGAGGGAAATATAGTGCATATGTTTGCTGAATGTCCAACTGGATATCCCTGAAAAAGGGAATTGAAGAGTTTTTAGATAAATCATTGAATTATAAGTTAAAAATGACACATGAAGTAATATTGCTGGGATTGGATGGAACTGGTGAGGAATCACAGATGGTGAAATTTGTTTTTGTAGCCATGGCAGTATTCCGATTATGCATAGCCTCGGCATGGCGAGATAAGCTCTCCCCCACTATACAGCAATGGCTGGCAAGGCTGTTACACATATATAATATGGAAAAAGCATTTTACGCTAGGAAAGGGAAGAAGGGTAGAGCACTTGGTCTTCAAATATGGAAACCAATAGCAGATTGGAAGAATAGGGTTGCAGGAAATATAGAACCACTCTAGAGATGCTAGGAATTTTCTTCTTTATGATTTTTTGTCCTTTTATTAGGTCTTGATAATGTAACGGATATATAGAAATGTACTAGAAGGTTGGAAATTGGATAGTATTTTGCGTTCTTGGTGTTTTTTTTTCTTTTTGTTTTTGCTTTCCTTTTTTTTTTTCTATTTTCCTTTTTACTGTCTTATGTCCTGTGCAGAGGGGGGGGGGGGGGGGTTTAAGGGGAATAAATGTTGTAAAAAATCTTGAATAAAAATATAAAAAAAAAAAAAAAAAAGGAAATACCCTTCACCTCCTTGCCTCAGTGACTGGCAGGCGTCCATCTTGCAGACTGCACGTATGGACCTCGCTAGGTCTGGCAACCAGAGTAAAAGGGTTTTTTGGCATATGTTATCATGGGTGCAATGAAGTATCCGGGGATTTTTTTTGGGGGGGGGGGTTCCTTGGGTCCGATAATTACACTACTATGGTGTTTTGTATAGCCGTTGCCCGGTCCTAGCCCGGTCCTGTGTTGGCTGTTACTTCTACCAATGGTTACCGTTGACTAGGTAATCGGTGTTATATGCCTTTACGACGAAGCCCGCAACAGCTGAGGGATGGCTGGCCCCCCATTTAGTTTGTTCTCTATCCCTGCCGGTTTTAACAAACAGACAGCTGGTAGAAGGCTTGTTCGGTCTGGCATTTGACACCATGGTGGCAATGAGGACAAAAAAAAAATAATAATTCAACTCCACTAGTACCTTTACTTTGCGCAATTGAGAAACAGATTTTCCTGTGATGTCCATTAAAACTAATGTCTGTTGCCAGTTTAAATAAATCATACAAACATTTACTACATCATTTAAATTAACATATACTAAAATACAAAATCTATAAAATCTATTTTAAAAATTCAAACTAATGGAATATACACTTCATCAAATTGACGAAATAAACACCTCTTCTAAGTTATTGTGTTACTCCGTGGTAATATTTGGCCAGAGGAATAGTCTGACGTTTTGAGAGAGCCAATCATTTTACACATGAAATTTGTGTCTAATGTATAATGCGCATCATCAATGTGTTCCAGCAAGAAGACTGGGCCGCCGTAGTGCAGGAACAAATACTCAATTATTTCTGAACATCGAGAGAAAACGTTTTTCTCTCCGCTTCATTTTGCAACAACTGACCGGGGTCAGATTGCCATCACCAGGGTGACAGGGTCGTTCATTTCTGCATGATAACGCCATATATTTTTAGCACTTATTTCACGGCCAAGGAAAGTACGCTCTCCTTAGTCCTGGGTGATGTCCTTTTATTCCTGCGCCTTGCTATTTGCTCCGTTCTACTTCTTTTAGCAGTGTTTCCATATGCGTAGTTTACGCTGCCGCCATTTTGGTTGTCTTACTTCAGCATCATTACATTTGTTTTGTGAGTCTATTAAATTAGTGGCACTTTGGGTATTGATACATCTAAAAACTCTCAACCCGGTCCGTGCTACAAAAAAAGGATATTTAAATGCATTTTAAAAATATGATGAGTTCACATGTTTTATTGTTGAGGGATAAATAGGCTCTCCTGTGTTTTTTGCACACTTACGATTACACTATTTCTGTAAATAAAACAGTAAACGATCACACTCGGGCATTCAGGCATGAACTGAGGCTTTTCACACTTGCGATTGGCCTGTTTGAACTCACTTTGATATTTCTCTCTGCATTTGTAATTTCTGCACTCTGCGATTCATGCACTTTTCTGTTAATCGCGGCACTGTGCTGGTTCTTCACCTCCGCCACAGTAGGGTGACTTGTATTTGACCCTGAATCCCTCGCATGTGCATTTCCTAACTTTAAACGTGTCTTGCTGCCTCAACTGTTTCTGAAAAATAATGAAGCAAAATGTTCTCATTAATTTAAAGGTGGGATTTGTTTGATTGTTTTATCGCTTTCATTTTACTTTAGGTTTTGTTTGATTGCCTTATCTCATTCATTTAACTTTATCTGCATATTGTGCTCGACAGCCCTTTAGCGCATGACTCAAATCCAATTAAACCCTCGTAGTAAACAGATAGGAATGTGCACTAACAGGATTTAGCAATAGTAACGCACGTTATTAATTAGCATCCCGTACTCATTTATCCACCAATTTATGTTGGGACAGGATGTCTATATGTTGCTTACAACAGGGAAGAAAGAGTGCATTCCTTAGTGACTGCTCGTTCAGCACTTGATCCTACCCATCAACATTCTTGAGTGTACAGTATCTCAGAGTTAGAACATCACTCCTATGTGACATGGGTGTTTTAATAACTGAGCTGTACCATGTGTGTCCATCCCTGTTCAAGCTTGATCACGTATCTCGTACTGAAGTGTTACCACATCCCAAATGCCATACTTTCTCTGCCAGAGCAGCACATACAACCCAAGGCAGTGGTGGTAGTCGTCGATAAATAAGCAAATTGTCTGAGTTACTGGAAAGCATGGCTGTGAGTAGAACAGTGGCCTCCGAAGAAGGTGATGGAGATACAAATTGTATGTAGATCAGTATTCGGGCACATGATGTGAAGGGTGGATTTACATAGCTCATTTTACTGGCAGCAGCCCCTGTTCAGGGAGATAGACAAGACACTTGTCTCTATATTGTGAACCATTCATTTAAAAAAGTAAATAAGCTCCAACCCTTCCAGTTCCTATAAAACCACAAGAACTCAACAAACATCGTGTTTTTATTTCAACCCAGACTAGAAAATGCATACTCTGCATGCTAGAAAATATCTGTCTCTCATCAGGATCATTTGAGGAGAACTTCTTGTCCTCAGAATGACATGCTCTACCTCCATATATACAGAAAGCAAGAGCAAAGTTCTACTCAAAATAGTCAAACTGTCCACAAATCTACTCCAGCCCCCACGTCAACCTGCATTAAATTAAGAAAGCGGCCAACGTTGACAAGTTGTTCACCCTGAAAACTGAAGTTAAATGTAGCATCCTTAATGTCTCTGACTCACAAGACATACTCACCTCTGACAAGCCACTTCAGGATATCTCCATGTCATTTCTTCTTACGTCATAACCATTGTGATGTAACAAAGTTAGTTGTTTTATCAAAGCAAACATCTTCTGACTATGATAAACTCCTCAACACCTCCATCAAATCCCTCTATCACTCTGCTAACTCCATCAACCTTATGTTTGCTCCATCTTGACTGGAGCATTCCCAAGAGTTCTCAAAAACAAATGCTTCACCCTCTGAAAAAACCCAACTGGAACCTCAACAACCTCACAAACTATCAGCCTATCACTCACATTCCCTTTATAGAAAAACAATTTAAAACACAGAAGCCCAGGAGCTCCTAAATCGCAACACAAACTGCTGCATGTCTACCAATCTGGTGTCTGCCCTTGAGACAGTATGGAGAAAGTAGCCTTACAAGTCATCGGAGATGCACTGCAAATTAAAAACAAAGGAAACCTTTGCCTCCTAGTTCTCCTCTGCACTATTATTCCACATCGACACTCTCGGCACACTAACCGGCATATCTAACTGTGTCCTCCAGAGGATTGCCTCATGCCCTGTGTTGGGACGGAAAATTCCTCTGCATAGTGAGACATGTGTACCCCTACCCAGAGTGCCCAGATGTATTGTTGTCTGGATCCCTAATGCAGATTTGTTGTCATAGGCGAACAAGGATCATTCATTTGCGCCATGACATAGGCCTGTCTCATGGATTGTGGTCTTGTTGGACCAGGAGGTGCCTCAAAAGCGCTACCCTCATAGTGGTGGAAGGCTACTTCTTTCACCAGGAGTTAAACAGTGTAAGCACAGTGGTGGCAGCATACAGTGTAGTGATCAGTAGTAGTTAACAGGTCCTTTTTTAGGTCTCGCCTACGCAGCGCGCATGCGCTGCTTAGGAAAAAGACCTTTTAGCAATCGAATAGCCTTTTCAGCCACAAACGTGCACGCTTTGCATTGCTTTCAATGCAAAACGTGCACATTTGGCGATTCCCTTGCGGGAGCGAGCTTTCAGAACCATCTGTTAGTAATTAACAGATGGTTCCTGCTCGCTCCGCAAGGGAAACAGGCTCCGGACCCCTCCTCTCTCCCCTCCCCCTGATGCCTCCTTTCAGTGCGAGGCGCGCACGCTTGTTATTAATCTGCTATGAAACTATTCAGGACTAATAGTAACAGAAACCAACACTGGCTATGTCCACCATTGCTGGCATGGAGAGGGAGAACACATATTGAACAATCAAATGCTGTCCTTAGATTTAGGAAACTACAGCCTTTGTTTGGACTCTCAAACTCCGCACACCACGGAGACATCGGAGGTTATTGATTTAATTAGCAAATTCCTTGAGTCAGTCTACTACTCACGCAATTCTCGGTTACTGATCGTTTTACTCACCGGCGTTTCTCCGTAATTTGAGCATTTCCGGGTGGCAAGGCAGCCAATGTCGTGGCTGCACATATTCTGGGAGTTGTCAGAAACAAGGGGTACTCAAGAAGGAAAAGGTGACTTTGGATTGGAGCCTTTTGGGGCTCCATGGCCAATCCTAGTGTGCTGCACAGAATTCTGAGGTTCTCATTGGATGTCGGGTCCACACTTGTTTTCGGCAGCATGTAATTGTAAACATTGTCCGATCCGACCTGCAGGAGTGGGTTAGGCGTTCGTATTTTATAATGGGCTGGCCAGAAACTTTAAGTGAAGTTGCGGATGGATTTGGTTAGTAGCACCAGCTCAGGACATGGCAGATCTTGCTTTTGCCAACTATAAGATTCTGGTAGGGAGGCTATCAGGCAGTGGTCGAAGTGTCAGTGAGCGTGGGGGCAGGATCAAAGGCTTGACTAAAATCACCGAAATATTCCATAAAAGATTTTGTTAGTCTTTCACCTTTGGGTTAACTGCTTATAAAATAGCACACACTCTAAATAAAAAAAAAAAAATACAATGAAAACAATGAGTGAGAGATGCACTATTTCATGTTACCAGGTTCCACGCATCAGGGGTTAGACTAGCGCATTTTAGTGCTGGTGTTCCCATTAATGCACTAAAACGGATAGTCATGCAATATACTGCCCCTCTATGAGAGTGCATTCAGTGAACCAGCACTCTAAAATTGGCTTTTAGCTCTTAACCTTCTCCAACACTGCTGCCCGAAAAATTCAGTCAGGAGTCAAAATCCTATGATAATGTACATTAATACAAGGGGAGCCTCAAGGCCCCTGCAACCCCAGCCAGCTCCTCACCTCCTGCAGGAACCGGCATTGCTCTCCCACAAAGGGAGTTCCTTGAAATGCATGTCTGCAGGATTGGAAAGTGATGAAACCTCAGGTTCCAGTGGGCGAGGGCACTTTGACTGCTCCCGCCCACTGGAACCGGAGTGTTTGCTTTGGCAGGAGCTGTCAAAGCTCCCACCAAGCAAAAATAAAACAGCATGAGCAGGCCCTAGGGTGTGGCAGACCCTGGGCCATTATTGGCACCAGAAGGGGGCCACGTGGCCCCCTCCTTTGATTGAAGCCAGATGGTGGTCCCCAGGACTTTTAATGGACCAGAAGTGGGGGCATGCCCCCCACTTCTATTTATTTAAAAGGCCCCAGGGAGGTGATGGTCCCGGGGCATCAAACAGCCCCAGGTGGGTGGTCTGTGAGTCCCCCCTCCTTTTAAAAAAATAAAATGATGGTCCCCGGGGCTCACTTGATTCCATGAAGGAGTCTCTGCACGGCCACCTTACTATATTAATAGTAGAGCCACTTGGAGGTGGTGGTCCCCAGCGCTAATAAGACCCTAGGATGGGGTTCCTTGCGCACCCTCCTTTTCTTTATTTTAATGCTTGCATGCCCCCGGGCCCTCGCTCACCCAGGGGCTATAGTGTAAACAAACACTGGAGACTGAGCTTTTTTTTTGTTCAATTTTGGTGCAAATTCGTGGATTCACCCACAAATTTGTGGCAAAATTGGAGAATTTTTTTTTTGTAACACCTAGGTGGTCAGGGTGTTCCTACCCTTCCCGCTTTTTATTTATTTTAAATTTATTTGGTGGGACTCTACTGTAGCAGAGTCCCACGTTGGCTGCCAACACTTCCTGGTTGAAGTTTTGGCAGCCAAGCAGATTTCAGCACAGGGACTGTCAGATCTGCTCACTGTTGGTCTCCTGTTGTCCTGCCCGTTTTGTCATTCTGTGCCCCTGATCTCTGTTGCCTCGTTTTCTTGTGTGCCCTGTGCCCCCTCCCCACATTTTCATTCTGTGCCCCTGATCTCTGTTACCTCGTTTTCTTGTGTGCCCTGTGCCCCCTCTCCCCGTTTTATCATTCTGTGCCCCCGTTCACTGTGTGCGCCTTGTTCTTCGTTGCCCTTGTGCCCCATTCCCCGCCTCCCTCCGTACCACCATCTCGTTCGCGTCAGCCGCCTTCCCCGAGAGCCGGAAGCACGCAGAAATCAACGCCCTGCTGAAGAAACCCACAGCGGACCCCAAAGACCTCAAGAACTTCCGCCCCATCTATCTTCTGCCCTTCCCGGCCAAAGTCATCGAGAAGACCGTCAATAAACAGCTGACTGCTTTCCTCGAGGCAAACAACTCACTCGACCCATCCCAGTCCGGATCCCGAGCCAACCACAGCACCGAGACTGCCCTCATAGCAGCCACCGACGACATCAGGACCCTGATGGACAATGGAGAAACAACCGCCCTCATCCTCCTGGACCTCTCGTCAGCCTTCGATACCGTATGCCATCGCACCCTAATAACCCGCCTTTACAACACTGGGATCCAAGGAAAGGCCCTGGACTGGATCACCTTGTTCCTCTCCGACAGAACCCAGAGAGTCCGCCTCCCTCCCTTCCGCTCAGAAGCCACCGAGATCATCTGCGGCGTACCCCAAGGCTCCTCGCTCAGCCCGACCCACTTCAATATCTACTTGAGCCCCCTCGCCGCCATCACACGCAAACACAACATCAACATCATCTCCTACGCCGACGACACCCAGCTGATACTCTCCCTCACCAAAGACCCAGCCACCGCCAAAACCAACCTACAGAAAGGAATAAAAGACGTCGCAGAATGGATGAAGCTCAGCCGCCTGAAGCTGTACTTAGACAAGACGGACGTCCTCATCCTCGAACAATCCCCATCCGCCTGGGACGACTCCTGGTGGCCCCCAGCTCTGGGCTCCGCGCCGACAC
Organism: Lissotriton helveticus; assembly: GCF_964261635.1. NCBI lineage: Eukaryota > Metazoa > Chordata > Amphibia > Caudata > Salamandridae > Lissotriton > Lissotriton helveticus. The sequence goes on from NC_136067.1 coordinate 836,210,238, forward strand.
CCACGGACCACGCACGCAACCTGGGATTCATCCTGGACTCCTCCCTCACGATGACCAAGCAAGTCAATGCCGTCTCGTCATCATGTTTCAACACCCTGCGCATGCTCCGAAAGATCTTCCGGTGGATCCCCACCGAAACCAGAAAGACGGTCACCCAGGCCCTTGTCACCAGCTGACTGGACTACGGAAACGCCCTATACGCAGGAACCACCCCCAAACTACAGAAACGACTACAACGCATACAGAACGCCTCCGCACGACTCATCCTCGCCACAGCCACATATCCGCCCACCTTAGAAACCTGCACTGGCTCCCCGTCAACAAGAGGATCACATTCAGGCTCCTCACCCACGCACACAAAACGCTCCACGACATAGGCCCCGAATACCTCAACAACCGCCTCTCGTTCTACACTCCCGCCCGCTCCGCTCCGCCAGCCTCGCCCTCGTTCCACGGATTCGCAGAATCACCGCCGGACGAAGATCATTCTCCTACCTGACAGCCAAAACATGGAACTCCCTCCCCGCACACCTACGAATGACCCAGGACCACCTCACCTTCAGGAAACACCTCAAGACCTGGCTTTTCAAGCAGTAGCAGCACCCCCCCCCCCTCTCAGCGCCTTGAGACCTTCACAGGTGAGTAGCGCGCTCTATAAATGTTTCTGATTGATTAATTGATTGATCTGCACCTCCAGATATACAAATTTGGATTTCGGTTAATATCTCTAAAACTACTGAACGGATTTACACCAAACTTCTCAAAGGCACAGACAATACTCTGATATTGGGTGCTCAAATACCCAAGACTGCCAGTTGATAAAATGAACCCCTACATTTAAGGCTTCTCCATTTAAATAACTCTCAGGTGCAAAAAGGCAGAAGATCCATAAAAGACACACCAACTGATGCACAAGTTAGCTCCATGACGGTTGCTATTGTTTAATGCACCAGGACACCAAATATTTGCCCTATCCTCTCAGCACCCTAGGGTGACAGATACACAGAAAGCCACACTTTCCCAATAACATACATAAAATATATATGCCAAGCCGTTACCATTGTCTGTGCCATTATTTTGAACAGTCTTAAGTCAATCAATATTCCTCTGAGACTTCAATCTACACTGGAAAGACCCAAGGGACCCTGCAGTGAACATCCTCAAAACCTTCCAAGAAGACCTCCGCCTGATCCAAATCTGTGACAACCCCTTTCACATCTTGGATGCGATCCTGGATTTAATCATTTCTAAGCCCAATTCCATTCAACTGGAATTAATCGTTCCGCATCATAGAATCTTGGATTACAAATATAACTCAACTAAGAAACCCAGACACTGGAAAAGGCCATGGGAAATGCAAATCTGAATTAAATGCTATCCCTTTGCAGTAATAACCTGCCTCCTATCGACATGTCTGTGGTCCTTGCCCTCACTGATCATTACAAAAATTCCATGTTGAACATTCTAGATGCAATTTCCTCCTTATAACTTAAAAGAATGTCTACAAAAGATTCCCAACCATGGTTTAATGGTAGTTGAAATACAGATATATGCAATCTGAGATTAGCTGATCATTGCTGGAGATGCTATCCGTTCCTCAAACACCTTAAGTTCCTGAGATTGAGGAGGAGCATTTACAATAAAAGCATCTGACGTGCGAATGCAAATTTCTTCAGAATCCAACTAGATAAAGCCAGAAATTGCCCACAAAACTGTTCAAATTGATGTAACTACAATCCAATAATCACCCCATCCTTTCCCTAATGGTGTTCAGTCCTCAGCCAAACTGTGAGGATTGTGCCTCTTCCTTGCTTGAAAAGGTGAATAAGATTTAAACTGATCATCGGACAGGAATGAACCAATTCACAGTCTTACCCCTTATCAACCCCTGCCCCCTGAGCCTCTTCTTCTCCTAAGACGCCCCCCCCCAAAAACAGCACCTCCTGGAGCCAATGCAAAACCTTTGACTAAATCACCATACTCAATATTGTTACAGCACTGAAACCGTCAAACCGCTTCAGTGACCCTCTGCCACTGAATTTCTTCAATGAGATGAAGATGTCAATACTCTCACTGTGGACCAAGATAGCAAATGCCTCCCTGCTGCAAGGCATGATTCCTGATTGCCTAAAGACTGGACAGGTTATCCCTATTCTAAAAATTAACCACTGCAGATCACGAGAACCTCAATAACTTCCATCCAATCACTTACATTCCAACTTTGGCGAAGCTCCTCAAGAGAAATGTTTCCATCTCGAACTATGTAACCACGTAGAGCAAATTTATCTCCTAGACCATTTCCAATCTGGTTTCCATCACTGTCTCAGCACTGAAATGCCCCTTACACACATAGTTGATGACGCGTTAAAAATGCTAAATCAGAACTAATCTTGCCTTCTAATCCTCCTCGACCTCTTGTCAGCTTTTGATACTGTCAAACATGACAACTTCCTAGACATAGTGGAACACAGTATGGGACTATCTGGACCAGTGTTAAACTGGTTCACCTTGTTTCTCCACAACAGAATGCAAAGAATTAAGGTCAATCAGTCCCTATCCAATTCCACTCTGATAACTCTAGGGTCCCACAGAGGTCCTCGTTCTCACCCAGTCTCTTCAACCTGTTCATGGAGCCTTAACTGAAATTCTCAAATCATCTAACATCCACTATAACTGAAATTCTCAAATCATCTGACATCCACTATCACATCTATGCTGAGGACACCCATTTGTACCTGAAAATATCTTCCCCTGATATCAGGTCTCAACATCTCTACACAAAACCCAATATTGGCTGACCTCCAACCACCTCAAACTAAACTTTCTCAAAATGTAATTCCTCCTAATCGCACCACCCAAGCAACCTCCAATTATTGAAGAGTATATAAAAAAACTAACAGCTCTTAATTGTGTGCCACTCATCATAGAGTCCATGAGATCACTGGGAATAATGCTAGATAAGAACTTGAAAATGCAGGAACACATCAGCTCAGCCACCAAAAGGAGCGAACTTCCAAATGACCATTCTAAGAAAAATAAAACCCTTCCTAGCCCCCTGATGATTTTAATTTTGCTGTTCAAGCCCCAGTCCTTTCTAGGTTGGATTATGGGAGTGCAACCCTTTCTGGTTTACCTAGCTATAACTTGGCTCCCCTAAGGGCCTCTCGTAACTCAGCTGCAAGGCTCATCACAGGAGCCAAAAGAAACAACCATATCTCTCCTAATTGATCCAAAAGTAACAACCACATCTCTCCTCATTGATCCAAAAGAACCAACCACACCTCTTCCTAAACTTGCTTCCATATAAGGCTAGGATCCAATTAAATATTGCCTGCATGGCCCACGAAGCCTTACACTTCAACACCCCACTGTACGTTGTGTAAAAACTGGAACTATCTGGGGGCTGCAGGTCCTCCAGGAGCTACAGCCCTTTGACGATGAAACCCAAAAGATTTCATAGAAAGAGAACTTACAACCGTGCCTTCTCAGGTATTGACCTGAGAATTTGGAACTCCCTGCCTCCTGAAACTAGACTGAATCCTTGAACTGCGTCTTTCAAAAAAGAAGTGAAAGTCCTACTGATGAATACTTTTCTAAACTAAAATTCATTAATTCTCTCTTTGATCTATGTATCCCCTTCACCCATGTATTTTTTCTTTTTATCTACGATCTCGCATACTGACTTGTCAGCCTTGCTCAGGTCTCCCTCCCCAGCTTGGGGGTTGTGACATCCTTTACCGTTCTTGAGCATTTTGTTGTATTGCCTCACCCATGTATTTTACTTCTTATTTATGCTCTTGTATATCCAGTTCTTGGCTTTGCTCTGTATGAGTCTACCTCCCCCAGCTTGCCGTTGTGACTTTTGTATCACTCTTGCACATGTTGTTTGGCCCTGCATGTTCTCTCCCTCACCATTTGTAAAGCGCTCTGATACCCTCCTGGGTCATGCTCACGCTTTATGAAACTCTGTAAATAATAAAAGAAATCCTTTGAATTATATTTGGAATTTTTGTAGCCTGCTGCTACCCAGGTATCCAGTGTTGTAGCGCTAATTAGAAGAAATCAGGTGTAAATTAGCTACAAACAGATTTTAAGTTGTTTGTGGAATTTTGCCAGGCTACTGATGGCTATGAGAAATGTGGGTATAGAGTTCCAAGCTCTGTCAGTGATAACTTAGCAAACTAAAGTATGATGTTTTAAAGGCATTCTGGGTCCAAAAATCAAAACCTTTTAAGAAATATGTAGGGTTGCTAGGTTTGCCTACTTGCTGGTTGACTCTTGGCCCAAAAAACACAGCTAGCCACATCACGAGAAAGATTGAAATTTCAAGGAAAATCTTGGTGTCTCCGTGTTACATTTCACAGTCTTTTCTTTCGTGGTTAATGGGCCAACCCACACACAGGTATGGTATTTTTATTGAGAGAAGTGTATGAACTTACAGACTAGTAAACATTGAATGTCTTTCTATTTTTGCTTTCCAAATGTAAGTCGGCGTGCAAAAACAAACACATTTGCAAAACACCTTCTGAATCGCACCTTCTGAATCACATATGTTGGGGAAAAGTAAGGAGAGGTTGAAGGATGGACAGGCTATTACAAAAACCCACCCACAAAAGAGTAAGCATGTTGCTATTCACAAATTACACTCCTAAGGTTACTACAGCCATAAAGGTGACAAATTAGTGGTAAATGTTCTCCTGCCCGGCTTGGAATCAGTCAGCACCACACGTAGCCACTCAAAGGTACTAAAATACACACCCATAGAAAATAATGAAAGCAGGGGTTTAAAATAACACCCCATAGAAACTAATGTTAAATGAAAGAATTTATATATGGAGATTATATATATATTTATATAAATACATATACTTGTATGTATAATATTACATTATATATTGTATAATGTTGAACATTATATGTAATTAATAAATAATTACTTTGTTATAAAATATAATAAACTATATAATAATATAAACTTAATTGAAAGTTTAAATTCAATTATTTTGAACTTCACTCAGTCATCCTTTCCAAATTTTATTGGGGCATCCCATTTCTTCTTATATAATCTTTTCTTGCTCACAACTTATGTCTATTTCGGTTTCCCAGTTTTTTTACCGTAGGAGGCAATGCGGATCCCCATTTACGTGTAACTTCTCTCTTGGCTAGGACGAACCCTAAGTTAATATACACTGATGCGAGGTTGCATCAGATCCACTCCATTTCCCTAACAATATCAATGAGGCCTCTATAGTAATCCTAATATCAGTAGCGCATTCCAGTCTATGGGTCACGCCCTCTCAGATTTCACCCAGTACCGGGCACTCCTGGATCGTATGAACAAATGTACCCCTCTGCTCACACCCTCTCAAGCAGCCATCCAAGACTTTTCTTAATTTTCATAGGAGAACTCTAGTCTAATAGACCCTGTGCAGGATCTTTAGTTGGATCAGTCTGTACTGAGCCTTGATCGCTACCTGTATGGGGAATTGCAATTCCTCCCCCATACCTCATCCTCTAAATTGCCAACATCTCCATGCCATCTTTCCCGCAAATGTTCGAGTTCTCTATATGTATTCCTGATCAGGGTGAGTGAGGGAAATTACTTTAAATAGCATTGGTCCCTCCAGTAATCTCTTCTTCAACAGTGAATCTTCCATAACTTGCTTTTCTGACAATATCCTAGCTTGTAGCGCATGTCTCAGGTGGACGTATTTAAATATCTAAGAGTGTGGCATCTCGCATTCTGTTTGAAGATAAGTAAACAGCACCACTCAATTGGCATCCCATACATCCAGCAGCGTACTAAACCCTATCATGTCCCACCTGCGGAAGCCTTCCAGGCCAGAAACTTCTCACAGTCAGGTGTCTAACCACAATGGGGTCCTGGGCGTGAGGCGCCCTTGCCAATCCATCTCTCTATGAAGTTTATTCCATAGATCTACTACCATTTTAGTCAGGGGGGGTTATTCTCTGCCAGCTTCCCACCATAAAGAAAATGCAGATAGCCAATATCTCCTAACATCTCTCTGTCCAGTTGAGACGCTGAGTTGTCTGACTGTGCATATGCCCAGCCATTGATCACACTTACTGGTGCGGCTTTTGGTGCGCCATGTTGTTTCAGGGATCTGCGCCGATCGAGGGCTGGCTGCCAGGCTTTTCCTTTGTGCTGTCGGCCACATTGGCTTTTCTGTGGGCGAGCACCACCTTCTCCCACCTGGTCAGTGAGTAATGGCTCACTAAACCAGGCTGTTTCAGGATAAATGACCTCACTGCGGCCGTGACTTGCCAGAGCTAGGCAGTTATGCCCCTGCCTCCATGCTCTGCAGGTAGTGCCCCTGAATGCATAACTTTTAACAACATTTACTATATAGTAACTAACAATAAAAATGTTACAGCAGGTGGGATTTTTTAACTCTTTAAGAAATATTATTTAAATTAAATGAGTATATTAAAATAATTAATTATTTAATACATATTTATTTTGATGTGCTGTAATATTTTATTTGATAATTAATATTGAAAATTATTTGACACATATTAAAATATTTTTTTAAAGAATAATAAAGTTCAGTCATTTTTCTTATACTTTCCCATAGGAAGATCTCTGCATACATGTGAAAAGTTACTAGTAGTAACTTTACGTGTATACATTTACTCTCCAATGAAGACTAGGAAATAGTGAATAGCACAAAAGTGTAGCTTTCCACCTGATTTTAAGAGTACATTTACACATAAGTAAATCTGCATGTGTTATTGTACCTTTGTGAATAAAGCCCACGGCATCTCTGTGAACGGCGGTGCTGACAGACTTAATGATATAGCGGTTCTTTAGATCAGCCATCGAGGTAAAAAAAAACTGATGAAAACATTGTCATTTATTGCTGTTTTTTCACACTTTCATTCATTAGTTTCAACAACTATTTTTTTTTAGGAAGACCATCAGTGTAATGACCTGTTACTGAATTCCGAATATTGTCTACTTTTCAGAAAATGTGCAGCTTTCATCTGTGGCTTTCACGCCGCTTACCCCCACAAATTGCAAGCAGAATCTGCAAAAATAGGAACTATTCACAGCCACTTAAAAAACTGCAAAAATGGTGGTCAAAAAAAGATTTTGTTAGAACTCTGCTTGTTGCTGAAAGCAGAGATGATGTTGAGCTTAGCAAAGCTTATCTTTTGTTGATAATATTTTTAGAAATAAAACGCATCTTCTCAGTTCTGTCCAGGGGACTCCATTAACCATGGGTTTCCTTTAGAATCACCAATATATGAGAAAATTGGACGCAAATTTTGCTTACATGCCTTTTGTTGAAAAAATTATGAAGGGCTAAGCGTGAACTACTCCAAATATTATAAAAAGAATTCCGGAATATGACAGAAAAGACTTAGTACATAAGGGTTACATTGAGATATTGAGATTGACTGAAACTGAGATTGCTTTGTAACCAAAGATTAGTTGTGTATCAACTGCATAAGCATAATAGTGCAAATTAAAATACTGAATGAGGGCCGCAGGAGGCGAAACACTCAGAGTAAATTGGGTGGGCTAAAAGATGAGCCCTGAGGAACTCCGCAGTGGACAGCTTTGAATGAAGATTGGAAGAGAGGCATGGTGACACCCTAAAAGCAATGAATTAGACAGATTATACATCTTTGAAGGGTATGAACAAGATGAATTTCACAAAACTTATCCAAAATCTGCAACAAGGTTCTCACATTGTTAGTGACCAAGAGAGCAAAATTGCTTTAAAAGTGGAAGAGACTAAGTTTGCATATTAAAAACACATTCTTAAATGGATGCTAACATAATACTGAAAGGCGTTTCTTCCACATCTGACCAAAACTCTGAACAACATAGGAAATAATTGAGCAGATTTGAATGACAAATAGTTAGAAACCAAAGCTTGAAAAAACCAGAGGGGGCGTGGCTTCGCCGGCTGCAAGATGGCCTCAATTTAAGTGGGCTCTGCCGGCCAAGCTCAATATCCGACAGAATCCTGTAAACGACGGCTATTTTACTATGTAGAACCAGCATACCCCGTCTCGCTCTTACCTGTAGCATCGCCCGGTGCTGCTCCTGTTCCCCGGAGTCTCTCGAGGGCTGAGAGCTGCTGGCTGCCTCTGGCGCTGGGCCTGCACCTCGCGGGTCGGCGAGGCCCTGCCCTTCTCCCTCGGCTGGCTGGGCTGGGCTGCCTAGGGCTCCGTGCCGCCTGAGTGACAACGGAGGATCCTGGACTGACTCCACCCGGTGAGTGCCATCGCCGCCAGGGCCTTCTGTGGCGGGGTTGGGGGCCACGAGTTGAACCGCAGGGCCTGGGCCTAGTGTGAATTTGGCCCCATTTTCTGCTCCCGCTCCCTCTGGTGCCTTCTCCGTGTGCCCGGGTCCGGTGACGGGAGCGGTGTGCCCCCGTGCCTCCCCGCCACGACCGACCCAAATTTATTTATTTTGAAGCTTATAAAGCGCGCGGCTACCCCCGACGGGGGTGTCCCAGCGCTGCAGACTGCAGGCTAGAGATATAAGGGAGGCACTTAGAGGCTAGTGAACAACCAGGTTTTCAATTTACTACGGAACACTGATTCAGAGGAGATAAACCTAAGATCCAATGGGAGGCTGTTCCAAAGCTTAGCGGTCATTACGCCGAATGCTCTGCCACCCATTCTGGATCGGCGAAAGCGTGGGGTAACCAGAAGGCGCAAATTGTTCGACCTCAGAGATCTGATAGACTGGGACAATTTAAGCCTATTTCTTAGATATCCCGGGCCCAGCCCGTTGAGGGCCCTGAAGGCAAAAATCAGAGCCTTGAACTGGATGCGACGGGCAATAGGAAGCCAATGTAGCTTCCTTAGATAAGATGCGACCGAGTGGCGATAGGGAATATTACCAATCAGTCTAGCCGCCGCATTCTGTACAATCTGCAGGCGTTCAATTTGGTACAAGGGGGCGCCTACATAGAGACTGTTGGCGTAATCTAAGTGTGAGGTGATCAGGGTATGTATGATGGTTCTGCGGGAATCCAGCGGGAGGTAGGGAAAGATCTTCCTAATCATGCGCAGTTTGCCGAAACAAGCAAAGTGACCTTATTAATTTGCGATTTGCAGGAAAGTGCATTGTCAAATTGAAAACCCAAATTTCGGACTGTTTGGACTGGGACTGGGGGAGGATCAAGCTCAGTCGGCCACCACAGAGGGGTAGGCAGAGGGGTTTTCTGATTAAAAAATAAGACCTCCGTCTTATCCGTGTTTAGCTTAAGATGATTAACGGTCATCCAGGAGCAAATATTGCTGAGACAATGGCGAAAATTTGTGAAGTTAATGTCAGAGTGATCTCTAAATGAAAACACAAGCTGAGTATCATCAGCATAGGAGATCACTCTGACCCCCTAGGATTCCACCACTTTCGCCAGAGGTGCAAGATAAACATTAAAAAACAGAGGGCTCAAAGCAGAGCCCTGTGGCACACCACAAAGTAGGGGTTTACCTTCTAATTCAAAAGGTCGGAGAAAGACCTTCTGAGTCCGGCCTTTAAGAAAGGATCTGATCCAGGTCAATACAGAGCCTCCAATTCCAATCTGGCCCAGACGATCCAACAATATCTCATGAGATATCGTGTCGAAAGCGGCGGATAGGTCGAGGAGGACCAACATGGCCTCCTCGCCCCTATCCACACACTCACGGATCGTCTCCGACACCTCTAGAAGAGCGGTCTCTGTGCTAAAACCAGCTCTAAAACCAGACTGCGAATCATGCATAAGTTGATTAGCTTCTAAGTAATCTGCCAATTGTTTCTGGACAGCCATTTCCAGGATTTTAGCAGGTTTAGGAAGGAGAGAAATCGGACGATAATTACTAAATTGCGAAGGGTCAGCGTCCGCTTTCTTCATAATTGGGACTAGCATGGCTTGTTTCCAAGCAGTCGGGAATTGGCCAATGCGTAACGAGGTGTTCCAAATAGTAAGAAGTGGGCTAATCAGTGAAGGAGCAAGATTGCCCATCACCTTAGCAGGGACGGGATCTAGAGGAGACCCAGATTTACATTGGGCAAACAATCTAGAAGCAGTCTCAGTAGTAAGCTCTTTGAAGGAAGTAAATGACCATTTCTGTAAGTCAAGGTCATTAGGAGTGGGGGAAGCCCTAACAGGAGTAAATAAAGAAGACATTTTAGTAATTTTTTCCTGAAAGGAATCAGAGAGGCCATTACATAAGACCTGACTGGGTGTACTCTGAGCCACCATGGCTGGGGGATTAACAAAATCCTTTACGATTTTAAAGAGGGTTTTAGCTGAGTTATCTGCATTCTTGATTTGTTGGGCAAAGAAATCCCTCATAGTGGACCGTTTTAATTTTTGAATTTTTTTTTGAGCTGTCTTATAAATAATTTTTGACTCAGAATCATATGTTAGCCGCCATTTGCGTTCCAACTTTTTACAACGGCTCTTTTCCTCGCGTAAAGCCGGGGAGAACCAAGGTGCAGATGGCCGAGATCTAGCGGAGGCAATAGGTTGTAATGGAGCAATAGCATCAATGGCAAGCAGAAGGGAGGAATTAAATTTAGCCACTTCTTTATTAAGGTCATTCGATGAAGATTCTAACTGATAGGAAAAGATGGGGTCCAAGGCAGCACATGTTACTTTATGCCATTTTCTCCCACACTCCCTGCTAAGTGCTGAAGAGCTAGGTACTAGAGGTAAAGTTAGATCAAACGGAAGGAAGTAATGATCTGACCATGTGAGGGGAAGTGAGGGATGAATTATGATCCCAGGATGATTTGTAAATATCAAATCAAGGGTATGGCCCGCTATGTGGGTAGGGCCCTGAACTAGTTGAATCAAGTTCAAGCCCTGCATGGTCTCTAACAAATGGGTAGCTTGTGTGCATAAGGAGTTTTCAACATGGAGATTAAAGTCACCTAGCACAATGAAGTGCGTATGTCTGAGGGAGAGATCCGCTATCATATGTAACAGTGCCGCTAATGAAGAGGTTAGTGAGTTGGGGGGATTGTATACTAATGTGGAAAAGTAAATTTTGCCATGTTCTGTGTCCCTACGTGTTCCCCATCTTATGTTATATGTGCATGATTAATATGCATATGTATTCCCCATGATCGATTAAAGATGCAATTACAGTTGTGTCCAACTCTAGTATGCCAGTTCCCAGTTTTCGTGAATACAACGAATATCAGGCCTATGTAAAGCTACGTTGCCACGTTTCACAGTGTGCACGTTATTTCATTGTAAAGTCCCCGTTTCTAGGCCTCAAAAGGGCCCGGACTCAGATTCAGCTCCTGTCTTCTGAACCCTCGCTGAGGAGCGATACAGCCCCCACCTGTATCCCTGACCCTTCACTTACTTCCTGCCTCACAGTGCCCGGCTCGTCCTGGCTCTGCCTGCCAGTCTGCCAAGAGTATGTTATGATTCTAGTTATCAGTCCAGCCCTCCTTCTCTGCATTCCTAAGCTACTGAATCGCATCAATAGTTTCAGTCATCGTCTAGCCTTTACGTCTCCATGTAAGAGAAATACTGTATTTATGGTCATTTAATATTCCTCAACACACACTACATGTAGAATAATGCATGCACCAGTCTTAGTGTCTGTTAGCCTTTGCCCTGATAACTTTTGGATTCTATCAACATGTTCTCTAAACATCAGATACTAGATAGTGTTTAGGTACATGTCGCTCTGACTCTCCAGACTTTTGTCTCTCCTTCTAGCTCAGAAGTCATAGCCCCCAGCTTCTCCCTAGTAACACGTCATTGCCAGCTTGCGCGCACCACTAGGTTAGAGGTCCCGGCTCCTTAGGTAGCCCCCTCCATGTTTCCGCCCCATTTGTGACATATTCCGTTACGTTTACATCACATGTCTATGTATACGCCCTGTTCACGCCTCTTGTTACACCTCCTTTCTGCCTTATCTCTCGCGACTGTTACAGGCCCCACCCACTGTTACGCCTACTGTATGTACTGTAATGTATTTTGTTTAACTATATATGCTTGTGCACTGTTATTAAAAGTTGCTAGCCATCCTAGATCTTGCCCGTGCAGGTTGTCCTGTTCCTGTCCTTATGCTGTATTAAACCTGCAAACTCCTACTACCTCGAATCTTGACTCTTATTTATTGAGCTATCTGTTATTGTTATGTCCAGTCAAAAATAGAGGTATTATTTATTTATTTACCACATAATGGCGCCCGAATAGGGACTTGCCCTTTCCCCACGCGCCGGAGAAGCCACGCAAGCCCCCTGATCCTCTGCAGTCGTGACGGAACCATCCTGCGCAGTGGCAGATATTTCTGCTTCAAGTATCCCTCAGGCCCACGGAGGAGACGGAGGTTGCGGTCCAGCATCCAGACGAGGCGGTGGAGGAACGCGGCGAGTCCCGACCAGAGCCCAAGCCGAGAGTCCAAGGTCCGAGGTATCCGGAGGCCCACCCGTAACTGAAGTCCGAAGTTCGTCCGTCCGTCGTCGTAGCAGTCCAGTCCAGTCCGAGGCCTTCCGTTCTTGCTGCCCGGTGAGTACCGTTGCTGGGGTAGTATCTAGACAGGGTCAATTGCATTGTCTCTGGTCCGTGGGTTTGGGTACACAGATCCAACACGAAGTGTCCACTTAGGTGGATGCGGGTCCTGAAGTGTCTCTTTATGAGACCGGTAAGTTTCGTACTGTTTTAGCAGTGCATCTAGTTTCTGTTCTAGTCTGTTCTGTTCTCGAGAAATTCATGTATTCTGTTTTCAGTATTCCAGGTGGAATTTTGTCCGAACTGTTATTTTAAATGTCATTCATGTATGTCAATGTCGTGGTATGAAAGTGGTGTAATTATCGTGTTCATTGTGTATTGTATTGTGTCTAGACTCCAGCCCAGTCATGCCTTTGTTTTCTAAATTACGTCAGTTAAGAACTAGGAAAGGTCTGTTAGAAGAAGCAGTTCCTGTCCCGCCTAGGGACAGTCCAGGTCATTTTATGTATCAGAAGCATGGCATAAGTGCCATATTATATCTAGATTTATGGGTGGAGTACACCAAACAGTTAGAAGAAAAGTACAGATGGCCCGTATCGGGTACATGGGATGCCGAGTGCATCATGCGAGTAGAAGAAGTATTATGGAAAAAGAAAGCCAGACAGTCACAGAAAGATGCCATCGAGTTATGGCGCAAAGAATCTCATAAAAGAACCGAAAAAGAAATCAGAAAGTCAGAATTAAGTAGAGAATCCTTAGAAAGAGCCCAAGAAAGGGAACTAATCGAGATAGGTGGACGAGTTAAAACCGAACAGTCAGACAGACAGAGAAATGCCCTTATTAAGGGTATGTATCCTCTTCTTGCCGAGGGCTCGCCAAAAGCAACCCCGGAAGCATCCAGTAATCTTCCGCCACCCTTAGTTCCGACCAAGCTACGTCACAAACCGACCGCAGCTGATATTTTTCTCTCGTCCTATTTGGACGACACAGTCCCAGAATATGCAAATCCTGTTCCACCAGCTCCTGTAAATAATGTAATTCATGGTCCTCCAGCCACCGGGGCACCTGTTACAACACCTGTTACGGTACCCCCGGTCCAGCCCGTAGTACAAATTCCCGCCACATCAGTCACTCTGCCAGCTCGAAGAGTATCAGTCGACGATTCCAGTTTAGGGGCCGCGGGAGGAGGTCCTCCTGGTACCCCGCCGCTAAGTAGACGTCTAGGGGCAGTCGAGTTACATGAACGTGCGTTACAGCGTACGCCCAAATATAAGTCTATTGCAGAGATCAGACGAGCTCTTACTGAATGCGGTTATGATCCAGTTCCAGGCGAGGATAGTATGGTTATATATTCCGTACGTATAAGGCAGGTGTCTGAGTATTTGGTCACCCTACCGAATATGAAAGAAGATCTAGACAGAATGTATCGTTTCATTCGTACAGGACAAGATCCAGAAAGTATTGGTGAAGTCATGTCTCTCAGGAAATCTGAGATCCAGTTCATGTTATTAAAGTTTCTGATCAATTGTTTAATTAGGGAACAAGATTCCCCGACTAAAGATCCAACCGAAATGAGAATTCTGACAAAGTGGAGTGATAATATAGCCGAGGGTAAGCACAAGACACTCAATAGTATAGAGAGTATGTACAAGAAAATACGTAAAGAAATAATAAGGTTACACGAACAACGCAAAGAAGCACAAGTAAGCGAGAAAGAAAATGACTCTTCTACTGACGAGGTAGACGACGAGAATACCGCCAGAATAGCGTATGTAGGTAAATCTAGATTTCCAGACCGACGGTCACGCCTAGAACACAAGAAAGTCTTCCATCTTCCAGCACCGGAACAAGGCTCTCTAGAACAAGTATTTCAAGCTACCGATCAAATTCTGAAATCACGAATCGGTTATAGTGAGTTAAGTACTATGCATGAACAAGAACTAGCCCGATCAGCAGTCCGATGGATTACTGATTCTACCACTTTTCCAGACGAAATAGTGGCACTTTTGTTTCTGAAATTGCCCCCAGCCGAGCAGCGACTGGTGGGTATGTATATGATCCAGCACCTCATTACACTGTATGAGGGTCAACATTCTGATCCAGGTCCGTTACATGATATCCTGAACGAGTTACTCCAGTATAGATGGAAAGGTTTAGGTACCGATTTAATTAGTGTCATTCTAGAACAGCGCCATAAATATAGAACGTTTCTGAACCCGCATTTTGTTCATGTCTCACCTCCAGAAAGTAAACCGTTTTACATAGATAGACAGCATCCGTTACGAGAAGTACACCCAGTTAGGACAGCGGGTGGTGAAATGCAACGAGTATTTGTTTACACCCCAGTTACCAAGATGGAACTCTTAGAAATGAAGAAATTAATTCCCTGTCACGACAAAGATCCAGCAGGGTTCCACCGAGAATTAAAGGACATGCTCCGTATGGGAGAATACACGTATCCAGATATTATTAAAATGCTAAAAGTCCTGTTGCCTGCGGGCATATACGAAAAACTCAAGGAAAAAGATTGGGAGGTGGGAGAGAAAAAGATAGATTGGACAGCTCTAGAAGCTGAAGAAAATACACGTGTACCAGGTACCGGTCTAGGAGGTAAATGTAAAGAATTACCTGAACTATTAATACAAGTTTTGCCAAGATTACTAGCCACGAAAAAGGAAGACTGGGATGCAATCTCAGCCTGTAAACAGAAACAAGACGAAGATACTAGTGATTTTTATTCTAGATTTGAGAAATGCTTTATAATAAACAGTGGTCTCAAGACGAGTAGCGAGTCATACCCTCATCTTTTTGTTACTAAACTAGTCGAGAATTCGAGTCCACAAGTTAAGAATCGAGTTTTGAAAGTCGAAAGTACCTGGCAAGCTAGTACCCCGTCCCAAATGCTCCAGATGCTCCAGTATCACCAGAATAGAATCAGAGAAGAGCAAGAACACGAGAGAAGACGTATGAAAGACACAAAAATGAAAGTACTAGTTGCACAATCTGTTCCTCAAGACAGTCAGAAGAGGGGTCCGAATCAAGCCAGTCATCCTGCAGCTCCCGTTAAAGGGACATGCAATTATTGTAAACAGCCAGGTCATTTTATAAACGAGTGTGCAGTTCTGAAACACAACATAGCCACTGGTAAAACTAAAGAAAGACCACGTCCGCCTAGACAAGAACAAGTTTCACAGACTTCTCAGCCACAGAATGCACAACAGACAGTTCCAGCACCGCAGCCTATCGCTGCAACACAGCATGTTACACAGCAGATGTACCAGTATGCTCAGTCAGAGTATCCAGAGTATCAAGCGTATTCATGAAACAGCCTAGAGAGGGAGGTAGGCTTGCCTCTCATCGAGATTCCTGTAGATCAAGAAGGTCCCTATGTCCATAGTCAAGTATTAGGGAAAGACAGAAAGTTTTTGATTGATACAGGGGCAAGTAGGACTACTATTAGTCACAACGAGGTTCCAGGGGCTCCGCTCTCAGGCTCTAGAAATGTTTCCCTTGGATTTTCGGGAAAGCCTATTGTTAACGAGATTTCCAAGCCAGTTACTCTTGAAGTAGGTCCATTGTCCCGAACTACTGATCTATTGCTTACGAAGTCATGTCCAGAAAATTTGTTAGGCATTAAGACACTGAAAGAATTAGGTGCAGTTATTTGCTGTTCCCCAGAGGGGATACGTTTGTTTTTACGTGACTTCAAGGGTCACTATGTTTTACGAGATTTTGATCCGAGATTGTCTAATGTTCCGCAGCATCTATGGGCGCAAGGTCCAACTGATGTTGGCTTCATGCAAATCACACCCCATCGTGTGACTCTCAAGCAAGGTATAGTCTTGCCACGAATCAGACAGTACAGATTGCCACCTGAGGCTGTAGCAGCCTTATCCAAAATTATTGACGAGCTCATTGCTCAAGGAGTAGTTGTAGAAACTGACTCCAATGTATGTAATTCTCCTATCATTCCAGTCATGAAACGTACTGATCTAAATGCACCTCCAGTATATCGATTAGTGATTGATCTTCGAGAACTTAATAAATGTATCATCCCCCAGTATCCAGTAGTCCCAGATATCTCATCTCTATTGACAGCCATTGATTCTGAGGCTACATTTTTCACAGTCATAGACCTCAAAAACGCATTTTTCAGTGTTCCAATTCATCCAGCCAGCCAGTACCTTTTCGGTTTTTGTTTAAATGGAAGGAGCTATAAATTCACACGAGCTCCTCAAGGTTTCACAGAAAGTCCTAGCATTTACAGTCAAGCACTTAAGAGACAACTAGACAACATTCACATGCCAACTGACACCGCCCTGCTCCAGTATGTCGATGATCTACTGATCACAGCCCGTTCTGAACGTGCTTGCGAGCGAGCATCACTTACAGTTCTGTATTTCCTAGCCGAGATGGGGCACAAGGTGTCCCCTTCAAAGCTTCAATTCTGTGTCCAGCAAGTGATCTACTTAGGCCACTTACTGTCCAAGTGGGGTAGGCAGTTGACACCCGATCGTATCCAGTTAATAGCGAGTCTTCCTCAGCCCAAGACACAGAAGGAGGTACGTGCTTTTATCGGCCTTACTTCTTATTGCAGACAATGGATTCCTCAGTATGCATTTCTAGCCAAACCACTGATACAGTTAACGACACAGGAGGCAGCCGTATCGACTATCCTCCCTTGGACATCTGAACATACACTTAGTTTTAATGAGCTAAAGAAAGCTTTATGCCAAGCTCCTGTCCTAGCTACACCGAACTACAATAAGCCTTTTACACTTTTTGTCACAGAACGTGATGGTACAGCATTATCTGTTCTTACACAAGATCAAGCAGGACAATACAAGCCCTGTGCTTATTTTTCGAGCACACTAGATCCAGTAGCCCAGGCTCTGCCTGCGTGCCTCAAGTCAGTTGCAGCCACAGCACTAGCTA
This sequence comes from Lissotriton helveticus, assembly GCF_964261635.1. Taxonomy (NCBI): domain Eukaryota; kingdom Metazoa; phylum Chordata; class Amphibia; order Caudata; family Salamandridae; genus Lissotriton; species Lissotriton helveticus. The sequence goes on from NC_136067.1 coordinate 836,227,619, forward strand.
TCAGACAAAGTGATTCCATAGTATTAGGACACTCCCTGACAGTACAAGTCCCACACTCTGTGGAAGTTCTTTTAAACCGAACACAGACTCAGCACTTGACAATTGCACGTTTAACAGGTTATGAACTGACACTGTTCCAGCCAAACATAGAAATCAGACGCTGCAACGTTCTAAATCCTGCTACACTGTTACCGTCAGTTACTTCAAATCCTGTCACACATGACTGTGTGGAAGTTGTTAACACTATGACCAAGCCAAGACAAGACCTGACAGATATTCCATTACCAGATCCTGACCTGACACTTTATGTGGATGGTTCATGTATGAGAACAAGTACAGGAGAACTAGTAGCCGCGTATGCAGTGACCACTGACACTAAAGTTATTGAGACACACCGTATTGACACTCTGTCTGCTCAAGCCGCAGAGCTAGTTGCTCTGACTCAAGCCTGCATACACGCCAAGAACCTGAAAGTTAATATTTACACAGATTCACGTTACGCATTCGGAGTTGTACACGACTTTGGAGTGCTCTGGCAGGAGAGAGGTTTCATGACTTCTCATGGAACCAAGATTCAGCATGGTTTCCTTATTCAAGCTCTGTTAGATGCAATACATTTACCGACATCTATCGCTATCATGAAGTGCAAAGCACATACGAAAGTCACTGACATTATTTCCCAAGGTAATGATCTAGCAGATCGAACAGCCAAGCTTACAGCACAGACACCAGACATACCAGTTAACAAGACACCGACATCCACTCTAGAACAGACTACTTGTATGACAGTTAAGGACCCTACTCAAGATATCATAGATATCCAGTTACATGCTACTCCCGATGAAATCAAGAAATGGTCCGAACAAGGAGGGGTCCAGACAGATCAGGGATGGTTGACGAAGGAAAAAGCCACATGGTTTCTCCCCGACTCAATGGTTCAAGTCATTATCAATACCGCACATAGTCCTGCACATTTAGGAGAAAAAGCCATGTTAGACAGTATCCAGAACATTTGGTTTAACAAGCATTTACGAGCTGCAGCCAAGCAGAAAGTCCGTACTTGTATGATATGTTGCCAGTTCAATCCAGGTAAAAGTGTCCCGGTGGAACAAGGTGGATTCCAGCCCCCTGACCACCCTTTTGAAGTCCTCCAGATGGATTATATTCAGATGGAGCGATGTCGAGGTTTCAAGTATGTCCTTGTAGTTGTATGCGCTTTGTCCAGGTGGACAGAAGCATATCCAGTCCCAGATTACACAGCCGCGACCACTGCCAAGCAGCTGGTTCGTGAGTTCTTCCCCCGTTACGGACTCCCTAGGGTCGTGTATTCTGATAACGGCCAGCCATTCTCATCTGAATTAATGAAGCACGTTTCCCTTTTGTTAGGGTACCAGTGGAAGTTCCATTGTGTACGCCATCCTGAAGCAGCCGGTCTCGTAGAGAGACATAATCAAACCTTGAAAATCCGCATTGCTAAAATCTGTCAAGAGAAAGGTGTAGACTGGTTAGTTGCCTTGCCAGTCGCTCTGTTCTATATGCGCATGGTCGCACATTCCAGATCAGGTCTGTCCCCTTATGAGGTCGTATTCGGCCGCCCCCCAAATATGTGGGGTACACCTAGACCCCGAAGTATTACAGATGTTTCCAGTAATATGCTGACAGATTACCTAGCTTCCTTGATGTCTGCCCTACACTCTTGTCGTTCACAGGTTGCCGCCGCATTTCCAGACAATACTGAAGTCAAACCGCATGAAATCGTTCCAGGAAGCTTGGTTCTCGTCCGCAACTTTGATCGTTCAAGTCCGCTGGAGCCCCGCTGGAAGGAACCGAAGCAAGTCCTTCTGACCACCCGTACGGCTGTGAAGTTGGAGGGCCGTAAGGGGTGGGTGCATCTGTCACACGTCAAGAAATTTCACGGACTAAAAACTGTTTCCAAGAACATTTCCAAGGATTGTCAAGATTTTAAAGACTGCCAAGATACTATTCTTAAGGACTGTCCCGCAAATGACATTGATACCAAGCCTCCCCTGTTAGAGGAAACTCCGCAGCAGGAGTATAAAAAGAAGTTACGGTCTAGTAAAATAAGTCAGCCAGTTTAATTGTCTAAGTCCTCCCCTAGGTGAAACGGTTAGACAGGTTTCTGACATGTATGAAATAGACCCCCATAGTGAGAGAGTTAGTCAAAACTCAATCCGATGTATCGTTTTTCTAAGTTTCATATTATTTTTCAGCTTAATGGTTACCTGCACGAGTTATGCATTTCATTTATGTTTTCCAATTTCTCATGTAAATATGTTTTCTAATGCTACAGTAGAGCACACATTTAGTGATCTGCCTCCTCACGAACTATCTTATCGTCTTGCTATGCGCAACAATACCTTTATCCGTATGTTGCATTATTCACACCAGACCAGCAATGCCACTAATTGTTGGGTGTGTGGTCGACTCCCCCCTTTCCAGACACCGAAGGGAGTTCTGCCACTCTTTCCTTATCCGTTTTCACATAATGGTTCGTGTGGAGCCTGGTCCATGTTAACGTCATCCTCAACAGATATGTCCTTTCTGAACAGTACATGTTTTCTAGACAAGCAAGGTCTTCCCCACAGAACAGGGTTAGATCTAGAAAATGAAGTTTATAATTTGGGTAATTATTCTTCGAATTTCATGGTCCTGAATGTTCAGTCTGATCCTACTCCAGACTTACCTGCTATTTCAGTACTACCAGTCAAAGGCGAATTATGTGTCAGAAATAATGGTTCCGTACATGTAGGACACAGTGATTGTACTATTATTGTCAAGTATAGTGACAGTGGGAAATCTATTTTCAAAGCTTCACGTCATTCTTATTTTGTTTGTGGTCAGACCGCATATGTTCGTCTGCCCCTCGATTGGGAGGGAACCTGTTACATTGCCTTCCTACTACCACCAGTCTTCCTAGCCCCATCTGATTATTACAGAAACACACATCTAGTACACATTAGACATAGAAGGGAGATCGAGTCCCCGATTGTCGACCAAACTGAAACTGCTCTAGAACAGTATACAGACTTCAATAGAGGATTCTTCTTCTTTATAGGCCCTATCCAGAATAGTAAGTTAATACGTAGATTAACCAGAACCCTTGAAGCAGTAGTTAATGAGACTGCCTCTGCTCTAGGTAACTTAACCGAAGAGCAATCTGCTATGAGATTTGTCGTGCTCCAAAATCGTCTCGTTCTTGACGTCATACTGGCCGATAGAGGAGGAGCATGTAGAGTCATCGGATCTAGTTGCTGCATTTTCATTCCAAATAACGCGCCGTCTGTTTATTCAGCTATAACCAGACTTCATAAAATTGCCCATCAGTTACACCAGAATCCAGGTACCTGGACATGGTCCGGTTGGTTCTGGAGTATAATTTCTGCCTGGGGATGGAAAGTATTGTCATTTCTAGGTATTGCAGTAGCGATCATATTCAGTTGCTGCCTCTGTATACAATGTGGCCCTGCGATTTGCGGCATTTGTGCTACCTCTTGTATTCCTAGTCCCAAGTCCCGTCCTAGATCCCGTTCCAAGAAAATTCGAGACGAGCAAATGATACTGTATGAAATGATAGATGGTATCATGAATATTGATGTTTCCTGATGGAAACGTAGTGACAAGGAGGGAATGTGGAAAAGTAAATTTTGCCATGTTCTGTGTCCCTACGTGTTCCCCATCTTATGTTATATGTGCATGATTAATATGCATATGTATTCCCCATGATCGATTAAAGATGCAATTACAGTTGTGTCCAACTCTAGTATGCCAGTTCCCAGTTTTCGTGAATACAACGAATATCAGGCCTATGTAAAGCTACGTTGCCACGTTTCACAGTGTGCACGTTATTTCATTGTAAAGTCCCCGTTTCTAGGCCTCAAAAGGGCCCGGACTCAGATTCAGCTCCTGTCTTCTGAACCCTCGCTGAGGAGCGATACAGCCCCCACCTGTATCCCTGACCCTTCACTTACTTCCTGCCTCACAGTGCCCGGCTCGTCCTGGCTCTGCCTGCCAGTCTGCCAAGAGTATGTTATGATTCTAGTTATCAGTCCAGCCCTCCTTCTCTGCATTCCTAAGCTACTGAATCGCATCAATAGTTTCAGTCATCGTCTAGCCTTTACGTCTCCATGTAAGAGAAATACTGTATTTATGGTCATTTAATATTCCTCAACACACACTACATGTAGAATAATGCATGCACCAGTCTTAGTGTCTGTTAGCCTTTGCCCTGATAACTTTTGGATTCTATCAACATGTTCTCTAAACATCAGATACTAGATAGTGTTTAGGTACATGTCGCTCTGACTCTCCAGACTTTTGTCTCTCCTTCTAGCTCAGAAGTCATAGCCCCCAGCTTCTCCCTAGTAACACGTCATTGCCAGCTTGCGCGCACCACTAGGTTAGAGGTCCCGGCTCCTTAGGTAGCCCCCTCCATGTTTCCGCCCCATTTGTGACATATTCCGTTACGTTTACATCACATGTCTATGTATACGCCCTGTTCACGCCTCTTGTTACACCTCCTTTCTGCCTTATCTCTCGCGACTGTTACAGGCCCCACCCACTGTTACGCCTACTGTATGTACTGTAATGTATTTTGTTTAACTATATATGCTTGTGCACTGTTATTAAAAGTTGCTAGCCATCCCAGATCTTGCCCGTGCAGGTTGTCCTGTTCCTGTCCTTATGCTGTATTAAACCTGCAAACTCCTACTACCTCGAATCTTGACTCTTATTTATTGAGCTATCTGTTATTGTTATGTCCAGTCAAAAATAGAGGTATTATTTATTTATTTACCACACTAAGATACCAGCCAGAATAACTGAAGCCGAATCTAAGATGGTAAAGTACATGGCTTCAATGAGACCAATTTTCGTAATTTTCCTAATGGTCATATCGTAATGTGATCTAAGGATGACAGCTAGTCCTCCTCCTGTTTTTATGCTCTTTCGATTTATTCCCACTAATCGATAACCTGAGGGTGTTGCTAGGTGAATGTCAGGTTTAGATGTTTCTTTTATCCAAGTCTCTGTAAGAAACAGGATATCCCATGCATGGGTGGAAAGTGTCATCCAGATCTCGCTAGCGTGGCGCGGAAGAGAGCGGCAGTTGATCAAACCCGCCTTCAGCGTCATGGGGTGGCTAGGACATATGGCCTGATTCGAATGGTGGTAGGCCCGTTTCCTCCACGGGGTTAAAGTATGGTCACAGTGTGGGCATTTAAAAGAATGTCCCTCAAGGCTGAATGGGCAACAGCGGATATCTGGTGAACACGTACCAAGTCTCATCTCTAAGAGCTGAGTTCTGGACCAGCTGATCTGTCCAGAGTTGGAGCAACCGACAAGGGGGCTGGTGCTGGTCGCGGGCCAGGCGCGGATGGGCGCAGACGGGCTTGCCTTCGGTGCGCCACCAGCACGCCCGCTGCGCCCACCTGCTCCGCGGACGGGGAAGTCATACTGTTTTTATACATAAAGGAGGAGGGCGGTAGACGTCCAACAACTGGACCGCTACCCTGCCTCCCACTAAGATGGCGGCTAGCCCTCAGACTCCCGGCGTACGCCCCTCAATCGGCTGCACCGGAAAGGAATCGAGTGCAGGGAGCCTTGGTGCGACGCTAGTCTCGCACACAAGAGTCGGAAGAGTTGGTAATTAAAAATGCACTATTTAAAATATTTACAATCTTAAATTCAATATTACCAGCAAAATACACTTGATAGGTGAGGGATAGCAGAGAGAACCCCCGGCTTCTGCCTCAGGGGAGAGTTAGCATTAGTCTGAGTGTGAGCAGGGAATTACTGTTTTTATACATAAAGGAGGAGGGCGGTAGGCGTCCAACAACTGGACCGCTACCCTGCCTCCCACTAAGATGGCGGCTAGCCCGCAGACTCCCGGCGTCAGCGCCTCAATCGGCTGCACCGGAAAGGAATCGAGTGCAGGGAGCCTTGGTGCGACGCTAGTCTCGCACACAAGAGTCGGAAGAGTTGGTAATTAAAAATGCACTATTTAAAATATTTACAATCTTAAAATCAATATTACCAGCATAATACACTTGATAGGTGAGGGATAGCAGAGAGAACCCCCGGCTTCCGCCTCAGGGGAGAGTTAGCATTAGTCTCACACGCGCTCCCGGCCACACTCTTGCGGTACTGTGCGGGCAGCCCTGAATCCGCACACACCTTTGCAGCCTCCTCCTGTGGCCCGTGACGCCTCGGCCCTGCCGCTCCTGATCCCTGGTGTCTGGCACCATTGACGCTCACTCCGGTCGCCTCGTTGGTGGCTGCCACCTATGCTGGGCCGGTTGCCCATTGCTGAGGGCCAGACTTGCAATGGCCCGATGCTTGCTGTGGGCCGATGTGCGGTGCGGACAGCCCTGAACCTGCCTCCACGCCAGCTGCCTCGAGTGGCCGGTGCTGCTCCTGCTCTTGATCGTGCCTGGCCCCGGGCCTCTGCCTCTGCTGTGGCCCACCTTCTGCCTGCTCCCCTATTACTCTGCCCGGACCTGCGGCGGTCCTGAGGCCCACTCTACACCTGTTGGTGTGGGCCCTGGAGCGGCCTTGGGGCTGCCATCCTGAATCCTTCGAGCCCGCCCGGCTTACACCTGCTGCGGCATCACACCGGAGCCTCCAGTCTTATGGTGACATCTCTTCATGCAGGCATTCCTACGGTGGCGGCTCCTACTGCATAGAATGAGCACGATGAGGCACGCATTGTGAGCCACAGCGCCCTCCCCACGCTGGACGACTGTCCTATCTGCTTGGTGACTTGTGGACCCTTCAGTTCTTTAATCTGCCATCTGCCTCGAGTGGTGTGCTCTCTCTGTATCACCCTGCTGGACTGCCGCCTTGGTTCCTTTGCCATCTGCCACGTCCTTTCCTTATCACACAGCGTCTACTACCAGCAGGGACTGACTGCTGCTGCCTCCCTGTTCTGATGACTCTGCCACTTCTCCTGTTCTGTCTGATACTGTTATGCGGCTCTGCCTCATCCACTGCACTCTTTCGCCGCTGTCCCTATTGAGCACTTTCTCCCCCTCCCTGACTTCTACGTTGGAGTCTTTTAGCGTGTTGCGTGACCACCTGCCCCTTTAACGCTCTCCTCGGCACTCCTGCCTAGCCCCGCCATTGCTGGCCTTGCAGGGTGGACCCCGAACTTGGAGATGGCCTAGTCTCTTTGTAGAATTCAGTTTACACCTTTGCCTCCCTCTCTGGCCTCTGATCCATTGGGGTGTTGTGCCAGTGGGGCTCTCCATGGCTGTGCTGACATTTTGTTGCCCACGCTGTCGGCCACACTTTTCTATCCAAGTGCTCACCCATTGCTGCCCCCACTCTGAGGCGTTCTGGTGATCTTTCCTGGGTGTTCTACACTTACTGTGGGGGGCTGACCAGCCCACGTTCCCTTTGCCGCTGCCTCTCTTGGGTACTTTACCTCTCCCCCATTCCCTGATGGCGCCTGCTGTCTTGGTTCATCTGCCATGGGGAGGAACAACCCCAAACAGCCCAAAATTGCATTTGATCAACGCAGGTCAACTCGCCAGGATGGCGCTGGTTCGGATAGTGGTGACCCTGCTACCACCATGGACGCGCCTCCTGCCCATGACTATGACCTAAAAGCAATTATGCTGGATGTAAAATAAATGGTCACTGGAATCGCGACACAACTGGATCAACTCTCTGCTCGTTTGGACTCTGTTAAGGCCCGTGTTGATTCCCATGACAATCTCCTTCTCCACGTCGATTCCAGGGTCTCGGACGCAGAGGATGCTGCCACCCAGGATCATCAGAAACTGTTGCAGATGGACAAAATCTAAGCTATCATTCGGGAGAAAAGCGAGGACTTGGAGGCGCGCTCTCGTCGGAGTAACCTCCGCATAACGGGTGTCCCAGAATCCACCAATATAGCCCGTATGGAAGACTTTGTGGAGCAACTGGTCAAGGAACTTTTCAGTGACGTTCTTTCCTCCGTTTTTATTGTTAAACGCGCACATCGCTCTCTTGGTCCCCACCCTGGTCCCGGACTACCTCCACGTCCTATCATCGTAAAAATTCTAAATTTCAGAGATCGGGATACCATTCTCCGTGCGGCATGGGCAAAATAAACCACCAAGGTAATTCACTTTTGTTCATTCTGGACTACACTCTCACTATTCAAGCTGCCCGGCATGAATTCCTTCCTGCAAAATGGATTCTGCAAAAACATGATGTCTCTTATTCTTTGGCATATCCAGCAAAACTGAGAATCCGAATTAGTGATTTTCCATATAGCCTGGCCATACACACTCGCGGGTACTGGTTGGCTTCATAACACGTTTTCTGCGACTGTCACATCCATTGTTCCTCGAGGCATGCTCGCCCTCGTTACACACACCAGTTTACGGCCACGGACTGAACTCACTGCCCTGCACCCCATTTCACCCTGGTTTAGCGTAGCATGACTGAAGCCATATGCTGGACCTGGAATATCCGCAATCTTAATGACCATCCCAAGGCCAGGCTCATTCACTCTCACCTTCTCCGGCACAAAGTTGACATATGCCTATTACATGAAAACCACCTGCTACCAGCAACTTCTAATAGACTCCAATTGCATTACTGGGGCGAATCGCACTCCTCTTTCTATTCCTCTTATTCCCGGGGAGTGTCCATCTTGATAAGGAGGGGGCTGCCATGGACTACGATGCATGGTATCACATGTGGCCCGAGGCTAGAGAGGGCACTTGTGTCACAGGTGCCCGCGGCTGCTGGTCTCGTATCGATCTTTGGATCACCTACTCCGATGTCCTCACTTGGCTAACCTCTGCTAACAACATGGCATGTACTCTTTCTGATCATGCGCCAGTTCAGCTTTGTCTCCGCCTTCCCCACTTTCCTCAGCGTGCCTTCACCTGGCGGCTTCCCCCGAACGCTCTCCGTGACTCCGTCTTTTGTGACGAGATCCAAACCGCAATCTCTAACTATTTTGACTTGAATGTCAGCTCTGTAGAGTCAGCATCCACTTTGTGGGAAGGTTTCACAACTGTGATCCGCGGCGAGTGTATCTCTAAACAATCTGGTGTCCTTCGCTCAATCCGCTTCACTTTAAATAGGCTTGAATCTGAGATTAAGGCTTTTTTGGCGCCGCTCATGCCGCCCACCCAAGCTCTACGGCTCTGCGCGACAAACATACAGAATTCACTGAGGAGGCTGACCGGGAACTCTCGTTCCTTGGCAGGGTAGCCCGGGCTCGCAGTTTTGGTGAGGGCAGACGGCCTGGCAATACCCTGGCCTCCCTCATCCCCCTCGTGCCGCGGCATATATCACAACCCTCCGGGACGGTGGCCCCACCAGAACCACCTCCCCTGAGGAAATTAAGACTCGATTTACGGACTACTACTCGCAACTCTATCCCGCGGGCTCCACCCCCTTGCGTGAGGATTTCAACCAATATTTTGATATAATCGCATTGGTCTGGCTCGAGGACTACCATTGTAAATTCTTAGATGAGCCCTTCTCTAAAAAAGAAATACTCGCTGCCAAGGTCCCTGGTTCAGATGGTCTCCCCTCCTCATTTTATAAGACCTTTGCAACGTTTCTTGAGCCGCATCTGGCCGCCATGTATAATGACTCCTTTGACAATGGCCTCCTCCCGCAATCACTTCGTGAGGCAATGATAACGCTTTTACTTAAGCCGGACAAACCATCTGATTGCCGCGATTCATATCGCCCCCTCTCTTTAATCAATATTGACAACAAAATCTTTGCGAAGTTACTGGCCTCCCGACTCCTCCTCCTCATGCCCACCATTGCTCTTATGGACCAGTCCGGTTTCATTCCGGGTCACTCCACATCCCACAATCTCCGGACAATTTTCTCGGTCCTTCATCAGATTAATCATAGCCTTCCCGCAATTGCTGCTTTACTTGATATCACTAAGGCATTCAACATACTTGAGTGGCCTTTTTTATTCTTTCTTCTACCCCGTCTCGGCTTCAGCAACATCTTTATTCGCAAGATATCACTCCTCTACACCAGCCCTTCCGCCCGCCTTTGGATTAATGGTCAGATATCCGATCCTATTTCAATTGGGCGCGGTACCCGGCAGGGGTGCCCGCTTTCCCCTATGCTCTTCGCTATTGCGATGGAGCCCCGTGCCGCCCGGCTCCGGCAACACCATACTCAGAGGGGCATCGTCTTCTTGGCCCATGCCCTCTTGGTCTCTATGTATGCGGTCGATATTACACTGTATGTCCGCCATCCCCAAGAAAACCTCTGCCCTCTAGTGTGCGAAATAATACGGTTTGGTGGTCTCTCTGGCATACAGGTGAACTGGAGTAAGTCAGTTTTGTTCCCGCTCACGGATGCCACCAAGCCATTTACTCCAGACTTTCCTTTCGTATGGGCCTCCGGCCCCACTCGCTATCTGGCTGAACAGGGACTTAGATGACCTATGACGAGCCAACTTCGGACGCACTGTGGATTGGCTTGAGACTAAAATACCTCAATGGAATCGGTTCCCCCTGTCTCTGGCTGGTCGCATTGCAATCGCCAAGATGGGGGTCTTCCTGAAATTCCTTTACCTCTTTTTAAATATCCCCATACCACTAACTGCTAATTTTTTTCATAAAATCCTCTCCTGAATCATATCTCTTGTCTGGGTCGGCAAGCAACTCAGGATTGCCTACGACATCCTTACTCGCCCCATGTCGGTTGGCGGCATGGGCGCTCCCAACTTCAAACTTTATGCCTTATGCGCCCAGGCCAGCTTCTTGCACTTTTGCATTCACCCCACCCCTTATCAGCCACATGTCGTGGTCGAGGCTGATCTTGTGGCCGCCTGGCCGTTGAATACCACCCTGTTCGCCTCGGCTGTACGCCCACCAGCTGAGGTGGACACGGTTGAGACACTGCGCTGGGCCTGGCTGGGACTGCATCGCATTTCCAATCTCCCTATGCTATCAGCTAATACTATGCCGATTGTACGTCACCCTGCCTTCCCTCCTCTCCAACCATCTGGCATGTCCAAGCACGTCGCTCGTCTGGGACTGGCGACAATGGCGGATCTATATCCTGGAAATACTTTCTATTCTCTTCCAGCTTCCTCTGGACACTTTGCTCTTTTATCAGTTGCGGGCGGTCTGCAGGGAGTTATATCCCACGTTTCCCCAGCCTCCCCCATTGATGCCCACTCTTGACTTCATTTATTCCTCCCCCACCCCCCAGAAGCTGGTGACCAAACTATATGCAATCACCCTGTCCACCGCCTCCATTTTCACTGATCGTGCCCGAGTGGCATGGGGTGAGGATCTTGGTGAGGACATTTCCCAAGCCAAGACCAAAAATTGTTTCCCAATTATCGCCTCTGTCTTATACACTTTAAATATTTGCACAGGGTATACCGCACCCCTCTCAGTTAAATAAACTGGGACTCATACCTGATGACAGATGCCTGCGCTGCTCTGCTGCAGATTTCGCTCATTTGGCTTGGTTGTGCCATAGGGTGTCTGATTTCTGGCGGGAGGTCTGTGCAGCTATCTCTTAGATTACCTCTACACCGGTTCGTCCTGACCTGCCGTTGTGCCTGCTGGGCTTTGTTAAATTCTGTCCGGAGACCTCTCGCCGACTAGCCGCAATGTTGCTCGTTCTTGTGCGGCGTAGGGGAGCCATGTGTTAGGGGCACAGACCGGCACCTAAGTTTGCCCAGTGGCTTGAGGATGCCGCTAGATGTCAGACCCTACTATCGGAATTCTGAGACCTTATGCCTGCTAGATCTCATCCTCTAGACATATGGGGCCCCCTGGTGACGTGCCTTCATTCCCGTTCACACCCCAGCCGAACTGCCTCCCCCGCGCTCTCTGCCGGCGCTCAGCCCGCGGTGGCCGCCGGTGCTGGTCAGAAGCCACCTCCTTCCCTGTACCCAACGCTCTCGAGCCGGACCCGCTCCCTCCTCTAAGGTGCTGACACTACACTATGCAGTTGATTATGGCTTAATGAAGCGTTTGCGTATTGTACTGGGTAATGCCTTTCCTGCTCACTCTACTTCTCTTTGTGCTGTGCATTGTCAATGATCCACCATGTATGATGCTCTGCTTTGATGCAAAATTGTATTCTAGTAATGCTGAATTTCTCAATAAAGATGTTTAAAAATAAAAAATAAATTTCTTGAAAATACCCCTTAAGGGACTTGTAGCTTGTCCTGCAGACACAGTCTGATATTCATGGCACACCTTTGTGGTGCTATACAATTTTTAAAAAGTTTAGGGATCTGTGACTAAATTCAGCTAATTCAGTAGGTTGGGTTCACAGACTGTTTCAAGAATACCACCTCTAAAATGGTCATTTACCTATTGATGCCACAAGCTTTCTTCATTGGAGCCCAATAAGGGATCATCATTTTCGCCAGTCATCCTCAGCATGAATATCTTTGCACTTTACGTTGTAAGTCGGATTTTCTGTAGGTAAAGACTCATTTTCTTAAGCAAAAATTTCAGAAATGCTCTCCTTCAATGAACTTTTACATGTACTCCATGTTGCTTTGATCATCCTTAAGTATAGAATTGCCAAATAGAATGGTAGGTCTTTCATAGTGCTGGGGGAGAAATTATGGATCTTTTTCTCAGCTCTGAAAACAACCGTTTGTCTTTTTTCAACAAATTCGAAACCTGGTTGTTTTCCTTAACTTTAGGTTATTGGAACAGACCTTGCTGTTTAGGTGGCACTAGCTATACTTTCCCAAAAAACAGGAGTTGCGTGTTTTTTCCCTACAAGGACAGGCATATCTTTTCTGAACCAATGGCTAGAGGTAGTGAATTCATGTACTTGGCATATAGATAGAAGGCGCAAGCGCCCATGAAGGACATGCTGATAGTGGGGATCTGTAGGAGGTAGGCCGAAGCTGATTTAAGTAGTCTGGGAGGCGAGTAAGGAGCTTTGGAATGAAGGAGGGGACCTGACTTCCCAAGAGCCCAATGACCTAAGCAGAGGTTAATGCATTTGGATACCAGCAGCCAATGAAGATTGATTAAATGAGCAATAATAGAGGAATGTTCAGGAATACCAAGTAAATAGAATATTTTTAGGAAGACCCTAAGTGCATGGTATTGTATAGTCAATTCGGAACAGATTGATGGCCTGAACCACTGGTTTTCAAAAATTGTGAGGAATAAGAGGAATGATATATATCTATATATATATCTATATATATATTTATTTCTGTATGTATGTGTGTACCGTATATATAGATATGTACTGAAATAAGTAATTGTATTTATTTAAGAGGTGTGCAGTCAATATGTATGCTCAGATTTCTAGCAGAGTGAGATGGGGGTCGGAAGAGATTCTAGTTTTGTGTTCCACCATTAAGCAGACCAAATGGAAGAGGGGCTGTTAATATGGATACTACCGTTTTGTTGCTGTTAAATTTAAGAGTGTCCTTGTTCATCCTAAAATCCACTGCAGAGAGGCATTGATTAAATCTTTCAGAGGTCACTCTCAGGCTGTGATTGAAAGAGTGGATCACTTGGGTGTTGTCCATGTGAGTGAGAAGCCGAAAGATGAGGTCGATAGAGTAACAGGGTTGAGATAAAGATTGAAGACAGTCAGGCATAAAGAAGAACCATGTGGAACCCCTCAGACTTGGGGCTAGAATGAAAAGGGGTACATCTATAACATTTGGAACCAGTCACTCTTCTACCTGGATTGAAGAGATGTTGAAGAAGAATAAAGTAAGAGAATGGTGTCAAATGCATAACTTTTCTACCTGGTATTGGCCATTTAGTAGTCAACTATTTCAATTTGTTTAATTTTGATTCAGTCAATCTTTCTCTAACGAGAGATTCTCTCCTGTACAGAGCTCCTCTCTGTTGAACATTGTTTGTCCTCAGCTAATGTTTATACCATTACTTCACAGTGGTTTAAGAGAAATTTCAAATACTAATACAGTTGCCTGATTGCTGTTTTTTTGGTAAAGTTTCTGCTACGTAAATACTCCCCAATAGTACTCTGACGTCACTCATGCAGTGTTATGCTATGCTACAATCTTCAATTAAATGATTCTTGAAATTAATACCTACACAGTGAAATCTTATAGCAAAAATAAAGGGGAACCCAAAGGACTGCACTGATTGATCTCATGCCATCTCCAGGATGTAGGTTTTGTACAGGAATTGGTGCTCTACTACAAAAACAAACATATTGAAGTTAATTCTATATACATTAACACTATTTGATGCTTGCAAGGCTATAGTATGTAAATTATTGAGTGACTATCTGAACATAGAATCTATAGGCGGTCATATCATTGCCATTTGATTATTATATAATACTTTACATTCTTGAGCAATTAGTGATGATAACAAAGCAACACAGTCATGCCTGTCTTAGAACACTTTCTGCTTACCTACTTCGCATATTTTTACCATGTATAATAGGTATTGCTTATTTTATAAGCACTTGGAGTGCTACCAACTTTTTAATGAAACAGCTGTCTCTGTGCACTGTTCATAAGGCCACAGGGTATGCTCAGCAGTCTAAATAAATACATAGATATACAAATTGTGCATTTCAATTGTCATCATAGTCAAATACTAAGGTGGAGCAATGGATCATAGGCCTGTTATTATCAGATATTAGGTTAGGGGATGGAAGAGACCATCTAAAATCCCCACAGATGTGTATTCATTATTAATGTCGCAATTACTTACTTAATCTTCATTACTCGTGAGCCTAGCCTTCCCTATCACAGTCTGTGTATGTGAAGTCTGTCTTTGCCCAGTAGGCAGGAAAGTCACTTCCCCGATACAAAGATATTTTATTTTATTTCTTTCTCATTGCTTATGCTGTTCTCTATTAATCTTCCCCGGTACAATCACCAAACTGTATCTGTTTTCAAGGACCTTCAAGGGTTCACTGTACCCTATTAATTCTTAGAAATTTGTTGTTGTTCATGTAACTAGTTTGTTCCACCATCTCTGGATGGCATTAGCCTAGAGTGGGCAGAATAACTATTCATGTAGTGGGATAGTGCTTAAGTCGTTAGGCGATATGACTTTTAATACAGAAGCGAGACCTCTGACCTCCTGGTCAGAGACCTGCTCTCTCTCCCCAGCAGCTCCGCTGTTGTGCGGCTGCCGGTGAGAGGTGTCTGGTAGGTGTTGGAGGCCCTCCTCCACCTGCAGGCTCCTGCCTGCGCCTCATCCCTGGTG
Organism: Lissotriton helveticus; assembly: GCF_964261635.1. Classification (NCBI taxonomy): domain Eukaryota; kingdom Metazoa; phylum Chordata; class Amphibia; order Caudata; family Salamandridae; genus Lissotriton; species Lissotriton helveticus. Next base: position 836,242,810 of record NC_136067.1, read on the forward strand.
GTCCAGTGGGAGAGCCTTGATCTTCTGCTGTTCCACTGTTGTCGGTCTGCCTTGTTGTGCCTGTTTTGTCTTTGTGTCTTTTGTCTGTCTTCAGTGTATTTTTATGGTAATTTCTGTGCCTGTCTGTCTGTGATTCTGTTTTTCTGCCCTTCTTCGTTTTGTGCCTGTGCCCTTATTTTTCTCCTCTCCTCCGTGCCCCTTTTCTCGCTTCCCTTTTCCCACAGCTGCTCCCTCGCGGCCCCCCTGCTGTTCCTGATCCCAGCTGAGCTTCGCTCCCCTATTAAATGGCGGCGGCTGTGCCGCTGATGTGCCAAAGGCAAGCCCGTCTGCTAACTTCCATGACCGGACCATAACCAGCACCAGAGACTCTGGATCTCCGACCACCCACCACTATGACTCTACCACTCTCCTCGCACTCAACCCTGGAAGAAATGACAACTGCCATCTGTCTACACCTAAATCCACCCACAGCCAGTTCTCCTGCCAACTCTGTAGCCGAACCTTCACCACCCTCTACACCGCTACAACCGAGCCACCACGCTGAACACCAGCACCCCCGGAGCCCTGAGGTGCATCCTCCTCAATGTGTGATTTCTGCACAAACACGCCATAGAGATCTGGGACCTCCTTGACACCTTGCCTGATGTCATCTTATGTTGCCTTCTTCAAGGAAACCTGGACCAACTCCACCTCCGCCCCCGACATCGCCACTGTCATCCCCGACGGATACAAGATCCAGAGGAAAGACCGCCATCGCACACAAGAGCTTCCTCCGACTCACCACCTCCACCACGAGCAACTCCCCGTCCACCACCGAGCACTTCCATTTCCAGATACAGACCAGCCCCAGATCCACCCTATGCTGCACGCTCGCCTACAGACCCCCGGGATCTCAAACTGCATTCACCACTGACATTGCCAACCTCGTCGCACCACACGCCATCGCCTCCACAGACTACATACTCATCAGAGACTTCAACTTCCACCTCAATGACCCCAACTCCTCCACCCTCCTAAACAACCTCGCCAACCTCTGACTAAAACAGCTCATCACCACCCCCACCAACAAGGCAGTACACACACTCGACCCCATCTACGCAGGTGGTAACAACATCCACTTCAGCCACACCACGCAGTGCCTCAGGACGAACCACCACTACGTACACTTCCACGTCAACAAATCCACTGCCCCCAAACCTGCACCATGCCCACCACAAAGTAATTCGAGCAAGGTCACTGAGGAGCATCTCAACTCCACCCTCAACCGCGATACCCCCTCCACGTCGACCGACGCCAACCTCACAGCCAAAGAACTACACAGGTGGATCACCAACTGCGCTGACTAACTTGCCCCTCTTCGCAACCCCGACAGACAACATCCCAGGAGACCCACCTGGTTCACCGCCGATCTCCAAGAATCCAGGCGCACCTGTTGACGTCTTGAGATAAAGTGTTGAAACAGCGAAATGTCAGAAGACCGCACCACATACAAGAACGCCATGACAGAACACCACCATCTCATCAGATCAACCAAACAAACCTTCATCCAGAACAAGATCAACGACAGATACTCGAAGGAACTCTTCAGCATCATCCAAGAATTCACCAAACCCCCACAGACATCACCCCTTCCCAGGACCTCTGCTACAAGCTCAGCTCCTACTTCCATCTGAAAATCAAGTCCTCTATGACAACTTCAACGAATGGACACCGGACTCCGAAACCACTCCCCCCCCCCCTCCAACTAAACTACCCCAGCCAGCCCACCATCTCCACCTGGACCCCAGTCACCACCAAAGACACTGAATCGACCATGATCACCCATGGAGCCCTGCCCTCTACACATCTTCCACAGAGCCACCGCCATCGCACCTGAACTACGGCGCACCATCAACATCACCTTTGATACATGCACCTTCCACGACGACTGGAAATGCGCAGAATTCAAACCTCTTCTCAAGAAGCCCTCGACAGACCCTTTGGATCTCAAAAACTACTGACCCATCTCCCTCCTTCCCCTTCGCGGCCAAAGTCACAGAGAGGACCGTCAACGCCTAACTAACAAAATTCATCTAAGAGAACTCCCTCGATCCCTCACAATCTAGATTCTATAGCAACCACAGCACTGAGACCACCCTACTCACCGCCACAGATGACATCCGCACCCTCCTCAACCAAGGCCACACCAAAGCCCTGATCCTACTTGACCTCTCCTCAGCCTTCGACACCGTCTCCCACTGCACTCTCGCACCCAGACTCCACAGCGCCGGCATACAGGGAATCGCCCTTGAATGGCTCCGCCCCTTCCTCTCGGAACACATAGAGATCAACTGCAGAGTACCTTAAGGATCGTCACTCAGCCCTACGCTCTTCAAGATCTACATGGCCCCCGTCACTGCCATTGTTATACAACACTGACTCAACATAGTCTCCTACACCGATGACACCAAGCTCATCCTCTCCCTCATCATGGATCCCGACACCACCCGACACACTCATAACCAGCAGACTGGACTATGTAAATGCGCTCTACGCCGGAATCAACAAGTTTCTGCTCTGCAAACTTCAGACCATACAGAACACTTCAGCTAGACTCGTCCTCGGCATCCCTCGACAAGAACACGTCACCCAACACCTGCGAGACGGGGCGTGGCTACGACGCTGCCGAGCATGGACGCCTGAGCCCTGAGCTCCGGGTCGGTCTCGGTGTTTATCCTGTATGTGGACCCCCCTGGCGGCGCCACCACCCGGGATTGCTTCCCGATTGCAGCGGGACACCCTTGCGCCGACCAGGAGTGTGCTGGGTCCCGTGCCTGCTGAGACCTTAACCTTTCAGGAGGTGCTGCGGGGGCGGCCGCCGGCCATTTTGATTGGGCCTGCGCCTTGCGGCTGATCCCCGGCCTCAATTTCGGAGGGGCGGCCGGAGACCGGGCCGCTGCGAGTGCCTGAGGGTCGGTGCTGGTGGGTACCTTGGCCCCGGAAGCGGAGGAGCACCCCCTGGGAGCCCGACGGACAGGCGGTGACGGGCCGGGCACTGGGACAAGGAGTGTCGGGGCGCTGGAGCTGCGGAGCGGCTCGGAGCGAGCTCCGGGAGCGGAGGCGCCCGTCTGAGGTGAGCGGGGCTGCGGACAACAGGCGCTCTGACCCTGCGGCGCCATCGGAGATGTGGGGCCAGCCTGGAGCCGGGGATGCCGCCTCGGCTGCGGCTCTGTGGGATTGAGGCGGCGTAGCGGATGGACTGGTGGCTGCAACGCTGGTAGGGCCCCGAATTTGTCTGGGGAGTCCCCTACTGGCCCGCAGCGGATCCTGGCTCCGACGAACCTGGCACCACCCCGCTGATTGCAGACTGCGGGACGTCGGGGGCGCTGCGCGCTCCACGAGGCGGCCGTCTGACCCTGAGCGGGGACCTGGGCCCACTCTGTTGATTTACTGGACACTGGCATTGGGACATGCCGGCACTTGAGGGGGCCCGGAGCGGTGTGGGACTATTGGTGGATTCGGCTGTCGGCTGCGGGGACCCGGAGCAGTGGGAGCCCCCACTGGGGGTGTCAGTGCCGTGGTTCGGCTGTGCCTGCCGGCTGTGCCCCTCCCCCACTTCTCTTTCCCTCATCGTGTTGGACCTTGCCCTTGCATCAGGCGAGCGGGCGAGATAAGGTCTTTGGCCTTCTTTGGAGCATGAGTTGGGGCGGTCCTGCAGTGCTTGGTGCCAAGGTGGTCGCCGGCTGGCCTCCATGGGGAAGCCACGGAAGGGGACGGGCGCAGCACCGCCGGACCAAGGTGGAGATTCCCTTGACGCCCAGGACCTGCAACGGACGGATGATCGGGCGACTGGGCTGCAGCAACAACAAATGGACCAAATTCTTCAGGCCATAGGGGACACGAGAGAGGCGTTGCGCCAAGATATCGCCCAGGTATCCACGAGCCTTGGCCTTCTGAAGGCGGACCATGGCAAGCTTGCTGACCGCGTCAAGGCTGCAGAGTTGATTATAGAGGTATTGGAACCGGCCCAGAAGGCGTCGGATGCCACGCTCGAGGACTTAACCCGCAGGGTGCTGCAACTGGAGAGGAGAGCGGCTGACGCGGAAGGGCGCAACAGACGCAACAATATCCGCGTGGTGGGCCTCCCCGAAAATATTGAAGGGGATGATATGGTCGCGTATTTGGAGTCTTGGCTGCGGGATGCGGTGGTCCCTGAAGGTCTGACGCACTTCTACACTTTGGAGAGAGCCCATCGGGTCCCGGCTCGCCCCCTTGCCCCGGGACGGCCTCCCCGGCCGGTGATAGCTCGGCTACTCCACTTCAGGGACCGGGACATTATACTGCGGCAGGCCAGACTGGCTGGTCCTTACAAGGTAGACAACGCATCGGTGTCAATATTTCCTGACTACTCCCAGGAGGTCCAACGCAGCCGTTTCTCCTTCGTCGCCGTCAAGAGGGCTCTCCGCGATGAGGGGGTACAGTACTCTTTGCTGTTCCCGGCCCGCCTGAGGATACTGGTGGACGGAGTGGCCACGTTCTGTGATTCCCCGGATGACGCTTGGCAATGGTTGGAGCGGTATCGAGCAGGCAAGGACGGCGCGGGTGCCTGGACAGGGAATGCCGAGGACCGGCCGAAACCGCGCAGGACCAGGCGCAATCGAAGGAGAGAACAGGGCAGGAGGTCCCCCTCAGCTTCGCAGACGGACCAGGAAAGGAGGGCCGCCTTACAGGCGGTGTCGGACATTTCCGGAGCAGTGCCTGAGACCCAGGTTGTAGATTCAGGCTCCAGGCTGGGTTCGGATGAGGCGGAACCGGGTGGCTCGGACGAGGTTTCGGACAAGGAAACTGGGGAGTTGCCTCGGATCACCCCGCAGACAGCTGATGGTCTCCTGGATGAGTGACTACGGGACGTTGAGTGATGGACAGTAAGGGGGAGTGCTGGCCCTGTGGGGTGGACACATGAGGGGCGGATGGGGTCCTGCTTTCTGTGCGGATGGGGATGTACCTGTACTTTGCTCCCTGGGGGAGGTGCTGGGTCCCTGGCCTTATTAAGGGGGGTGGTGCTGCTGGGAGGGGGATGGGGGAGGACGACTCTTAGTCGGGATCGACCTTTCCTGGTGCGAGGGGTCTTGATTGTCCGGCCGGCTGGTGCGGAGTCTCCCCTCGACCTCACATATCTTGTGAGTCTCTGGTATCTTCCAGAGTTTCCCTCGTACTCGGGGGTTGGGTTTGGATGGGTGACAACTGTTTGATGCCTGTTCTGGGGGTGGGTGGGGTGGGAGTTGGTCGGGGTTGTTTCGGGGTTCCGAAGTTTTTGGGTATTGTCAGTGTGCCGATGAGACTGTGGGGGATTGGACTTTGCTATGTGCCCATTGATGGCGGCTAAATTAGACTTGAAATGCATCACCTGGAATGTGCGGGGGCTCAACTCCATGAGGAAGAGATACAAAGTGCATGCATATTTAGTCCGGAGGGGGGTCCAGGTGGCTTTTTTACAGGAGACGCACTTAACGTTGGCTGAAGGGCAGGCGCTGCAGCGGCGATGGAGGGGGCAACTCGTCTATACTACTTATTCTGCGCATGCTAGAGGGGTGCTACTTTGGATTCGGGCGGGTGTCCCCTTTCAGCCTTTGACCACTAGGGTGGACCCGGAAGGGAGGTTTGTGGCAGTGTTGGGGAGGCTGGATGGCCGGGATGTAGCGTCTTGCTGTGTTTACGCCCCTAACTTTGATCAGGCTGCGTTCTTCTCCGTATTGTCAAGCCGGCTGCCGGATATGCTCGTGGGTACGGTGTACATGGGAGGGGACTTTAATTCTGTGGCAGATGTTGAGATGGACCGTTCCCATCCTCCGCTCGCTCAGTCGGCGGTGTGCAGAGTGGCTAAGGCCCGGAGGGACTGGCAGGATCGGTGGGGGCTCCAGGACGCGTGGCGGACGTGCCATCCTACGAGTAGAGACTATTCGTTCTATTCGGTGCCGCATGATTTACATGTGCGTCTTGACACTTTCCTCTGCTCGGGTGGGGCTCAGGAACTCACGCGTGATTGCGAGTACCTGGCGCGGACCATATCGGACCACAACCCTTGCCTGCTCACGGTCCTTTGGACTAGACGGAGGCAACCGGTTCCCACATGGCGGTTGAACCCGCTGACGCTGGAGGACCCGGTCTTCCACGCTGAAGTGCAGGACTGCATCGAGCGCTATTTCCTTGAAAACTCGGGTACCGCGTCCACTCGAGCGATTGAGTGGGACGCCTTTAAGGTTGTGGTGCGAGGCGCTTCCCTCTCGTCCTCTTTGGGGGTTTGCCGGACACTGCTGGCTGAGGTCACACGAGAAGAGGCCGCTTTGCGGCAGGCGGAGAGGGATGGCCATGGGGCGGGCGGCAATAGGGAGGAATTGTTAGCGGCTCGAGAGCGGGTGGCCACCCAGGTGGAGAGGCTCCGCTTCCATGACTACCGGGAATACATGGTCCGGGCACATGCGGAACGGGATCGGGTCGGCTCGCTGTTGGCATGGCTGACCAATCCTGATACTAGGGGTACGCCGATCCTCTCGCTGGCTACTCCGACTGGAGACTTGGTCCATTCGCAGCGAGAGATCAACACTCAGTTCCGGGATTACTATGAGGAACTTTATCGGAGCAGGATGGCGACGTGCCCTGCGACACTGGATGCCTTTCTTGAAGAGGCTCAGTTGCCGCGGCTGGACCCACAGCTGGGCGCCACGCTGGGGACGGCTATCACGCAGGGGGAAATCAGGGCGGCGATCAAGCATATGGCCAGGAAGAAAACGCCGGGGGGGACGGCCTCCCGGTGGAGTTCTATGCTGCATATGTAGATCTCCTGACGCCCCGCTTACACCAGATCTATGGGGAGGCCTGGGAGCAGGGTAGATTGCCGGCATCGGCACGAGAGGCGATCGTAGTCCCGCTGTTGAAAGAGGGCGGCCTCCGCACCGCTAGGACGGCATATCGCCCGCTGTCAATGCTCACGGTGGACTACAAGGTATTGAGCAGGATCTTGGCGACGCGGCTGACTGCCCATATGTGCTCTCTGGTACACCCGGATCAGTCGGGCTTTATCCCCACTAGGAACACCTCGACGTGCATACGGCGCCTGCTAAGGGTCATGGATATTGATGGGGAGGGCCCCGCGGGGGCGGCCGTATTATCGGTGGACATCGAAAAGGCATTCGATAGTGTGGAATGGCCTTATTTGTTCAGTGTGCTCCTTCGGTTCGGGCTGGGGGATGGCTTCGTCCGTTGGACGAGGCTGCTTTATGAGTCGGCTACTGCTAGGATCCGTACGGGCCGCTCTGTTTCTGCGGCGTGCTCGGTAAGTCGGGGCACCAGACAGGGTTGCTCATTATCCCCGCTCCTCTTCGCTTTGGCGATTGAACCACTGGCGGTGCGGGCCCGGCAGGGCCGGTACTTTGAGGGGGTACCATCACGCGGCGGCTTACATTATATCTCATTATATGCCGACGACCTTTTGTTATATCTGGCTGATGTGGATGACTCAGTGACTGGAGCACGGGCCTTGCTCCAGGAATTCGGGAATCTGTCGGGCCTCCGGGTTAATTGGTCTAAGACCTGTCTCTTCCCCTTGACGTCTCGCTGCGCCCAGCCTGAGGCGTTGGATGGCCTGCGCTGGGAACCGGATTGCCTGCAGTACCTCGGGGTCCATATTTATTACACCCACTCACTCCTTTATGCGGGGAATGTGGGTAGAGCCATGAGGGGCATTAGAGGTAGCATGAGGTTTTGGCGCGTCCTCCCGTTGTCTGTGGCCGGGCGAATTGCGTTGTTGAAAATGGTGGTCCTGCCGCGCCTGCTATATTTTTTCCGCACGCTACTGGTGTGGATACCGCCCTCCTTTTTCCGGACGCTACGATCTGCGGTGATAGGTTTTATCTGGGGCTCTGGCAGGCGACGCATAGCCCTGAATACTTTGCTTAGGTCCCGAGAGGAGGGTGGCCTAGCCGTGCCGGACTTCGAATGGTATTACTTGGCTGCTCAACTTCAGTGGCTCACGCAGGCGGTGGCGAGGGAATTTAGGGGACCGGAGGGACTGCAGGGTCGGATTGTGCCGCGCCATGTCCTGTCCTTCATTGTGCTCCAACAGGAGCTTCGGTTGGAGCAGCTGACTCTTGAAGAACGAACCCTTCGCCGCTGCTGGCTGCGTGGCCACAGGCGGGTGGGTTGTCGCACCCCGTATGCACCGGAGATTCCCCTGGGCATGTGTACCGCCCTCCCGCATGGTGGGGATTGGTTGGTGCTTGCCGGTTGGGAGGACTCCGGGCTTCACATGCTAGGAGATTTGTACCGCGACGGTGTCTTGATGCCGTTCGGTGCCTTGCGGGAGGCATTTGATTTGCAGAGGGGGGACTTCCTGTTGCATGCGGCTTTGGTTACTGGGATCCAGAGGCGCTGGAAGATGGGGCTGGTGGAACCACCCACGTCGCCGGGCTGCCAGTATGTTGTGATGGCGGCTGGCACTTATAAGGCCATCACATGCCTGTATCGGAGGCTGGCACTGGCTGATCCCCCGCCGCTTGACGGGCTACGGGAGCGCTGGGAGGTCGATCTTGGTAAGCAGATACCGGAGGCGACATGGTCTCAGCTTGTACGGAGGGCCTGGAAGGGCACCCGTAATGCTCGGTTTCAACTGGTCCAGTATTACACCATTCATAGGGCGTACTGGACCCCTGCCAGGATCCAGCGGATCTTTGGAGGTGCGCAATCATTATGCCCGCGCTGTGCCGCGGAGGACGCTGACTTTAAGCATATGTTCTGGTCGTGCACGGGGCTTGGCACTTACTGGATTGATGTTTTCGCTTGCCTGAATGCGGTTACGGGTCGTCAAGTTGAAGCGGACGCGGGAGCATGCCTGCTACTTTGGTTTCCCCATACTCCTGCCACTAAAATCACCAGCAAGTTTTATGATTTGGGGTTCATAATGGCCAAGCGGGAACTTACACTACACTGGAAGTCTAGAGGGGGACCTAACTACCTGAGGTGGCGGAGGTGCTTTCAGCAGTGGGCCGCGTGCGAAGGTGTCCTGAGATTGCAATTAGCCAGGCGTACGGCCAACGATAAGGCGCTAGATACTGCCAGAGCGTGGAATGCGCTTGTGACGGACTTACAATCGCTTATGGAGGCTGGCGACGGTGGGGAGGATGACGAGCCGGCGACCCCGGAAGGGGGCGCGGGGCGGAGGGTGATGGAGGTGGATGTGGTGGAGGGGGGGAGTTAGGTGATGAGCTTGGGTGATGGGAGAGGGCGGACTGCACGGTTCCCTTGAACCCAGAGACGAAGTGGGGATCGACTGCAGCACTGGACAGTACCTAGACCTCTGTCTGGATGTGATTTGGAGGGGAGTGACGCCTGCTGCTCGTAGGGTAGATATGATACTCACAACAAGAGCGTGAACGCACAATGACAAGGGTGGCTGAGGGTAGAGGGGGAGGTGGGTTAACAGGATTAGGATCTGTTGTTGGGGTATGTGAAGCAGTGTTATGGTTGACGGCGCTAAAAACGGACGGGCATGTGGCCCGGGAATGTATGCTATGCTCACAAAACCAATAAAAAATGTTTTTTAAAAAACACCTGCGAGACCTCCACTGGCTCCCCATCGAGAAGAGAGTAACATTCAAGATACTCACCCACGCCTTCAAATGCCTCCACAACACCGGACCCCAATACCTCAATGAGAGAATCTTGTTCCACGTACCCGAGAGAAACCTCCGATCCACTGACCTCGCCAAAACCCCGTGCATCTGCAGAGCCAGACCAGGCGGAAGAACCTTCTCCTACATCGTGGCCAAGACCTGGAATGAGCTCCCGGTCGACATCAGACGGACCCCCTCTCTCAACATCTTCAGGAAGACCCTCAAGACCTGGCTCTTCGACTTCCCCTCCACCCCCAAGCTCCTTGAGACCCTCACGGGTGAGTAGCACGCTTTACAATTCCCTGATTGATTGATTGATTGATTGATTGATTGATTGATTGAGTTGTTCTTTGATTTGCTAAGAATGTAACCTTTTCCTTCCCCACAGTGATTCTGCAATTTTGTTAATTTCATATGCAAATATAGTGTATAAAACCCTTTGAATTATGGGATGAGCCAGAAGACTCTCCTTTAGACTTAAATGTTTCTAGGAATGCTGTTTTCTCTCACTTGATTTTGCTGCCCACTTGGGACTTAAAATAATTGTTGATTTGCACTTCTATGTAATGATCTATTTGCTGGGAGCCTTCATGACATCCACTCTGTTCTTCATTTCTTTTTAATTTTTGTAATAAGTCCATTTAACTATTCTGCTGACCTAGGACTCAGTTATTGATTTTGGGCCTTTTTTATTAATTGACTGTATTTTTTACTATTCTCATGTGTTGTTAAGTGCTTTAACTATTGGACACACTGCCTCATGAAATTGAGGTTTATTACTGTCTCTGGATCATCGGATTGTGGGCGTTCTGATTCAGGTAAAATTTCCGGTGTCATAATTGCAGGGTCGCCTGTGCCCACAGGAACAAGAGACGCAAGACCTGTGGTGACGAAGGACAGATTTGGAGTGATGAAGATAACAGTAAGTGATCAGAACATTACCATCGTATCACCTTCATCACCACAGTAGGCTTATGTGATGATGCACCAAGCAGTGACACCAGACACACTCATCTTAAGGCCAGTAGAAGAAACACCATCCAGCAACAAAACAAAATGGCAATGCAACACCCTGAAAAGGCCTCTTAAGGGAAGAGGGTTCCTGCAACACAGACAAATGAATAACAGGACAGGTCAGGCCAGGAGACTCAGGCCTACGGGAACTGACTATAAGAAGAACCAGGTGGGAATCCTTAGAAAACCCTGACCTTAGGCTGAGTACTTGCAGGAATTGACCTCAGAAATGTACACTGCCAGAGTACAGAATGTGAAAAACAAGACGTGAGTGCCAAAAGAGGCAGCCCAGAGCCAATGAAGGAGCCAGAATAACTTCAAGAAATAACTCCAAGGAACAAAGGAAGATTGTGGAACTGGAGGTCACCAAACACAGGAATCTGAGGCCACCAAAGACCAAACAGGGACTAAGGTGAAGAACCATGCCTGATAGGTATACCTGGTGACAACTCGTGACACAGCAAAACCCCAAAGTATGCAAACCCAGGAGACCTAAGACCAGTTGGCCAAGTTATCAGGTGTCCAAGGAAAGAGGAGGCCACTACCCCATGCAGACCACAACCCCAGAGTAATCAGAGAGCAAAGTCCAAAGGATGGAATAGGATTCAAGACTTAACCGCATGCGCGCTAGCGGTTTTCCCGCTGTGCGCTGCGTTTTTTTTAAAACCACGTTACATGACGAGCTCAGCTCGTCATGAGCGTACGAGCGTCGTCACTCATGACGAGCTGAGCTCGTCATGAGCGCGGAAGGGGTTAAGGCCTACTCCATTTGCCCAGGTTCCAGTCCAGGAGGAGGGCATGCAAAGGAACCAAAGCAAGGGAAGAAGGAGCAGAAATATCCATAAGTTGTGGCTCCACGCATGAGATGAAAACCCCACCAGGCACCCAGGCAGGACTACAAGGAAGCAAAGTAGTACTGAACAAATGAAACTACATGAAAGAGCACACCAGGGTGGCACACACAGACTGGAGGAAAATCCCAACCATAAACAATCTTCATGGCCCTTGAATGCGGTAAATAGTTCATCACCAACATCCTTAAGAGAAGCTTAAGCTGGGCTCAGAGCAAGATCCTTGCTCAAAAGAAGAAACAGAAAGCTATAAAGAGAAGCAAAGGCATGAAAAAAGCAAGGGGAAAACCCCCAAAATGCTGCCAACAGATGGGCCATGGAAAACCAGAAGGGGCTGCAACTGCCATGTCAGCTGCCATTAAAGAACAATGCTAGATGAAAGAATGATAGAAAAGACCGCTCTGGGGTCCAGGTGTATAAATAAAATTAACCTGGCAAGCAGTGGAGGTGAGCATTCAAACCAAACAGCTGGTCACATGGCCTGCAAAACTTGCACCAGAAAGAGCATCAAAAGCAAAGGGAAGAACAGAACCCCCAGATTAATATTGATGAAAAGAGTAGTTGCAAACTGGCAGCTACAACTGAAAAGAAGCTTAGGAAGGAGAAAAGGTTAAGAACAGGTCACCCATTCCTAACAGTACCCAAAATGGCTTCCAGCACACGACAGCCTGAAACCAAACAGGACAAAAGAGAACCAACTGAAATTGGAGATATTATGGCCAGGAAATGTAACCAAGAAGTACATTAATCCCAAGTGTCACTAGGGAGACAGAAGGCACAAAAAGCACTACAGAACCACAAAGACGACAACCATCAAGAAAGGCATTCGGAGCCCACTCTCCAACCAACAAGTTCCATCATGGAAGACTAGCAAATGTTGAAGTGCATGAAAACACACTAATATGACCACAGAAACAGACCACAATGCGGAAATAGAGGCATGAACAATATACATATTGTGCTTAAGCCCATGCTAACACACAAGTGCCAAAGCAAAGAGAAGGAGCACACAGGTGCCATAGGCCACAGGGCACATTGCACCATCCACTACAACGAAAGTGTAAAACATGGCTTTGGGCCTACCATTGTAGTTGACTTTGGCATATTAAATACTGCAATTCAACCTGTCGAAATAAACATTTTTGACAGGCCAAAACCTCCCTTTTAAATTTGAATGTTACCCCTATGTGGCTTTGTAGTCCACAAGAAAAGGGGCATGGTATTCAAAGGTATTACATGCACCCAAAAGCTATTTTGCACTGTCTCAGCCTAGCTGGTCTATGCATAAAACCAGAGTATGGATTAAAATCATAACCCTGTATTTTGGGAATGGGACTAGTTAGAAAATCAGTAAATAATTATCTTTAACAGCTATTAAAAATCCAATTCAATGATAACGTCCAATTTGTAAAAATGTTAAGGAAAAGTAACGTTATCAAGTTACCTTGTCCCTGCCTGAAGTTCCTGGCGGCTAATTTGCATGTGCTCCCAAATTTCTCACAGCCAGGGGTTAGCATTTGAATTGATGTTAAAAGGGTATCAATTGCTTCCCTGGAGAAAATAATAGGCTGACCTGTATGGGCTAAGTTGAAGCCTCTGAACCTCACAGGATATGCAGGGTGGGAGCTCTGAGCATCCTTTCTGACATTACAGTGTCACATCCTGTTTGAGAATCGAATTCTGCTTAACAGGTCAGCTCGGTTTACGTATAACAAGATGGGGTACACGACAAAGGCAGAGAACAAGATGGCAAGACAATTCTTGTCTATACACTATTTGGTTGCTAGTGAACCCTGTTGTGTTCTTTCAGATTTCTGTTTCTGGTTGTTTTTGAGATACAGTGACTGCTTCAAGCTGGCTTTTGGTGGTATCTGTGGGGGGACACTAGGATTACAATAGTATACTCACCACACACAACTAGCCGTCAGAGCACAAGCCAAAGACGTTCACCATCATGGAAATGCCTGAAGTGGTTAGGTTTGGCCCCAGGAACTTTTATTCCATTGGTTAGATCATTCCCATGAATCAATCCCACCACCAAGTCGGTGCCAGGCACAAATGTGACATCTTAAGGCACTCACTTCAGAACACTCCTAGACAAGAGGAAGAACAGAAGAGCACTGAACCTGCTGTCTGTGAACTTAAGGACCGGACCTGCTCGCTCTTGTACCCTGGACAAATAATTGTACTCCAAGAGCCGTAATATGGGCCTTTGTTTAAGCTACAGGGATACAACAAGCTACCAGAAACTTTCCCTGCAACTGCCCAGTGGCAATTAGACCTAGATTGGACCCTGCTGTTTGCCTCTGCATGGCACTCTGCAAGTCTCTAAGTGCCTCCCATGAGGTCCCAGGGGCTTTAGAAGTCCACCCCTGTGGCTGAATGAGACTAAGCCAGAAGGTAAAATCTTTGACCAGGAATAACCTGTATTGCGTATCCACGTTGCCCTGCATTGCAAGCAGCATCAAAATACGCATAGCTCCCAGTCTACTCTGACCATTGACTATCATTGGCACTTTATGTTTCTTGGTTCTATTACTTGGATTCTTGTCATTTTGGTGTCTTTTAGTTTATTACATTTTTCTCTCATTCGTTTTGGGATTTTTATTGTTTTGCATTTTCACTTTATTACAGTTTTGGTACTACGTAAATAATGTTTTCATTGCCTTAAGTTAAATCTGTCTGACAGGTGCCATTGCCACCATGGCGTTGACCTCAGGTTAATTTCATGACTTTGAGGGTTCACCCTGACAAGGGTTGAGAGCATTCCTTGAGGTGGGCAGTCACCCAGCACAATTACTAATCCAATTTCCTACAGACATTTACAGTGCAAACTCAGAATATGATTAGCGAAAAAGATGCATTACTACTGTGCTTGCTACCCCATTATTGCCTTTTTGGCATAACTTTACTCATTAATCACCATCTGTGCCTGGCGCATATTGTTTTAAGGATTACTGACCCTTTGCAGATTAGCACATTTATTTTCCATGCACACAGCATCCCACAGTCCTTATGACTAAGGCAGTGCCATATATCTGCTTATATGTTTTAGTCAGTATTACAGTTCTAATTTGGGTATCTGTCTTTCACATACCATCACCATTCTCCTCACCAGGTGCTGCATTCATTACAGATAACTGCACCTCGGTGGTCATCACACTCAACATGAAAAAACTTTCCACATAGGTGCAAAATAAAAACAACATCCTTCCAACGACACATCCCACATGGTTGAAGTTTGTAATTGTGAAACAAACCAGCATCGCCCTAACCAAGTTATTGACCATATGATGCTAGCGTACTTTGAAATCGCAGTCATTTTTCTGCATTTTAGTCACAGAGACAAATTTTACGGATTATTTTATGTCACATGATCTATTGCGTTATTTTTATAGATAAGTAAGGCACCCTCATATTCCCAATTTGCATTGTAGCCACTCAATTATGTAGTATGCTATGCTGTGTTTTTATGCATGCACACTCCCCGCCAATGCTCATCATGTTATGCCAACGCACATCTCTTGATGTTAAAGTCTGTCTTTCCTGTACCTGATTGTATCTATTTGAAATTCGTGTAATTGCCTGGATCTTGTTTTTGAGTGAGCTGTGGCAAGGATCCAGTGGGCAGTGGGAATTGAGACCAGAAACTTCAGAGCCAGTGAATCAATTGCCTGCAGTATTGCAAGACCACACAATTATTTAACTGTAGGTTCAGAGCTGATGGTTGGACGCGGGTTGGAGGACAGTATCAGAGGTCAGTCTTGTTTTCTGGGAAGGAGTATCACCGATTGACCAAAGGGCCTAAGGTAAAGCATCAGGCCACTTGAGTTGAGTCTCAGAACATATTTTTGCTATCTTGATTTGAGAGTTGCATTGTTGCTTTCTACTTTGCTTACAGATTCAAGGTGATAAGTGCAGTGAAAGTGTTGATTTATCCTTGATGCTTTTCAAACACCCTGAAACACGAATAAAATGAAGTGTGGGCCCTGATCACAGAGGTGGCCTAATGTGAATCTGACATGGGGAATGAAGTCTGATTATAACTTCTTGATAATGGTAAAGGCATCCGCTCTGTTAAAAGGATAAGCCTCCACCCAACTGGAGAACATGCAAACAATCACAATTACATAGGAGTAAGGCACTTGGGTAAAGTCCATCTGTAGATCAATGAAGGAGCCCCATGGACTATGTGTGTAGTGGTTGCAATCTTAATCCCTTTTCAAACATTGTGGGCTTGACATGTGGCACAGACATGGCAGTAATTCAGTGCGGCCGAGGGGAAGAGAGGTGTAAATTAATGGGTAGTGGCAGTATCCTGCAATCCCTCCTGGTGTGGGCAAAGCCATGACATAGTCTGATGAGGTTGAGGAGCAGACATTTTGGGGCCTCCACTCTATTCACACTCCTCCCTGGTCCCTTTGCAATTTGATTTAGGTCACGTTTGATTCTCGGCATCTGGGGCTTGTTGTAATGGGGCTACGTCTTTGAGAACGGGCACACATCAGACCTTAAAAGATACATAGTAGCCTCGCAGGGATGTGAAACAGCAGTTTCTTTAGCCACTTCATCTGCGACAGCATTCCCTAGGAACAGTTTATCTAGAACTTCTGGGTGGCTAGCACATTTAACTACTGTAATTCGGGTAGGTAACAAAAAGACATTCAGAATTTTTTTTGCATATGTTCTATTTTTAATCGGAGTCCCTGCTTAGGTCATGAATCATCCATGCATCTGAGGCAACCCAGAGTCATGGGCATCTCCAAAAGTATACTGGGAGTCTGTTAATATGATAATCTTTCACTCCTTGAGGATGCATGTTCTGGTTAGGGCTACAAGCACTGCTACCTGCGCGGAATGAAGGTGAGGTAGGTGCCTGTGACTGACAAATTCCTATACAGTACACCCAACAGTTAGATTTCCAGCTTCTTATCTAACATATGAGCCATCAAAATAGTAGATAAGTTATTTGTGGGCATGGGTGTGTCGGTGACATCAATGTGAGGTTCTGTGACATGCTCTGTGACTGCAAGGCAATGGCATGGTTCACCTTCTTGGGAGATAGGCATCAAAGAGGCCCGGTTCAGGGAGTGGCGACTAACCAGAATGATGTAGGCGGCGGACAACAAGAGGATCTCATATAGCGATAACCTGGCAATAGACTAATGTTGCGTTTTAGTGACAAGGCATAAAGGTTTGACAGAGAGGGCCAGTTACAATCAGGTTTGAGCCAAGCGCAGTGTCCTCAAAGTCTTCTACGAGGTCGGCAGCCACTGCAAGAGTGTGCAAATGGCATAGCCCTGCCCCTATGAGGTTTTCTGATCCCCATTATTTTGCATCAGTCCCCCAAGAGGGAACCTTCTTTTTTTCATGGCAATACAACGTAAATGTTTACTGTAGTCTGAGAACATCATTTCAGGCAGCCAATGCCTGCTTCTTTTCCACCTCTGTCCAATGCAAGGTTTCCGGGGTGTCTTTAGGAAATCTTTCAACTGTTGCACCAAAGCAGCAAACCAAGGATCCACTGTGAACGGTATCCAGCCATTCTTAAAAAGTGCATACCATGCGTGGTAACTTACGGATGATTTCCATTCATTCAGATGACATCTGGTGCTAACCACCAAACATTTTGTGACCTATGTATCCTCCACAATAGAGGCAAATTTGTAATTTCTCTAGAAGCTTAATGTGCTTAGCTGGCCAATTGCATTAACAAAT
The DNA here is from genome assembly GCF_964261635.1 of Lissotriton helveticus. Classification (NCBI taxonomy): domain Eukaryota; kingdom Metazoa; phylum Chordata; class Amphibia; order Caudata; family Salamandridae; genus Lissotriton; species Lissotriton helveticus. Next base: position 836,260,040 of record NC_136067.1, read on the forward strand.
ATAAGGAGTCTACCTAGCGTTGGTTCAGAGTGACAGACGCAACCAATAAATCGTTGGCATACTGGGCTAAAGTGGAGTTTCCAAGGTATGCAAATCTTTCTTTAAAGCTTGGAAAAAGATAGAAGGGAGCTCTCTACATTTTTGAGGAAGTCTCCACCAAGTTAGCTGAGATCCAGTGAATGAGAAAGTTAATAGATATTGACTCTCTTTATATATGGCGATAGCAAAAAAGGCAGAACAAAGATCCACTTCCGTAAGCTACTGGTTAGTGGCTGAGATACAGGAAATGAAAGTGGGTCGGGACTACAGGGAAGCTGGTAATTACCACGCCGTTGACAATGTGAAAGTCTTGGGCAAAACAGTACAAATTGGTCTATCCCACCTTTTTAATCGGAGACTAGGCGTACTACAGGGCACAATAATTCCCTGTTTGATGAGGTCAGAAATTATGAATTGAGTTCCTTTTGTAGCTGCAGGGCGAAGAGTGTATTGTGGGGTGCTGGGTACCTTCTTCAATGGTTCACCTTAATCTTGACTGTCAAAATGTAACAGACACCTTCCGCACCTGTGGACCACAACTTAGAAGGAATCTTTTCAAGCAGTTTATCAGGTCCATCAAAGTTATGGGAACTACATTTAATAGGAAGTGTGGATGGAAATTCTGAGGGTTTGAGGACATACCGGCTGGCACAGGTATCAATGAGGCATGAAGATTATTTCCCATAAATGGTGCAGTTCACGTCAGGCCGTTCTGATAAATAGGGATACGGGTGTTCATAATACAGTCTGCACCTCTCAGGCTGTCCTATTAATCAGAGACTGACCTTTAGTAATTTGGACAAATGTGAGAAGTTTAGACTTCAAAGAAGCACCAGGCGCAGGATCTGGACAATTCCCTGCTCAATCGTATTTCCTGCACCCGCTATCCTTACCTGCTTGTCCCCCTCTCCTTTTCCCACCATGTACCTCCTCAGTCTGAATCCTGATGTCTCTGGTTTATTCCTCTTCCCTTTACTATTTGCTGCATTTGTTGTAATACCATCAACATGTATTTAGATTCATTAGAGCTTACTTTACTGCTGCACCATCATCCAGTGATTTGCTATAGTAACCAACTCAGCTAAGCTCTTGGTCTCCCATCCAATACTAATTGTACTCAACTGAATCTGCACATTTGGTAACAAATATTGTAAACAAGCAGCACTCACTTTTTGCTCTTATTCTGTGAGGTGACTGATGCCAGAATACCGTTTAAATACATTCTTTCATCTGTCTCAGCAATCAAACCAGAGATTCTCCTTTATTTTACTTACAGTTTGGAATCTTACTCCAATCAGTTTTAACCTCACACACTTCCATGACCGCATTCACCAAATGTTCTTTTGCAGCATTCAAAGCACTATCATCTGTTAGTACCTGTCTCTGCCTCTTACTTTTATCTATCAAATGGACTCTCATTTCACTTGGAACCACTTATCGTAACCACTGGTTCACATCCCCCAATTCAGTTGATACATCTCAACTACCATATGTATCTTGTCGCAGAAGATTGCAAGTTAATCAAACAATTTAGGGAATTGTTTCTTCATTTATTCCTTTATGTTTTTTGGTTCTGACAGAAACCAAGGTAAATGTCTGATCATTTTCCCTATAGTCCCTAGTTATTCACTGAGGGGAAACTGGATTTAGGAGGCTTCTCTTCCTCTGCTTTGCTAGAGGGCGAGAAGGCCTGATTACTCAGTTGCTCTAGTCCTCACTCCACACGCACTCTTGCCCCTGAGAATCTCAGGCTGTATCTGGCCTTTATGGGCTGACTTTCCTGCTCAGGTGGAAGTTTTACTGATGCCTAGTTTGAACGAGTCCCACAACCAAATTTCAGGGTTGCAAAAACAGTCTCTTTATTCATGCACTGCACACTGTCCTCTATCACTTGTTGGGATTCACTCACTGCTGCATGCACTCACTTCCTTGCTACCACCTGGTGTCCTCCCTGCTACCTCATTTCCAGGTGCGGCTTCAGGCACATCTCTTTAGCCAGCATGGGGAAAACACAGTTGTCCGGGGTATTCTCCTCTTCCTCTTTTGGAGTCTTGTGTCTGCTGATTTGGTTATCTGTAGGAATAAATAAGGGGGAGCTTGGGCAGTGAGGACACAAGGCCTATATCTGCCCCTCAAATGGCTTATTTAGTTTTTGGTTCTTTCCTGGGACTGCTTCATTTCATGGACCGGAGACTTGTGCATACGCTTGTTCACATCCTCAAACCAATTATGGAATGGTGTCCATTGTTCTGGTTTAGTTTTGTTTTTAGGACTCTTTAGTTTTTTAGATTAGTCAATCTTTCTATGTCAATGGTACCATTCTCTCCTGAAAGGATGTTTCCGCTCACTAGTGAGTCCAAGCCAATGTTTTACAAACCTGCATGTGCTTTTTCTATTCTGTTGGTACAGGGGACTCTTCTTTTTTTCGTGTTTTAGCCTTCACCTCTATTTCACATTCACACTCAGGAACACAAAAATGGGTCTGTTCGCCTTATGCTGGAGCTCATCCCGCAGAGGGAGAGAGGGTAATGGAAATACAGGAAGGGGGTTCTTCAGCTAGTTTCTTCTAATTGATCTTGTGGTGGGAGGAAGGAAAGGATCTTGCACACTCATCGGTTGGCCACCTTACTTTCGACTTCCCTTCGGTTTTGCTCAAAGGAGCTGGTCTAGGACAAGGTGGAGCTGGATGCATGAGCCTCTTTCATGCTCACATAGATCCTCATATCATCCGTGCTAAGGGTCCTAATACTCCTACCTATCTTTCTCTATTTTTGGAGAGCCTGCTAGCTCTACACCAGGGAATACAGTACACACGCTTTTCCTCTCAAAGGGACTTCTCATTTACCTACCTACCCTCCCAGACTACTGGTTATGATGTACCCAGATGACATCATTTGTCCCCCACCCCCCAACGACAGATATAGCAAATACAACTGCAGCACAATAATCATGTTCAGACTACTTATTACAGTTCATTTAGCTAAGCTAATGTTTCTGGCCCAATGCTGTGGATCAGGTGTAGGCCCCATTTCAACCCAGTTCCCCATGATAAGCCTCCCTTACCTTTGGCACCTGGGGACATTGGTCGAATCTGTTTCAGCCCCCTTCAAGCCAAGAGTAGGCAGTTTCCTGGCCCAAAGCACCAGAGTCCGGGTCGGCTTTATCGCTGGTGGCACCTAGTGCGACAATCATTTTTTTGGCACCCCCACACGTCAGCCTCCTTGAATTCTCTCTGTACCACCCGGCAAAAGTGCCCCTCATCTCTCCAATCTTAAGTTATTGCTTAACACAGCGCCCTCTGGAGGTCAACGTCCCCTCCATAGTTCAGCACCCAGCATGGCCGCACTGGTCTCGCTGCCCTAAAGCCGTGCCTGACCCGAGTTGTTAAATGTAACCACTGTGTCAGCCTACTTGAAGTCTGGAACATGTTTATTAACAAAAAGCAATTAAATTAATTACCGCTAAACAACCAGTGTAGCCTCAACCTCATCAAGTTATTGAGCATATATAATATGAATATACCTTAAAATCATATTACTTGTATACATTTTCTTCACATATGCAAAGAAATAGTCACATGATGAGAGTGAAGCTTCAAATAACAGTGGTAAAGGCAGATGCCCCCGGTTCTCATGAACAAACGGTTGAAGGACCTCGAGTGAAAGATAAACACCACAGGCTTTTCTGCTGAGGTAACCGTATTCTAACTTTCTCACTTACGAGTGCCAAGTTGAAAGAGAGGCTACGGGTTTTACAAGCGAGAAGGCCTGCATAGCTATAAATGTGGCTTCAAGCAACATGGCTGATATAAAAGCGGTGTCTTCCTGATAGGCTTATAACTACGCGTTTAGAGAGCAGCCACGCACATAATATGTCCAGAAACGTGTCAACTTCTGTAAGATATTGCAACATTGTATCAAAAAATACCAGATCTACACCTTCTATATAAAGCAATTCTTTTATCACAAGAATTAATGCATATTAGTTGTATGTAAAGCATGCTTGATGTTACAGTAAATGAACACCAAAATTCACAAAAGTATCCACAGATCCAGAGAGGATGTCAAAGAACAATATCACTGGACCGTTTGTTGATGCTTTAACTCTATTCAAATTCTAAGAAATATCTAACACAATACATCCATTCTCTCCAGAAGGGTGGTTGATGTGGGTGTTTCCGCATGCCCAACGTTAAATGTGGCTTTTTTAGGATAAACTGATGAAGGTAAAGAGTTATGCAGCGTGTGTTACTGCTAATCTACATTCAGAAGAGATGTACCTGCTGACTAAATGGTGCACCTATAAGACTTAGGCCAGAAGAACCATTCATTCAATTGGAATTTGCACAAAAACCTTTGGAGTCCATTATTCTCTCTGGTAGAGATATAAGGCCTCATCATTGAAGCCTACATCCAGCAATAGCTTGCCTTGGCCTCATCATGGAAGCTTCCATCCAGAAAGAGCTTGCCTCTGGCCTCATCATGGAAGCTTCCATCCAGAGAGAGCTTGCCTCTGGCCTCATCATGGAAGCCTCCATCCAGAGAGATCTTGCCACCAGCCTCATCATGGAAGCCTCCATCCAGCGATAACTTGCATCTGGCCTCATCATGGAAGCTTCCATCCAGAGAGAGCTTGCTTCTGGCCCCATCATGGAAGCCTCCATCCAGTGATAGCTTGCCTCTGGCCTCCTCATGGAAGCCGCCATCCAGACATAGCTTGCCTCCGGCCTCATCATGGATGCCTCCATCCGGCGATAGCTTGCATCTGGCCTCATCATGGAAGCCTCCATTCAGAGATAGCTTGCATCTGGCCTCATCATGGAAGCTTCCATCCAGGGAAAGCTTGCATCTGGCCTCATCATGGAAGATTCCATCCAGAGAGAGCTTGCCTCTGGCCTCATCATGGAAGCCTCCATCCAGCGATAGCTTGCATCTGGCCTCATCATGGAAGCTTCCATCCAGAGAGAGCTTGCCTCTGGCCTCATCATGGAAGCCTCCATCCAGAGAGAGCTTGCCCCCGGCCTAATCATGAAAGCCTCCATCCAGCGATAGCTTGCCTCTGGCCTCATCATGGAAGCTTTCATCCAGAGAGAGCTTGCCTCTGGCCTCATCATGGAAGCCTCCATCCAGTGATAGCTTGTATCTGGCCTCATCATGGAAGCCTCCATCCAGTGATAGCTTGCATCTGACCTCATCATGGAAGCTTCCGTCCAGAAAGACCTTGCCTCTGGCCTCATCATGGAAGCCTCCATCCAGAGAGATCTTGCCACCGGCCTCATCATGGAAGCCTCCATCCAGCGATAACTTGCATCTGGCCTCATCATGAAAGCTTCCATCCAGAGAGAGCTTGCTTCTGGCCTCATCATGGAAGCCTCCATCCAGCGATAGCTTGCATCTGGCCTCATCATGGAAGCTTCCATCCAGAGAAAGCTTGCATCTGGCCTCATCATGGAAGCCTCCATCCCTAGAGAGCTTGCCTCTGGCCTCATCATGGAAGCCTCCATCCAGCGATAGCTTGCATCTGGCCTCATCATGTAAGCTTCCATCCAGAAAGAGCTTGCCTCTGGCCTCATCATGGAAGCTTCCATCCAGAAAGAGCTTGCCTCTGGCCTCATCATGGAAGCCTCCATTCAGAGAGAGCTTGCCTCTGGCCTCATCATGGAAGCCTCCATCCAGAGAGATCTTGCCACCAGCCTCATCATGGAAGCCTCCATCCAGCGATAACTTGCATCTGGCCTCATCATGGAAGCTTCCATCCAGAGAGAGCTTGCTTCTGGCCTCATCATGGAAGCCTCCATCCAGTGATAGCTTGCATCTGGCCTCATCATGGAAGCCTCCATCCAGCGATAGCTTGCATCTGGCCTCATCATGGAAGCTTCCATCGAGAGAGAGCTTGCCTCTGGCCTCATCATGGAAGCCTCTATCCAACAATGGCTTGTCTCTGGCTTCTTCATGGAAGCCTCCATGAAACGATCAATAGTTTGTCTCTAGCTCCATCCAGCGATAGGTACCTTGGCTCCTGGCGGAATATTCCAGTGAGAGGTGGAGGCTTCGTTTGATGGAGAAAACTGACTAGCAGGTGTGAGACTTGAAAGGGAGTCTCTCAGCGCAAATGCAGTTGCTGTTTTGCCACCATACATGAATGGTGACCCCGAAATGCATTTAAACTGTGTCGGGGCCACCCAGCGCTAACATAGAGCAGCCTTTTGATGGGCTAAATATGTGCTGTGTTGGCAGGGGCAAATTAGGGTCTTGTGAAGACCTACTTCACCCTCTTGGATTGGTACAGCCTGGAGAAAAAACTCAGGATAAGCACAGTGCCCCATGTCTGCCTCTTTTCTATCCACACCACTGGAATGGGACTTTTGTTGTGCAATCTGAGAGGTAGGTTTTGCACCTGGCTCTGTAGGCCTTAATCCTTATGTAATGACAACCATGTACTCCAATGTCTAAAACCCCATCTGATGTAACTAAACTTGAATAAATCCCTTGCTTCTGTAAGTCCCAACAGAATGTATTGGCTCTACGGATTGTTTGCAACAGCAACTTTTTTCTCAGTCATTTATACCATGTTCATAATGTGTTCCAGAGTGTCTTTACATGTTATATCACAGCTGCCAGTGTCTTAATAAGCCTTATCGCTCCATTGGTAGTTGATTCAGGATGATCTCATGTAAGTTTTATTCTATTGCTCTGAGCTAGTGCAATCAAGCATGGATCTACAAGGATCACCATTAAGCAGTGGTAGAAGTGGATGGGATCGGCAGGGCACGGCGTGCCCCTACTTCTTGAATTTAATTGATTCCGTTCCCCTTCTTTAAAAAACTTTAAACGTGTCCCAGGACGGCAGAAATATGCAAGGCCTAGAGATAAGGCTCAGCGTTCAGGGCCGTTCCGGGACGGGCGGGGTGGGCAGAGAAGGAAAAGGACTCTCTCTTTTCCTACTTGCCCAGAGAAGACAAGGACAGAGTCCACTTCTGCTTTGACTCCCCCATCCTCCTCAGGTACTGAAAACCGCAACTTCAAGAAATGATCATTACTCCTTCTTTCCTCTCCTTTCGTTTATTTGTTCACCGTGAAATGTATCCAAAAACGAAAAAACCTTTATCTGGAAATGTCGTCTTTTTCATACATTTTTATATTCCAAAGTGCAGCCCTGGGATCGAGAGAAATAAAAGGTCCTAAATGTGAAAAACTAATGAAAGAAATATAGAGCGGTCGCAAAGTGGCAAGATTGATTTTTATTCAGACGCACACACATTAGCGCCATTTTACAGAGTTTGTCAGTAAAGCGCTACTTTTGTTTTCTCGTCTTTCCCTGGGTGGGGAAGTGCACCATTCCTGGAGGTACTGTGCAATACATGCTTGATGGGTAAACCAATTGTGTACCGTGGCTCTGTGTTCAGGGATGTGGTCTTTTTAAACCATATTTTATATGTTTTGTAAGGATATAAGCAATGGACATTTAACAGGTCCCTTCTGGGGCCTGTAGTCATGTCCTTAACTTTTCATGCAAAAGCACTCACTGATTTCTGAATGAGTGTAAAAGCGTTAAGGTAACCCATGTTCTGTGTTCATTTCACGTGCTTTACTTAATCTTGCATTCCCTTGAGTGTTAGCTTTGTTGGGTTTTTTTTAGGCCGCATAGTACTCTTGTCTAGTGCATAATTTGAATTGAGTCGCAACCAGGTGTTTATAGCGGTGCACAATTGGGTTGTATCCGAAGGCAGTACAAGTTTCTCTCAGTGGGGCAGTATGGTGTTCAGTGGGGTAGAGGATGTGGCACTATGGTCAGAGCTGCCAAATTTGGAACTGGGGAACCAGGTTCAGCTTTCTTGACCAGTCCACCAGACTACTCTTCTGAGGGATACATTCCCATCCTAGACCTTAGAAGGCCCGCTAGACCATAGAAGCCCTGGTGTCTTAGCACCAGCAGGTGGACCCTAGCATTGGCAAGTGTGGGTTAAACTTGAAGGCCTGTCCACCACAATCCATACTGAAGTTCACCTCCAGTCTTGCGGGCAGGCCTACGAAGCACCCCAGAGCCAGACCGACCCTGTTACTGAGGTCACAGGACCCTTGAGCATGGCGGCTCTAGGGCGGTGCTAGGGATTCGATCGCACTGGCTGCTGACTTCGGGTGGGGGTGTCATGTTTGCAAGTATATTTTGTTTCTAAAAGCACTTGCTGACTTCTTCCTGCCCTCCAGCAATGTTTGGCAACAATAAAAATGTCACAATAACTCCAGTGATTAATGTTCTTCCTATAGAGAGGTGGAATTTTGTCAAGTGGAAGTTTTTACTGGTGGAAATGTAGTGCGGAGGTTTAATGTGCCTGCTGCAAAGAACATATACCATGCAGTTCACAAAATGCACATAATGTAAATTGGTCAGTGAGATCCTTTGTTAATTGCAGTTTATAAGTCAAAATCCTAACATACAACAGTGAGCAATTAACTATCATATAAGACCTGCATGTATACTTGCAAACTACAAGGTATAAATGAGAGCATTATGGTTTTCCCCAGTCTTTGATTATTCAAATGTTGCACAAAGGGTTAGTTTGGATAGAAATCAATTATTTTTATTAAAGAGAACCCCCAACCATGATAATAGGTTCTAAATTCAAAGTTTGTGTTTCTCCAGCCCAATCACTATTAAACTATGCGGCCTACTAGTATGGTTGTCTTGTGACTCCTACACCTTGTAGTCCTTAGTCTTATGTAATATTTCTTATACAGTGATTTACACACGTATGATTGTTTATGTGTAATGTGTGTGATATAAAGTGCTCTGACACCCTACATTGGTATCACTGGTGCTGTAAATCAAATTAAGTGTATCTGAGCAAGAGTGTGGTTATTGAGACTTGAGGGACACTGTTAAAGGGTTGTATTGAGGGAATCCATGGCAGAGGGAGTCATTTGGGGGCACCGACAAACATTGCTGCACAGGGCTCCACCAGCACTAGCCGCGGCCTGTTCAGGTAAAAGTGGTGGGGCCGGGTTGGGGACTTTTCGTCATACGACCACGAGGGAAAATGAAATAATTATTTTTCCCTCTTCGTCGTCTGTTGAAATCTCCACCCCCCCAACCGGCCCCACAGCCCCACCACTCTTACCTGCATGTGCTGCGGCTGACCAGCACTAAAGCAGGCCCTGCCCTTGAGGCCAGTCCGCCTCACCCATCAGAACCTCCATTGGCCTTGTTTCAGCAGTAGTGGTTGCAACTCACCAGGGGTTGGCAATGCTGGATTTGCACGCACACCAAACTTCAAGGTCTCTGCTTCATGCACAAGCACTTTTAACATGTGCTGTCTGCTTTGAGGCCACTGGAATTATTTAGCAATAGAGTACAAAATTATGCTGCAGTGTTGCCTAAATTATACAGCAAAAAAAGGCTGCTGCGTAATGCGTGATATTTACTGGTACTTTATTATTTTGACATTTTTACACCTTCTAACAGTCTCTGCGAAGATTTTGCCTCATTAGTACCAGTGTAACATACAAATGCAGCAGTGAGAAAGGCATCAGCCAACATTTGCAAAGGGCTGTCCTCTTCACAAAAACACAAGTCACATTTTTTTGTAACTTTTGATCCATGAGAACTACAAACAATTTATTACTTAAAATCTTCAAATTATACAGCTGATGGATGCATTATGTGGCAAATATTGCAGAGACATAATTATATAGAAAACATTTGCAAACTAGGATATTTTGCCATTGATGTTTGAACTGCTCTTGTGGAAAAAGGGAGAAGTGCTGATGACAGAAACTGCATGGCTCTGAGACAAATTGCTTGTGCTTCCACTTTTAAGTGTATTTGGGACATTCTGTGAATAAAATACATTCACAAAGTGGGATATGTTTCCAATGTCAATAACTCATATTAAACCTTAAACAAAAGTGTATGCATTGGTTGAATTAAATAACATAATAAGCTGTAATGGGTAGTGAAATGCCAAACAAATACTAAAAATTAGAATGATTTGCTCTTTCTGGCCACACCTCTGACTCAGTCTACCTACCCAATCCTTGGGTTATTCCCGCCCTCTGATTCTACGCCCACAGTTCCCTTACTTTTTCCCCCACTTCGACCGCTGCCATTAAGAAACTCATGCTAGAATGCGCGGCATGACTGACATGCTCACACTCATCAGGGAAAGCAACACCTTCAGCTGTACAAGGTGGCTCTATTGTTCTCAACACATTACTGCAGAAAGCAAGTCTTTGACAGCTAGCCATAACAACAGAAGAAAAGTGGACGTGTAGACAATCGCTAAGCGGTTTCTAACTTTAGTGTACAAACAGCGCTGACATTTCCCGCATAGCGAGAGCTCAAACGCCTACACTTGGAAAAAGTTGATAAATATGGTCAGAGTTTACTTTCAAACCAAAACCTTTGCGGAATCTGCAACATTGTGTAATCTCATTTTATTTAAACTCTTAGATCCTTCTCTACAAAATAAAAGACTCGATAGAGAACGTCTTTGCCAACCTAAGTTTCATTTCGGTGTTCAAATTGCATTATTTACGAGTGTAAGTTCATTTTTAGAATTCACAAAACATGAATGTTCATTTGTAAATTGATTTAGTCACATGTAAATGTAATTATGGTATAATTTTACTTAGAAGTAAACCTGTTCTGATGAGCGGGATGAAGCATTTAATATACTGGATTCCAGGGAAAGTTGATTAACCCTCACAGATATGCAGGAAAGTTGTGACAGTCGCAGCTACTCATGACTTATCTTGAGAATACAAAAAATATATAAACTCCAGACATAAGTGTAATTTTGCTGGAGTAAATGTGTATTTACTTTTGTGAATCAGGCCAGTGATTGTGGGCAACTCTACTAAGAACAATAAATATTCAACACGTTGTTTTCATTTGATTTACTTATGCAGTTTAGTACATTGCAAGTGTAACTAAAGGGCATTAGTCCACATTGAAATTGAGACATAATAAACAAAAATACATCATGTCAAAAACACTTTTATAGAAGGTAAAAGCAAGGCAGGAAAGGTTACCAATATGATTGAGGTGATCAATAGGAGAGGTAGGCAAAAGTGAAAGAAAAAGAAGAGAATGGGAATAATCAGGGGGAATCACACAGTTTAGTTCAGGAAAGGTAGACTGACAGGATATTGAGACTAGTCGAAACACTAGAAGACAGTGAGGAGGTGGTCCAGCAAGGTGAGTATTAGAGGTCTGGTCCTCAGCAGTATTTAGGCAAAAGAAGAGTGGCTCCAGTTCTAGGTCTCCATTAAAGAGGATATCAGCTCCCGGAGGAACAAGGGTATGTACAAGATGACACCTCGTTCCATCTTCCTCTGTACAGCATCAGTATGTGATTCAGTTACGGCCGACACATATCTGGAGTGGCAGGGCGAGGGGGTGTAAAAAAAGAAAGACGCTTACCTCCTCGTCGCTCTCTCCCACTTTGTCTCTCCTCCGCGTCTGCCGAACAGGAAGCAGCCATGCTCCTTGAGCCAATCACAACATTGCAATGCAGCGTTGTGATTGGTCTGAGCGCTGTAGCTTGGCGCTCAGGCGGGGACTGGGGCCTGGGCATGTTCTCCACCCAGGCTGTAATGTTCCCTGGTGGGGACCATGCAAAGTGCACATGACTGTTTGGCCGTCTCGAGCTGGCCGGTTAAAGCGACATGTGTGCATCAGTGTACCCCTCACTCCCCCCCCGCCCGGTGAGCAGAGCAGCCCCGCCCCATGCTGCCGCAGCAGGAACCAAAAAATGATAATAACGTCGTTATTATCATTGTATTTTTCCTTTCTTTCACTGCTGCAAAGCAGTGGGGTGACACTCCTCCTCCTTAGCGGAGGAGCCACCACTATTGGAATTCTAAAATGTCTGATAAGTCTGTACTTTAATGGATCAGACCTGAGTTATAGGCCCAAGCTGCAAATGAGGGCATATGACAGGAGAGAGGACATTTTCGCAAACCAGAGTTGGAATGTTGGAGCTGAAAGCTTTTATCTGTCATTATTGGCCTCAGCTACTCCATTGTCTTCAGAGGGGCTCCCAACAGTCTAATGTTCTAATACGAGTGATAGATGTCACAGTTTTCTCACATTATGCCATTCATTACTGAATTCATGAATAGTTACGAAAAGTTGCGCAATTATTTTACATTTTCACAATAGGTTTTTTACGTCCCTTTTAAAAATCATCAAAAATTATGACACTATTATGGATTTTGGAAAACCAAGTAATATGTTTATTCTGTTTTGAACTATGCAGCAGCAGTGTAATATTTATCTGTATTAGTGGGTGGCTAACAAGCTGGCTACATATTCTCCAATGATATGCATGGTTCAAGTACATAGAGGAAAGACGTTGTTGAGAGGCAGCATACTAGCAATTGTTTATTGTATTATTTATGAGCTATAATGAATGCGTTGTAGCTTGTCACTCCCCCTACTTGCTTTTCTTTTTTTGAGCTGGGGGTGGTTGCAATTTTAAAATAAAACACAACTGTAGTTAAAAGACTGGTCAAAGTTGGTGAAAGAATCTGATCAGGTCCATACCCAGACGTATATTTTTAGGGGGTGTTGCCCCCAGCTTTGACCGAACATTAAAGCTGTGCTCTATAGGAGCATTCTATCCCACGTACTGATTGCAGTACTTGTTATTGTTAATTGTGATTTATAGAGTGCTTAATACCGACGGGTCTCTAAGCGCTACGAGAAGATTAGCTACAGTCCCAGAAGGAAGTGTAACCTCTGAGTGGTAAATGCTATGCCCAAGCTTCTGTGAAGAGTAGCGTCTTCAGTTTCTTACTGAATGTGAGAAGGGCTTTTTTGTAGTGGAGTTGTCCTGGCAGCCTATTCCAGAGATGCGGGATGAGGACAGAAAAGGCTCGCCCACCTTTAGTTGTGTAATTAAACCGTGGACATGTTAGTAGGCCCTCTGTGGAAGACCTTAGGGTCCGGCCAGGGATGTATTTAACCAGGCGTTCTTTGATGTATTTTGGTGCCTGACAATGCAGGGCCTTGTGGGTGATGCAGAGGCCCTTGAATCTAGCCCACTGTTTAATGGGAAGCCAGTGCAGTTTTTGCAGTAGGGGTGAGGCCCGGGTGCGTATGGGGAGCTTAAAGATCAGCCTAGCAGCATCATTCATCACCACCTGGAATTTTCCAAGCAACTTGTCTGGCATTTAATGTAAAGTGAGTTACTATAATCAAGTTGTGATCGGAACAAGGCGGCCACCACCGTCCACATGGTGGAGAAAGAAAGGATAGGTGATAGTTTCCTCAACTGTCTAAGCAGACCCACACAGGTCCCGAACACGGTTGATACTTGGGTGGACAGTGAGAGTTTGGCATTTATTTTAATACCTAGGCTTTTTACCACCGGAGCTGGAGACGGAGTGTCTCCCAGCTCATGTGGCCAATTTTGGGTGGTCCATGGGTTACTGTCCGTAGTGATGGCCATTACCTCCGTTTTGTCGTGGTTGATCTTGAGAGAATTGGCTGGCTCCACAAATCTCAGTATGTCTTTCACCTGTGTGTGGCCTTGTGGGTTGTAGGATAATTTGTGTGTCGTCTGCGTAGTTGAATACCTGGCAGTCCCTCTGGGCCACGTCCCTCACTAGTGGTCTGAGATATATGTTGAACAGAAGTGGGGACAATGCAGACCCTTGCAGGACTCCACAGGTTATAGAGTCCCTATCGGACACACAATCACCCATCTGAATTTTTAGGGTACAATCCATCAGGAAGGAGGTGATCCACTGGAGAATTGTTCCCCCAATGCCAATGTCTTGGATTCTTTCCAGGAGTTGGCAGTGATTGACCGCGTCGAACGCCGCTGACAGGTCAAGGAGGACTAGCACGCATGGCTTTTTGCTGTCAGCTGTGATCCTAATTTCATCCAATACTGACAGCATCACCAGCTCGGTACTTGTGCTGGGCTCTAAAGCCTGCCTGTCTGTCCCAGAGTAGTTGGTGTTCTTCCATGAACATTGATAAAGTTCGGAGGACGTGTTGTTCCATGATTTTGGCCAGGAAAGCAAGTTGGGACATGGGCCTGTAGTTTTTCATGTTGGTGGTGTCTGCTCCTATCTTTTTGAGAAGGGGATTACTCTTGCTTCCTTAAATTTCCTGGGGACCTTCCCTGTTTCTAGTGAGAGGCTAATTACGGAGAGGATTTCTCCCTCAATCGCTGGGAGGGCTAATTTGAAAATCCTTGGTGGACACGGATCTGCGGGTGAGCCTATTTTTATTCTGGTCGCGATGCGGTTCAGAGACTCCTGGTCGAGTTTTTGGAAGGAGGTGATCAATTCTACCCTATCTTTATGTGGCTCTGCCCTTTCCAAGACATGCTGGTTAAAGGGGGAGTTGTCTATGTCTGCCAGGATGTCTTGTACCTTGTTTAAGAAAAAGGACAAGAACTTATTGCATTGTTCTCAGCTGGTGGGTGCTTCTTGTGTCTGCTTTTGACTAAGCTCCTTCAGGATTTTGCATGTTACTTTTTGCTTATTGGCTGCTTCCAAGATCCTGTGTTCATAGGATGCGGCCTTTCTACTAAGAACTGCTTTTTTTTAGATGGTAAGTCTGGCCATGTACTCTGTGAGCACCTGCGGCTCATAGGCATTACACCACTGTCTTACGTAGTAATGAAGGGTTCGTTTTAGTCCCCTTAGCTCTTCCGTGAACCAGGGTGTGCCCTTTCCCTTTTTTTTCACTCTAATTTTTTTCTGGCTGGCGCCAGCTTGTTGATGGCTGTTACTAGTTGGCTGGAGATGGATTCACTACTCTCTTCAAGATCATCTGTCCCCGACCTACTGGGCGTGTTCACCCATAGCGTGTCCCCTAAGCTCTTTCCCTCAATTTTGTTCCAGCTTCGCACCATTTTCGAATTGGGTGGCGGGCATATGTAGCGGCTAGCTAAGGGGATTAGGAGGCTGATTAAGTAGTGGTCTGACCACTCACAAGGAGTCGTGTCCACCAAATCAACCAGTGGCTGAGTCGACCAGATAAGGTCTAAGGTGTGCCCTTTCTTGTGGGGGGGGGGGGGTCATCACAAGCAGCTGCAGCCCCAGAGTGGCCAAAGTTTCCTCTAACTGTTGGGCCTGTGCCTCTCTAGGTTGTTGGTCCCAATGGTAATTAAAGTCTCCCACCACCAGGAGTTGTTGGAATCGAAAGTGAAGATTAGTGACACTTTCCGTGAGGAGGTCAATGAACAGTGGGCGAGTTTGCGGGGTTCGGTACACCACCATAATTGCTATACTTGAGGTGTTGTTACAAGCCTAGGCCATTATAATATCGTCTCCTTCCAGATTTACTCCCGATAATTTCTCTATTGTCAGCCGTTTGTTTTACAGTATCGCCACCCCTCTCCTATTTTCCAGTCTGGCCTATTCTGCCAAGGGGCATCATAACCTGCGGGTAGTGCTGCAACTATTGTTGGGCCGGAATCCTCATCAAGCCATGTTTCAGTCAGCGCAAGAATGTCGGGAGCTTCATCTTGTAGGAAGGTAAAGATCTCAAGGGCATGCCTCTGGAGATAGCGCGTATTGAGGACCCCAATGTTTATATGTTTGCTATAGCTGGGGTCTTTACATTTAAGGGAGTGTGGGGGGTTTACCTATTGATTCCCCCCTCTTCTGTGAGATGAGGAGTTCTTCTGTCAGGAGTAGATTCACTACCTGTGGTTCCAGGGGGACAGTCCTGTGTTCTAAAGCTCTTAATTCTGCCCCTAAGTATGACCAGATTTGGCCAGGGGTCCTGGCCCCTGCACCTGGTCGAGCTGGAACAGGCTCAGACAGGCTTGCCTTAGGCATGTCTTCGGCACACCAGCGGTGCGCCCACTCCAGTGTGCAATTTCATTGTGTCTCGCTTTCCTCGCCCCTCCCCGCTAGTCAGGCCTCCATCAGCAGTAGCTGACTTCCCCTACGGCCACTAGACTGCGTCCGTGAAGCGGAAGTGGAGAGGAGGACAGCCCTGAGTGTACGGAGTCAGGTCTGTCTGCGCCTGTAGTAAATTCAAATCAAATTCATCAGATTCAAGTTCAATTTATAGTTGTAAACAATTGCTAAAAAGCGAGTAAAACAGATATGCTTAAAAACAAACATGCACCACCTGGGAGGCAGTAGCGTGTCTTCTCTGGCTGCGCGTCTGCTCCAGCGTGCAATTTTAATGTCTCGCGTCGCCCGCCCCTCCCTGCCAATCAGCCATGCGTCAGCAGCAGCTGACTTCCCCTGCGGCCACAAGACTGCGTCCGTGAAGGGGAAGTGGAGAGGAGGATTCAAGTTCAATTTACAGTTTTAAAACAATTTTTAAAAGCAAGTAAAACAGATATGCTTAAAAACAAACATGCACCACCCCGGAGGCAGTAACGCGTCTTCTCCAGCGTGCAATTTTATTGTGTCTCGCGTCCCTCGCCCCTCCCAGCCAATCAGCCCTGCGTCAGCAGCAGCTGACTTCTCCTGTGGCCACTAGAGCGTGTTTGTGAAGCGGGAGTGGAGCGTACGACAGCCCAGAGTGTAAGGAGTCAAGTTTGTCTGTGCCTATAGTAAATTCACATCAACTTCATCTTAATAACGACCCCTAGAATATCAGGATACAAGAATTTCAAGAGCAGAATATTTAAAGGTAAATGCCTGTAGAGAAGTATAGGTTTACAACTCCCAATATTTTGGATTCAATATTCTTCCTTGATATTCTGTGCCATCGGTATTCTGGTTTCAACATTAAGGTGCACACTGTGTGATTCTATGTGAAGGAATATGTGGATTTTCTAAGACACATATTAAAGCACACTCAATCAACTTTTCACTGTCCAACTTTAAACCCTATCAATTAGATGGGATTTAAAGTAGAAGACTGTAAAGTTGTAAAGTAGGAAGACTCACAACTCTGGGTATTTCCTAAAGTGTGCATGCTTTATGCAATGCAAAGCTTATTGAGTTCTTTTTTTGTAAAAAAAAAAAGATAAGCTGACCTCAGCTCAGAACCCTCCCTCCCACACCTTTTTCCTCATGTGATGAATGTCCAGCTTTCATACTCAAAATGTTTTTGCTGAAGGATGTCCTACCTGGGATGTTCTACATCAGCAAATCATCACATCTGGAAGGCACAAAAAGATAAACCTTTTTAGGACAATTCATCTGAATCATAAAGCATGGAGTTTCCTAATTTCGACCAACATTGTAAGTGAAGTTTAATTTGACTCGCCACAAATTTAAAGTAACCTTACAGAGAGTTGAGAAATTAGTGGCAAACAGTACGTTTTAAACATTTCAGGGATGCAACAAGGTTGAAAATGCAAGGGATTTTAAATGTAACTTTCCAGGAGAAGTTGGGACAGTTCCACAATGAATATTACTGTAAGGTTGTGAAAAACGATAAATTGTTCAATTACATTTTATCAAAAGCACCAATCAAAACTGCATGGAGTTGAAGCAGGCTCCAACATTGGCATACACCCCTCATAGTTACAGGCAGGTTGTTCAAACAGTGTTGTACGTAGGGAGACCTTTGTTAGAAATCGACCAGCAAGACATGGTAGGTAGGGTAAAGTATATATAATTGTGCAAGCCTGGAATGAGTCCATTTGAGATCTTGGCCTGGTATTAGGACACTAGCAGCAGCATTGCCTCTAATGCACTGAGTGGTGGTTTCACAGTTTGCAACTAGGACCCTGCTCTGTGATAATATATCTGTATAATGGTGCATGCATGGTATCTCCATTTGGATGGTGCAGAATCCTCAATTTCCAGAATTATGGACATGTCCTACTCTTTCACATGTAGTAGACTCCTTGCATAGAATCCTCAATGTGGCACCTCTGTGTGGCTAACATTGCTTAGTTGGGCATGGACATTTCTGAATGGTGAATATAGAAATCATGTTAGCCTGCCATGTGTACTAAAAATAGAAAACATTTTCTTGCAGGGAGATTGTTAGGCATAACTACAGGTGCAGATAAAAGTCAAGCTCATCTTATGAAAACAGTTAAGAGACTGCCCTATCTAAATGTACACTAGAAAGCCTAATCCCTTCCTCAATAGAACTTTAACTTCTCAGCAAGTTTCACTTTCCAGCGACTATTCCAAGCAAATGTAGATATGGCTGATATGCTTTAAAGGAGAAGGTGTCAGCAGTTCTCACCAAGAGCAAATAGTAACAAATAACAAGTGGGTTCCATTGTTAAGCAATTTGCAAAACGCAATGTGGATCAAGTAACAATGTTTGGACATTATTAGCATTTTAAAGACCACCATGCAAGGTGATTTTTGGATCTTACACTAAGATCCCTTTAAAAAAAATAAAGTGCAAAATGTTGCTTTGAAATTACATTGGGACAGTTGTATTGACCAAAATATAATCTATCAATTCCACTCAAAATCTCCAATCACCATTTCTGTACATGTACCTAGCTCTAATTTTGCTCGTTTAGGCTCTCTGACTTTCTCTATTCACTCCCAATCTCTGCTCCCACTTCCTCTTTCAACCTTTCCCCCACTTTTCATTTCTGTTTGCTGTTGCATCTATCGTCCCATTCCAATCTCTCATGCTCTCTCTTTTAATTTTTCTATTTATTCTCCTTTCTCTTCATTTTCTCTTCTCCCTCTTCTCTTTATCTTCTCTTCATTTCTTATTATTATTTTTTTTAATCTCTTTCTAACCCTCTTCTATATAGACCATGTATGAGAACTGACATTTTCTTTGGCTATGCATGGCCATTAGCAGCACCTGCCACCTGTTTTTGACCACAATGC
Source organism: Lissotriton helveticus (assembly GCF_964261635.1). Classification (NCBI taxonomy): domain Eukaryota; kingdom Metazoa; phylum Chordata; class Amphibia; order Caudata; family Salamandridae; genus Lissotriton; species Lissotriton helveticus. The sequence continues at coordinate 836,278,822 of NC_136067.1, forward strand.
TTTTCACTGTTCCCCAGTCCTTGAGGCCTGTCATCCTAGGGTGCTCCTGGTACTGGAGAAGTTCCCTATGATCATGGAACAAAGATGTTAGTGCAATCTGGCCATCATATCCCTGCAGCTTGTTGTCAATTCCTGTTGAACATGACATCAGGCTGCATGGATTTGGTGGGTTTTTAACTGCCTTAGCAAACACAAGGAGATGATGTATGGAGTGCTGAAACTTTTCAGACACTCACCCCCAGTCACAGATCTGGGTTGAATCCATCATCGTTCTTTAACTCACTTCGCCACCCCAGTTCAGACCCAGCCATATGCAAATTAGTCTTGACCCTGTGCCAAATGGGAACAGTCCAGCCCGAACTGCCAAGCTTGCTCTACCCTGGACTGGAAACAAGCATCCTGGGACCGGTATTGACCTCATCAGCCAGGTTAGCTTGAATCCAGTGGCAAAGTGAGCAAGGGACCCACATCTGGGCATACCCTCCCAACTTAGGGCAAACCATTTTTGGAAGATAATCTGTTATAGCAGCCTATTCTGACATGGTAGGCTATATTGGGTCATTTCAGCTTAACACCAATGCTATTTAGGGTATTTGCACCCCTCTGCAGCAGGCACATTAACCTACCAAACTATCTGAATCCTGCAAACAAAATAACATTCTGTAGAGGAGATACATTAACTCACCAGGCTATATTTCACAATAAGCCAGTATAGGATAGGTCAATGTCAGTCAAATATAAATCATACCTGACTTGTGATACCTCTGCCTCAGCACAGCAGGCTAAGCAAAGCACCATACCATATTGGAATATGGAGATTCCTGACTAAACATTGCTTCTGAATGACTGGTAGGTTTGGGTAGTGGCAGCCACTTATGTATCAGGAATAGGAAATGTCATGAAAGTTGCTGGCTTAAGAACAACATGACTCAATGTCCTGTACAGTTGTGCAATCTTGTCACACAGCAAATTCTTGTTTGACGTACCATATGTGAAAGGTGAAAAGGGAGTCCAGCTAATGCCCATTGAATTCTTCGCTTCTCAGCTGTGACAGCAAACTAGTGTTCATGCCACCTTTCATACCAGCTCCTCATGCCCAACTTGTGGTGTCCCACAGGGGTCCCATCATATCCCCTCTGCTATTCAACATCTACCTAACTTATTTACCAAACCTGATTAAATAATTCAACCTCACCTGTTACAAGTATGTAGATGACAGCCAAATAATTTTTTTTAATAGATGGTCTGCAAGACCTCTACCATTTAAAACTTGATGACTGACTTCAAGCCATAAACACACTGATGATGAATAACCATATAAAGCTAAATACCACTACGACAGAGTTTAAGAAATGGTGGATAATGACAAAAATACCAGCCTAGTGCCATTGGACCCAAGGAACATGAAGCCCCTCCAACAATATCAAAAGAAGTCATAAACCTAGGAGTAACCTCGATTCAGACCTATATTTGATACCATATTTTAACACATAAAACAAAGGGCCCGATGTAGGTAAATCCCATTTACCGATTTTGAAATACCGAATCCTACCGATTCGGTATTCAAAAATCGGTAAATGGGATGTAGGTCCCAACATCTGGATTCGTTACCGAATCCTTAACAATTCTTAAATTACCGATTTGGTAAATACCGAATCGGTAATGCCCATTCATTCCTATGGGCTTTGAAGCCCATAGGAATGATTAGGCATTACCGATTCGGTATTTACCGAATCGGTAATTTAAGAATTCACAAGGGTGCAGGGGGTGTCACTTTGACACCCTCTAGCACCCCCAAAACGGCCATGTGTGCAATGTGGCACACAGACATGCCCTAAGGGCACGTCTGTCTGTCACATGGCACATGTGTACATGCACAGATGTGCATGTACACAGGAATCGGTTTTTTACCATGGATTTGTATTCCATGGTAAAATACCGATTCTGTAAGCCATGTGCTGCCGGAACATAGGCTACCTACATTGCATTTTCGGTAATTTTACCGAATCGTTATCATTACCGAATCGGTAAATATTACCGACTCGGTAAATTTACCGTTTCGGTAATGATAACGAATCGGTAAAATTACCGAAAATGTGCTCCTACATCTCCATAGCCCTTTACCTATCGGAAACGGCCGAAAATCGGTATTTTCGGCCGATTCCGATCGGTAAAGGGCTACCTACATCTGGCCCAAAGTGCCTTCAACACAATAAAAAATACAACAAAATAAGTTACCTCTGACACCATAAATTAGAAAAACAGTTCTTATCCCAAACGATTTTTTAATTGACGTTGGGGTGTATGTATCACTATTTTTCTTACTTTTCATTTTTTGGTTGCAAAACAACAATGCCCATCAAGTTGGACCCCGTTTTTATCAAATTGTGCAGTTACGCATACAAAGCACACTTTTTAAAAAAAAACACAATGTGTCCATTAATTATATACAGTGAAAAAAACATAGTTGTATGGGGTTATATACATTCAAGAAGTGAGACAATTATATACACATTTGTTCAAAAGGTACATGAACAGCAAAAAAACTTGATGTCCGCAAGGGAAGTCCTTATTATTTTGTACGCCAGGGCAGTCTACTCTATTTGACCGTCCTCAAACTGTTTTTCTTTATCTTGCCAGGGGAGAGGTCTTGGGGGATTATCTCAGAGCACAAAACAGCAAAACCTTTAATTTAAGGAATGGTTGGGTCTAATTATGGACCTAATTTCAATTCGGCTCGGCTGAGAGCCTCTCTCAAAAGGGCCAACGCGTTTCAACCTTCTATATGGCGCGTTTTTGGTGAAGGTCTTCGTCAGGGACAATAGATTTTCAAGCCAGGACTCGTGTACCTTACTATTTCTTATAGGGCCACCTGAGATCCACTGGAGGAGTCTTGATGTTTCTTGGCTGGGTTGTGTACTGGTTTTCACTCGTGTTTTTCTTCGGCCCGTTTTTCGGCTTGGGCGGAGCAGGTTTACCGTCTGATCATTTCTTGTACTGGTCCAATTGCTGGTATGACTTCCAGCGTGTCACAATCAAAACACTACGTTGCCTCCCTGGATACCAACAGAAACTTCATGCCATTATCTCACTGGTAATCTCCACGCTTGACTATACCAACAGCCTGTACCTCATTCATAAAATGCAAAATACAACGCGTCCAAAAGGGTTCTGCAAAATTTCCTCTCTACCTTCTCCCAAGAGAACACACACACATGACTCCTGTCTTGCAATCACTCCACTAGCTACCTATAGCAACAAGCATTTGCAATGCAATAGGTCTCGCATTTGGGAGAGTTTAAGCTATTGGCATTGTAAATGACAATGCCTTTTATTTATGTGTTTTGAAAACCAACACGTATGTAAAAAGCGTTGTCATTTCTAATGCCAATAGCCTAAACTCTTGCAAATTCGAGAGCATTTTCATAGTAGCCGAGCTTTCCACGAAAGGGAGCTCCAAGTTTATGGGAGCTCTCCATGTGGCCTACAATTAGCAATATTGGGTGGGTGAAAACATTTGAGCACAATAATGAGAAGCAGAAAAGGTGGACCATCAGCTCCCTTTACCGATCTTTGTTAAGTCATCCTGGAAGTGCATTGCATTGTCAATAAACAAGGTTTTAGTACAGTGAACAATAAGAACTGATTCACCTGTACGGCTATGGGAGACAGTAGGGTATGCCTTTGGTTAAGAATGTAAGGATAGAGTATGGGGCATGATGCCCCTGCTACCCTGTGCTCTAGCAAATCCTGGCACCACTTTCTGTTATTGATGAAAACTTTTAGTCTATGAACGGAATTAAAACTCCATACCATTCTATTTTTGCCCTCTCTGCGGAGAGAGCCAAAGGAGTGGCGGGTTTAACTTGAGTGACCTTATTTCACCTCGTGCGATCCCAGCGTGCTCAATGTAAAGGAAACATAGCAATAAGTGTTACCAAAAATGTACAACACACTAGCATGAGATGGGTACCACGGAAAACGGCTGCAATATCACAGTCCAGGTGACATGGCACACACGTTAATGGAAGTGGCTCTGCACTGCCCCTTGCCTACCTTAACACTAACCCTATAGATGGCTTCTGGGATCAAAGGTCAGGCTCTGAACTGAAGTGGCCACTGCAGCATTCCACAGGCTGGTTCTCTGCAGAGGACAGGTGGAAAGGCAGTGGAGCACCTGCACCTGGCAGTGCTGACCCCCAGCTGAATGGAGGGGGCATGACCTGTTTATAGCAGGGAAGGGTTCATGACTGACAGGACCCTGGCTAAAGACCTGCGTCCTTGGCTGAGTTTAGGTGGCGGCTGTGGTCATGGAAGAATCGGGTACTAGTTGTCTCTCTGCTTGGAGAAGCGAGGTGCCAGGGAATGATGGTACAGTCAAATAAAATGAACCTCCGACACTAAAATCTAACTGTGGTGGTCTGCGTGATCAACCCTGATAAAGATCAATTCAAAAATGGTCAGGCGCTTTCAGTAGATGTTTCCTAAGTTAAATTTGCCCGGCGTAAAACGCCTCTAATACCATACGAAGTTATTCAATAAAGAGGCAGGAGACAGGAAGACAGGAAACAAGTTTATTCCGTCGGAGTAGAACACATCAGATCAGACAACAAGGTATCGTCTCGAGGTGCTCTCTCAACCTCTCTGAGACCTGGTCTTTTATCCCCTGGGTTAAGACATGTGAACGCTCTTTATTACAACAAGGGCATTGTGAAGTATGAGAACGACATCCCCGGCACCCCCCCAGTTCCGGCCCATTCCAACACATGACAACAGTAGAAGCCCTTTCCCCTCATATGATTGGGAGGGGGTTATCACGCAGCTGAGTGTTCTGCCGATTCCTTTGGAATGTGTGCGCCTGATCGAATCTCAGGGGGTGGGGACGTCATGATCAATAGTGGTCTCTTTCAGGAGAGGCGAGTGCATACAGTAGTGGGCAATAAACTGTATCCTCGGGCTAAGGGATGACCAGCGGTTCGTACAGGCAGTCGGGCTCAGAGGAAGGGGTCATCAAAGGAGGGGTATTCATGGACGGAAAGGAGGTGTTGGTCAGGCGCGGGGTGTGATTCCCTGAGACAGAGTCATGGGGGGGGGTTCATGACTTGTGCATGTGAGCGCGGGGGCAGCCAGGAGGCGCGGGGAAGGCTTGCAAGGTTCAGGGAAGTGTGCTGACGGGCGATCGTGAACAGGGAGACCATGGTACCTAAAATGGATGTCGTGTATGTTCATACGTGAATCGGCAAGATGGCGTAGATGATGTTTAGTACACGAACTAAAATTCCACAGTCCTCCCTTTAACATGTCTCGCCAGCTTGTCAGTTCGGATCGATCCCCATGAGACCACGCACCTCTATCTCGTATAGGGGACTCATGTGCTCAGGTTTAAAGTTCAAAGTCTTTGGGCACATACAGTTGGAAATGAGTGCACATAAAGGTGGTAAACATTGAATACCTAGGCAACACCCACACAGTATCATGATTGGTATCAATAAAAACGTGAACAATCTCCATCCCCAGTTCTTCAAAGTGTCCCAGAACCAGCCTCCAAGCGACCATCCTTCCTGCTCCTGGTGAACCTCTGAGGACAGTCTGTGGAGGTGTTCGATTGCTTTGTAGACTGAAGGTGAGTTATCTGGCACGTAGGTGCAACAGCTGGAGCCGATGATGCGGCATGCTCCTCCGCGGTCGGCCAGAACCACATCTAGAACAAGACGGTTTTGAAGAGCCACCAGGCGGACGGCCTGAAGCTCAGCCGTGTTGTTGGCGAGGATGCCAGCGGTGATGTTAATGGTTGTTTCTAATGCCTGAGTCAGGTGTCGGATAGCGCGGCTATTTGCCATTGGTCCCCACAGAGGAACAAGTCCCTTTGCTGCATCCAGGAACTGTGCTCCGGTGGAGTCGGCTTGTTCAACATCTCCGGCCCGCTTTTGCCGGTGGTGGTTGGCTGAAGCCACATATGTGGGAGGAAGAATGAAGGCGATGTAGCACGTACCCCTCCAGCCTCTTGGGAGCCAAGTATAAGCTTTGGTGCCACAAGCAAAGTACATATTCGGGGAAGCAACAAAGGAGGGGGGGTCAGCTGAGACTAATGTTTTGGTGATGCGACAAGAACTGTGACCCACCAGCTGCGTTCCTTGTCCTTCGAGGCATACGAGTCCTGTGACATTGATGACAGACAGGGCCACGGTCAGGGTGGCAGCCGTTTGTTTCCGCAGGTGGGAGAAGGTGGGTCTGGCTGGATTGTGGAGCACTTGCATTTCGACCCTTTCTTTGGCAGGGATGTTCGTAAGGAAAGTTGAACCTGAAATTGCAGCACAAAAGGGAGCAGACGTCCTTCCTGTTTTGTTCAGCCACAACCCATAGTAGAAGTGTGACACTGTTTGACCAGAAGCGGCGTTGTCCTTGTGGCTTTCCTGCATGAGGATCAACCAGGCGAGGCAGGAGCCGTGAACTGAGAAAGGAGAGGGGATGAAGGGGATGGAGTGTCCGGTAGCATGTGGGAGCAACCCACAGATCCAGCAGTTCGTGGCATTTGCAGCAAGGTTGTGCTGGTGCAACAGTTGTACGAAGGAATTGTTCCAGAACTCCCTACGCCTTTCTCGGAGCTGAGGTGAAAGGGTGATCAGGTGGTGCTCTTTCATGGTGGTTGGCTGGACAGTGGGTGGCAACATCTGGTGAGCGGGTGTGCTTTCCTCCAAGATCCAGAAGGAAGTCATGAGGAGGAGGCAGAAGAGGAAGACAATAAAGAAAGCGATTGTCTTTGATTTGTGCAAATTGTCAGTCTTTGGGTTCCTGTAGTGGGTATTTCCTGTTGCTTCCGACGTCTTCTTATCTGGCGCTTCCATCATCTTCTTATCTGGCGCTTCCATCATCTTCATCTTCAAGGTGCTCGGTAGTGGGCAGAACCACAGACTTTGTTTAGCTTCTCTCCGGGTAACCCTTGGTTGCTTTGGGTCACCGTTCTGAGATTTTTAACTTAGTTAGTGGCCTACTTAGCCGAAGCTCCCTCCTTTCGACGCAGGAAATACCCTTCTCGAGATGGCACAGTGGGATCAGAGTGTTTTGCAAGTTTAAGTGCCTCGGTATCAGGATAGCAGTTCAGTGATGGTCGGTCTTTGTTCAGGAGCTCTTCTTGGGTGCTGACGTTGTCTGTCGTGGCCAGGGTCGAGGAAACCTTCTTGCAGTGGTGTGCATGCAGCCAGTTCTTTTTCCCCTCCACTCGAAGAGCCGTCCGAGTGGTGATCAGTACTTGCCAGGGGCCCGTCCACCGGGGTTCCAGACTCTTCGCTCGTTGAAAGTTCCGGATTAGGATGTAGTCCCCCGGTTGGATATCGTGACCGGGACCCCTGGAAGCATCGGGGATGGCCTGCTGCACCTGTTGATGAATGACAGACAACGTTTTAGTTAATTTGCATAAATAATCTGACAGCAGGACGTCGGGGACGTCGTGAATGGAGGTCGGTTTGGGGGCAGTCCAGAGGTTCATAGGCCGCCCAAACACAACTTCGTAGGGGGTCAAGTGGTGCTTAGTGGGAGTGGAGCGCATCGATAGTAATGCCAGTGGAAGGGCATCTGGCCACTTAAGTCCTGTGGTGGCCACTATTTTTGACAGTTTCAGTTTCAGTGTAGCGTTGTGTCGTTCAACCAGGCCAGCAGATTGGGGGTGGAAGACTGCGTGGAACCTCTGTTTTACCCCCAACCCCTTCAGGATTAGTTGGATAACTTCAGCTACGAAGTGGGGGCCATTGTCGCTCCATAAAATTCGACAAAGGCCGTAGCGAGGGAAAAACTCTTTCAGTAGTACTTTGGCAGTAGTCATGGCAGTGTTATCACGGGTCGGATAGGCTTCCACCCATTTGCTGAAGGCACATACAATGACCAATACGTACTTCAAGCCTTGGCACCTCTCTAATTGGATGTAATCCATCTGAAGGACCTCAAAGGGGTGGTCGGGGATCCCAAACCCTCCCCGGTGTACCACAGTTCCTTTCCCGGGGTTGTGTTGTAGGCAGATAAGGCATTGCTGGACCAGGCGTTTGGCTGAGTCGGGGATCTTGTTGTTGTGCCAGACTCTGGAGATGAGTTCAATCATGGGGGCAGAACCTATGTGTGCAGGGGAGTGTGCCATGGTCAGTATGGGGATCAAGTATGCATCAGGCAGCAACCATTTGTTCGTGTCTTTTGTCCGCCAGCAGTCCTCATCGTCCCTTAGACCCACCCGCGCCCACTCAGTCAGTTCGTGTGGTGTGCTGGCCGATTGGATGTCCCTGATTGTTTCCCTAGCGTCGGTCCATTTTTCTGCTTGTGACCTGGTCACATACATGCGTGTCGTCGTCCTATTCTCAGCTGTGGTTCGGGCAGTGGTGTCGGCCAGTGCGTTTCCCTGTCCGACTAGGTCTGTCACCTTCTTGTGTGCTTGGCATTTGATCACTGCTAATCGTTTGGGGAGAAGAACTGCTTCAATCAGGGCGGAGACTAAATCTCCGTGAAGGATGGGCGTGCCGTGGGACGTCAAGAATCCCCTTTCCCTCCATAGGAGCCCAAAATGATGAACCACCCCGAAGGCGTACTGGCTGTCCGTGTAAATGTTTGCCGTGGTTCCTGCTGCTATGATACATGCTCGTGTGAGGGCAATTAGCTCTGCTGCCTGTGCGGATCGTTGTGTGATGCGAGCTGTTTCAACAACTGTTCGAGCTGTCGTCACCGCATAGGCAGCAGAGGTGGTGCCGTCTGGGAGTTTGATACAAGAGCCATCTACCCATAGTTCTCCATCAGGATCTGTGAAAGCAATGTCTCGGAGGTCAATTCTACTCCTGGTCTGTTAGTCCGTGAGGGTCACACAGTCGTGTATAGGGGGCACATCGGGGTCATTTTCGGGCAAGGGTAACAGTGTAGCAGGGTTCAATGTCGTGCATCTCTTCAGGGTGATGTGGGGTGCAAGTAGAGTCAATTCGTACCCTGTTAGTCGTGCGCTAGTCAGGTGTTGAGTCTTAGTCTGGTTCAAAAGGGTGTCAACTGCATGGGGCACTAATACCGTGAGGGAGTTTGAAAGCACAATTCCCTCACTCTGGCGGATAGAGACAGCAGCAGCGGCTACTGCTCGAAGGCAGGCAGGTAGAGCTCTGGCGACTGGATCAAGAGTGGCAGAGAAGTAGGCACAAGGGCGTTGTTTGGCGCCGATGGGCTGAGTTAGAACAGACAATGCGCATCCCTCCCTTTCGTGAGTGAAGAGGGAGAAGGGCTTGGAGTAATCTGGTGTTCCTAGAACGGGTGCCGAGCAAAGGGCATCCCGCAACTCCTTAAAGGATGCTTGGCATTCGGGAGTCCACGGGAGTGGGAACGGAACATCTTTGGCCAACAGGGAAAGTAGGGGTTTTATAATGAGGCTGAAATTTGGTAACCATTGTCGGCAGAAAGAAGTAAGGCCCACTAATGAACGGACTTGCTCCTGTGTTTTTGGAATGGGGGTGTCTAGGATGGTTTGGATTCGGTCGGGCGTAAGTTTCCTCCCTTCTTTGGACAGGAGATGGCCTAGGTATGTTACTTGGGGCTGGCAGAACTGCAGTTTCTTTTTGGAGACTTTGTGGCCATTCTCCGCAAGAAAGTGCAAGAGTTGGATAGTGGCTGTGATTGCAAGTGGAGTGGTGTCGGCCGCCAAAAGGATATCGTTAACATATTGGATCAACACCACTCCATCTGGTAGCTGGACGGCGTCCAGCTGTCTTTTGAGGGCCTGGCTGTAAATGCTGGGACTTTCAGTGTAGCCCTGGGGAGCTCTACAAAATCGGTATGAACGGTTTTTTAAAGTGAAGCCGAAAAGATAACGGCTGTCTGGATGGATGGGGATAGAGAAAAAGGCATTTTTAAGATCAATAACGGTGAAGGTGGTGGCAGTGGACGGGATGAGAGTCAGGATGGTGGCGATGTCTGAGACTACGGGGTACTGTGGTACCACCACTTTGTTGACTTCTCGCAGGTCGATGATGAAGCGGTACGCTTTCTCATCTCCCTCACCTTGCTTCTTAACAATGGGTAGGATAGGGCTATTGCAGACATTACTAACCACTTCCTCTACCACTCCTGCATCTACAAAGGACTGAATAATTGCTACCAATGCCTTCTCGCCTTCGGGCGATATCCGGTACTGTGGGAGTTTCGGGAGTATTGCATCTGGTCGAACAGTTATGTGTACAGGATCGATCATCATCCGTCCTACATCCGAGTCGTTTCTGGCCCATAGGTACAGGGGTAGGGTATCGAGCAAGGATAGGTCAGCATCTGTTATGGCGTACATATGTCGTGCGGGGTAGGGTCTGGACATGCTCGGGTTGTCGTACAGGATGACTCGGACTCCATCCGGGGAACACCTAATAGTAGCTCGGAAATGTTTCAGTAAATCAATACCCATAATGGCGTCAGGGGAGTTGGAGGAGAGCAGAAATGTTGTGTCAGTGGGATTGTTTCCTAGGTCAAAGGAGATAGGTACAGACAGGGGATTAGTGGAGGGCGTTCCATCGAAACCTATCGAGGTAATGTGTGAGCCAGACAAGGGTGCCCTTGGAATCAGTCGTTTTGATAATACACTACGTGTCGCTCCAGTGTCTACCAAAAATGGAGACTTTGTACCCAGGACCTTAGCAGTGACGTAAGGACCTGGCTGGTCAATACAGAGCTCGACTGGATCCCTCCCTTGCCCCTGGCAGTCCTATGCAGAGTTGTGAGCATTGTTGCAGTCAGACTGTTGGCACTGATTCTGTCGGGGGCGGTCAAATGTGTTTGGTCTGCCAGATCGGTCATTGGTGGTGTCGCGGGTCTGCCCTCGTCCCTGCCCTCCAGTTTTGGAGCCATTTGTCATGTCCCTTGTTTCTTTATTTTTAATCATTTCCCGAAGGGCCAGGCATTGAGACTTCCAATGCCCAAATTCTTTGCAAAATGCACACTGGTTCTCATCGAGGTCGGTTCGTGGAGCGCCAGGTGTGGGGTTGCGATCTCTAGGGGCCGAATTCCTTGGGGCATTCGACTGGTAGTTTCCCCTATATCGTTCCCTTCCTGTAGTCACTTCATGCAATTGAGCAATCATCACTCGTTCCTTTAAGTCCTTTTTCTTTTTCTCATTCGCCCTCTCGTTCTCGTTCTTTTGGTGTTCATAATACTGAGCCATCTGAAGGATAGCTGCAGGTTTGGAGGCTCCCCAACTACTCTCACTCGTCTGTAACTTTTGGGAGACCTCTTGCGATAGCCCTTTTACGTAGTTTTGCACGAATAGGTGTTGTCCGGTTGCGGTGGTCATGTCTTGGCCACTGTAGTCGGAGAACACTGTTTCAAATCGGGAGAAATATTCTGATACATCTTCCTGAGGTTTCTGACGACAAGCCGTGACTACCGACCAGTCTACCTTCTTTTCTGGGATCAACGTCTTTAGCTTCTGTACTATTTTGTCGGGGAGTTCCAGTATGTCTTTTACAGGTTTCTTTCCGGGCTCTCGCTGCCTATCTAGGTCATCGAGTTGTTTCCAGGTGTGTCCGAACAGGTCTGTGTGGTCGGCTTTCCGGATTTGCTTCCACACATCAGCCGGCAGACACAACCCGAAAAACAAATCAATGTCCGATAGAGTCATTATGGTTGAGCCGAAGGCTGTGCCTAGTTCTGTATAAAATGCTGTAGGGTTCTTTCGTAGATCGGGCAGGGTTTGCCTAAAAGTTAAAATATCTTGCCGATCCCATGGTTGGTAAGCCCAGTTGTACACAACCCTCCCTTTTGCATCTGCGTGGTTGATATCATCGTTTGTTCCCTGACCTCTTGGGGGAACCCAATAGGGGGCGGCTTCTCTGATAGGCATCATCGTGTTGGCTGCCTCTAATGAGGACTCAATCGTCTCAGGGACTGTGATCTTGACCTCTGGTTTCTGTTCCGCGAGGTGGCGGAAGACCTCAAGCGTTTGCATGAAGAGGTCCGTCACATCGCTCTCAGTTCCATCTCCAACATCGACCCTTCTATATAGAGCCGTCAATTTAGCAGGACCTTTATTCTGGTACCTATCCTCATACGCGTTCAGGGTGTGGTAGCTGAACCGGAAGATGAAATGCCGTCTGTGACTACCGGCATGTGAATTGTGCATATTCATCGTATATTCTTCGCTCTCCTTCCGTTCTACCAATGTTTTTGCTATCTTGTCGATTCCATCCCGCTCATCTTTGCTCAACCTATTTGGTCTGGCTGTTAGGTGCCTACTAGTCTCATGTTCATCTGCTGTTGTTACCAATGCGGCTGGTGCGAAGGCCGTAAGAGCCGGGGCACTAGCGCTAGGGTCACCCACACCTGCACTTTGAACTGGTGAGTGTTGTGCTAGAGGCTGGCTGAGAGCATAAGGAGGAGGCATGTAGATAATTGGAGGACCGAGCAGTAACTCGTCATTTGCCCGCTGTTTGGAGGGCATCTCCGGGTAGAGCGCAGAGGTGGTCCTGACAGGGCATTGGCCTGCCAGTCCTGATTCTTGCGTTTGTTTAACTTTCTCTCTTCTTCTTATTTCTTCATCTAGTTCTTTTGCGGCCAGATGGGCTGCTTTTCGTAACTCTTTCACTATTTTTGCTTCTTCTCTTTTCCTTCGATGTTCTGCTTCTTTGCGCCACATGCCAATACTATCGAGCATAGTGGGCGTTGTCTTGTTTATTTTTACAGCTGCTTCTAGTGTTTTTATTTTATTTTCATCAAAAGAACCTATCAGTGGCCACTGACTTTCAGGATCCTTTTTTGTATATTTATGCCATAACTTACTATAAGCTATAGCGACTAGTCCTTGCTTAGTAAACATGTCCTTATTAGGGGTGCCTTCCAGTGGAGCTGGATGGTCCATCTCTAATAAGCGGTCCGGGTTGACCCAACTATTAACCAATGGGCAGAAGATAGGCATGACGGATTACAATGGGGGGGCAAAAGCCTGCACTATCTATCTTTTCACTATTTGCAAAGACTGGACAGAATATTCTATTCTATGCTATTTGCAAACAGAGAATACCTCCAGAAAGAACCAATTCCAAACAGTCAATGTTTGGACAAACAATCAATCAATGAGGAATGAAATAGGCACGACGTGTTAAAGGCTTGCGTTGCCTACCCTTCACTATCTGCAAAGACTAAACAGAGTATGGCGATTCTGTACTTGTTTGCAAATAGAGAATTTCTCAGAAACAGTCAATAAGTAATACTAGTATTTTCAAACAATCAATCAATCAATTTCGCAATTTGTCGTGTGTCACGACCTTTCCCGGACCGCATGGACAGTTTCTCGTCTTCCGCTTCCAGCGCCCGATTGTCCTCTATTCTCTTGTTGCTATCGCGGCACTCCTGGTGGTTCCCAGTCAGGACCGTAGATCACTCGGGAGAGGTCAGCTCGGAATCAGTGAAGTTCAGATGATCGGCTGTCAGACGAGGGTCTATCGGACAGGAGCTCTCCCGATCGTTGCAGTTGTTCACTCTGTCGTCGGGACCTCTCCCACTGGATCCACGTGTCGCTGATGGGCCCCGCGTTTGGGACGCCAATTGATAAAGATCAATTCAAAAATGGTCAGGCGCTTTCAGTAGATGTTTCCTAAGTTAAATTTGCCTGGCGTAAAACGCCTCTAATACCATACGAAGTTATTCAATAAAGAGGCAGGCGCTGGAGACAGGAAGACAGGAAACAAGTTTATTCCGTCGGAGTAGAACACATCAGATCAGACAACAAAGTATCGTCTCGAGGTGCTCTCTCAACCTCTCTGAGACCTGGTCTTTTATCCCCTGGGTTAAGACATGTGAACGCTCTTTATTACAACAAGGGCATTGTGAAGTATGAGAACGACATCCCCGCCCCCCCCCCAGTTCCGGCCCATTCCAACACATGACAACAGTAGAAGCCCTTTCCCCTCATATGATTGGGAGGGGGTTATCACGCAGCTGAGTGTTCTGCCGATTCCTTTGGAATGTGTGCGCCTGATCGAATCTCAGGGGGTGGGGACGTCATGATCAATAGTGGTCTCTTTCAGGAGAGGCGAGTGCATACAGTAGTGGGCAATAAACTGTATCCTCGGGCTAAGGGATGACCAGCGGTTCATACAGGCAGTCGGGCTCAGAGGAAGGGGTCATCAAAGGAGGGGTATTCATGGACGGAAAGGAGGTGTTGGTCAGGCGCGGGGTGTGATTCCCTGAGACAGAGTCATGGGGGGGGGGTTCATGACTTGTGCATGTGAGCGCGGGGGCAGCCAGGAGGCGCGGGGAAGGCTTGCAAGGTTCAGGGAAGTGTGCTGACGGGCGATCGTGAACAGGGAGACCATGGTACCTAAAATGGCTGTTGTGTATGTTCATACGTGAATCAGCAAGATGGCGTAGATGATGTTTAGTACACGAACTAAAATTCCACAACCCCAGAGCTCTCAATCGTGCCCAGTCATGAATACCCACACACAATCTGCCCAGAGACGACTCATTTCACAGCTCTATACAAGAGTCCGATGCTGCATGAAAGAAAACTACACACACACACACACACACACACACAAACTCACTCTCTCCTGGAAAAAATGCAAATACTGCTAGGGAATGCAAGATGAAGCTAAACAGATGAAATACATACGGGCAGTCTGACATAAACTGTTGTTAAGGATTTTTACAGTCCTCGCTGCGATTTCTGACTATACTGTTAAGAATATAAATATAGAGCCCGGTCACTTAAAAAACAGTTTTTTGGACCCCGCTGTCTACAGACTGTGCAGCCCACTGATCTGAATTCACTCACAGCGCCATCCCTGCGGCTACCATCTATAGGAGGGCCAGGAGGAGCTGGGATTCTAGCTCTGGGTACCCGCCTGCGACTACCCCCTGCATCCCATATAGCATCCCCCTTACCTTGCCAGCACTGCGCCGGTGCGATGCCCGCAGAGACAGTAGGTGGTTCGCTGGGCGTGCAACTCCCTGGCAGTCAGGGCTGTGCGGCGCGGGAGAGTGCAGCCCCCGCCGCTGGCACAGAGCACCAAGGGGCGTGAAGGCGTCCTCTAGAGTCCCGCTGCTCGAAGGGCGGTGAGTTGGGACCAGTGGCTCGGCTCTGCCGGGTCCTCGCGCTCCATCCTCCTCCTCGTGGGCGCTGCGAAGGAGCTGCTGGTTACCCGAGGGGCGGAAGCGCACACGGGGGGCTGTGTGATAGTGTGCGCGCCCCGCTGTCTGAGCACATTATCCACCCCCCCTACCCCGGCAACCCACGCGTGTGGGAAGGACCCACTCTGCTCTCCTAGCGCTCTGACACCTTCGGGTAAAGTCAGCGCTATATAAAAACGCATTAAATAAATAAATAAATAAAAATGAGAGACAGCAGCCATCGCAGCCACCGCAGCAACCAGCAAGCACGGAAGATCACTATTGACAAGAAGCTGAGGCAGGGATGTAGAAAAACAGCCAATCTCTAACGAATACCAAGGCTGTTTGGCGCAAGGCGCCTCTAATTCCCAATATCGATAGTTACCAAAATAAAGAGAAAGGCACTGAAAACTGGAAAGCAAGAACAGGTTTATTGCTCCAGAGGAGAACACGTCAGGTCCGACACAAGGAAATGTCTTCAGGAGGTGTTCTAATGACTTCTCCGCTGCTCCACTTTTTATACAATTTACAGCAACTTTATTGGTGGTCAAACATCCTAGGATTTCCCGCCCCCAGCAGGTTCTCACAGAGTCCCAACAGTTTGTCGTCCCCCACCCGGATCTTGATTTGTGATTGATATCTCGCAGCTGGACATTCTGACAGGATCTGTAAATGTATAGGATTGGTCAGATCTAAGGGTTATGCAAGTGATAAGATCAAGCATTTCTGTTCGTGCAATAAGTCCTGCTGTGTGGGGGCAATAAAGTACATCCGCAAGGCTTGGTTTACCTTCTGGGACTGGATCGAGTGGTCAGGTGCAGTTGGGGGTTATCAGAAGGGCCTGCTCGCGTGTGGAGGATGAAAGGACAAACGTGTTTAGGGGTGTGAAGTGGCTCCGGGGCTTTGTCATGAGGACAAGGTTTTATGACCTCAGAGCATTTGGTCATGCTGAATCAGGGCACCGGGGATGGTTGCGAGGCCAGGGTGAATCATAAGTGACTCGCAAAGCGCGAGATGGCCGCGGCACCTGAGATGGATGCCGTTTACGTGTGGACAATGGCTCTTATTAGGCAAGATGGCGCCGGTGATGTTCACGTCTGTCAATTATGTTTTAACAGTCCTCCCTTTGAACATTCCCAAGACATCTTGCTAATCTATTTCGATCCCCATAATGTTCTGTATCTCTGTGTCATGTATTACATTGATTCGTTCTATGCGAGAGTCTAGACTTTTAGGGCATAAAGAGTTCAGACATAGAGAGCACAAGGGTGGTATGCAGTGTATCCCCAAAAAGCAGCCACATATGGTAAACATCTGAACCAAGAGGACCAGCAATATTTTCCATCCCCACTCTTTTAATATTCCCCAAAACCAGCTTCCAAGTGTCCAAGTCTCTTGTTCTTGATGGATCTCAGATGCCAGTCTGTGCAGATGTTCGATCGCCTTATAGACAGAAGGCGAGCTGTCACGGACAAAGGTACAACAACTGGCACCAATGATGCGGCATGCTCCTCCACGGTCTGCTAGTACCACGTCTAAAACAAGACGGTTTTGCAAAGTCATCAGGCGGACCGCTTGAAGCTCGGCAGTGTTGTTGGTGAGGATGCCAGCTGTTACGTTCAAAGCTATTTCTACTGCTTGAGACAGGTGTCGAATGGCCCAGCTGTTTGCCATCGGACCCCAAAGTGGAACAAGGCCTTTAACTGCATCAAGGAACTGGGATGCAGCAGAATCTGTTTGGTCTGTGTCTCCGGACCGCCGTTTTTTTTGGTGATGCCCAGCCGGTGTAGTGTAGGTCGGAGGCAGAACAAAGGCAATATAGCACGAGCCCCCCCAGCCTTTTGGGAGCCAGGTGTGGGCTTTAGTACCACAGATGAAGTACATATTGGGTGTTGCAACAAATGAAGGGGGTTCGGCAGTGTGTAGAGTCCTGCGACAAGTACTGTGGCCCACGGTTTTCGCCCCATGGCCTTCGATGCAGACAAGACCTGAGACGTTCACCACAGATAGGGCCACAGTTGTGGTTGCAGCTGTTCTTTTCTGTAGAAAGGAGAAGTTGGGTCTGGCTGGATTATTGAACACTTGCATTTCCACTCGTTCTTTTGCAGGAATGTTCATTGGGAAGGTTGCATTTGAAGTGAGAGGCCAAAGGGGAACAGCCGTTCTTCCAGTTTTGTTCAGCCAGAACTCGTTATAGAATTGTTTTATTGTCCCATCGGATGTGGCATTGTCTTTGTAGCTTTCTTGTAGGAGCATTAACCAGGCAAGGCAGGACCCATGAACAGAAAAGGTTGAAGGGATAAAAGGAATAGAATGTTCAGTGGCATTTAGTAGCAGCCCACAGACCCAACAGTTCATAGCTTTTGCAACAAGATTGTGCTGGTGCAACAGTTGGATGAAAGAGTTATTCCAGAACTCTCTGCGTCGTTCTCAGAGGCGTGGTGACAGTGATACCAGATAGTGTTCTTTTTCAGTGGTGGGTTGCACACTGGGCATCAATGTTCGATAAGCAGGAGCACTCTCTTCGATGATCCAGATTGCGACCATTAGCAAGAGGCTGGTGAGAGATACTGCTATGAGTGCGATTGTCTTTACTTTGTGAGTTTTGGCAGTCTTGGTGTTGTTGGGGCGGTTCTTCGGTCGTCCGGGATCTTCCATCATTTTCAAGGGGCTCGATGACTCACAGGACCACATACTTCATCTAGCGTATCTCCTGGTAGCCTTTGTAGTGTTGGCTACCGATCTGAGACTTTTGACTTGGTTAGTGGTTTGCATGTCGAGACGCCATCCTTTTGTCGACCTCAAGTTGTACCCTTTCTTGGATGATACGGTAGGGTCGGGATACTCTGCCAGTTCTAGAGTCTCTGTCTGTAGGTAGCAGTTCAAGGCTGGTCGATCTTTGGTCAGGAGCTCTTCTTGGACGTCCACTTCCTTGCTGGTTGTCGGGGTTGGTGAAATCCTTCGACAGTGGTGGGCATGCAGCCAATTTTTCTTTCCTTCCACTCGAAGGGCAGTTTGGGTGGTGATGGGGACTAGCCAGGGGCCCGTCCACCTGGGTTCCAGGCTCTTCGACCTCTTCGACCTCTGGAAGTTTCGGATTAAGACAAATTCCCCAGGTCTGATATCATGTCCTGGGCCCCTGGACGCGTCCAGAATGGCATGCAGCACCTGTTGGTGGATAAGCGTTAATTCGTTTGTTAACTTGTACAGGTAATCAGACATTAATATGTCCGGGACATCATTAATGGTGGTTGGTTTTGGTGCCGCCCAAATGTTCATAGGCCTGCCAAAGACTGCTTCATACGGTGTTAGTCTGTGTTTGGTTGGGGTGGAACTTATCGATAGCAATGCCAGTGGGAGTGCGTCGGGACATTTCAGCTCAGTGGTGGCGACTATTTTTGCCAGTTTTAACTTTAGTGTGGCATTGTGTCGTTCAACTAGGCCTGCTGATTGGGGGAGAAAGACGGCGTGGAACTTTTGCTTCACCCCTAAGCCCTTCAGAATGTTTTGAATCACTTCCGCTACGAAATGGGGGCCATTGTCGCTCCATAAAATTCGTCAAAGGCCGTATCTAGGGAAGAATTCCTTTAGCAACACCTTAGCAGTAGCTGTGGCGGTATTGTCTCGAGTGGGGTATGCTTCCACCCATTTGCTGAAAGCGCACATGATGACTAAGACGTATTTGAGACCATGGCACCTTTCTAACTGTATGTAATCCATTTGGAGGGTTTCAAAGGGGTGATCGGGGATCCCAAACCCTCCCCGTGGTACTACTGTCCCCTTCCCTGGGTTGTGTTGTAGGCACACCATGCATTGCTGTACCAAACGTCTTGCTGAGTCTGCAATCTTGCTGTTATGCCATACCCTAGTGATCAGTTCGGTCATGGGGGTGCATCCTATGTGTGCGGGTAAATGTGCCATGGTCAATATGGGGATCAGATAGGCGTTTGGTAACAACCATTTGTCACCGTCATTTGTCCTCCAGCAGCCTTCCTCATCTTTCATACCCACCCGTGCCCATTCAGTCAGTTCGCTCTGTGTGCTTGTCGTCTGTATGTCCCTTACGGTCGCCCTAGCGTCAGTCCAGTGTTCTGCTTGTGACCTGGTCACATATATGTGTGTCGTGGTTCTGTCTTGTGCTGTGGTTCGGGCAGTAATGTCTGCTAGTGCATTTCCCTGCCCAATGAGATTGGCCACCTTCTTATGAGCCTGATACTTAATTACTGCTAGCTGCTTGGGGAAGAGGACTGCTTCTGTTAATGCGGAGACTAGGTCTCCGTGTAAGATGGGTGTGCCGTGTGACGTCAGGAACCCTCTTTCCCTCCAAAGGAGCCCGAAATGGTGAACCACCCCAAAGGCGTACTGGCTATCGGTGTATATGTTGACAGTCGTGCCAGCCGCTAGAATGCATGCTCGTGTAAGGGCGATGAGCTCAGCTGCTTGGGCAGATTGTTGGGCAATGCGGGGGGTTTCTAGGACAGTTTGGGCTGTGGTCACGGCATATGCTGCTGAGGTAGTGCCATCGGGGAGCTGGAGGCATGAGCTGTCTACCCATAGTTTCCCGTCTGGTTCTGGGAAGGCGGTGTCTCGGAGATCAACTCTACTTTTAGTCTGTTCATCAGTGAGGGTTACACAGTCGTGTAGCGAAATTGCATTAGGGTCGTTTTCTGGAAGAGTCTGCAATGTGGCTGGATTGAGGGTGGAGCATCGTTTCAGCGTAATGTGCGGTGCAAACGGTCAGTTTGTATCTAGTCATTCAGGCACTCGTCAAATATTGCGTCTTAGTCTGGTTTAGCAATGTGTCGACTGCATGTGGTACTAGCACTGTGATGGGGTTGGAGAGCACTATTCCCTGGCTCTGTTGTATGGAGACTGCTGCAGCTGCTACAGCGCGCAAGCACGCGGGCATTGCTCTAGCTACCGGGTCGAG
The DNA here is from genome assembly GCF_964261635.1 of Lissotriton helveticus. Lineage (NCBI taxonomy): Eukaryota > Metazoa > Chordata > Amphibia > Caudata > Salamandridae > Lissotriton > Lissotriton helveticus. The sequence continues at coordinate 836,298,857 of NC_136067.1, forward strand.
GGTGGCAGAGAAATGCGCACAGGGCATTGCTTGTGGCCAATTGATTGTGTCAGGACAGATAATGCACATCCCTCCCTTTCGTGTGTGCAGATGGAAAATGGTTTGGAGTAGTCCGGTGTTCCTAGAACGGGTGCTGAGCAAAGGGCATCTCGCAGTTCTTTGAACGCTGACTGGCATTCGGGTGTCCAAGGGAGTGGAAAGGGTGTGTCTTTGGCTAGGAGGGAGAGAAGGGGTTTGACGATGAGACTGAAATTTGGTAACCATTGTCGACAGAATGAAGTGAGGCCAATCAGTGAGCGGACTTGTTTCTGGTTTTTGGGGACAGGAGTGTTTAAAATGGTCTGGATCCTGTCTGGTGTGAGCGTTCTCCCTTCGAATTGCAGTTTCTTGCGGGAGACCTTGTGACCATTTTCGGCAAGGAAATGTACTGAATGGTGCAGCGACCGCTATTGGAGTGGTGTCTGCTGCTAGCAAAATGTCGACTACGTATTGTATCAGTGCTACCCCGTCTGGCAATTGTATGGCATCCAGCTGTCATTTGAGTGCCTGACTATAGATGCTCGGACTTTCTGTGTACCCCTGTGGTGCTCTACAAAATCTAAATGAGCGGGATCTTAGTGTAAATCCAAAAAGATAGCGGCTGTCCTCATGAATGGGTATAGAAAAGAATGCATTTTTGAGATCGATGACAGTGAAAATGGTGGCAGTGGATGGGATGAGGGTCAGGATGGTGGTAATGTCGGACACGACTGGATATTGGGGCACTACGATCTTGTTCACCTCCCTTAAGTCAATGATAAAGCGGTAGGCTTTTCCATCTCCCTCTCCCTGCTTCTTTATGATTGGCAGAATAGGACTGTTACAAATGTTGCTCACCACTTCTTCTACCACCCCTGCTTCTACGAGCGAGTGAATGATGTCTGTGAGTGCTCTCTCTCCCTCTGGTGATATTTTGTACTGCTGTACCTTTGGTAGAGTCGAGTCCTGTCGTTTCGTTACATGCACTGGGTCAATCATCATTTGTCCTACGTCTGAGTCAGCCCTAGCCCACAAGTGCGACGGTAAAGCATCCAGTAGGGATGTGTCTGCTTTGGAAATGGGATATATGCGTTGGAGTGGACTATCTCTCTGATGTTGGTGGTTGTCATATAAGATGTCTCGCACTCCGTCCAGGCAGCATCGAATAGTTGCACGGAAGTGCTTCAGTAAATCGAGACCCATAATGGCGTCTGGGGTGTTGGAAGAGAGAAGGAACGTCGTGTCAATGATGTTATTTTCTAGATTAAAAGGGATGGGCCTGGACAAAGGGTTAGTGGAGGGCGTACCATCAAATCCTATTGAGGTCCCATGTGAGCCAGACAAGGAGGCCCTTGGAATCAGTCATTTGGATAGTGCACTACGTGTTGCTCCTGTGTCTACCAAAAATTGTTACTCTGTGCCCAGGACCTTTGCGGTAACATAAGGGCCTTGCTGATCAACATAGAGCTCGACTGGATCCCTCCCTTGCCCTTGGCTGTCCTATGCAAAGTCGTACGTGTTGTCAGAGTCAGATTGCTGATACTGGTTCTGTCGGGGGCAGTCAAAAGCATTTGTCCTACCTGGCCTCTCTTCACTAACGTCGTTAGCGTACCCTCTTCCTCGTCCTCCATCTCTTGGCCCATTTACTAATTCTCTCGTTCCTTTTTCTTTATTTATTTCTGCCAGGATCGGGCATTGGGATTTCCAGTGTCCATACCCTTTACAAAATGCCACTGATCTTCCCCTAAGTCTCGATGTCCGTTGTATGGGGTAGGCACGTTATTTCTAGGTGGTGGTGTTCTAGGGGTATTTTGCTGATATCCTCCCTTGTACTGTTCCCTTCCTGAATTTACACCCTGTAGCTGCGTTATCATGACTCTTTCTTTCAAATCTTTCTTTTACTTTTCGTTGGCCCTTTCTTTTTCGTTTTTCTGGTGTTCATAGTATTGGGCCATCTGGAGGATGGTCGCTGGTTTAGAGGCCGCCCAACTGCTCTCACTGGTCTGTAGTTTCTGTGAGACTGCTGGCAACAGACCCTTGACATAGTTCTGTACGAACAAGTGATGTCCGGTCGCAGTGGACATGTCTTGTCCACTATAATCGGAGAACACTGTCTCGAACCGGGAGAAGAACTCTGAGACATCTTCTTGAGGCTTGAGCTTGAGGCAAGCTGTTACAATAGACCAATCTATCTTTTTTCTCGGTAATCAGGGTTTTTACCTTCTGCACTATTTTGTCAGGGAGGTCTAGTATGGCTTTCAAGAGTTTCTGTCCAGGGTTTCGCTGTTTATCTAGCACATCGAGTTATCCCCAGGTATGACCGAACAGGTCTGTGTGATCTACTTTCCTGATCTGTTTCCACACATCGGCTGGCAGACATAGTCCAAAGAACAAATCGATGTCAGCTAGCGTCATAATTGTCGACCCTAGGGCTGTACCTAACTCCGTGTAAAATGCAGTAGCATTCTTTCGTAAGTCAGGCAGGGATTTTCGGAACGTCAGAATGTCCTGTCTATCCCAGGGCTGATATACCCAATTATAGACCACCCTTCCCTTAGCGTCTTGGTGATTTATGTCATCGTGAGTTCCTTGTCCTCTAGGGGGGGACCCAATAGGGGGCAGCTTCCTTAATGGGCATCATGTTATCTATTCTCTCTATCGGGGGTTCCTTCACTGCAGATTTGCGTTTTTGTCTATCTGCCCTTGCTCCATGAGGTGGCGGAAGACTTCTAAAGTATACGAGAAAAGTTCCGCTACATCGCATTCACTCTCGTCTCCTGTATCTACCTTTCTGTACAGTGTCATGAGTCGCTCTGGCCCTTTATTCTCATATTTTTCCTCATACGCTGTGAGTGTGTGATAGCAAAAGCGCACGACAAAGTGTCGTTTGCGGTTGTCGACGTATGAGTTGCATATATCCGCTATGTATTCCTCTGTTTCTTTCCTGTCTACTAGGGTCTTAACTATCCTATCGATGCCTGCTCGCTCATTTTTACTTAATCGTGGGATTCTCACCGGCCCTTTTACTTCAATTCTTTCTGATGTGTTGTCGGACCAGCTGTTGTTGAGAAGGAGTTCCAACCGCAGACGGGTGAGTGGGGGATTCTCCATTTGTCTAATGGTTGTGCCGATGAAGGCATAGTGTGCAGATGTATTTCCTGAGCGGACCCGCCGTTGCAGGCCGCACCAATGATGGGGAAAGAATTTTTTTATAAGACATAACTGAAAGTGAAACTGCATGCTGGCTTGAAGGAAGGGGGACAGGAGATATGCACGGCGCGTGGCTGTACGTGCGCGTACACCTGTTGAAATCGCCGAAAGCTCTGCGCATGCCCATCTCCTGTCCCACTTCCAAGGCAAGTCCCTAACAATAGAGTTCGCTGGCGACAGCGTTTTCGCGCTGCTTACGCAAGGCTCGACCTAAAAAGGGCCATGTTCAAGGCACTTTGCATTGTTCAAAGAGCCTCCGAGGACAAGGGAAAGGACAGCTATAAATAAAAGCTGAATTCAAGTAATACAAACAAATCACGACACTGCACTCCAGGCTTGCACTACTTACACCACCTTACCATAAGAAATTCATAGGACGCACTGCTTTCTCAGTACAGGCCACCAAGCTCCGGAACACACTATCAGCCAGCATTAGCAGCATCCAGGAGCCTATACACTTCAGAAGACAGTTAAAAACATTGCTATTACGAAGGCAACTATACTACCACACATCCTAGTAACAGAACCTGGAAAGATAGCCGCACCCTAATGCTCAATCTTTAGCTTCTAATACACAGATTTGAAATAACCCAACCAGCAAACTGATTTTGATAACTAGGTAAGTTAAGGAGAGCTGGCTTATGATTTTGGTGCATTCCCAGATTTACTAAAGCTAGTAAACCTGGGAATGAGTCAAAATGCTATGTCTTCCCCAGTGAGGCACAATGAGGAGAAATATCTTTATTTTTCCTTTTTACGTGCTGCATTCTGCAGTACACTTAGAAGGAGGTATATGCCTCTAAGAATTGTTTTTGTGCAGGAAGTTGTCCCTTCCTGCACAAAAACAATCCTGCCTGTAACACAGACACAGACACCCTTGCACCTTGGTGCAAGGTGCCTATGTTGGCGCTAGGCTATACACAGTGTGCCAGCGCTAGGAGACAGCAGAAATGTGCCATCTCTTTGTAAATGTGGCACATTTCTGGTCTCTGCCTTTCACGCAATGCAGTAAGTTGCCTTGCTTAGTTGCGTGAAATGTAAGTAAATCTGCCCCAAAACTCAGTGCTGTAACCAGCTAAGCAGACTATAATCATAAGAAATATCGTAATCAGGCTTGCAGAGCTGTTCAAAGCTGCTAGTGACTAGAAAAACCATAAACCATAGTTATGCGTCTGTGTTTCTCACACGTTATCATCCACCACACTGCTACATGCTGCAACCCAAAGCATCATAACTGCACCTCGGAGGTCATCCTACACAACATGGAAATATTTCCTACACTGGATCACAAAAACAGAGACAAAACCCTTCTAACCACACACCACCCTATAGGTTGTAACTTGAAGCCTATGTAAGTAAGCGCTTCAGTGCCACACATAGGGGTAGTAAGTTCCATGCAAATGAGCAATATGATATTAACCACTTGAATCACCAGGATTTGTTTTTGATCCTGCTAAATTCTTTGTTTCCATCACACTTCAGAATTAATAAACACACTGTACTGATGGTATATGTTAAAATATGTGTACAGTTCAATTACAGGTATATAATGTTTTTTTGAATTAGAAGCAAATTAACATCTTATAGTATTTCTTTTCACACTCCCTGTACAAAAGGTCACTGAAATTATGAGATTCTCCAGCCATGGAAATATGCAATTCTGGGGCCGCTGCCTATTCAGCATAATTAGGAATTAATATTTGCCCCATAACCCATCCTCTGCTGCATAATCTGCAGATTTTAACAAAATATAAATGTTGTTTCTAGCAGAAACAGATAATAATTTATTAAAAGTGTTGCAACGTGCTGCATTGCCACCTTTTAGTTACGCACAACTGTATTTGGATGTGGAACCAGTCCTAAATAAGAGAAACCTTTGCCCAGATAGTGGTAAAGCGTAAACAATGACAAAATAATTAAGTGATATGATTAAAAAATGTGGACCATTAATGCGCATAATTTGTGCTTTCTTGCCACATAATTTAATCAACACTGCCAAAGAATTTAGGCCTCAGCTGCCTCCTAATTCCTAATAGTGGCCCTTTCTATACCAAAGACACCTTTTGTCACATAGTTCACTTTACAAAATCCTCTCACTTTCCAAAGGAAGAAAAGTTAACAACATTTTCATGTTAAAAAAAGAAACAATTTGTCAGAAGGCAGCTTGACATTAAAAATGGAAAACACAGCAAATATAACAAGATAAAAACAACATTAACGTTTTTTTTTCTTTGCTCATTCACCATCTGAACTTCCGCACCTCTATAGTGTGACATCTGCCTCGCTTGTTTTTGGGGGGGGGGGGGGAATATTATGGGTTGGCCCGGCCCTCAAATGCCCCCCCGCCCCCCACTCGCCCCTTTTTCCCTCACCATAGCTACAGCCCTGAATCTGATACTAAGGTCCTTAATAGTGGTGGGTCTAAATATGGCTACCACTCTTTCTTTTACTGCTTCGTCTTACTGATCCAATGCAGTGCATGGCAATGGTTTTTACCCCTGGATAAAATGTTTCCAAGTAAGTTTAGTGACTGCCTCATGATAAAAACTCTGCTCCCAGAGGGCATCCCTCAGAATATTTAGGTACAGCTCGGAAATTCCATATGAGCACAGGACTGTGAATTTCTGTTACTAATCCTGAGAGCATGAATCGTCTAGAACCCATCAGGGTATTTTAAGAGTGGAACTGGGGTGGTCAGTGAGAAGCAGGCTAGGATGCATTAGTGCTGTCCCCTGCACGTCATGGCTGGCTTACACTCAGCCCCCTACAGCAGTGCGACTTGTGAACCTGCGTTTAAAACTGCAGTTTAGATACCTGCAACTCTGGAGTTAGACACAAATAAATTCCACAAAACAAGTGCTGCAATCCTTGGCTCTTCTCCCCAGCAATGAGCATTGCTCAATGGGAAACTGCCTAACGCTATTTGTATTAGCTAATAACCAGTAGGTCATACTCGAGGTAAAGCTCTGTAGAATATATTTGCTTACATTTTCGTGGTGCAATTCGGCCAAAATATTTATTTGGAATTTAGTTGCTTAGCACTGTCGTCTGAAGATAAAGCATAGCACCTCCTAGCACTGCTTTGCATTACTTAGCATCAATGGGGTGTTCCCATGCATTCACCAATGGTTTTTGGCACAAAACCCTATCCAATGGAATAAGTACACAAGATTTAGCACAAAAAAGTATATATAACGTTTTTACTTTGGCGTTATCAAGGAGAAATTGTTTTATTTACCCAATCTTTTCTGGCTTTGGATGTGGGCTGTTCTGTACAGTACACATACAAAGTAGGAAAAGTCAGTCTAAGCATACTATTATGACCTGGAAAAGTAGCCTTTCCAGTACAAAACCTATGCTAGAGGTCATGCACACACCATTGCACCAAAGTGCAAAGGTGTGTGCATGGTGCTGGCAGCCTGAATGTGCGTCAGCACTGGGGAGAGAGCAGGTCTGCACCATATCTCTGTAGATCGGGCACTGTCTACTGTACACACTGCACTACATTCCGAAACATTTGAGTAAGTATGTCCCTGTGAGTTTTACAACACGTTGCCACATTGCTATGCTATGCTATCGGATTTATAAAACGCATGGCGACAAGTCAGCCAGCGGTGTGTTAAACAGTGGGCAGGAATTTTTGCTTCCATCTAAGGACTCAGAAGCGTATTTTCAAATGCTCTGCCTTCTCTCAATGTGCTGCACCGTTTCGTGGCACTTGTAACATTCAGATTGCACTGTGGCAATGTTGTGTACCGTGGAGTAGCACTTGTTGTTATTCATGATCTTTTTTCACCTTCGACCTGTCTTCAACTAGAATCATTATTTGTGTTTCCTGTTCTGATTTCTGTTATAGAGCGCTCTGATTCAGATGCGCTGTATAGACTTGTTATCTTTGATGTGAACATTTACTGTTGTAAGGCACTCTGATGGTAGCGCTATATAAAACTCTCAAATAAATAAATAATGAATCATTCTATGCACTCTGGATTCTACTTGGTGGTTGCAATTCTTATGTCATTCCAAGCTCTTGGCAGTAGTTGCTGTTGCCGGCCTAATACCTCCTTGGTAGATGGGCTCTGGCAAAATAAAGCTTCTTCATCTACAATATACAATACCAACTATATCTACAACACTTGGCCCTCCAAAAGACCATAGTAGAGTCCAATGCCAAGCCGTCTACGTTGTGCTAATTCAGAGGCTGCTATTCAGCATCAGCAGCCTTCGGCTCTATCCAATGAAAGCTAGGGGCTTGAAGAGCTCCATTGTATAGTCCACTGGGCTTTCTAAAATCAAGGCTGACATTATCTTGCTAAAATGTTTCGCCACATGTTTGTGGTCACCCCTTTTGATCTTCAGAGGGTTTCCAAGTCTCAAACACTGAAGAGAACACCTAGGTCTTGATTAAGAGTATTTTTGTAAATTTCGACACTATACAAACCATTTTTACATGGGTGTCAAACGTGTGAGTTTATTGGATTTTTTTGCACCCACTAGTTACTGGGTGTGGAAAAACGCTGTTACAATTTTTCCCAGGTAGATGTTGGCAGGTTATATTTACTGGGGTAAAAAGGCCTAACAATACAGTGTCAAGCAATTTGTGGTGCTTAAAAGATCAAAATCCACGTTTCCCCCATATTAACAAGAAACTTGTGATTTGGTGCGATCTATCGCACCCAATAAATAATGGTCCCCAGAGTAATTCTGTTTATTATACCACTATTGGAGCACGTTTAATGGAAGTGTAAGGAGGGCACACTTTGGCAGAACTACAAGATTGACAGCTCTTTACTCGTGTTGTGCACTCCCTACTTGTGTCGTATCAGGCTCCCTACCTGTGTTGGAGTGTCAATTTACACTTATTGGTTGAATGCTGCCCTCTATGAGAACCCTGAGAAAATAATATATCCAGTGCTTGAAATGGAAACATAGAAGTGCAGGTACTCTTGAGAAGTGCTGTTACTCTCCCTCTCAAAATAAAAAAAGTGCTGGTACTCAGTACCGGCCCATTTGAAGCACTGAATATATCTAAATATTTGGAAACAGTCTACGATGTGCAGCGTTTCCCAAAGTGTGGTCCGCGGACCCCCAGGGGTCCGTGACACATTCCCAGGGGGTCCGCAGGACTTGAGTGCCTAACTCTGTATAAAACAAGCATTGGAAATGCAATAGGTCTCGCAGCATTAGAGTTAGTGCATTTAGAATTGTTTATGGGTTTTTTGTTGTAAATCTTTTGCATTTTTATTTTTTTTTGCCAATGCTAAAGAATTACAAATCAAAAAAGCAATAAACAATTGTAAAAGCTGTAACTAAAAATCCTACGAGACCTATTGCACTGTGTGAGGGTGAGGTGTTGAGGGTGAGTGAGGGTGGGGGTGAGTGAGGAGTTGAGTGTGAGTGAGGTGTTGAGGGTGAGTGAGGTGTTGAGGGTGAGTGAGAGTGAGAGTGAGTGAGGGTGAGGGTGAGGGAGGGTTATTGCGAGTTAGGATGAGGGGTTGAGGGTGGGTGATGGTGAGGGTGAGGTGTTGAGGGTGAGTGAGGATGAGTGAGGGTGAGTGAGGAGTTGAGGGTGAGTGAGGGTGAGTGAGGGTGAGTGAGGGTGACTGAGTGTGAGTGAGTGTGAGTGAGGGTGAGTGAGGGTGAGTGAGAGTGAGTGAGGGTGAGGTGTTGAGGGTGAGTTGTTGAGGTTGAGGTTTTGAAGGTGAGGTGTTGAGGGTGAGGTGTTGAGGGTGAGGTGTTGAGGGTGAGGTGTTGAGGGTGATTGAGTGTGAGTTAGTGAGGGTGAGGTGTTGAGTGTTAGTGATGGTGAGGTGTTGAGGGTGAGTGAGGGTGAGGGTGAGTGAGGGGGAGGGGGAGGCGTTGAGGATGAGTGAGGTGTTTAGGGTGAAGTGTTGAGGGTGTGGGTGAGGAATTGAGGGTGAGGGAGGGTGAGTGTGGGTGAATTGTTGAGGGTGAGTGATTGAGGGTGAGGTGTTGAGGCTGATGTTTTGTGGGTGAGTGAGGGTGAGATGTTGATGGTGAGTGAAGGTGAGGTGTTGGGTGAGGCGTTGAGGGTCAGTGAAGTTGAGGGTGGTTGAGTGAGGATGAGTGAGAATGAGGGTGAGTGAGGAGTTGAGGGTGAGTGAGGGTGAGGTGTTGAGGGTGAGTGAGGGTGAGTGAGTGTGTGATGTTGAGGGTGATTGAGGATGAGTGAGAGTGAGGGTGAGTGAGGATTTGAGGGTGAGGCGTTGAGGGTGAGGCGTTGCTGGTGAGTGAGGGTGAGAGTGATTGAGTGTGAGTGAGTGTCAGTGAGGGTGAGGTAGCGTCTTACTGATTGCCCGTGAAAAGCCCAATTATCTTCTTATATGTGAAAAAGAATGAAATGCGATAGGTACATTTTACAAAAAATATTTTGAGCTTATGTGTTGTATTTATTGTTATTAAATAGCACTCGCTCGGTAGGGAGGCTACTTCAGAGCTGATAAAAACAGAATTATACATTTAATAAACTGTCATTGTTCGTCCTGTGTGTTTAAGCGTAGTTGAGACATTGACAGCACGAGTCTGAAATATAAATGAAAACAACGCAGCAGGACCCGGCGCCTTTTCATCCCTAAAAGTATTTACCATTTGAGGAAGGACAAGGCGCGAACCCGAAATGCATCGAGGGGTGTGATGTACAAGTTGTCTATCTAGAATGTGAACGATTGTCCGATAAAGTATTTCAATCAATCATGCAATAGAAATATAGAAAATTATTTTCAGCTAAGAAAAGACAAATGCACCAGTTTACGTTGGGATGACTGAATGCCAGCCACGGATACAAGAAAAGTTATCAGGGATTCCAGGCTGCAATCGCGTAGAGTGTTAGGGGGTGTGAGGGGGGGAGGATGAGTGAAGTTATTTGCGTAAGAGAGTGTGTGAGTGTGTTAGTGTGAGGGTGAGTAAGTGTGTGTGAGGCTGAAGGTGTGTGATGGTGTATGAGGGAGATGTTGTTTTAGCGTTACTGAGCGGGTGTGAAAGAGTGTGATAGTTTTGTTGTGTGAGGGTGATGTTAAGAGTGTGTGTATATGTTAATAATAATTAAGTAATGTGTTGTTTGTAACAAAAGGTGTCACATGTCCCCTTTGTATTACTTCTGTCTTATGTGTATATTAGTATGTAATTTTAAATGTGGCTGGAGGTGGCATTGGAAATGCAATAGGTCTCGCAGCATTAGAGTTTGTGCTTTTAGAATTGTTTATGGTTTTTTTTTTTTATCTTTAGCATTTTTGTTTCCTGTAGGCAATGCTAAAGAATTACAAAGAAAAAAAGCCATAAACAAATCTAAAAGCTCTAACTCAAATGCTCCGAGACCTATTGCATGCACCCATTCAGTTGTTGGCCTCTCAGCTGAGTCTGCCAACTAGACAACAAAGTGGAGGTGGGGCGGTTAACTAATGAGGCAGTAAAAAAAAAATGCGTTCTGAATTAGTGAGACCGTGGCAGAAGTGCAGGCTACCTGACTCTGAACTATCCCACAAAGTGGGTCATCACACTGCCCTCCAAAAACTAACAAAGGGAGCTAAGCGGCCCTCCTGTCCTTTACAAGTGACCCCTGGGTAACAGCAGCATTGGGCTGATGTGTCTCAACTCAACACCAAGAGATATGTTAAATAAGGGGGCATATAAATAAACTGTACTTGCATGTGTTCTGTCAGGCCCCTAGCCAGAAGTAAGTGTTTTGGGGGGATCATCAACAAACAACAGTGGTTGCGTGTGTGTGTGTGGGAGGGGGTCTCACATCAGAATAGTTTTTTGAAAAACCTTTCAAAATGGTGTGGCTTTGAAGAATGAAGTGCGGATGTGCTGCTGCAACCGCAGATTGGAATCCGGCCCAACTTGCCATCCAGCGGTGGCCCACGAAGCACCAACGTGCTTTAATGTTAACTTCCGCTCTCGGCGCCTTAAGATACCATTCTGTAGGTACTCTATAAATTGTTTTAACGTAGGTGGTCGCCTGCTACAAGATTCAATTCTAACCTGGAAGTTGTGGAAAGTGCCGCAGGGCAGTGGTTTCTCTGCTCTTTCTAGCTAAGATGATGGATGGTGCCGGTGGGGGAGGGTGGCACTGAAGATCTCTCCGGCCCCTGGAGTCATCAGGTAGCTTGCTGCAGGAGAGATAAGAAAAGGGGCGGCGTCCGCCCAGCGCACAAAGGCGGTGGATGAAGGCTCTCCACCAATAACCCCGGCAGGAGGCGGGTGAGGAGAGGGAGGGTTAGTCGATGGTGAGGGGGTGCAGTGGCTGCTCTGGGAGGTCCGGGCACAGCAGCACCCCTCCCGGCCAAGCTCCGGAGACAGTAGCTTCTCTTGGACCGGCTGCTGGTAATGGATTAATGGGCAGAGGGGAGGCGGTGTGGGAGGGGAAGATGAAAGAGGCTGGGCATGGGCGGGGAAGGCAGTCGAGACACAGAGCACACAGTGAAATAGAGGAGAGGCAGGGGCGAGAGAGCTGAGAAGAGGAGGAGGAATGCAGGAAGAAGTGTGTGTGTGGGGGGTTGTTAAAATAGAGGTGGCGTTGAGAGAGGAGGAAAACCCAAAGAAATCTCAAATTAAAAAAAAAGAGGCTGGGCATGGGCGGGGAAGGCAGTCGAGACACAGAGCACACAGTGAAATAGAGGAGAGGCAGGGGCGAGAGAGCTGAGAAGAGGAGGAGGAATGCAGGAAGAAGTGTGTGTGTGGGGGGTTGTTAAAATAGAGGTGGCGTTGAGAGAGGAGGAAAACCCAAAGAAATCTCAAATTAAAAAAGAGAAATAGGCTTCTTCCGGCTGGATATGAAATTACAAGTCTGATGTTGAGGGTTTCTGCTGGTAGAAATCTGTTTTCAGATAGTCGGACAAATCTGACGGATGCTAAAAGTGACTAACTCGAACCAGGAGGCAGAGCCTATTTAGCTGCATCTCCGCGTATGTCCGCCCCGCTTAAGCAGCACTACAAAGAAAGACTGAATATTTATTTTAATATATTTAAAAAGTAAGGGTTGTTGGAGAAATGGCTGTACATCCACCCACCCAATAAGAGTGGGCAGACAAATAGTCACCTGGAAAGAATACTTTCTAAACTTTAAAAAGTTGACAATAAGCAACTGGAAGGAAGAGATGGGGCTGCGCGAAGGGTCAAAACAATGGCAAGTCCCAATTGTGTGCAGATGGGTTTGGTGAGGCTAATTAATAAAAACATCGTTAAACATTGAAGATTACAGGTTTCGTACTTACGACGTGCAAAAGTCACGAAGTAGGGCTGACACTTGTTTTGCTCAAAACACAGACAAGGCAAGGCTAAACTGCTTGGAGGCGATTTTCTAAGCAGGAGTGACGGTCTTTTCTATTTGTGAAAGAGACATTCCTTTTAGCCAAACATGGTGTCGATTTCTCTGTTGATTCGACCCCTTCTATTCCTGACTCTGCTTGCCGGTCCATGCAAATGAAAAATCCCTTGTTTTACGCCCCTACCAGGTGTTTCTAAATGTTAATGTGCGTGTATATGTTTTATAAGACACAGCCAGTGAGATAACAGGAGGTTATCGCCCCGCCCCCACAAACACATGCTGGCCGGAGACAAAAGGCAGCTGGAGTATGTGTGACCCCGGATCCCTGAGTCCTGTTTGTTAAAGCATGTAGACTTTGTTTATGTTGGGCGCATGTTATCATGTTTTGTTTTAGAGAGCTCAAAGAGAACCCTGACACGCGCCTTACCAATAGCAGAGAGGTCTGGGTGGGCGAGATATGCATTTTACGATAACTAGGGTTAAGGGGCTTTCCTTTACGTACTGAAAGATCTGCGGCAGGAAGTTGTCAACGTAAATAAACACCTGGATACAAACCAAATTGTCCTATGCCTACTTTGTACAAACGTGCAGGTAAGAGCAGAAAAAGAAACACCTGGATGCATTAGCGACTTCGCAGAATTCTGTAAGAAGTGCTGCGACTGCTAGAGGTGGAAGGTGAATATGCCACAAACCGACCCGCACTTCCGACACAGTTCTGGGCAGTGAAGCGGAGGGCGGTCTGAAGTTGAATTGGGAAAAGCTTGTGCTGAGTGTTTGGTTACAGTTCTGGGCGGAGGCAGGAGAAGCTTGTGCTGGAGTTCCTAGGATGGGCGGTGCTGGCAGACTACCATTTACGTAGTAACAACAAGAAAGGGTGGAGGGGGCAGGGGAGGAGGGGGCAGGGGAGGAGGGGTCCGGGGAGGAGGGAAGGGCCAGAGGGACTTGATGGGAGTGGTGGGGGGGAGGGGGAGGGTATAGAGAGGGAGAGGAGGAGAGACAGGACAGGGGGAAGCAGCAGAGACACGGCGGGTAAAATAAACAAACAAGCCTTTCACCGTAACACGGCTGGCAGGGGAGGGGGCGGAGAGGGGAGAGGTGCGACACGGCAGTAGGAGGAGGAGGGGGGAGGAGAGTAGGGGAGGCACGGCCTAGCGGCAGGCAGGCAGGGGAGGAGAGGAGGAGGGGGGAGGAGAGTAGGGGAGGCACGGCCTAGCGGCCGTGCAATCAAGTAGTGAGGGGGCGGAGCTGGGGGAGGCTGTGAGAGAGAGTAGGCAAGGCAGGCGGCTGGGGGCATGTGCACGCGCTTTTAAGCTCAATGCACATGCGCATTGAGCTTAAAAGTCACGGGCACTGCAAGGAATCGCCACGATTCCTTGCAAGTTAGATAAAGTCTGGATGAGCCCCTATAGTCTCGCTTGCTCGATGCGCATGCGCATCGACAGGCGAGACCTAAAAACTAAACACTCAAGAGCCCTCGCAGCACATAAGGAGGTGTGAATATACTTGGCGCCGGGGCGCCAAGACTACCATTCAATCTGCCCCTCAGGCTCCCCACACAGGAGAGGTGTGAATGTCCTAGGCGCTGGGGCAGCACTACTGCAATGAAATCGGGCCAATCACCATTCCGCTGTAGGTGCAAGCTGAAGGGTGATTGCCCTTATATTGTGCTATTCAATCTGCCCTTCACCCGACCTCGAGCTCGCACAGCAGTGCGTTTGGTTCCTGTTCAGTTTGTGACCAGGCCCCGGGCATTTTGCTATCTGTCCCCATTTGTCCTGAAAGCAGCTGCATCGCGAGATTGAAGAGCGCTGGAGCATGTTGAACGGGCAGGCGGGCTCTTTTTCTGGAACATGCTGCATGTAAGTATTTCATTTGTGTGTTCATGTTTGTGTGTAGATTTGTTTGTTTTGTGATTGCATTTAAGAAAGCAGTCCAAAATCTGTGATGCATCCACTCAGGACTATATTTATTTCTTTATTTTCCAGTTGACCTTTACAAAAAGTGTTCCACTCGAGTTCTTTGCAGTGGGTTTTCCAGTCTTATCAGAAGGCGCAATACTTGAGCCTGTTGCTTTGACCGCAGCCTCTGGCTCACCAACATTACATGCTAGCCCCCACCATTGAAGTTTATGAAGGAAACGTTTTAACACAGAGCACTGTTACAATTTATGTTTTTGCTGACTTACAACTTTGAAAAATAGTAAGATTGTGTGATTATTACCACAGTTTTCATTTCGATGATCACCTACCTCTTTGAAATAGCATTTCCACTGTAGCAGTAAGGTTTGCTTTAGTCTCTCGACTTCTTCCTGTTGCCCCCCCACAAATCCCCTAACATAAGTTGTGCCCTTTGTTACATGCATAACCCTTCTAACATTAATTATGGGCTGTGAGCCCAGTACAGAAGTGCAGTGCTTGGACCAAGATGCCCGCACAGCGTGCATCTGCTGGATGTAAAATAAAAGAGAGAATTGATGAATTGGACAATCCAGCGTGCTAACATTGCAGTGGGCACTCTGACTAGTGGTACCTGCCATACACCATGAGTGGAGACAAAGGCAAGCTTGTATTTTTAAACAAGCATTTGCAATGCAATAGGTCTCGCATTAGGAAAGTGAGCTATTGGTATTTTAAATGACTTTTTTTTAATGTGTGTTGGCTTTGAAAATATATACATTAATAGCATTGTTATTTACAAAGCCAATAGCTTACACTTTCCTAATGCGAGTCCTATTGGCTATGGCAATGCATGTTGGTAGCAAGCAAGGACAGTGCTGTTGTGGTGCTGAGTGATGCTGTTGTGGTGCTGAGTGATGATGTGGTTGGGCTGAGTGATGTGGTGGTGTATTAGAGTGATGTGGTGGTGTATTAGAGTGATGTGGTGGTGTATTAGAGTGATGTGGTGGTGTCCCAGAGTGATGTGGTGGTGCCCGTGAGTGATGTGGTGGTGCCCGTGAGTGATGTGGTGGTGCCCGTGAGTGATGTGGTGGTGCCCGTGAGTGATGTGGTGGTGCCCGTGAGTGATGTGGTGGTGCCCGTGAGTGATGTGGTGGTGCCCCTGAGTGATGTGGTGGTGCCCGTGAGTGATGTGGCGGTGCCCCTGAGTGATGTGGTGGTGCCCCTGAGTGATGTGGTGGTGCCCCTGAGTGATGCATGCAGCAGTGTGAGTAATGCAGCAGTGTGAGTAATGCAGCAGTGTGCGGCGGGCAGCAGTGTGAGGCGAGCAGCAGTGTGAGGCGAGCAGCAGTGTGAGGCGGGCAGCAGTGTGAGGTGGGCAGCAGTGTGAGGCGGGCAGCAGTGTGAGGCAAGCAGCACTGTGAGGCGGGCAGCACTGTGAGGCTGAGTAGGTGTGAGGCTGAGTAGGTGTGAGGGTGAGTAGGTGTGAGGGTGAGAAGGTGTGAGGGTGAGAAGGTGTGAGGGTGAGAAGGTGTGAGGGTGAGAAGGTGTGAGAAGGTGTGAGGGTGAGAGGGTGTGTGAGGGTGAGTGTGAGGGTGAGTGAGTGGGGGTGTGAGAGTGAGGGGGTTGTGAGGGGGTGTGAGAGTGAGGGGGTGAGCGTGAGAGGGTTGTGAGGGTGAGAGGGTTCTAAAATAAAACCAAACATTGAAAAGTTAGTAGCCGAGATGCAGCACCCTCCTTCCCATTAAAATGTTTTGATTTTTGCATGTTTTTCAATATAAAATAATAAAAGCTTTATTAATGCACGTATTTGTTTGGTGTGTACTTGTTTGTGAATTTTTTCGAATTACTGTTTTAATTTTTTGAAAATGAAATTGTACAAATTGCTTGGGGGTCCCCGGCTTCCAGTAGTGATTCAGTGGGGGTCCACAGGAGTCAAAAGTTTGGGAACCACTGGTCTACGATGTGCGCGAGCCCCGACTGCTGCCAGAGTAGCCGTGGCAGTTGGAAGCCGTTGATTGGGTAAGACACAGATTAACCGTATCACCACCACCCATCTGTAGGCCCAAATGCCTCTCCCTCTCAGCCCTGCAGACAGCCCAGGTTAGCTGAGGCGCCGTCCAATAAACATTCTTGTTTGCATTTACTGAGCTCTGCCCAGCCAGTCATCGCACCGTGGGCTGTAATACACAGAACCCGGCGCCCGCCCTCAAATATTCAACGCGTTTATTGACGTTCTTTGTTGATGAAGCTGAAGCAGTTTCTGTGCCACGTCATGCCCGGCACGTGCTCCTTATGTAATAAAAAGTCCAGGTATAGTGAAACTAGTATGGTGTGCTCAGAAACACCTACACGCTCGGTGATTCAGCCCTCACATGTCATTCTGAATTTCACTTTGTGTTTTATTCTGGGCAGAACACCGAGGAATGTCGAGGTGTTGTGTTTCATGTAAGAGGCGCACGCGCCAAAAACACTGGAGACTACAAGACTACAAGTGCTCTTTAGTCTCTTTACTAGACACAGAGGAAATACGTCTGATATTAAATAGATAGGAAGAAGGCAATATTAATAAACCCTACCAGGAACAGGGACACACCTGCTCATGTGCACCAGCCCTGCCAGCTGTCCTAGCTAGTCACACCATGGCAATGAAACTCTCCAAATGACACAATTGTCACACAAGCATTGATGGAGGGGGCTAATCTAAGCATTCACATCCACAGACCGAATAATAAAGCTACACCACGCCTCCTCACTATAATTCCACAATAACAGTGCACTCTTGCGCTTCCTTTAACAGACTGTTACACTGCTTCCTCCTTCAACATACCACACTATATGCCACACACCCTTCAGTATCTTTCCACACAACTCTGAAAGGATTAAGAGACAAACCCACAACCATTTAATGTATTTATTTATAGAGTTTTATATAGCGCGAACAAGACCCTTGCGGTTGGTTATCAGAGCGCGTTACAAAAAAATAATAATAATAATAAAACGCACCACAGGTCCCAGTTAAACCACATCCTATAAAAATAAGCACACAGTCTGACAGAAATAAACCTGCTAGCGGACTAAGGACTTAGGGCCATATGTATCAAGAAACTATTTTGCGATTCCTAAATAGCGATTTTTAAGGAATCGCTATTTAGGAATTGCAAAATGGTATGTATGAAAAAAATCGCTATTTTTTAGCGATTCCTTAATCTTCCTTATTTGCGAATTCGCATTTTGCGAATTCGCAATTAAGGAATAATTTCCAATGCATTCCTATGGGCCAGGAGGCCCATAGGAATGATTGCGAAATAATTCTCAAATTGCGAATTCGCAATTTGCTAATCGCAATTTGAGAATTATTTCAAGGGTGCAGGGGTGTCTCAAAGACACCCTGCTGCACCCCTGAAATGTACATGTGTGTGCATATGGCGCACATACATGCCCTATGGGCATGTGTGTGCATCACATGCCACTTTCAAAAATGCCAAATTGTGCATTTTTGGAAGAATTCGCAAGTTACCATCAACTACAAGTTGGTGGTAATTTGCGAATTCTTAACCAAAATTCGCTAGCCAAAAATGCTACATACATAGGGGCAGATTTATGAAGGCCTTGCGCCGCCGGTGCGTCACTTTTTCCCATGTTAAAAATGACGCACCGGCGTCGCAAGGCCTTCATAAATCTGCCCCATAGCATTTAAGGAATCGCAAAATTGCGATTCCCTAAATGCTATGGCAAAATAAGGAATCGCACAACTTTGCAATTCCTTATTTTGTGAATGTTTCATACATCCCAAAACATGCAAAAAGGCTGTTTGCGATTCGCAAAGGCCGAAATTCTGCGAATTTCGGCCTTTGTGAATCACAAAAGGCTTGATACACATGGCCCTAAATCTTCTCGAGGTTACACACTACCAAAGTGCCTCTGATTTTTCCATGAGTCTTCTCACTGGCAAGCACACCTTTAATGAGTCTCTAATTTTCTTATTCGGTTCTTTCCCTGGCACACACCCCTCAAATGTGCTGAGAAGATTTTCACAAGGTTCTCTCCCCGACATACACACCTCTAATGTGTCTCCAATGTTTTCACTTTTGTAACCATACGTTGCAACTCGAAATGAAAATGATTTAATGGCAAGTATTACAATTAAAACTGCGAATGGCAAACACATTATTAAACATGAAATCCCCACACTTTGTAACAACAGTTGGCAGGGCTTGCCATGAATGCACCAGCCTTTTTCCTCAAAAATTGCACAAAAGTACCTAGGAGAAGTCCAAATAACAGCCTCCTTGTTGCACCACTGTATCGGTCTCCTGATGAGGAACTACCCACTGCAAATAGAATTGCCTGCAATTTCTGCCACCCTTGTTTTGAGAAAAAGTGGAGTTCACTTTGCCAGTGACGCATACATTCTACAACACATCAGATCACGTAATGTTAGGATTTCAGCACAGGAGCAAGAAGGAAATGGCTTACATGGTGCCTCACCTGGGAGGAGAGCTAGTCACCACCTAGGGTAATTACACAATTACCTGATACAGACAGGGTTGGGTATGGAGGCAATGGAAGATGGGACAGTAGCACCTAAGAACAGCTAGAGCGCTAACCCCTGTGTGTTTATTGTGGGGAGGGGTCAGATCTTCCTAGTGTGAGACTGTGAGTCCATTTTGAATCCTCACCAGCAGAGCATGTTTAACAAACATGGTTTTTTATCAGGCAAGAACTTGAAACTGCATTGGATCCTGATCTTGTTTAATTCATAAATTCACGTCCAAACTCTTTTGTTGTGGTCTTCCTTCCCGGCTCCTTGTCAGTCCAGAACCTGCCCTTTTACTTGGGACTTTGCTTTTATTGTTTATCATTTATTGTCTGTCTGCTTGTCATTTATTGTCTGTCTGCTTGTCATTTATTGTCTGTCTGCTTGTCAATGCTGCTGGTCAAGTCTCTCTCTGCTCTCTGGCATCTTGGGGATTAGTGCTGCGTTCCTGGTTATGTGTCTGGTTTCAACACTGTTACCTCTGTCTTTGAGCAGGGTGAGATATTTAGAATATGTCTTAGAAGGTGCTATAGTATCTCATACCTTCTTAGGGGCAGATTTACAAGCCCCTTGCGTCACTTTTGCGCCGTTGTTGCGTCCCTTTTTTGACGCAGCAGCGGCGTAAAAGTTGCTGCCCATTTGCAACGTGCCGCATCTAGGGAGATGTGTCACATTGCAAAGCCCTGCGTGACATTGTACCTGTGTCAGGTATAATGTATGCAGGGTAGGTATTCCCACGCAGGAAAGCCTCGTAAAAGTGACGCAGTGAAATCTACAAGATTTCACTGCGTGACTTTTAGGAAGCCACTTCTTCAAAAACCTTGCGCCTGCTTGAAGCAGGCATAAGGAGTGAGGCAGTGTATTGGGAATAGGCCGCAACACGCACTGTTGGAGTTGCACTGTGCTTGCGACACGACATCAGCAATGCGTGACTTTTACGTCAACAGATGCGTCAGAATTTCTGACGCATCTGTCAATCCTCGCACCCTGGTGCACCGTATTGTAAATATGGCGCATCCATGGTGACGCAAAGTTTTGCATGGTGGTGCATGGAAAGTGACGCATCTCTACAGAGGTGTCACTTTCTTGTAAATATGCCCTTTAGTTCCTAACTTTCTGATACATACCCTCCTTATTCAGAACACCTCTATCAACGGGAATCAGAGACAGGCAGCATTCCAGTCTAGATGCCAACACCAGTCACGTAGAGGTGTTACCAATGCCATCCTGCCGCAGCAGGTGCCCCTGTGTTTCTCTTCACTTTCCCTGCCCCCCCCCACACCTCTTTACTGAGATGAGAGAGTGTCCAGTTTCTCTAGGGAGACTCCAGGAAGGCCACGATCCGCTGCGAGTCCACGACTCAACCCTAAACTTTGCAGCACAATGTGCAGTAAGCTCTTCATCTGTTTATTGTCAACCGAGTTCACAGCTCGAAGTGCATCACCATTTTACACACACACAGCCCACTTCTCATCAATATGGCCACAGGCATCCAGGGCTGGTAGAAGACGACACAACCCATGCCGCAGTGTGAACTTCACAATTTTATTTTTTAACACAGGACATGTTGATGGTATTCAATAAAACTTGCTATGGCCAAACCTTTAAGAAAAGTACTCTCAAATTGACAGTACCTTTGAAATGAGTGGTCATCTTGTAAACACACCACTTGAGAGTGACACCGCTGGCATCTATTGGTACTACACCTGCTGTCATTCACTGATAATGTGTGTTCTTAAGCTGGTGGAACATAGAAAAGCAGCACTTTCTTTCTTCCTTAATGCTGCTTGCTTCTTAGTTGCCTGAAAAATGCTGAAATGTGGACCAGCAGCCACGTAATTCATTATTTTCTTCTTTGCTGCTAAACATTTGGAAGCATCATCTCTTAAGTACAGCTCTGTCACTTTTTGCTTCTAGTGGTCCATGTCCCTTGACTGTACACAGGGACTGGCTACCTGGTCTGCAACCTTTTCTCTCCATAAAAGGTTCAGATGCGTCCCTCCTCGGTCTGTCAGAAGTTATGATGCCACTGGTGGGACTACACCTGTCTTCCTTGAATTCCTGCTGTTTTCCTCCTGTTTCACTTATGCGTAGAGTCCCAAAAGCCCACAGCTCTCCTTCCGTGGTTTTCACATGACCCAAGTGTTGTAATCAATGTAAGGCTGTCTACATTGTAGAAACACACTGGAGATGGCAAGTTCTATGAAGGCTCTTTATTAGATAAAAATGTAACAGTAGAAGATGGATAAGTAGAAGTTAATATAAAAGCCCACCAGGACCAATACATTTGATTATCAAAAAAAAAGCCCACCAGGAATAGGGACACTCTCTGGTAGCCCAGGTTTTGAAGGCTGTCCAAGCTTGGTTGCACTGTGTCAAAGAAGCACTCCAGAAGATACCATTCTCGCAAAGCATGGATGAGTAATCCAAGCATCCACATCAACAGACAGTATGACACAGATACCACACAAGTCTGTTTCACCAACATGACAACTGCTGTGTCGATGTACACGAGAAACGCGTGACATAATCGAGAAGGCGCACTAAAATATTCTAAATGCATGAGATAATTTGCCTGAAGTAGAGCATGCGCTGTATAACATAAATGAGATCTACTTAATTGTCTATTGATATACATAGGATAAAATATCTTCTGACATACATTACGGATAACACAAGTCACCAAGGAGTTTCATGACCATATAAGGGAGTGAGGCCAAAGGCCTAGTGCTTTTTGACCTTTCATGGAACTCAGCGGGGACTTGCAATATCCTTTTGACGCAGGACACAGGGCATTTTATTCCTATAATACAAGGTTTCACCTTTAAATTCAATTAAATAAATTGGAGGTAGATGAAGATTATCTTTATGAATAACAATTCTATTAGCAGTCCATATATTCATACAGATCTGGTATTGCGGTGTTCTTTTTTTATTGGTTTCGTATGTTCAGAATAGATCCTCATACAGCTTCTTTGGATAGCTGTTAACTGGATGTTTAATTGTTGCTCAATCGTTATAAGCTCAGTTAAAGTCGACACATTTTACAGTGAACCTCCTTTTTAGGTTTCGCCTGGCCGTAGCACTGCGCAGCAGTGCACGCGCAGGCGAAATCTTATGTTTACCAGTATGGGGCTTTGTCCCGCCTCTCTCTTCCATTGGCTAGCTCCATAAATGGAGGCTAGCCATTGGAAGAGAGATCTGTCCGTCATTGTCGGAGCAGATTAGTGGGCGTTCTGGCGATTTTTACTCATCCCGCCCCTTTTAGAACATCATTGCGGCGGTGGGCGGTGGTTTATTTTTTTTTATCTTCGAAGGTTTTTTTTGGTCATTTCTCCAGGCCGACCGCCGCCGGAAGAAGTCCAGGTGAGTGCTCCCCTCCCCTCCCGCTGTCCGTGTGCCCGTTCCCACCCCACCCTCCCACTGTCCGTGTGCCCGTTCCCGCCCCCCCTCCCGCTGTCCGTGTCTCCGGCCCCACTTGTAAATGCTTGTTTCTGTTTTCTGTAGAGTCTCCTCTTCACGCACATTGTCACACAAGTGGACACACCACGCGACACTAGCGGTATCATCATATTTGAAGTATACAAACACTTCTAAGCTTTGCCAGAACTCGAGTGCCTTGGAAATTGACAGGTTTTATTTTCTTTTTACAAATCTTACGCCAGTGGTTGAAATGTGGTCGGTGATCACATTAACAATTTCTCTCGTAATGCTGTAACCACTAACTTCCTCCCTTTGATGTACAACTTCAGGAAATTCAGAGCAAACTCCAAGGTCAGTGTACGGCCCCTTTTAGAGCACCGAGAGGCGGTTCCTGGCAATCCAATGGCGAGCCTCGTTTGACCCTCACTTCACAGTGAGGCGGGTGTGCAAAGGTGCATTCTGGTCTCTGCACTTATCTCGCCGCAGTTCCCACCGGCTTCGCTCCTACATCCGCGGACACGCGGCGACGCAGAGATGCCCTTCCTGGAGCTAGACACCAACCTCCTGGCCTCGCAGCTGCCCAAAAGGCCTCGCAAACAAGCTGAGCTTGGCGGCTGCCAAGATCCTGGACAAGCCTGAGGCGGTGAGGCCGGGGTCGGGTACAGTACTCCTGACACGTCAGAAACCGAGACGACCCCTCACATATGACCCGGAAGCTGACACGGCACCAGCCCCCTCACTAAACCCGAGAGCTGAGGGAGACCATCCTAACCTGCCAGTGCCCAAGCTTCCCAGCCCCAGCCCCCTCCCCAGAGCTGAGCCCAAGAGCTTTCACCATGTCTGCGTCCTTAAAGCAGAGGTTCGAGCATTTTTATGTTATTCTTCCTCATTGTCTCTCCCCTCCCACTTGTCGTATGTCGCCCTCCCCCCCTCATCATTGTCTGTCACCCTCCCCCGCTCACCGTTGTCTGTCGCCCACCCCCGCTCACCGTTGTCTGTCGCCCACCCCACCCCCTGCTCTTACCTGCACCGAAAAACTCTGGGATCGCCCCAGGCACCAAAAGCTCTAGTTACGCCACTGCTCTAATGTTAAATACCATCGTTGTCTTTACCAGTGTAATCATGAAATGTCCATTCAAAGGAAAGCAAGAAAAGCCAGTGTGCATGTATTACAAACTGATCTTCTGGGACATTTCATCTTGGAAGAAAATGAAATCAATCTGCTTAGGATTGGAAAAATGTTCTCCGACTTCGCCATTCACACTATGCACGTTCAACCGGAACATGCAGGCAGGGTTACCGGACTGTAACTGAGTTCTGCCAATACGAAGGGTAGAACTCGCTTCACTGTTTTGCCGGGGGACTGACCTTTATTTGCTTGCAAGGAGAATGCATTGATTAGGAAACTATTTGTTCTAGCTGAAGTGTGTCTGAGAGGTTCAAGTTTAATTTAGCATTTTCTCCTTCCCCTTTGAGATCAACGCCTAAGTCCATCTCATATTGAACGTTCACATCTGGAAGAAAGCGGCCCAACTTTGAAATAGTTGTGTTAAAAGATGCATTCTGTGGATTAACTGTGTTCAAACATTATACAGATCTTATGAGCTGGCACTTTAGGATATTTTTGTGGGGTGATCTGAAAGGACAGCTGTAACTGTGGCGCTAATACACTGAAGTAACTTAAAATGTTTTGTATTTAGAGGTACTGCTACAATGCTACATGCCAGCACTGATAGCATAAAGCAGCTGGTATTTTTTTTGCTTCTGAGACCATGTTAATGGAAATATAAAAGTATGCCAAAAGAAGCCACGAGGCATAAAACTGCTGCAAAAAGAAGTCAATTTGAGCATAAGAAACATGATGGCAACTGGGACTTTAGTATAACCTCTTACATGATGTAATGTAGTTTGCACCTGTATCTGAAGTCGTTGATGCTTACCAAATATGTTGCTTTATCACTGTTGCTGCTGCATTTGAAACTTATGTAACAGAAAGGGACTCATGATGGCTGCCCAAGCAGCAGGCTAAATTGTGTTTTGCCAAGTATCGTGATTTGACTATTTGGGACACTTCAGATCTTGGAAAAGGATTTCTCAGCCCCTGCAGACTAACCTGAATCAAGGGAACTCCACCCCCCACCGCTGTTCACGCCAGGTGGCACTTGTGCTAACAGCTGCGAGAAAGGGGGCGGGGCAAAAATGCTACAAGCGATTGCTTCAGTCCCAATGCATGGGGCCCACGTGGGTCGTGGGCTGGCCCATCCTTCTCCTGCGCCCCTCTTGGGTTTTCATTTTATGATACCGAAGGTACTGCGTTTTTCAATATCCTTTCACTGTCACTTATGTTCATAAGTTCACTCTGCCCTATCTTTCCTGCACCCTTGACTCTTAAAAGTGACATTTAAAGAGCTCTTCCTTGGGGTGACCCATCAGCCACTGTGAACTTTACACCCATGCTCAGTGTTCTTTTTCTCTGTTTGTGGGTTTTAATAAACCCTTAAGGTTTGGCTACGTTTGGGAAGTGTAATTAAGTTTCTTGTATATCAAGGTTTACTGGTCTACTTTGCCCCTCTTTGTTCTACACCCCTCTCTTTGTTATAGATTACTTCACCAGACTACTTTCCATAACCTGGCTGATCATTGCAGTCCTTTTCCCCCACTACATTGGTTTTTGTTTTACCCTTTATTAGGGCTGTAGACCCCTTTACTCACATAGATCTGTTACAGATTGGGAAACGCAAGGCACTGGACCTCGTGCAGGGCACTGCAAAGCATAGTAAGGGATCTAAACATCCTAACAATTGCACCCTAAATGAAATAGACCTCTTTAATAGAAGAGGTCAAATCCATCGTAGGTGCGGATCCTGCAACCTAAGGCGATTTAGCGGGTAGCTCCAAGAAATAACCACAAACCCTTCCAGGTTATTTTAAAGGGAAAATGACTAGAAAATCTACTGCCCAGGCCGCCCTCTCTATCTACTGATGTAGACTCAGCATGCAGGAGAGAGCACAACACCCCACAGCATCACAGCTTACCTTCCACCGTAGAGGCCTTACCTTGCAGTAATCGCTTCTTGCCCTAGGTAGGGGAGCAAGCAACCCTGCATTTCCCTGTGGGCCTACAGGTGCAATAACTTCGCCACATCCACCCTCTGGAGACACAGCTATCATTACTTCTCAAATTATGGAATTAAGGGCAGAGGTGGAGAAACTAAAACTTCTGATTATACATTTATATGGTATGATGAACAAATTTGAAAGGGCTCTGTGTGTGTGTGTGTGTGTGTGGCTCTGGGTGTGTGTGTGTGTGTGTGTGTGGCTCTGGGTGTGTGTGTGTGTGGCTCTGGGTGTGTGTGTGTGTGTGTGGCTCTGGGTGTGTGTGTGTGTGGCTCTGGGTGTGTGTGTGGCTGTGTGCGTGTGGCTCTGGGTGTGTGTGTGTGGCTCTGGGTGTGTGTGTGGCTCTGGGGTGTGTGTGTATGTGTGTGTGTGTGTGGCTCTGGGTGTGTGTGTGTGGCTCTGGGTGTGTGTGGCTCTGGGTGTGTGTGGGTGTGGCTCTGGGTGTGTGTGTGTGGCTCTGGATGTGTGTGTGTGGCTCTGGGTGTGTGTGAGTGTGTGGCTCTGTGTGTGTGTGTGGCTCTGTGTGTGTGTGTGGCTCTGTGTGTGTGTGTGTGTGTGGCTCTGGGTGTGTGTGTGTGGCTCTGGGCGTGTGTGTGTGTGTGTGTGTGGCTCTGGGTGTGTGTGTGTGTGTGTGGCTCTGGGTGTGTGTGTGTGTGTGTGTGTGGCTCTGGGTGTGTGTGTGTGTGTGTGTGTGTGGCTCTGGGTGTGTGTGTGGGGCTCTGGGTGTGTGTGTGTGTGGCTCTGGGTGTGTGGCTGGCTCTGGGTGTGTGTGTGAGGTAGTAATTGCTGTCTGCTGAGCTCGTCCAGTAGGGTACAATAGGTCTCACATTTGCGAGAGATTAAGCTATTGGCTATGTAAATGACAATGCCATTTATTTATCAGTTCTCAAAACCAACACATAAATAAAAAATGTGTCATTTACAATGCCAATAGCTCTAACTTTAGCAAAGGCGAAACTGTTGCATTGTAAATGCTTGTTCAAGACTGTAATGTAGAATAAACATATATCATCAATACCATATATATATATATATATATATATATCGTCGCTCCTTTTCCTTCTTACTTTTCAAAGAAAAACAGCACTCGCGGGAGGAGGATCCAAAAGCTTTTATTTCCGACCCTCAGAGCACCAGACGCGTTTCGGCTACTGCCTTTGTCAGTGGTACGTACCACTGACAAAGGCAGTAGCCGAAACGCGTCTGGTGCTC
Source organism: Lissotriton helveticus (assembly GCF_964261635.1). Lineage (NCBI taxonomy): Eukaryota > Metazoa > Chordata > Amphibia > Caudata > Salamandridae > Lissotriton > Lissotriton helveticus. Next base: position 836,325,558 of record NC_136067.1, read on the forward strand.
TGAGGGTCGGAAATAAAAGCTTTTGGATCCTCCTCCCGCGAGTGCTGTTTTTCTTTGAAAAGTAAGAAGGAAAAGGAGCGACGATAATAGTGAGGAACGCCCCTCGCAACAAGCACCCGTGCTTGAGTGCACGACCTGACGTGAGGTGGAAGCAATAATAAATATATATATATATATATATATATATATATATATACATATAATGAGCTTCTACGAAAGTTATAGCATTTAGAAATTTAGAAACACTTACCAAATAAACATACACAAATGTTCTTCTGATATCTACTTATTTACCATATACCAATGCAAGTTTGTGTCACTTCTGCAACCTTTATAATCCTTCCATTGTTCTGAATATGTTCTTTTGTCTGGACACACAAACAGAAATGATGGTGGTGCATTGCATCTCACATCCAAAACCTACATTAAGTCAAATATCACATATTATAAATCATGTATATTCTATCAAATAAACCATGGAAGATATGAAAAATCACATCAAGTATTACTTTTCTTAATTTCCATTGAACCATTTGCTCATAATAATTTCATTTACCTTATAATTTAGAATATGCAATGATTTCATCCAATTCTTATTGTTTGTATATTTACTTAAATATTCTTTGCGCTGCTCTGAATTATATAGGAGTGGCTGCTTGTCATCTAATACTATTTCAATGTCAAGAAAAAATATTGGTTTGGAGATTTCATAATGTGCGGAATTACTTCTCTCATATTGATTAAGATATTACTTGTGAGGATGAAGTCGGGTCATATTCCTTCTTTTTATATTAATACTGTCAAATCCGTTGTTGTATCTGCTTAAAACACAATAAAGCCTTAGCATTATTGCACATTTACACACATTTTGAATGCCCTTCCATTTTGTTATTCATGTTGTCCCATGCACATGTAGCCTAACTGTTCTAGTAAAATTAACCTTGTTCTGAAGTTGGCACAAAGAAGTGACTACCGCCCAATGTTCCCTCTAATTTTTCTCATCTGTGTGCGGCAGTTAAAGGTCTCTGTGCACTGCAACCAAGGCTATGTGCACCAAGCAACTGATCATGCATTTGAGTGCTTCACTCAGCAATATATATCTGTGGCAATCACCACTCCAAACCTTTGTTTACTATGAGTGCGAAGCAGGTGCATTACACACACATACAGCTCTATTTAATAAAGTCTTGAAACTGTTTAGCAATGCAGTTTAGAAAAAGGACAGGACACAGAAGGTGCTACCGTTATAAATATTTACTGAACAGCAGGGTTGATGCCAGCAGTCAGAAGAATGAGGCAGTTATTATTGAGGTTGAACCGAGATCTGGGCTGGACCAAGTCAAATATGCTAACATTTATCCCAGTGTAACTTGCCAATACCGGAACACATTGAGCAGGGCCCACAAGTTGTCTGCTTTCAGTTCTGAGCAGAAACTTGTATGCAGTGAAGGGGATTTCTTATTTACAAGTTGGCCTAAAATACAGGCCTCATTTAAAGGGCCAGCAACCCTACTTTAGTATAAGAATGATCCTGGCTGGGAGCCACCTGGAGCCTAATACCTAGATTCCAACATAATGGAGGATAAACAAAGGCACACAAATATAACTTTACAAGTCAAGTACATAAAAGAAACATTTGAAGCAGGTTTTTGACTTTGTTTCCCCTTCCTACATAAGCTACATGGATTTACTCTAAGAGGTTAGGCATATGTTAAGAGTACATACCTGGGAGAAACAAAAAGTATGGATATAAAATCAAACAGTGCTGGGGCTGTCTGTATTTATAAAAATGTATTACTACACAAGAGAATCCTTTTTAGCAGCACCATATGACAGATATAGTAAGAAAACAATAAGGTTCTAAACACATGCCTTGCAGTTTGAAGAGACTTGTTGACGCTGGTATATAGCTCACTGTGCTACATTAGGAAGGCAATTTATGTACTGCAAGATGTAAAGGATATGTGTCAAAAGTAGTAGCCCACTAACCTATCTAAGAAAATGTGATTTGCATGTTACAGGATGTGCTTTACAGGAGATGCATTAACCCTCTATGCAGCATTATGAGATAAAAAATTGGAACTAGACAAAACGCTTGTCTCTCCAGCAACTGCACTAACCACCAGAGTTATATGACCATTACTATTATCCCCTAAGGTATCCTGGGCACACAAACATCTCTGCAGAGGGTGTCTTAACCACATGAGATATTTTTTTTAATGCAGTCTTTGCAATCAATTAAACTAGAACAGATTTACTATCACAATTGTTCTTGTTGCCAAATCCTTTGCTGCAGAGTTTAAAACAAGTTTAAGTTGACAGCCAGAGACCCTGCTTTCCATGACTCTGTGACTGTACCCCCTTTCTGAGTTTGCACATCAATGAGGACTCTGTGGTGGTTTCATGGCGAATTGGCAATAAAGTGCATGTGGTTCTAAGATCAGCTCCCACTTGAAAAAAGCCAGACAGAGCCATTCATTCCCCTAACTCCCCAAATTCTAACAGCACCATAGGTAAAGGGCTGCACTCTTATTTGTACGGGCTGACCCCTGAAAATATTTGAAATGTATAACATTCAACAAACATGTTAGAATATGATGAAGTTGCATTCACTATTCAAGAAAGTGTATTTCTTTAGTATGTGGAAGTGTTTCCCTTTAATGCATACAAATATTTGGAAAGTATTTATTAAAAGTGAATGGTTTTAAACATGCGCTTAGGAACAGTCTATCACATAACAGGGGCAGCTACACTTCTGTGGATTCAATGCAGGCCAGTTCCACGACAATAAATAAATATATGCGGTCTCCAATACTTTAATTTCTGCGTTGTGCCCCCAAACGTTGGTAGTTTTTTCTGTTTTATATTGCGCTAACTTGGTACAGACATTGGAGCACTATGCATGACCACCAGTTGCATTACACAAAGACTCATTAAGATTTCTTTTTAAGAAAGGGGGAGATAACGTGATTTGCCCAGAGTCAACGTATGTTGAAAATGCACAGCTTGGAAACATTTTCCCTTGAGGGTTAACACTGCCTCCCCCTGCCCCTCTCAATGAGAGAGCAGGGAAAGTTCTATGTGCATAGCCAGCTGCCCCTGGGTTTACTTTTTGGAGTGCCCTCAAATTACAGCCTGATTGCAGTCTCTCACCAGCGCCATTAGGTTTAATACAGAATCGCTGAATGAAAATCTCTGTATATTAGGATGCAATTTCAGAAGCTTTTCTGGGGGCCGAAAAAAACAATACATATTTTTACTTTCAGTCGAACACAGCTCCTCCATTCCGAAGTGAGCAGCGCTGCCATTACACCACGCCACCACTGCAAAGCTTTTCTGCCTCCTGACATCAACAGAGCTGGTAGCAAGTGTAGAAGCTGTGAGCTTTGTAATCTGCAGCATACCTAGAGTGTTCGTGGAAGAATAGTTGCTCTTCCGTCTGGCCTTGCAAAAGCACCGCCAATGCTCCTCGCACTTTGCCCAGAAAGTGACGGTTTTACCCCGTTCATCTGCATATGTATATTTACATACGTGGTTAAGGAATGAACTCATGGTAATATGCGTGCTTTACAAGTGTTTGTGCGCGCTGGAGGAATGCTTGTGCGCGCGTGCTCACCCGCGCATGTTAGAGGGAATTATGCTACCGCCTCACATTCTACACACCCACCCGCCAACTCCGCTCCGCCAGCCTCGCCCTCGTCTCCGTCCCACGATTTCGGAAATCCACCATCGGAGGAAGATCCTTCTCCTACCTGGCAGCCAAGACATGGAACTCCCTCCCCACCCACCTTCGGCTGACCTCAGACCATCTCTCCTTCAGGAAACTACTCAAGACCTGGCTGTTCGAGCAGTAGTGACCCCCCACCCCACCGCCCCCACCCCTCAGCGCCTTGAGACCCTTACGGGTGAGTAGCGCGCTATACAAATTCGATGATTGATTGATTGATTGAGATTCAGAGTAGTCAGAAGTATTTAGTGTAGCTTACTATATCACCTTCAAGGTCTCTCACTTTCTTCCCAAGAGAAGAGCCTGAGATCTACTCTTTAATTCCTTTCTGTAGTTTCATTTCTACCACATGTGCTCTGTTCAACTGCATTGAAAAAATGGTATAAATGTAGCACCGAAATTTATAGAATTTTGCATTGCATGCTGCAGCTGACGGGGGAGCTCTGATCTGTTGATATGGCAATCCGTACTAAGAAGTTTTGATGCCTACTGGCTGTTTTTGCATTACACATGTGTTAGACTTCTGTGAGCTCTCCAAGTGCCTGTTTTATTTTACACTTGCTATACAGAATCACTCTTATTTTATCACATAGTCTCACCTTCAATTACTTGAGCAGTAAAACTTCAAATATGTAGGTCATAGGACTTCTCCAAGATAATAACTATTCAATCAGCATTTCTGATCCGCAAATCACTCTACTGCATTCAAAACATTTTTTTAAATGCTTACCTCCTCTCAGCTGCTTCTGTCTCTCCTCTGTTGTTGCTGTTGATGAGTCCCGGAAGCACACAGGCTCCCCTAAGCCAATCACAATGCTGCAATGCAGCTTTGTAATTGGTCTGAGCGCCACGGTACGAGGATAGGGTACCTGTGCATGTTCCCCATCAGGCTGTACATTACAGACTGGTGGGGAACATGAAAAGTGTGCATGACTGTTTCGCCGGGCCTAGACGTCCGGCCAAACCATCATGCACACTTACAGTGTGCATGAACTACTCATCACAGACTCTAACACCAGCCCTGCCCCGTCCTAACCCAGCTCCATCGCTAAGAAAAAAATGATAATAACAAGGTTAATTATCATTTTATTTTCATTTTTTCCTGTTCTGAGAGCAGTGCGGCGATGCTCCTCCGCAATATTGGGTGGGGGGGGGAATGGAGGTGAAGGTGTTTAACGATGTTCCAAGAAGGCAAAGCCAGTGCTCAGTTTGTGAAAGGTTAAGGAGCTCGGCCCAAAATGTTGCTTGGAAACCCAAAGCTGGCACTATCAAAGAGTGGCGTGCCCAATATCAGTGCTGCGAAGACTTGAATCTACCTCATGCCTCTTTTATCTACCACCATACACTCCCTGGCCCTTTTATCTCACTCTTTTCCTTTCTTTTTCATCCTTGCTTTAGCTTTCTTTCTCTGTTTATCAGTCTGCCGCTTCCTCTTTCTTTCCCCTTTTGTGTTTTTCTCTCTCATGCTCTCTAATGCTCTGGTTCTCAGTTTAATGAGGAAAATTAGGCACCCGTCCGCATAAATTAGTGCTTGTGGACCCCGCCAGCAACCACCTGCTCAAATTAAGAACTGGCCTTGCTACATTTTCAGAACTGCATATATCTGTAAATGTCCCCCATTTAAATGTATTACTTACATTAAACTTGTGGAAACTTTAAAAACCAGTCATGGATGAGGCCTTTGTGGATCTATGTTGGACATACACTATTGCTATGAGGTAACAGTTCAAGGAGATGGGCTGAGATGTAGCTTTCGTTAGTGGAGCGGGTGCGTTGGCACTGAGGTCCATGGATGTCAAATGTCGACAATGCACCCCAACAATTTTTTTTATTTACGGAGTTTTATATAGCGCAAACTTGACCCGATTCGGATATCAGAGCGCTTCACATAGCACCTGTTGCATTACATGAAGACACATTCATTTTTGTTAGGCACTGGGAAATTAAGTGATTTGTCCAGAATCACAGGATGTTCAGCGTCATTGCCGAGACTCAAACCCAGTTCCCCAGATTCGAGGTCGACCGCCCTAGCCATTGGGCCAACTCCTCTCCCCTATGCCTGTCTTTTGTCACCGAACATGTCCCAACATTTTTTTGGTCCGGTCTGTACTAGTGGCAGTTTAAGCTGTCTTTTCAGCATCATATAATCAAGGAAATTACTAATAAAAAAATACATAGACGATGAGTCAACCTCGTCGTCTGTTGGCCTGCTCAAGTGTCATTCACATTTCGATTCTACCACTGGATAATATAGTATGGGGCAAAGGTTAACCCCATTCATACATTGGCTGTCTTCCACTGTGATGCAATTTTTTTCTTGAACATGTGCACATCTGCAAACAAAGAAGTGCATTTCCTTGCTACTGTTGGCGGGTTTAACTTTACCTTGCCAATGTTTTTTTTCTTTCTTTTATGTTTTTTCTTTCACTTTTTAGGCGTCCTTGTGTGTTAAAAGTAAGTCTTCTCTTCAGGTTACAGTAATTCAATGAAAACAGTACCTTTTTCATTTGACTAGTTAGAATCATAAGTTCCTTAGTTGTGCATTAAAATTGAAAAGAGTTTATTTTTTAGCTAGTGAGCACCGTTTCTGTTGCATTACAAGTATAGGGCATTGTTAATATAGTTATACACTTACATTTTTAATTGGAAGCAACTGATTGCCCAGGCGGCGGCATGTTTTCTTTTTGTCTATTTTTTTATGGCATAAGCTTGCAATAAACGTTGAAAACGAATAGCCATTGCACCAGCATCCCATTGCCAGACCTATTGGCTTTGCTAATGCTTGTATTAGGGACCATGGCACACATGCTACGCTCCTGCTGCTGGTCAAACATAGGAGTCCAGTCCTTTAACTTGGTTGTAGCTTAACCGGCAGCGATAGAACAAAAAAATGCACATTTACGCTGAGGTATGGACTGTTAAGTTCGAAGAGCAAAAACAAGTTTTCACAGCCGTATTCACAAAGAACTGAGGCGCGGGGGAGAGGAGCCAAGAAAGTAAAGAGTCTCCTTTGTCATAAACAACTTTCCATCAGTATACGTCACAACCCTGGGCCATTTACTTGACGTGCGAATAGCCGGGAAGGTGTGTTGTAGCTGCATACCGAAGGCGATGAGTGAGGGCAGGAGGCGGCGGCGCATACCACGTCCCTGTGTATAATTATAACATTACCTCGCGCCCTGGAATGTTTGATGACACACATGTGGTACACCGGCCCTGGTCGAGCACTGACAGGGAACAGGTTGATCCAGGGAGAAAAAACTCTTCTGGAGGAATAACAAAATTCCTGGGCCAGCCTGGGTGAGAGTGATTGCCCTGTTCTTTTGTATGTAAGGTACAAATAATGCACGCCACACGCACATGGCGAGGGCGGGGCAAAGCTGAAGTCACCTACTCAGTGGCACTCTTGCGAAACAAGCACTAGCCAAGCCTGTGGGCCTCACCTTTTGGCGTTGCTAATGCTTTTTGTTGATGCTGTTCAGCTACTGAATACCCAACATCACGCGTCAAGTGTGTCATGTTCTGAAGCCGCCCAAGAATAATAAAATAAAGGCTATTTAAGGTGTGCTGGCCTTTTAAAATTAAAATTGCAATTCTTTTAGAGCTTTGAGCGCCTTTCGACACAGACGTAAACATTGTGAACACCCCTCTCTCCTCAAGCATACTGGAATCTGTAGTGTATGGAAGTGTCTATGGTATAGCTGGATTTTGTACATACTGTTGAAAATCTGATACCTGCACCTTACAAGGTTTAAACCTATAGAAACTATAGGTTGAATTTTTTAGTACGTCCTGCATGTTCATTTGATGCTCCCATCACACAGTCTCCCGGTGAGCAGCAGATATCACAGGGGGGCAGGGAAAACGAGCTGAAAACCCCTGTAAATAGTTGTTTTCAAGCTCGTTTCCCGAGGGTTTAAACTGCCCACATCTAGGACATCGGCACCAGCCTTGGCAAGCTTTTTGTTGTTGTTGACAGTGTAGGGGGTCGGCTTGCTGCTGCGGGGGCTACCCTGGACACAAGCTGGTTGGGGCAAAGGACGGGGCTGCATAGGGGTACAGGCAATGCTAATGACGACACATGGACTACCACTGCTGGGTCGGACCGGAAGTCCCGAGCGACTCCGGACCATTTATTTATAGCCTTCTGGCCACGCGTGGCCAGGAGGTGATACAAAGTGTATCCTTCATGGGCAAGTATTGTAGCTTGTTCTTGTAGCTCTAGAGGAATCACCACACGGGATCCTCTTAGGATGAGTCCATTTTCTGCGATGCTGAGTTCGTTGTGAATTTTCCAGAACTGCCCCAACCTTGTCTGGTCTGCTTCGCTCCACCCTTGGATGTTTCGTAAAAACCCTTCCCAGGATCCTGATTGTATTGCTTCGGTGATTCTTTGGTGGATTATGTCTTTTGCATAATGAGCTATAATTGTGTCTGCTGACATTGCCTGGGGGCACGCCCACTGTGATACTATATTCACAAACTCTTCGGTTTGTGTTTCTTGTTCGGTTTCCAGTTCGGTACGGGCAGCTGGATGCCGAGATAGAAAATCTGCGGGTTCTTTGCTCTTGGTCTGTACACAAGGTCCATCTGGTATTGTTGTATTTGTATGGCCCACCGTACAATTCGAGGTGGTGGATGAGGAGCTGTGCCTCTGAATAATGGGATCAACGGTTGGTGATCTGTTACCATTCGAAACGGGTGGCAGCTGATGTAAAGTTGGAAATGGTTGCATGCCCATTTCACCGCTAGTGCCTCTCTTTCAATCTGCGAGTATCATGCTTCAGTCGTGGTTAGCGCTTTGCTTGCGAACGCTAACGGGGCCCAGATTCCTGGCTCTGTCTCTTGTGTAAGCAGGGCTCCTAATCCCACTGGGCTGGCATCCACCAGTATCTCAGTGTGTTTCGATGTGTCGAAGTAGACCATGGTGGTTCTATCTAGTAGTGCGGATTTGACTTGGTTGAAGGCTCCTTTTTCTATGTCGGTCCACCTCCACGGGTTCTCTTTCTTCATCAGATTCCGCAGCGGTTCTGCAATGGTTGCCAAATTTGGGATGACTCTCGCACAGTATTGGGCCATGCCCAGGCGCCGGGGCAAGTCTGATCGCGTGTGATTTTCTGGGGTCCACTTTGACTCCTTCTCAGTTGAAAACATATCCAAAGAATTCTATTGACTTTTGGAAGAACTTGCACTTGCCCTTATGTAATGTTACTCCATGGTCGGCCAATCTCTGTAGCGTGACTCTAAGTCATCGGTGATGTTCCTAAACTGTTTTGGAGTGTATTAGGATATCATCACTCCTGTTTAACACGCCTTATAGTCCTGATAATATCTCCTTTATGGTGTTTTGGAAGATCTCGGCGGCCAATGATATCCCGAAGTTTAATCTTTTGTATCTTCTGAGACCCAGATGTGTTGAAAACGTCGTTATGTATCTGCTTTCTTTGGCTAGCCGTAGTTGGTGGTATCCTGCGTTTAGGCCTACTTTTGAAAACCACTGTGATCCGTTCAGGTCTGCTAGGATGTCGTCCACGGTGGGCGTGATGTGCCTCTTCCGTTTTATTGCCTTGTTGGGTATCCTCATATCTATGCAGATTCTTATCTTCCCTGGCTGCCGGGGTTTTTCAGCTATCACCATGGGTGACACCCACGGTGTTGGTCCTGTCACCTTTTCAATGACTCCTTGTTTCTCTAGTTGGGTGAGTTCTTGCTTGACGGCTTGTCTCAAATGAAATGGAATTCTCCGGTGTCTCAACGCAACAGTTTGAGTGGCTTTGTCGATATTTAGCTTCACTGGCTGTCTCTCGATCGTCCCTAGTCCTTCAAATAGTGATGGAAATAGCTGTGGGATGTCTTCCGTCTGGAGTACTTTTACGGCATTGGCGAAAGCAATTAGATTGAGATCCTCTGCAGTATGGCTTCCGACGAGCAAATCGGCCTCTCTGTCGACAACATGAAATGTTGTCGTGACCTCCCGGTCTTTCCGACTTCACCTGTACGACCATTTTGCCTCTTAGGGGAAGTGGCTTCTGGCTTCCGTAGGTTAGGATGCGGATCTTGGATGGTGTCAGTCGCGGTTTTGGGTTGAGTTTTTGTAGTGCTGCAGACCCATCACATTCACTGTTGCTCCTGTATCTATTAGCCCGGTCACTGATGACCCGTCAATCTTGATTTGGCATTTAGGCTGAGGTCTTTGTCTCCTCTTCAAGTCACTCGTGAACCATACGAAGTAGCATTCGTCGTCTTCTTCAGTGGAAGAGTCGTCCAAGCATGAGTAGTGACGTGGCTGGAGTCTTCATGGGTCTTGATGTTTGTGTCTCGTCTAGGGCTAGGTGCCTGACCGCTCCCGTTATCGTCTTCCTTCCAGAGGGGTTCCTTCCCCGGAAGCCTCCTCGACATACACTTGCGAAATGGTTCGGCACACCACATTTGGAGCAGGTCTTCCCTCTCGCGGGGCAGCCATCTTGATTGTGTTCTTCACGCCCACAATAGCCGCATGGTGCACGCCATGGTGTTCGGGTGGGCCAACGTCCTCTCCCACTCCGGCTGGGGGTGCGGATTGCATCTACTCGTTCGGTCTTCACACTGGCACCAGTGTTCGCCTGTGGGTTGAGGGCTGCTTCCATTGCTGTCGCCCGGACGATCGAGCGAGGATTAGGATTTCTTCTAGTGTGATACGTGGTTGATGTAGTATTAGCGTCCTCAATGGCTTGTTGCGGCAGCCTTGAATGAGTTGCGCGGTGACCTCCTTCGTTTGGTCATCTTCTGGGCAGGTACTCACCAACTCTCGAAGGCGTGCATGAAAGGCATCCATTGTTTCTCCTTCTCTCTGCCTTGCCTGTCAGAATTTGAATCGCTCATAGTGTGGGTTGAGCTGAGGGTCAAAGTGCGCATTTAACTCTCGGACTGCAGCGTTATAGTAGTTGGCTGCTCCGGTGTTCGGGAGGTGCCTGAAGAGTTTGTATATTTCCTCTCCTCCAAAGTGTAGCATTAATGATCTCTTGACTTCCTCATCTGTTTCTCTGGTTGCTACGAAGTAGTTGTTAAGTTGCCCAATCCAAACTGCCCATCTTGGGGCTGCTGTTGCAGGATCGATCAGCTCGCTGAATGGTGACAGTGCTTGAATCTGCGAGTGTGCTGAACGTTGCATTGGAGGTTGCGCTGCTTGCGCAGGGGGTGCTGCCGGTGTTTGCCCCGCTGCTGCTGCAGCTGGCGGGTTTGACATCGCGGGTTGTCTGTGGTCTGGCGTTCTCTTTTCTATGCTTTTGATGTTTCAAAGTACTTATTGGTTTCAGTTATGGGTCTTGCCACTGTTTGTTTGCTACCCTCCTTTTGCCAGTGCTTGTTGCTTTATATCTGTTGGCTGCTTTGCCAGTGCTTGTTGTATTATGCTTTTTTTTTTGTTGCCAATGCTTGTTGTGTTCTGTGCGTCTGCTGCCTTTTATTTTGTCAGCGCTTGTTGTGTCCTCATGTGCCTTTGGTTCTGTGTGGAGCGCGTGTGGTTTTTCTTTTTTTTTTTTTCCCTGTATCGGCGCTCCTTCGCGCTGTGTCGTTTCCCCGGGGCTGGCCTCGCTTCTACTGCGCATGCGCGCGTCTCCCAATCCGGCGGCTAGGCCTCAGACATGGAACGGGCCTGCCGCAGGGGTATGCGCTCTCTTGCCGCTTGCCTCACCGGTGCTGTCACGCAGCTCTGACACACGCTGCTTACTGGTGTTGGTGATCGCGGTCTTCCTGTCCTTCAGGCGCTCGCTTTGGCCGCCTCGTCTTTGGTGCGCGGCGGGTCACCGGGGTGCGCGGCAGGTCACAGATACGCTTCTTCTTTTCCTGGGCACAAATACCACGATCCCACCCTCGTCGCCAGTGTAGGGGGTCGGCTTGCTGCTGCGGGGGCTACCCTGGACACAAGCTGGTTGGGGGAAAATGACGGGGGTTGCATAGGGGTACAGGCAATGCTAATGATGACACATGGACTACCACTGCTGGGTCGGACCGGAAGTCCCGAGCGACTCCGGACCATTTATTTATAGCCTTCTGGCCACGCGTGGCCAGGAGGTGATACAAAGTGTCGGGTGTTTCTGGGGCTCAGCCTAGACCCTCAGAAACACTAGAGCGCTACATCCCTTCCCAACTTAGTCTTTTGATTAACTTAGATGCAGATCATCTAGCATGCAAAGTCTGCCAGTCTATGACTAAGCCTCGGGTTTGGCCTGAGGTTGTACTGGCATGGTCCTCGAGCTGACGATCGGTCAGGGCTTTCTGCTTGCGGTGACGGTGGTGTCCTTACAGGAGTAGTTGCCGATGATTCTTGTCTCCAGTCTTCTGGTACACCTACATTGGCTTCTCCTGCAGGTGACATGTCTTCCTGTTGTGGGTCACTAGGTGTGGATGGTATTCGCTTGAACAAAGAAATGTTTCTCGTCACTTCTTCTCCATTTCGCTGTGCTGTGACAGCTGTGCCTTTCGTTGATTTGACTGTCCATGGTTCCGCTTCATAAGGGGTACGGAACTTTCCCCCTGGTCGTCGGCCTCGTACGAGCACTGAGTCCCCGGGGATTAGTGTCCGGCCGTTTGCTCTTCTCCTCTGACTGGCTCTGTCATTGGTCCTTTGTCTTCGCTGCTGGGTGACTTCTGGCTTGTATGTTTCGGGGGCCCAATTCTCCGCCATGGGGAGCAAGTCACGCCTCGGCCCCGCCAGCATGAGTGACCAGGGGGATCGTTGAGTGGTGCTGTGGGGTGTGCTCCTGTATCTTCTGAGGAAGTGCTGGAGAGCTTCTTCAGGATTGGTCCCTTCCGCTGTGGCTATTCTCAGAATTTTGTTGATGGTTCTCATGAATCGTTCAACTTCCCCATTGGCCTGGGGCCATTGCGGCGTGATGCGACGGTGCTTTATTCCCAATCTTTGTAAGAAATCTTTAAATTTGCTTCCTTGGAACGGAGGGCCGTTGTCCGTTTTGAGAACACTTGGAATTCCAAACATGGCAAATGACTTGTTCAGAATTGGCTGGACGTTTGCAAAACTGGTGGAGGGTGCTAGGTCCACTATAGGATATTTAGTGTAGCTGTCCATTAGCACTACCGTGATCCTTCCGTCTGGAAAGCTCCCAAAGTCCAAACTGACCCACGACCATGGAGATGGTGCGGGGTCCTCGGTGATGATGGGAGCTGGAACTTCATGGTTGCTGGTTAGCTGACATGCTCGGCAGTTTTGTACTACTGTATCGACGCTGCTCTCAAGGTTGGGGAACCATATCTTCTCTCGCATTCTGGATTTCATTCTTTGGGTGCCCTGGTGTCCTTCATGGGCAAGTATTGTCGCTTGTTCTTGTAGCTCTAGAGGAATCACCACACGGGATCCCCTTAGGATGAGTCCATTTTCTGCGATGCTGAGTTCGTTGTGAATTTTCCAGAACTGCCCCAACCTTGTCTGGTCTGCTTCGCTCCACCCTTGGATGTTTCGTAAAAACCCTTCCCAGGATCCTGATTGTATTGCTTCGGTGATTCTTTGGTGGATTATGTCTTTTGCATAATGAGCTATAATTGTGTCTGCTGACATTGCCTGGGGGCACGCCCACTGCGATACTATATTCACAAACTCTTCGGTTTGTGTTTCTTGTTCGGTTTCCAGTTCGGTACCGGCAGCTGGATGCCGAGATAGAAAATCTGCGGGGTTCTTTGCTCTTGGTCTGTACACAAGGTCCATCTGGTATTGTTGTATTTGTATGGCCCACCGTACAATTCGGGGTGGTGGATGAGGAGCTGTGCCTCTGAATAATGGGATCAACGGTTGGTGATCTGTTACCATTCGAAACGGGTGGCAGCTGATGTAAAGTTGGAAATGGTTGCATGCCCATTTCACCGCTAGTGCCTCTCTTTCAATCTGCGAGTATCATGCTTCAGTCGTGGTTAGCGCTTTGCTTGCGAACGCTAACGGGGCCCAGATTCCTGGCTCCGTCTCTTGTGTAAGCAGGGCTCCTAATCCCACTGGGCTGGCATCCACCAGTATCTCAGTGTGTTTCGATGTGTCGAAGTAGACCATGGTGGTTCTATCTAGTAGTGCGGATTTGACTTGGTTGAAGGCTCCTTTTTCTATGTCGGTCCACCTCCACGGGTTCTCTTTCTTCATCAGATTTCGCAGCGGTTCTGCAATGGTTGCCAAATTTGGGATGACTCTCGCACAGTATTGGGCCATGCCCAGGCGCCGGGGCAAGTCTGATCGCGTGTGATTTTCTGGGGTCCACTTTGACTCCTTCTGAGTTGAAAACATATCCAAAGAATTCTATTGACTTTTGGAAGAACTTGCACTTGCCCTTATGTAATGTTACTCCATGGTCGGCCAATCTCTGGAGCGTGGCTCTAAGTCGTCGGTGATGTTCCTCAACTGTTTTGAGCTATATTAGGATATCATCACTCACGTTTAACACGCCTTGTAGTCCTGATAATATCTCCTTTATGGTGTTTTGGAAGATCTCGGCGGCCAATGATATCCCGAAGTTTAATCTTTTGTATCTTCTTAGACCCAGATGTGTTGAAAACGTCGTTATGTATCTGCTTTCTTCGGCTAGCCGTAGTTGGTGGTATCCTGCATTTAGGTCTACTTTTGAAAACCACTGTGATCCGTTCAGGTCTGCTAGGATGTCGTCCACGGTGGGCGTGATGTGCCTCTTCCGCTTTATTGCCTTGTTGGGTATCCTCATATCTATGCAGATTCTTATCTTCCCTGGCTGCCGGGGTTTTTCAGCTATCACCATGGGTGACACCCACGGTGTTGGTCCTGTCACCTTTTCAATGACTACTTGTTTCTCTAGTTGGGTGAGTTCTTGCTTGACGGCTTGTCTCAAATGAAATGGAATTCTCCGGTGTCTCAACGCAACAGTTTGAGTGGCTTTGTCGATATTTAGCTTCACTGGCTGTCTCTTGATCGTCCCTAGTCCTTCAAATAGTGATGGAAATAGCTGTGGGATGTCTTCCGTCTGGAGTACTTTTACGGCATTGGCGAAAGCAATTAGATTGAGATCCTCTGCAGTATGGCTTCCGACGAGCAAATCGGCCTCTCTGTCGACAACATGAAATGTTGTCGTGACCTTCCGGTCTTTCCGACTTCACCTGTACGACCATTTTGCCTCTTAGGGGAAGTGGCTTCTGGCTTCCGTAGGTTAGGATGCGGATCTTGGATGGTGTCAGTCGCGGTTTTGGGTTGAGTTTTTGTAGTGCTGCAGACCCATCACATTCACTGTTGCTCCTGTATCTATTAGCCCGGTCACTGATGACCCATCAATCTTGATTTGGCATTTAGGCTGAGGTCTTTGTCTCCTCTTCAAGTCACTCGTGAACCATACGAAGTAGCATTCGTCGTCTTCTTCGGTGGAAGAGTCGTCCAAGCATGAGTAGTGACGTGGCTGGAGTCTTCATGGGTCGTGATGTTTGTGTCTCGTCTAGGGCTAGGTGCCTGACCGCTCCCGTTATCGTCTTCCTTCCAGAGGGGTTCCTTCCCCGGAAGCCTCCTCGACATACACTTGCAAAATGGTTCGGCACACCACATTTGGAGCAGGTCTTCCCTCTCGCGGGGCAGCCATCTTGATTGTGTTCTTCACACCCACAATAGCCACATGGTGCACGCCATGGTGTTCGGGTGGGCCAACGTCCTCTCCCACTCCGGCTGGGGGTGCGGATTGCGTCTACTCGTTCGGTCTTCACACTGGCAACAGTGTTCGCCTGTGGGTTGAGGGCTGCTTCCATTGCTGTCGCCCGGACGATCGAGCGAGGATTAGGATTTCTTCTAGTGTGATACGTGGTTGATGTAGTATTAGCGTCCTCAATGGCTTGTTGCGGCAGCCTTGAATGAGTTGCGCGGTGACCTCCTTCGTTTGGTCATCTTCTGGGCAGGTACTCACCAACTCTCGAAGGCGTGCATGAAAGGCATCCATTGTTTCTCCTTCTCTCTGCCTTGCCTGTCAGAATTTGAATCGCTCATAGTGTGGGTTGAGCTGAGGGTTAAAGTGCGCATTTAACTCTCGGACTGCCGCGTTATAGTAGTTGGCTGCTCTGGTGTTCGGGAGGTGCCTGAAGAGTTTGTATATTTCCTCTCCTCCAAAGTGTAGCATTAATGATCTCTTGACTTCCTCATCTGTTTCTCTGGTTGCTACGAAGTAGTTGTTAAGTTGCCCAATCCAAACTGCCCATCTTGGGCTGCTGTCGCAGGATCGATCAGCTCGCTGAATGGTGGCAGTGCTTGAATCTGCGAGTGTGCTGAACGTTGCATTGGAGGTTGCGCTGCTTGCGCAGGGGGTGCTGCCGGTGTTTGCCCCGCTGCTGCTGCAGCTGGCGGGTTTGACATCGCGGGTTGTCTGTGGTCTGGCGTTCTCTTTTCTATGCTTTTGATGTTTCAAAGTACTTATTGGTTTCAGTTATGGGTCTTGCCACTGTTTGTTTGCTACCCTCCTTTTGCCAGTGCTTGTTGCTTTATGTCTGTTGGCTGCTTTGCCTTTGCCAGTGCGTGTTGTATTATGCTTTTTATTTGTTGCCAATGCTTGTTGTGTTCTGTGCGTCTGCTGCCTTTTATTTTGTCAGCGCTTGTTGTGTCCTCATGTGCCTTTGGTTCTGTGTGGAGCGCGTGTGGTTTTTCTTTTATTTTTTTTTTTCCTGTATCGGCGCTCCTTCGCGCTGTGTCGTTTCCCCGGGGCTGGCCTCGCTTCTACTGCGCATGCGCGTGTCTCCCAATCCGGCGGCTAGGCCTCAGACATGGAACGGGCCTGCCGCAGGGGTATGCGCTCTCTTGCCGCTTGCCTCACCGGTGCTGTCACGCAGCTCTGACACACGCTGCTTACTGGTGTTGGTGATCGCGGTCTTCCTGTCCTTCAGGCGCTCGCTTTGGCCGCCTCGTCTTTGGTGCGCGGCGGGTCACCGGGGTGCGCGGCAGGTCACAGATACGCTTCTTCTTTTCCTGGGCACAAATACCACGATCCCACCCTCGTCGCCAGTGTAGGGGGTTGGCTTGCTGCTGCGGGGGCTACCCTGGACACAAGCTGGTTGGGGGAAAAGGACGGGGTTGCATAGGGGTACAGGCAATGCTAATGACGACACATGGACTACCACTGCTGGGTCAGACCGGAAGTCCCGAGCGACTCCGGACCATTTATTTATAGCCTTCTGGCCACGCCTGGCCAGGAGGTGATACAAAGTGTTGTGGTGTTTCGGGGGCTCAGCCGAGACCCTCAGAAACACTAGAGCGCTACAGACAGGAGGGTGTTTGGGGGCAGGGTGGGGTTCAATAGTGCCTCGTAGGTACTTCTTGGCACAAGGCCCCTACCCCCTTTAAGGCCACACCCCTTCCTCACAAGGTGAGATTGTTCTTCAAGTTGGCAGGCATGTATTACAGACTTGGGCACAATGGCAAAGAAGCTGTCAGGAGGCGCAGTGATTGTGCGCCACACAGTATGTTCCTAAGTGCTCTCCTCGGGATGGAGGGATGGAAGGATTCAGGAGTCCCATGGATCCCCCAGGCATCACCCAGCAGGTGGATGCAGTAAAACACTGCCCTCACTTGCAGGAGTATCCCTGCCTCCACTTCAGGCTGAGGCAGTTTCAATCTGTGGCTCTGTCTTATACAAATGCGCCCTTCGCAGCATAGACGGGAACCGTTAGACTTTGTTCCTTCACTGAGGACAGAGAGGGACAGATTTACAAGCCCCTTGCGCCACTTGTGCGTCACTTTTCCCATGTTAAAAGTGATGCAAAAGTGGCGCAAGGGGCTTGTAAATCTGCCCCAGAGTGTTTAAGCTTAGGCCCTGGAGCAAACTGAGACAATGTGCCCCAAGTGTAATTCGGACCCTGGAGTCCATTTTAAATGGTATTAGAAGGTGCGGTCAGTTTGTAAAGAGTTTGTCAGTACCACCCACTTAAAAAACTTGCAGGCTGACGTCCGTGATCTGTCAGTCTTCAGTATTGGGACGGCAAAGTACTCTCACCTGTGGAGCAAGCGGTGCCAACCCATTTCCTTCAGAAGTACTACCTTGTTATCTCGCTTTTCTGGTTAGTCACTCCATAATAATGCAGTTCTTTTGATGCCATACTAGTGCCCTTCTTGGAGGTATTTGTTAGAGTTTGAGGCACATCATTCTTGGCTATTACTTTACTCCTGATCAGGCCCCATAAATCTGAGATTTTCATCTTAACACTAGAAGAAACTGAATTGGTCAGATTTACATATTTCCATCAAGGCATTTTAACTGTCACAGTGTAGATGGGTTCCCACTGAGAAAATAGTGTAGAGTATATATATTTAATTTATTCCTGTACTATTTGTTTTCGTTACACTTGATGGTTGGTTGGTTGCATCTGCTATAATGTTACTTTCAGTCTTGTGTTCTGCTTCTCTTCTGAGTTTGAAAATTTGTTGCTATTACCCTATGTGCCTTTGACCCCGGTGTAACTGCTTTTTGTTTAAATAGATTATTTAGCTATTTGTAACATCCTATATGTTGAAAACTCCAAAACATCTACTTTAGTATTGGTGAGGTGATGAGGAAATACTTTATAGAATCCCCCTACCTCCAAAACTGATAAACTATCCTGACAATAATGTTTAACCCGTTCACTCCCAGGATGTTCGCGTACCGCTGTGATGAAGATTTTTGATTATTTTTTTTAATCACCGCTAGGTGGTTTAAACACATGCATCTCTTTGATCTCTATGACCACCCATAAAAACTATACATTTTTTGTTGCATTGAGAGCTATGCATTAGTGCAAATCCTGCATCATAATCTCACTACAGCCTGAAGGTATGATGGAAAATGGGGAGCTATTCTCATTTCTTTCAAAAAATGTGCTCAAAATGTTGTTGCATTTCTCAGATAGACACAATAAACAAACCCTAGATCTCTAATCAAGAGAAACTCTATAATAAAGCAGTTCTTTTGATGCCATACTAGTGCCCTTCTTGGAGGTATTTGTTTGAGTTTGAGGCACATCATTCTTGGCTTTTACTTTAGACACACATAAACAAACCACAGATCTCTAATCAAGGGAAATTTGCCCTGAATGTCTGTAGTTCAACAATACCAAATATGTGTGAGTTTTCCTATGAAATGCTGTCTGCGCAAGCAATTATGTAACATGAGCACAGATCACTAAATTGTGGCAGAATCACTGTTTATGGTGCACTTTTCATTTGATTGATTAACCCGTTGCGAGCTCCCGTCGACGGGAGCACTACCTCGCTAGTGCTGCCGCTGGCCGACGCAGCCACGCCCATTTTGCGGAAGTGCCGCACTGCCGCGAAATCGCGGCCGCGGCAAAGGAGTTAAAAAGCAACTGAAAGCGAAACACCTGCTATTCTTGGCTACTAATGTCACCCCTCAGATTTTTGAAAACATATCAAACCCATATATTTTCATCATCTACACATCCTAAGATTTCCATCTCTGGAACCACCAACAGCTTTGCTGGCTGGGCAGTAGAAAGTTCTGAACATGGTAATTATCAATATATTTGCTTTTTCTTTCATAATGTAGTATTTCTCTCTAGTCGCTCTCAATGAGGAATATATCCCTGCCAAGGCTTTACCCAAAACTTTGGGTCTCCTGAGTGTGATGGTACCAGACATGTGGGTTTGTCATGGGTTTATGGTACCCACATGTGATAATCTATGTGCTGCACATTTGAGAATTTTGAAAGGACCTAAAAGTGAAATGCTGGTTTAGAGTACCTGTCTTTCTGTCGTTGGCATGACCCATGGGCTGAAAGAAAATATACCACAACCATATATTTTAAGCATCTGCACATTGAAAGGTTTATATTACTGGGAGTCAGACTTCTCTTCCCTTGATTCGCTGGCCTGTAAATCACCCTGAGTGTGGTGATTGTCAGATTTTGGGGCATTTGTTTCAAGAACATGGTAAGTCTCTCCAGTTTCTTGCACACAGTAACATAACTCTGCCAAGGCTTAACCCCCCAACCTTGTTACTTTGAGCTTGTTGAGTGTAACGGAGAAAATGTGAGTGGGTTTTCTATAAATTCTGGGTGCCCACAAGAAATAAACTGGGTGCGGTGCATGTGGAATATTTAGATAGCCAAATCTGAGCTTTCGCCACCTATATTTCCGTTGCAGGTATCTCTTCTAGACTAGTCGGAAAGATAACGCAACAATATATTTTACATGTACATATCCATAAAGTTTATACTGCTGGGCTCCGTCCTCCCTCACCCTGATTGGCTGGCTGAGACAACATGTTAATGAAGACATTTGTCAGATTTTTAGCAAATTGTATTCCAAAACACAGTAATTTCCTTATGTCTTCTTCATGCAGAAATATGTGTGTGCCAAGGCTTGACTCACACCTGTATTCCATGTGGTTTCCTGAGTATGGAGGAGTTCCAGGCATCTGTGAAATTTCAACGGGTCTGTGCAGGGATTCATACACCAAGCACCAGGGAATATTTTTGATTGGGAGTCTTTCCTTCGGAATATCTGTATTTGGGCCAACATCGGACCCAAATACCTCAACGAGAGAGTATCCTTCCAAGTACCCATGAGGAACCTCTGCTCCACTGACCTCGCCCTGGCAGAGGTCCCCCGCATCCGCAGAAACAGAACACATTGCAGCCAAGACCTGGAAAGAGCTCCCTGTGAACATCAGATGCTCCCCAACCCTGCACACGTTCTGGAAGGACCTCAAGACCTGGCTTTTCAACTGATTCGGAGCTGCTCCCCCCCAATTAGCACCTTGAGACCCTCACAGGTGAGTAGCGCGCTCTAAAAACCCCTGATTGATTGATTGATTGGGTCTGGGGTCGGACAGTACCTAGGAAAACCTACACACCCAAGACATTTATAAACTACAGAGACATAGGGGTAGCCAAGGTGAGCTGTCTTGTATGGATCCCACCATGTGTGATTACCTCGACTACCCTGAAAATGCCAAAGTATAGGTAAAAATAGAATCACAATTTCTACACTTTTCTCGGATAGAAAACTCCAGTACTTTCATACATGTTCACCCTACTCAATGTTTCTACACAGTTCCGGATAAAATTGTTTACCCACATGTGTCGGTGGCATATTGCTTGGTACGGGAATAGGCCCAAACTTTGACCATGCAAAGACCACATTGGAAGTACAATGACATGATATCGTCACAATTTTGACTTGTTCTTGTCCATTACAATAGGCCCGCCCACACTAGTGATGTACTGTTTTTATCAGTAGAATTGTGGGATCACTGTGTGAAGGGACTTTTGCTGTTGGCCACAAATTCATGACTGTCAAAGAAAAATGAAGAAATTCTGTTAGTTGAACCAAAGTTTGACATTTGCAATGCATACTGGGTAAGAATAAGTGGTGGCATCTACACAAGCCACGCCACCCAGTACTCCTCGGTTTTGCAGTTATCAGAAATGTCTGGGATTGGTAGGTTTTTCTAAATACTGGTTGATTGTGGATACGAATACAGCATCTACCCATATCCCAAAAAACGACTTATTCCTTGCTTCTTTCTTGCACACCTCTTGGTCGCATTATTAGACCTTTCCTATCTGAAAACTCCTAGTCTCCGCCCACAGCACAAGGATGAGAAATAACAAGCATTGAAAATGCAATAGGTCTCGCAGCATTAGAGTTAGTGCTTTTAGAATTGTTTATGGGTTTTTTTTGTAAATCTTTAGCATTTTTGTTTCCTGTAGCCAATGCTAAAGAATTTCAAAAAAAAAAAGCCATAAACATTTTTAAAAGCTCTGAAATGCAGTCTGAAATGCTGGATATATATTCAGTACAGATACACTATATTGTTAATGAAGACATAGGATATAATATGTTGTACTGTATACACACAATTAGATGGGAACGTGCTGTGTGTGTCAGCGATTGAAAGAGACTGCACTCAGAGTTGCTGTGCGCATCAGTAAACACCATACACATATACAATAGCACCACACCCAAACAGAGCCTCTCTCAGTCTGGTAGTGTCCCCAGGGCCAGAAGGGTCTTCAACCCATGCTGTCTCCCCTGGACATCATGCTTGGGGACTTTAGGGCTCTGATGCTAAAAAAATAAATATATAAATATTAAAGGATTTATGAAGTCACGTCACGTGCGGGCGCCCAGACTAGCAGTGTGTTTCAATAAAAGAGCCTGCGGCATGCTGAATTGGTTTCTATAGGTGGTCTTCATAATAATAGCTGACTGGCGTCCTCCCCCCATCCCCGCCTAAACCCAGAAGCCCCTCTTCATCCGCTAAGGAAGTGGTGACAAATGGCTGGGCGTCAGTGCGTGATAATGCGGCCCCAGCGGGAGCTGCCAGGGGTAGCGGCACGGCCCAGCCCTTGACCAGTGACCAGAACAAATACAGCACTTAATGGGCCGCAGTGAGGTGAGCGTGGCCGGGCTTCACCTTGGGAGCTCCTCTGGGGACGTGGGAGGGAAGAAAGGAGCGCACGCGGAGAAAGGCAGACAGTTGTCTACGAGAAGAAAATCGGGGAGAATGGGGAATGAAAGAGGCCGTAGGAAAACAGGAGGACAGGGGGTGACGCGGGAGAGTCTGGTAAAACCTGAGCCGAGCACCAAGAAGGGAGAATATACAAAGTGTACAGGAATAAAACTAAAAGAGAGAGAAGAGACGATGAATCGCAGAAAAAATGCAAGGGTAAGAGCAGGTGAGATGGCGGAGCAGGACCCTGAAGCGGAGTTCGGAGATAAGGAATAGTAGAGAAATGGACAGAGCGAAAGTGCGCGCAGAACGGGGTTGAAGTAACGAGGAAAGTACTAGGAAAATGTGTATGCAAAGAGGTGTGGGCGGAATTGAGAAGAAAAAGTAAAGCGATTGGATTGAGGCAGTAAGCAGAAACAAAGAGAGAATGACTGATGAATTAAGTGAGAGAAATGTGTGGAGAACAGATGAGCACGAAGAGAAGTGGGGGCGAGAGGGTAGAAAGAAAAGAGAAAGATGTGAGAGTAGGCGGGAGAAACGAGGAGCTAAGGAAACAGAGGTAAAGGGAGGCAAACGTGTGGGGAGACGAGGAAAGCAGACGTGGCAAATGTTGGAGAAAAGAAAGGAACAGGAGATGGGCATAGAAGGAGGTTCAGAGAGGGAATAGAAAGGAAGGGATAGAAGTAAGGGGCAAAGAGTGACAAGTGAGCAAGAAGAACAAGACGGAGGGAAGAGAGGGGAGGGGGGAGGAGAAATGCGACACGGCGGGAAGGGGCAGGCAGGATGACTCAGGGGAGGGGGCGGAGCAGGGCAGAGCGGCATGTGGGTGTGAAGAACCGGGCCTTTGAAGTGAAGCTAAGCTTCACTTCAAAGGTGTCGGAGGAATGCGGGCGGCTGTGCACGCGCTTTTAAGCTCAATGCACATGCGCATTGAGCTTAAAAGTCACGGGCACTGCAAGGAATCGCCACGATTCCTTGCAAGTTAGATAAAGTCTGGATGAGCCCCTATAGTCTCGCTTGCTCGATGCGCATGCGCATCGACAGGCGAGACCTAAAAACATGTGCACTGGCCCAGGGACAACAGATATACGAAAGCACATGTATATGAACATCATAAGGATGCCCTAGGGATACTGTTTTATGACACATATACAGAAGAAGACTAGCTTTTTGTTCCACCAGGTGCATCCCAGGTGGCCTGGAGCCATTGGAGGCCAGTTTTGAAAGCTTAGGGTCCCTTCTTGTGTCTATATCACTTTCGCCTACTCCCAGATGTTAATTGCAGCAGGCATAAAAAGATTTTAAGAGAGGGTGAGGGAGGGAGGGAGATGGAGCGAAGAAAATTAGAAGGAAAGGAGAGAGAGAATGGATGGATGGAGAGAAAGAGATATAACGAAGAAATGAAGGGTGTGGGCTGGTATTAGCATTTTTGCCAGGGCTGCTTTTGGTTCCACTGTCTGACCCTGCATAACACACATCGTTAGGGCAGAGAACAGTCTTAAGAAGCATGGGGAAAGGATGGTAGGCCGTTGCAAATTAGCTTTGAAAGAAGTGGGCCATAAATGGCCACCTCTTTTTGGACCGAGCAAGCAAAGCGGTCATCCCAGCTCCCCTAGGGAGGGTTTGGTATTGTTCTCCCCAGATGATAGGTTGGAAAAAATGGGGGCTAAAATGTGCATTATACAGTACAATGTGCAAATATTTTGGCTAAAAAGCCATTGGTTTTACATTCAGCTCCGAATGGGGCACTTATTAAATATTACAATACTTTAGAAAACTAGCCCTACATGGTTTACATGTGATGCGAGGAGGGGAGTTCAACCCACAAACCCCCAAGAAAAATGTTATTAAAACAATCTATAGCCAAACACAGGTTCCCTAAACACTGGGAAAAAATGCCACTGGCATTACATACAGTTTGAATAACCTGGTTATGCAATTTGGCATGAGCTCATTTATTTTTGAAGATCTGCTTATGTGTATAAGTGGTGAGGTTGTGACACCCACACAACACCACACACAAGCACATATAAATAATATATATATGTATATATATGCAGATGTACCTTTGTTGAGCTTTAGGACAAGCCATGACTCACAAGAGGCAAGGCCTTGACTGAATCATGATGTACCTACCGTCCCTCAACAAAGGTAATGAGCAACATATTACTTTGGGTGGATCTTTATGCATTGTTTGTGCTATGCATTGTTATTCGTAGAAGTCATAAAGAAAGCTATTTAACCGCAGAACAAATGGTTGGATTCTGTGCAGTGAGATAACATCTCATAAAGTAGGTGTAGGCCCAGTTGTTTTCCTCTTCAAAGACTTAGTAAAATGGAATCTGTGAGGGAGTAGGCAAATATGTTTCCTGCTAGTCGAGCTGTATCATGCTAATGATATTCACTTTAATATTTAAACTGTAGTGATAAATGAATGAATGCAGTTTTCACTGTTAATGGGCCAAATTTATTTTTACTAGTGTGTTATGTTCTCTCTAAGGGGACTATTCACAAACTGCATTTTGTAGTATTTTTAGTAGCACTGGAATAGTACTGCTCACATTTCAAAATGCTGTTCACAAACCTACACGCAGAGATTTCTGCCTCTCCTGTCTTTTATGTCGGAGATCTCCACACATGTTGATATACGTTTTTGTACGAAATGTAGGAGGCACAGGGAAGTGCCTGGAAGGGAGGGAATATTTATGACTAAATGGAAGGGGATTAGGGAGAAGTAAGGAAGGTTTAAAGGAGGGCTCGAGAGGGGCTTTGGGGCAGATATGCACCCACCTACAAAAGAATAAGCCCATTGCTATTCACAAACTGCACTTCTATAGTTACTACACACAACAGTCATAAATGTATTCCAGTTCAGATCTAGAGTAGTCTAGCACTACATATGTCCAACCAATGGTACTACAACACCCTCCATAGAAAATAATGAAGGTAAGGATTTAAAATAGAGCTCCATAGGAAATAATATTAAATATTAAAATAAACGTATTTATTTATCATTTTTAAATATATCCAATAAAAATGACCGAAAAAGAAAAAGGAAATCATATTTATTTTATATTATTTTCATAATCACTTTTAATATAAAAATGCCTGTCTTTATTTTTTTAAACAAAATAATTAAATTCATTTAAATTCATTCTATACATAACCTTTAGTATTTTTAATACATTTGAAATAAGTATACATCTTTAAATTTAGATTGTTTTACATATATTTTTAGAAAATCATTTTAATGTAATTTAATATGAATTAAATGTAAGATATATATATTAAAAAAAATATATTTTTATTGTCAACAGCCGTAGCTGTCCTGGAACATCCAGGATTTCAAATGATATAGTGTATAGCATAGCCGGATTGATGTCGACATTTGCAAAATTAATACAGAAGGATTTGAAAACTCGTAACATCAAAATGTAAATGTAAATGTAATTTGCACTTGTATAGCGCCTATCACCCAGGGGTCTCTAAGCGCTGTACGAATACCGCTGTGGAACCCTTCCTGGCCTGTCCCTGTGAGGTGTCCACTCCTGGGCACCCCCAAGGTGAAGCCAGGCATCCTAGCGTTGTTAGGGCCGGTGTGGAGATTAAGCAAGCTATTGCCCGGAGTTGCAGAGTGGAACCCATGATTAGAGTCGGCACCAAGGCGAGAATTATCGGGTCATGGGACATTGAGCCCAAGACCCTGCCGCGACGGGGATTGAACCCTGGTCCCGGGCCAGACCTCTGCCTCAGGGTCTGCTGCTCTAATCGGTGAGCCACACTTCTCCACAAACCATTGCATCAGAGGAGGAGCCACGGATGCGTCCAAAATGGCCGCGTAAGCCGAGGGCTCCCGAGACCCTCGCCTCCCCTCAACACTATCCTGACATTCCTCCTGTTGCAGGGCCGTCATTCCTGGCAGCAGAGCTGAAGCGGCGCCGGACGCTGTAATTTGTGTCCGGGACGGCCGAGCTCCGGCTGAGATCGGGAGCCTGACAGTTTGTGGCCTGTTTAAATAGAAGCTGGGGTCTCGAGTTATCAGCCGACCCCGGCTGGAACTTAACAACATCGGGGCCGAAGCCGGAAGTCACCGGCTCGGCCCCGCGGACTTCCCGGCCTTCTATATTGGATGGGCCCCCCAGCTATTGCTCCCCTGTGGTGTGTGAGGCGCTGGCCCGTGGAGGGGCGCGAGAGGCTTCCTTGGAGGAGCACGAGAGATCTGCAGTGAGCATTTGGCAGCTCCAATCTGATCTGATCTCGACTGCATGTGACACAGTGGGCCTGGTGTTGGGGATCTTCGTGGTGAAGAAGGCATATTCTTAGGCTCTGTGAGCGATGCAACACCATGAAAGGAGGTATTGAACACTTTGAAGCGCACTATATTGGAGCTGAGAACCCCTGCGCTGTTAGGTTGAATGCAGCGCTGACGGAGGGTCTGCGCAGTCGAGTCCGCTGTGTTCGCTGGCTTGTGAGACTCTGTGGTGGTCCATGGTGAGTGCTATGCTGCGTCGGGAGGCCCCCCGGTTCGTTTGGCAAAGTCTGGGGCTAGTAGTACTGCCTTGAGGTGTGGCGTCCTGGCCGGAGGGGTGGAAGTGTTGCTGGAGAAGGCTAGCACGAGCAGGACTGAAGGAGCGGGCGATCGACGGGGGACTCCTGGGCCGCAGACCTCTGGGTGAACTCTGCAGTGTCACTGGTGGAGTGTAGGCCTAATACCTAGCCATTATACTGAAGCAGGTTGGATGCTCCTTGTCATCGTGATTGTGGTGGGACCTAGAGACTGACCGTCCCGTTGGATTGCTGGTTGGCTTGGGGGTCGGGTGCGGCGAGGATCGGACGGAGGTAAATGCGGTGTCGCCCACGCAGCTCTGCTAATTGTTATTGTCGTGGTCGCAGGATTACGGCCTCTACTGGAATAGCTCTCCCCTGATCTCCAACATGGCAACCAAACCCGAGTCGGAGAAACAACAGTCAAAGACGGCTAGAGGGGCTCGGTACACTCAAACTAACAAACTGGATCGCTACACGCATAAACTGGACATGCTCACTATAGAAGTTAACTTAATCCGGGCGGACCTTACCAAAACTAGTGAAAAGGTGAAGTCACTAGACATTAAGACGTCCAGTCTTACCGACGATGTGGTGCAATTGCAGCAAGACGTGCGGGATCTCAGAGTCTCCAATGCAGCCGCAGGTCGTAAGTTGGATGAGTATGAAGGGCGGGCCCGTAGAAACAACATACGCATTATTGGTGTACCCGAGAAAGCTGAGGGACAGGCTGCGGACCTTTTCATTGTAGACATTATTCTCAACCATTTGAAACCCAGAGGGCTGGGAAACTTTTTTACAGTGGAAAGAGCGCACAGGGTTCCGGGAGGCAGAGCGCGACCTGGAGCACTGCCCCGGCCGATGATTGCGAGGGTGCTTAATTTCAGGGACAGAGATGCTATCCTGCAGGCCTCCATATCCGGAGGCCCCCTGAAGTATGACAATTCCACCCTTAGTTTCTTCCCGGATTTTACGCAGGTGGAACAGAAACAACGGCAGACTTTTATGGGTGTCAAAAAGAAACTCCGTGATAAAGGACTGAAGTACGCCATGATGTACCCTGCCAAGTTACGTGTTGAACATGATGGTAAGGCGTTTTTCTTCGATAATCCCGGAATTGCCTCAGACTGGCTGGAGAGTCTTTCCTCCTGGGATGAGCAGCGACGACAGAGTGGTGCTGAAGATGAGGGCGCGCAGGAGCAAGAATAATTATTTACTTTATTGCAGGTGGGGCTGGGCCACTTTGGGGGGTGGGCCATGGCTGAGAAAGGTCCGTAAAAATTTTACTTGTAATGATGGTTTCATAGGTCCAACAATATATTAGGGGTTAGGCGGGGAATCGGAGGATCCCACTCCTCCTAGGGTTTCGTCTTCGATAGGTAGGTAGTTAGACCATGGGGCGACAGGCACACTGCGAGTTGGGGCGGATATACACCGTGAGCCGGGGTGCAGGGTGGAGGGGTGGTCAGTGGGGCTTTTTTCTTTTCTTTTTGTATTGTTTGTTGTGGTTTTTCAAGGCATTGAATTGGAAAGTGCTCAGTGGTTGGGGGTGATCGCACCATCGGTGTTTTTGATGATGGGGGGGTAGTGAAACTAAAGGTATTGAGTTGGAATGTCAGTGGATTGGGTGATAAAATCAAGCATAGTGTGGTTCTTCAGTACTTTAAACGGTATGCTCCTGATGTGGTTTTGCTACAGGAAACCCACTTGGTTGGAAATACATGTAAAGCGATGCATAGAATGGGTTACAGATTAGTGGCACATGCGGGCTTTACTACTGGCTCTAGGGGAGTAGGTATCCTGACTCGTAAAACGCTCCCATTGGTGATCGATTCTGTCTTTGAGGATGATAGGGGCAGATATGTTGGTGTAACGGGTCGCTGGGAGGGGCATGTTCTGTCACTATTGTCTGTGTATGTGCCTCCTGGCATGCAAGCCTTACTTTTGTTGATTTGGGAAAGGCTCTGCTAGATCTCCCGAGTGGTCTGTTACGATTGGGGGGTGACTTTAACGCGGTCGTCTCTGGAGCTCTTGACAGACATCCCCCACGGAATGTGGGACGCGCTCATGGCTGGTTACCTGACTTACTCGAGATCATGGGTTTGGTTGATGGCTGGAGACTGCTCCATCCGGATCAGAAACAGTACACCTTTCACTCTGGAGCTCATGGTAACATGTCTAGATTGGATTACTGTCTTGTCCCTGCCGTTTATACATCTTACGTGCTGGAGGTGACGCACCTCGCTAGGGGAATATCCGATCACTCCCCACATTGGTTCCGTTTCAGTGTGGACTTCCGTTCTGAGGGTAGAGTGGCCCCCATTAATCCCTGGCACTTGCGTAATCCCAAAATTAGAGGGGACCTGATCAAGGCATTAGACCACTACTTCCTTGAAAATGAGGTATCGTGCCCTCGTCCGTTACGCTTTGGGGGGCTTTCAAGACTGTACTTAGGGGTCAGGCTCTTTCGCTGTTAGCAGGAGCTAAGAAAGACCGGAATAAAGAAATTGTTGAGGTGGAGGCTGAGATTATGGGCCTAGAGGGGGAGCTGGAGCGGGAGGTGACTCGGGCTAAGCAGCATGTCCTTAGTCTCAAACAGCATGAGTATAGAACGCTGGTTACGAACAGCGCTAAAGCCATGAGTAGAGAGCAGCAGGGTCGGCTGTATGACGTCGGGATAAATCTGGGAAGCTTATTGCTTGGCTGGACAAGAAGGATAGAGCGGATCGGGTTGTCCCGGAACTTTTGACAGAGGACGGGCTCCATCTCACTGATCCCCAGGCTATAGTAGATAACTTTGCTCAGTATTTTCACACTGTGTACACATCGGTCTCGGACCTCCCGGAGGAGGACTCCCAATTGATGCTCCGTGACTTGCAGCTCCCGTGTTTTTCTAGGGAAGACCGGGAATTTATGGATAGTAACCTCACAACGGATGAGGTGACCCAGGCGGTGCGCTCTTTAAACTCCGGTAAGGCGTTGGGGCCTAGCGGGATCCCAATTGAGCTGTACAAACTTCGACCCGATAGGATTTCTCCCTACCTGCGACGCATGTTCATTGAAGCCCGGGAGAAGGGAATACTGTCCTATGATCATAGGGTGGCCTCAATAGTGGTTATTCATAAGGAAGGCAAACCGAAATCCTGCTGTGCTTCCTATAGGCCTATTTCGTTATTAAATGCGGAACCCAAGATCCTTGCTAAGATCCTATCTACCAGATTGATTAGGGTGATCAGTGGACTGATACACCCCGATCAATTGGGTTTTATCCCCCATAGGAATACGGCCCTTAATCTGTGTCGGTTGCATGGGGTGCTCGCTAGGGCTCACACCCTGATGAAACCCACTGTAATAGCATCACTCGATGCTACAATGGCCTTTGATACGATAGAATGGCCTTACCTGTGGGCTGTCCTTGCTAAATTTGGCTTTGGCTCTGATTTCATCCGCTGGGTCCGCTTGTTATATACTGAACCCCTGCCCAAGTAATCATGAATGACCGGGTCTTGTTGCCATTTAGTCTTGAACGGGGCACCCGGCAAGGTTGCCCCCTTTCTCCTCTTCTGTTCTCACTGACTATGGAACCGTTGGCCACCTGGATCCGCTGGGAGCCCTCGGTTCGGGGTCACCGGTGGTCGCCACAGTGGGAGGATAGGATCTCTTTGTATGCAGACGATATTTTACTTTATTTGGCCTCACCTAGGAGATCCCTGGATGCGGTTTGCGACGTGTTGTCGGAAGGAACTCGGGTTCTCTATAAACTGGGGTAAATCGCAGTTATTCGTTCTTAGTGGGGACGCCCTGCTTCCCCCGTGAAATTGCCCAATCCACATAGCTCTGGATGGGTTTAAATATTTGGGGATATTTATCTCCTTGGACCCTGCGGTCCGTTATGCTAGGAATCTCCTCCCCCCCTTGGTCCGACTGCGCAGCGATGTGGCCGGCTGGAAGAGACTTCCTCTCTCCCTGCTTGGGTGGGTGACTCTCTTTAAAATGATGTCTTTGCCCCGCTTTCTTTACGCCCTACAAAACACGTTAGACGTTGTGCCAGCGAACTACTTTCAAGAGGTCGAGGGATTACAACGTAGTCTGTTATGGGATGGTAGACCCCGGATCGCATTGGCTAAACTGACGCTTCCGTGGTATGACGGCGGGATCGCACTCGCTGATATCAGGCGATATTATTGGGCCTCACAATTGGCAGCCATTAATCTTTGTACTTATGGATCCCCTACTGATCCTGGATATGCAATGGATAGAGGGCTTCTCCCTGGGGGCTCCTATAGTCGTGCGCTGTATGCCAGGTCAGTGGGGAGTGGTTTGACAGGACCGACGGCATGCGGTGCGGATTTGGCATGATGCCACCAGCTCTTTGGGATGGAGGGACCGCTTGACGCAGGCTACCCCGCTTTTTGACTCCAAAAAGTTAGGCAAGCTTTGGAATACAAAGGGCTTTGACAGGTGGAATCTGATTGGGATCTCTACTATCGGTGCGGTTTTGGTTAAGGGGCGGATTAAAACATTTGAGGAATTGCAAACTGAATATGAATTGGGGAAAACGGAGTACTTTCACTATGCGCAGGTCAAGCATGCGTTGATGGCGGTACTGCCGGCGGAGGCAGACCTCCCCGAGGCGTCTCCTCTTGAAGACAGAATTTTGGATGGCCACCTACCCGAGAAGACTATTTCCCTGATTTATAAAAAATTGATTAATCATAGGGCAGATCTCCTGGTTGAGCTAAGAGACAAATGGTCGCACAATGGTATTGAACTAGATGATGAGGACTGGCAAGCTGCGGTCTCTTCACCGAAGGTGGTCACAATCCCAGAGCGCCTGCGCCTTGTTCAGCTGAAAATATTACACAGGGTTTATGTCACAGGGCCCCGCCTGGTTCGGATGGGACTGTCGGAGATGGGTCTGTGTAGAAGGGGTTGTGGCTCTGTCGGTACTTTCCTTCACATTATTTGGGAGTGTCGTTCTGTGACCGAGTATTGGAGTGGGATACATGATGTCATGCGGGAGGTTCTGGGAGTTGATGTGTTGCCAGAAGCGCGGAGATGCCTGCTGAATATTTGGGAACCTACGGATCTAAATGAGGCACAGACCAAATGGGTAACTTTAGGTAATATGATTGTGAAACGGAATATAGCACAGCGGTGGGGGTCAGAGAGGGTGCCGAACGTTGAAGAATAGATGGAGAACATGGATTGGTGTATGTTCCGCGAAAAAACTGTTTATATTGTTAGGGGCCGGCCCCGTAAGTGGACACCTGTGTGGGGGCTGTGGAATCGTTATAGGGGGGACATTTGTGTGCCACCTGTAGATGCGCCCCCCATTGATATTCCTACCTCTCTGTGATTGTTTATGATTATGTACCATGTTTTCCACTCCCCCCCCCCCCTCTCTCCTTTTGTTGGATGATGAACGATACGGGAGACTGTCTCCCCCATGTACTGTTGTTATTCTTATTGTTTTGGTGCCTTGTGGTAATAAAAAGAAATATAAAAAATAAACATTGCATCAACAGTAAACAGCAGTGCCATATACATGATATGAGAATTAATAGATACAGTTCGCAGCCTTCTCAATCTAACAACCATGTAAGTACTACTGAGTTTATGAAACATTGTCTTATCATTGCATCGGTTCCACACTTATCGACATATCGGGAGCAGGCTCCAAATACAATATCCTCGATACTCCGCCCACCTCTTCCAGATGTTAAAGTGTTTCTGGGGACACCCCCTTGCCCTGAATACTGGTATCTCCAACCCCATGCCAAAATCAAGGCCCTTTTTCCACACCCCAACCAGTGGTGGAGACGTGTTTTTCCATGCCCTAGCAATATCACGCTTCGCCATTGTGAGTCCAAGAAGCAATAAATGGCGCTTGTAAATGTTGCCACCTATACTATCGGTGATATGGAGTATGGCCAATCTTGGTGAATATGGAATGTCCCATCCCAACACCTCTGAAAGGCACACCGCACGGTGACTCCAACGCTTTAGCCCAGTCATTGTCATCGATGGGGCCTAGGTCCTCCTGCCAGGCATCACATGTCACGTCCAGTGTTGTGGGGGCGTTGGTCACTAGTGTTCTATACATTTTGGTGATCTTATGATCGCCTAGTTCCCCCATAAAGACCTTCTACAAGGTTAAATTTGGGTATATTGTCTAGGTGTGTGATGTATGGGAAAGGCATGTCGAAACTGGAGGTATTTGTAAAACTGCAAGCGGGGTATATTATATTTGTTTTATAGCTCCTGAAAGGATTTCAAGGTCTGACCATGAAGAAAATCACCCACAGTGGCTATACCGATGGCCTCCCATCCTTCAAAGCCAGGTAATGTTAATAGTTGAGGCAGAAGGTCATTGTGCCAAAGGGGGCCTCTCTCGTCAATCTGCTCCATCACCCGATCCGGTGCAGTGACTACCTCCAAGACAGAAACACCGTCCTGGTTGCCGGTGGCAATATTCGGATCATCTGACCCGAATATAAAATTGTGTGTAGGGGCGTAGTATCCATCGCCCAGCGCTCGACTCCATAGGCGGGATCCTGTCTCTCCCCGTACCACCAGTCATTCAGGACAAGAAGATGCGAGGCCGCATGATATGTTTGACTATCCAGGCTGGCCATAACACCACAATATGTATATTGGAAATAGGTTCTCAGGACTACCTGAACCGAGCCCCCACTCCAGAGGAAACGACTAAGAGTTGTATTTAGTTGTTGAAACCAGATTGGCGGATTTGGATAAGGGTGATTTTGAAGTTGATACAGAAGGCGGGGCAGGGACAGATATGCCAAACAGGGAGAGCGGTAAGCGCATCCCGGTGTGCACTTGCTCCTTAGTGTGCATCCATAGCGGGGCTAAATTCTTTTTCCATGAATCATTTTGGGAGGCCAAAAAAAACACCCCCAGTTATTTAAATCCATCTGGGAACACCGTCACCTCCAACGTCCATTCCCCCAGTTGGTATCCACCCCGTAGTGGCCAAAGGAAAGACTTACGAGTGTTCATATATAGCCCGGAGGTCTCATAAAAAATCTGCCTTATCCTAAGCAGTCTCGGACCCGATCTGTTGGGGTGAGTAAAAAAGAAGAGGACATCATCTGCATACAGCGCTATATGATCTGAAACTTCACACGTCCTCTCGAAGCCACGGACCTGTGCCTCAGTCCTCACCCAAGCTGCTAGTGGTTCCTTGGCTAATGCAAAAAGATAAGTCAAGAGAGGGCATCCCTGACGGGTTCCTCGCCCAATGGAGAAGGTCTGTGAGGTTGAGTCTGCTATTCGGACGGAATCAGTAATATCAGGGGCCGATATTCAATTGGTTCAGGAGTGCGAATAAGTATGTCCAACTAAGCGAGTCAAAGGCCTTGTTGATGTGGAGGAGTGCCGCCGGCCCTTCGAGGCAGTCAACCATCGCAATGGCATTGTGGGCACGACGTATATTGTTACGTGTGGCACGGCCCGGCATAAAGCCGGCCTGATCGACATGGGCCAGACTTGTAATATGTGGTACAATGCAATTTGTAATGGTTTTGGCAAGGAGCTTTGCCTATAAATTAAGGAGCGGAATTGGGCGATGGGAAGCTTTGAGTGCAGGGGGACGACCGGGCTTTAGGAAGACCCCTATCTCCGCATATCGCCAGTCTTGTGGAAGGTGTCCCTTGTCCACAGCAGCATGAAGTGCACCCAAATAGAGGGCAGTCAGTAGGAATTGGTATAGAATTTGCATGGAAAACCATTAGGGCCCGGCGCTTTGCCCGAGCGCATATCCGATAGGGCACTCTGAAGCTCCTCCACCATCAGTGGGACATCCAGCCCCGCTCTGACCGAGTCCGCCAGGGCCCGCGGTGGCAGATCGTCTAAGAACTGACATAAGGTAGCCACTAGAAGAGTCTCTCTAGGCCCATATAGGTTTCCAAAATAATCTGCAAAGCTCGCTGCGATTTGCTCAGGGTTTGTGAGTATCGCGCCCGTAGGACCGCGAATAGCCAGAATGGTTAGGGGGCTGAGTGTCTTTTGACAGAGGCGGTGGAGGAGGGCACCGGACTTGTCCTCCATTGATATATCCGGCTGCGGGTCGCCAACCACGCCAGTTTAGCCTCATCTAATAATTCACAGGCATATAATTGTTGCATCTGAAGCAATTGTCGGCGCGCCATGCTCCCATTTTCACCTTTACTTCTGCACTCTAAGGTTATGAGTTGGGCTTCTATCTGAATCAGTTTTTCACTGTGTTGTTTATACTGTGCTGTGCAAAATGCAATATCTATGCCCCTAAGAGTAGGCTTCATAGCTTCCCACAGAGTTTCAGGGGACTCCACTGTCTCAGTATTTTAGGAGAAATAGTCTGAAATGGCGGTATGCATATGGAGTCTGTATTGCTCCTCGTGTAGATGCCGTTTTGGGAGCCGCCATCGAATGGGGAATGTCAGGGGTCCAGTCATAATGTCACCAAGACAGGGGAGTGGTCAAAAAGGCCTCTAGGTAGAATTACTGCTGTCTCTAGCCTATGAACATGAGCTGCGTGGATGAAAGTATAATCAAGACGTGAGAATGACTCATAGACACTGGAGAAGTATGTGAACTCTTGGTCAGTTGGGTGGAGTCTCCTCCATGTGTCACCCCATCCAATACCCCGTGTCAGCGACCCCAACCGTGACTCCTGTGACCCCTTTGGCCTCCCAGCGCTGCACCATCTATCTCTATTTGAGCATAGAACATCATTCCAATCACCCCGGCGATTGTAAGGCCCAGAGGAGTCTCCATCCCCAGTGTTGTCAAGCACTCTACCAGGCACCATGTCAATGGGGAGGGGGCATACACACTACCCAGACTGAGTTACTCACCGTATAATGTACCCAGTGCTATAATGTACCTGCCCTGGGGATCCATCCACGTCGTAGTATGTACGTAGGGGATTCTGCAGTGGATTAAGATCGCCACACCCTGGGATCCTCTAACGAATCCAGAATGAAAGACCTAGGTATAGCCAAATCGTTTTAAGCACAGTGCCTTATTGCTCAGCAGGTGGGTTTCTTGTAAGAGTAGGATGTCCGGGTTATATCGCTTAGCTTGTTCCAGTATGGCCCCTCGCTTAATCTAATCCAAAAGACTATGGGCATTCCAATTTACAATACGGAGTCCCCGCCCAGTAGCATCAGTCATAGTTGGGGGCATGTTTGGCGGTAGGGTATGTAAATGTGGGGCGATATATGCAAAACCTGATCTGATGCGAAACTGCATATGTAATATAGAAATTCAGCACTGAAAACAAACAGTACCTTTCACCTAACCCCCCTCCTCCCCACCCCAATACCTCATGAACCTTGAAGCATCTGTCGCAGCATGGTAAGAGTCCCAGCCCCAACGGGGCCCAGGTACTACTAGGGCCAATGCATCCCAAATAAACATCCCTTGTATATAATAGCGTCTTCAAAGTCAATGGAGAGTGAGTGTAAAGGTAGCCCAGATATAGTTGCCGTCCTGCATATCATATCTCACTGTGAGCGTTGATCAAAATGCTGTTGGCGCCGCCTGGCCCTCTGCCTTCGTATAAGGGATTTGCTATGGGTCTTAGAACGCCTCTTGGAGCGCGATCTATGGCACTGTTTGTCGGTAGCTTTGATATGGTTATGGCAAGGGCCCCCGGAAGAAGTATCAGAGTTAATCCTTGGTGGGGTGTGGAGCTTAAGTGGTACGGTTTCGTCTGTCCAGGCAAATACCTCCTCGGGCGTTTCAAAGAAATGAGTTTGTGACTGATATGACACTCTCAGACGGGCCTGGGAACAACAAGAAGTACTGGATTATAAGATTCCGCAAGCGGGCCTTGGCCTCCACAAAGGATTGCCGACGTTGTTGGACCAGCCTGATGTAGTCTGGAAAGATCATTATGCAGTGTGAGGTGTATGTGAGGGCCTGCTTCAGCCTGGCCCATTGTAGAATAACGTCTGTCCTTGTAATTGAGGAAACTAGCGATGATTGGCCTGGGGCAGGTTCCAGGCGGCGCCTTCTGCAGGAGGGCCCGATACACTTGTTCGATCACGAAACAGGAGGATACCACCATGGGTGGGAGCCAGTCCGTCAGCCATTTAATAAGGAAGTCTTCCATAGCGCCACCTTCACAGCCCTCAGGAAATCCCATAAAACGAAGGTTGTTTCTAAGGGCCCTTCCTTCTGCATCTTCCAAGCGTGTTGCCAGGCGTTTCGTCAGCATTTCCAATGTGGATACTTTCTTTTGAAGAGTAGCTACTGTGTCTTCCACCGTGAAGATTCTGGTCTATGTTTCGGTAATACGCTGCACTGCATTGCGAAGATCTTGCCTGAGTAGCATGACATCAGAGCCAACTGCTCCAATTTTGGCTTCTAGCCCGTCTCTGGATTGTGTAATAGCTGCTAGTATGGCAGCATTATCT
Organism: Lissotriton helveticus; assembly: GCF_964261635.1. Classification (NCBI taxonomy): domain Eukaryota; kingdom Metazoa; phylum Chordata; class Amphibia; order Caudata; family Salamandridae; genus Lissotriton; species Lissotriton helveticus. The sequence continues at coordinate 836,362,679 of NC_136067.1, forward strand.
GGCATGGGTGTCGTCAGATCTTCTGGACTGGGAGCTGGGACTTTAGCACCAGTGTATTTGTCCATAGTGCTCTGCTTGGAGGTAGCGCTGGACAGTTTGTCCCTAGTCAATTTGCAGGTTAAAATATGGCCTCCGCTGGGAGCAGACCATGCCAACAATCTAAGTAAAAGGGTGCTGCGATGGGACGAGCCGGCCCCATCAAGCAAGGCCAATGAATCAGCTGCAGATAGAATGAGGAAGGAGAGCCAGTGGACTAGCAGCAAGCAGTTTTGGGGTCGGAAAGGGGGGACATGTAAGCCACGCCGAGGCCTTGTTCGATCACCCCCACAGCAGGCACATCCAGCTCCCCCAATGGACGTTTCCACACCTTCATTCATCTGCAGTCAGTGAGTCGCTCTTCAGTGACTTCAACGAGCTGTGCCCAATATGTCCACAGCGTGTAGGGGACACTTCTGTAGATATCTTGAATTAATTGCATGTCTAGTGGTCACCATCAGTCTCCGGTGCCGGTCCGGCTTGCTACGCATTCAGAGGAGGCCACAGACCAGAGTGGTGGCCGCGATGATACAGTATGTGTAGAGCCACATGGCCGTATAATACAACCTGCCGGTCCAGCGAGGGGTATGCTGTGTCCACTGCCCCGCAGGGGGTGACAACTGGTCCCAGGGCCAGATGGCCAAAGTAGTATGTCGAAAAGAGGAGGGGCGGCAGACATCCAACTTCACAACTGCCCCTCAGAGCAGCCAAGCCCTGCACCTCGAGAGCCGGAGCTCTGCCCGAGGGCAGCTGAATTCCGCGGCTGCCAAATAGGAGGAATGGTAAGCGGGGAAGAGGAGAGGAGGCGTCCCTCGTCGAGATCTCCAACCTCAAGGCCCGGCCTCAGCAATCCTCCTGCAATAATCCGCAGTCGCCGCCGGGCGCTGGCCACGCCTGGTACAAGCCCCACCCAGCTGACCACGGGCCGGAGCCAGCCCCAGGTGCCTGACGCATTGCAGGCCCGGCTACAGCTGCACCAGAGCCCGATATGGCCACAGAGAAGGTAAGGCGTCCTTCAGCTCAGACGGTGCATTTGCTTCAGGCTCGTCTGCCAACATCCCATCCCAGGCTCAGGATACTGCTCCTCCCGCAGACAGACTCCGAGCCAGGGCGCAAGGGCCTCAGAGTCAGTGGCCCGCAGCCCGGCGCGACCGCCGAAGCCGGGAGTGGGATAACGCCTCAAGTGTCAGCCGCTCATTCTCTCAATCCACTCACCCAGCTGTCCCCTCCTCCGGACACCTATTTGTTCATGATGACCTCCAGCAGCAGCCCGGCCCCTCCAGGAATCGCTGCGGTTCCACTTGGCAGCGTGCCACCCGTGCCGGTATGCTCTCTCCTGAGGAGCCAGTGATCGCCAGGCCTCAGCACCGCCGGCTCTCCAGACCGGCGGCTCTCTAGACCGCCTCTGCCACTACGCTAGACACCTCCGAAGGGGATCCCAGGTGGCAGAGCGATCGACCTAGCCACAGCAGGGGACCAGGAGAACAGAAAATTAAGACTATACTTCAGGATTAATGACAGATGTATATGAGGCTATGAGAGCCCCGCTAGAGCACTCCATCATGTTGGACAGCCTAGACATGCCCCAAATGTAAAATTATTTTAATAGTTCAGTTGCGTTTTTTAATCTTGCTCTACCTTTAAAATAAAAATATGAAATTAATTGATATTAATGTTTAACATAAAATATTTAAACTATTTTTTTAAAGTTATATAAACATTTCAACTTTCCCTATACTTAACCACAGAGAGAGCTCCATGCCAATGGCGTAGTTCTCCACATACATGTGAAATGTTACAAGTAGTAACTTTACACTCGTATGTTAGGCTCCACATCCTGGTTTCAGGAGGTGGCGACCAGTAAGTCTACACTTTGTAGCAAATTTACACACATAAAAGAGAGATAGGAATAGAGGAAAATCTGGGCTCAAAGCCTGCCATCCATACTTATTTTGTTATTCTAAGCAAAATATTTTGCTTCATACAAGTTCAGTTTCTTTGACTGCCAACTGTAGTAGCTCCTAGAAGTAAATCATTTCAGAGCATGAACTATAAAAACAAAATTCTCACTCAAATATAGTCTATAAGACCACTGTGCTCCATATGTAATAGTAATATTAGCAAAGTATATAGTCCACATCACAAACTAGATTTATGTAACACTTCTCTCCCTGGATTATAGTTTTGTCTTTAGAGAGAAGCTAGCCCTGTGGCTCAGCTTTATCTTTCAGTGTGCAAGAAATTAAGAATGACCACCTATGCAATGCACCCAATATGCCCATAGATACCCCAATAGTTTTAGGTCCAGAATGTCCTCTGGTAAGCCAGCAAGGGCAACGATTAACACCAGGGAGCTGAGGTTGTATACACACGCATGTACGTGCACACGTACACACATACTTTCTCGCTCTGTCCCTCTCTCTCTTATCCCCTCCCTTCTATAACGTCTCACACTCACATGCAATTCTTCTCCACTTCTGACACATACCCTCGATTCACCTATGATATAAGTGACCTCTGCTTGCTGTAAGCCCAGGCACTGCTTGTGCTCAATTTGCCTCATCATGCTGGGGGGCGGCTTATCTCAAGGGAGTGAGGAATCGTCGTGGAGAAGTGTAGGAGGCACCGTGTCAGACTGGCGTTGGGGACGTAGAAGAGGCAGTGGGAAGGGACATATGGCATGTTTATACATCTGTAATGCTCAGAACACAATCTTCTCTTTCTCCTTCGCCTTCTCTCCTCATCACAGCATGGCTGACATTGAAAGACAACAGTAGCCATCCTGTCTGTCTCAGTAGTAAAAGCTTACTCTGGGGGGGGGGGGGGGGGGGGGTTGGTGTGGGGTAGAAAGTCTAGTTTGGGCAGCACATATATCACTCATAATAAATGTAAAGCTGAGCACAGATATTCTTTTTAGAAAAAGAAATAAGACTTGAAATATATTAAGATAACTTGTTAAGTAGTTTTAGAAAGTTTCTAATTGCATGACTGGTTGCTGTGTAACAATTCTGTGCTGTGCAGGGCGAGTACATACATTTTTATGTGATGTGGCTGCTGTTAATATGAGACTATAGTCAAGGGCAGCATCTACTTTTGAGTGTTCTTGAAGTCCACAAATCCATACCGGATTTAGTTACCTCTATTACACTGTCTGCTCTGCACAGCCTAGTGCCTGATGCAGGCAGTTGGCACATGGTATCCGGACCAATGGTTGCAAGTTAAACATGACATTTCAGTGGCTAAAGGGACCGCCGTGGAAGCAGAAGTACACAGGACCTCTTGTATTGAAATGGAATCGAAGAACAGGAGTGAACCTGTTAACCCAGTCGAGACCCGGATAGAATATGTAGCCAAAAAACAACGTCTCAACTGGTAATCATTTAGGGGGGCAAATACAAGGAGAGTAACAATCACTCAGGGAAGGGAAGAAAGGAGACCACAAAAGAGTTTGATAGGAGATATATTTTTCGCGCCGCTCACGCTGTTCTTCACTCCCTTATGTCACTGCACCGTTCAATATCACAAGCACATTCAGTGCACAATTGTGTGTTTTGGTTACTTTTGCAGAAACTGTTTTGTAGTGCCGATATAACTACTTACAAAAAATGATTTACCTCCTATCAAATCATCTTGTATTGAAAGGCACTGCTCTCAGAGGTTCACAGCAACAAGGTTGTGTGTGAATCTTCTGAGCCTCAATCAGATATCAAAGTTGCTTAATCAGTTAGCTGCTATGGTTTTTCCACCCTGATGCTGAGCCCTTTTTTGATGTTCGGGCACTTTCCCATTAAGCCTGCATAACTTTTTCCCCACAAAAGATATCCAGGCCAAATGGGAGTCTTTTTCCTCACATATTGGAGATTCTAAAGGTTCCCAGCATTTGTGGATGGTCAAAATAAAGCTAATTTTTATTTAATTTTTTAATATTTGGGAAAAAAGTGTTGTGCAAGAAAGCATATGAAATGGCATCAACCGGTTCATTGTGATAAGATCACGTCTCCCAGCTCTCTTCCCAGTATTCAAGAACAGGCAGTGATGTAAAGAAATAATTGTTAATAGAGTTTTTGCCTTTTTCTAAGTGATACTCAACAGGAGAGTGGAGGAGCTTGCCCCACTAATAAAAATGCCTCCCAGAAAAGCCCCAGAGATGAAAAATAAAATGGTAATAAAGTTTCTTTATGACCATTTTATGCTTCATCAACCCATCCCGAACCAAGTGTCTGAATGTGACGAGGCCCTGCCTACAGCAGGGAGGAGTGCTGGGCTGGCTGTGCACTTAGGTTTGAAGTGTGCATGTCTTTTTGGCTAACTGTTTTGTGATGGCTGTCCAGACATGCACATTTTATGTAAGCTCGGGCGGAGTTTGCGTAGCCGTGCTACGCGAACCTACGCAAAGCAGTAGAAAAACTCCCCACGCAGAGTTCTGCGAGCATGCGGAGTTGCTTGTTCCGCATGCTCACGCATGCTCTTGAGATGTTTCTGACATTAGGCAACGTGGATTGCATGTTCGGGGGGAAATATCGTGAGTACTTCACCATGCGGCCATCTTGTTTTTCTACTCTTTGCATGGTTCTGGGTCCTGTTTTTCTTCCCTCTCCAAACTTTTCAATCCTTTGTTTCTTACACTGTGTTTCAGATTTTTTTTATTTATTATCTATCCCTCACTCTCCCTAAGTGTATACTTTGCGTTTTATTTCTACTTTCACTGCGTTTTTATACTGTTTTTCTTTGACTTGCTTTTTTGTTTCCTACTTCTTCTCCTGACTTTATTTTTTACTTCTACATTTTCTTTTCCGACCGCTACCCCAGAACCATGGCTAAGGCTAGCAAGAAGGGGAAGGATAAGGCTAGGTTGACCAAGAGCCGCCTTCCTTGCAGAAGACGGGGTGCAGCCCCAGGCCCTGTTTTCAGAGGTGGAGGTGACGCTCTTGTTTTTGTTCTACAGGGCCACCTACCCCTAACCTTGGCAGCAGGCGGCAGGCCTTGCTCCGGCTACGCTACCCAGGAGCATCACCGCCGGTGGGCCAGGGTGCGCTAAGCAGTGTTTCGCTGCTCTAAGGTCAGGCACACCCACAACCAGCTGACTCACTGGTGGTCCGACATCTTGGAAAGGGAGCAGGACCTGCTGGACCTGCTAGGTGTTGAGGTTGTGGGGCTTGGTGAGTAGCTAATTATAGTAGTATTGTGTGATCTGTTCTGTGTTATTGCGAATATTATTTTTTCCCAAATAGCAAGAATGCTGCTGCTTACATGCAGGTAAGTTTGTTTAAAAATCTTATATTGTGTGATTGTTATTCTTCTAGACACTAGACAGCTGCTATACTACTATTAGTCGATCAGATTAGATAGTTCAATTTTATTGCAATTGTTGTTTCCTGTCCAAAAATGTTTTTAGAGTTTTTAAAAAATATTTTATTTGTTTCACACCAATCATTTTTTGTCTCTTTGTTATATCTGCATTGATCAGCATCCAGGGACACGAAGACGACGGGGTCGTCTGAGGCGGGAGCTGGAGGTGCCTCCCGGGGCAAGGATCACTCCTCTACCGAGGGCTCTGCTGCTGGCCCCAGTAAGTCCTTCTGTTGTTAATATTAATAATTATGTTTCCCTAACTTTTACTGCACCTTATTTTTTCTGAACTATTATTTTCATTTCCTAGTTCTTTTTTTTACCAAATGTTCTTCGATCTATCTGTTTCTAGATTCTTGTTATCCCTGCACTACCTACCTACTTAGTTATATATTTTTGTAGTGTTTCCTTTTTTACATCAATCTAACTGCCTCTGACTCTGTACTAGTATTAGTCTGTCACCAACAGCTCTAGCCACTGACTCCAGTCCTTTGGGTTGTCCTCTTCTTAATCTTGAGAGGCTTTTCGACAATTGCCACCCACAAAATGCCCAACCAGATATTTTACTATTTTTGATAGGTTAGGACATACTACTGTCTACTCTACTGTAGGTCCCTATTTGTACAAGTGATGTATGTGGTATATGTATGTATTGTATTTTCTCAATCTTGCTAGTTAACATAAATAAATAAATAGGGGGAGACGTATATGGCATCTATAAAATGTGTAATGTTTTTTCTAGGTGTACCGACCACCAGTGCCGGGGCCAGCGGCGGGGCAGGCGATGCCAACCAGGAGGGAGCAAATGGGGCAGCTCCTGCAGGGGTGGGTGAGCCAGCAGCAGTGGCGGGCGGTGGTAAGTTGTACTTATATTCCTTAATTATAGACAATAGTTACACAGTCACTGCAAGGGTGTACCCACTGTACTGTTGAGAGAGACTAGGTTGTTGTGAATAAAGGTTGAAGAAGACACCTTTTACTTAGCATTAGCAATAGCATTTGCGGCGGGAGTTGAGTAACTAATGGCTTCCTTTATCTGACTTCAACTCAGTTGGGAACGTTTTATGAAGAAGACTAAGAGTCATACAACCTTGATGGATGGGTTGAGCAAAAAGGGAAAGAAGGATGGAAGGAGGTAGGACGGGTGACATGTAATTTATGACTGGCAGAGAAGGATGCATGGGATGTATAGGTGGCTGTTAGGAATTGGATGCATGGCTGGTTGAAGGATGGGTGGAAGGTGAAAGAAAGGATGCCTGCCTGGGTGGGTGGGTAAACCTCGATGGGTGATAGGAAGAATCCTCCGGGGGTTTCATGGGTCAAAGGCAAGCAAGGAAGGACGCATGGGTGTTGGTTACAAAAAATTACAAATGTATGTTGTTGGTGAAAGGTTTGTTGAGAGATTATTTAAGAAGAATGATAGCCATGTTTACTATAAATGGATAGATGCCTGGTTGGTACAATCATCATAGCATAGGTGAAGACTGTCACTGGATGAAGACAATGTAAAAGAAAATAAACCATGTCAGAGTAGCAAAGCCAAGGAGAATAGAATAAGATTTGAATTAAAAAAATATAATGCTAGAAGAGCAATGCAATGATAAATGGAAAAATCGCTGGGAAGAGAAACAATGACTGTTTTTTAAAGATTTTTGATTCAAGGTTGTATTTGAGAATGCTCCCTTGACTCACAGTAGTTTTCAAGCACAGCATATATATTGTGTATGCCTGTACCCATACCCACCCATTATCAAGCACCTTTCTCCAACTCCAAGGCCCATCACCTACCTAAGTCATTTTCGACTATGACAGCCTGCCATGGGTGGCCTATCGGCTGCATGGTTACACGACGTCCCATATATAATCAATGATCATTTGGATCAGATATCATCTGCCTTGTTGTAGTAGTCAGGGTGTAAGTGAAATTGAGCAGTTGCCATTAATGTAACAGAGTATGGCCATAATAGAAAAATAAGATAATTATGTACTTGTAGACTACAGCTGCCCCACCTGCAGACAGTAGTAAATAAAAATAATGTGAGTCTGCGACACTAGTATGTCTGTCTAGGGCGTACGCTGACTGAGCTGGCATGCCTACAAGGTTAATTTAGCTAAACAAGAGAGAGAGAAGAGAAAGACTTGTCTACTCCAATATGCCTAGTAGTAGTAATGCCTGAAACTCCCACAAATGTAAGAGGCGGAAGAAGTGGGAGACTACCACAAACGTTATGTACTGTGCTTGCTAGTACTACTGTGCCACTATGTGTATAATTAATTTTGTGTTACTGTTTTGCTAAGAGCATTGGTTACAATTGCCTTTTTTCTTTCTTGATATAGCTACTCCTTCCCAACCAACCAGGAAGGAGATAGCTGCCATGGCCAGGCAACGGAAGCTGTAGGCCATCTGCACAGAATATCGGCGGCTTGTGGCTCTGGGGGAGGAGGAGGTGGCAGCAGCTGCAGTCTCTTGCAGTGCCCTGGGCCCCAGCCAGGCCCCCCAGTGGTACGGCACAGCGGTCTGGCAGCAGCCCACCGCACTTTCTTGAATACTGCTGCTCCCCCTGTGGATGCAATTGTAGACATTCAAGAGCCGAATGCTCCTCCAGATGGCGTGCCTAAAGGAGGTCCTGGAGATTAACCGGTGACTGCGAGCTCGCCGCTAGAACTCCGTCACCTTGCCCCTTTAAACATTTTTTTGGGATGTGTGGTAATTGGGCGTTTGGGAAAAGTTGGGGTTTATATTTATGAACAATGGACTTTTTGGAGTGGACATTGGATTGGACTCTTATCTTTGGACATTGGATGGGGTTAGGGAGAGGGGTGGGTCAGGTGTTCTGGATTTTTCCATTAGTTAATTTTATTAGGGAAATAAATGATGTATACTTACTTTACATACGATGTAAATGTTTTGTGGGGGGGCTACTCTTTTACTTCTTTTACTACCGCAGCCAGTTTTTGATTGAAATAATAATCTGCCAATAGTGTAACACACCAACAGGTAGATGTGGTACCGTTACTTGTGACTTGTCCTACTAGTACTGTCAGTCTCTGCTCCTAGTCTATGCAGTCTGCAACTAGTGGCCTTCTGAGTTAGGTATGACCCCTACTCCTGTTATGGAGATGAAAAATCTCGGAGTCTGGCTGGATCCTTCCCTGAGTTTTACTTACCACACTGAGAGGGTAGCTGCCACCTGTTTTGGTGTCATTAGAGGCATCAGGCCGGTACTGAAATTTTTTGATGCCCCCACCAGACAGCTTGTGGTTCAGGCCTCAGTGCTATCCAGGATAGACTATGCCAGTGCTCTGCTAGCAGGTACCAACCAGGCGGAACTTAAACGGTTGCAGCGAGTACAGAACGCCGCTGCAAGAGCGGTGGTCGGCCTGCCTAGGAGATGTTCGGTCTCAAGAACACTGCAGGCGCTCCACTGGCTTCCAGTAGCCAGGAGGATCGAGTTTAAGGTGCTCTGTCTGGCTTTAAAAATTTTTTAAGTTATAGCCCCACCCATATTGGTGAATCTCCTGACCCCATATGTTCCCTTCCGACCCTTGAGATCTATGGGTCAGAATCTGTCTGTGGTCCCACGTTTTCTGCTGAGTAGGACTGGCGGTCGCTCCTTCCGAGTGGTGGCTGCAAAGCTTTGGAATTCCCTCCCTGCGGAAATTCGAGCACTAGAAGATCTACTCCAGTTCAGACGTGCTATTAAAACAGTACTTTTTAACAAAACCCTCTGATTTAGCAGCAATGTGCAATGTTATGTTTACCTTTCTGGGCGCCAGGACGCCCCTTCGCTGGGGCAGCTGTGCGCGGTACAAAAGTTATTAACATAACATAACATAACTGGATGCGGAAGGGTGTGGGTGAATAAATAATGAATTAATTTCCTTTTTTTAAACAATCTTTATTCATTTTCCACTTATAATCCCCACTTCCCCCCTCCACCCTCCTCCATCAGACAGGTATAATCAATCAAATTCCTTACATACTTACATATAATTCCATATATTAGCTTTATCCACTACAAATCAAAGTGAAATGTGCAATATCTTCCTCTTAAAATATGCTTCTGTACAATCCATCATGACCATTCTTACTATCCTCTCAGTGGGGAAGATATTTTTCCCCCCACCTATTCGCCTCTTTGGGTTTGACTCCACACAAGTAAAGGAGTCCAAATTTTCAATCCTCTTCTACAAAGCTTACTGCCTTTTCGCTTATATATGGCCATTTCTAGGTTAGACATTGCTAGCAGCCTGGCAAGCCATTGTTGAAACTATGGTGTGTCTGGGTCCAACCAGGGTGATGCAAAATACATTCTTAAAACTGCCAAAGCGATAAAAATCAGTCATGCCCCGTTCTTATACAATTGAATTCTACAACCCCTAATAAAAATAACATCATTAGTCAGTATTATTTCAGTTTGTAACACTTCCGTAATTTGTTTTCTGATATTTTTCTTCAATCTTTTTAACTCATTACATGATGCAAAAATATGAACACTGTCTGCATTAAACATTGTACATCTCAGGCAGAATGTTCCATTACCACTCCCCCCACTTAGCAATTTTATCTGGGGTGTAATACAAAAAGAAACCTGTTTTAAAAATTGTGCCTGTAATCTGGTAGACATCAAAATGGGTTTTGTGACATCTCATATGCATAATTAAATGCCTCATTTGATATCCCTAGTTTCACCTGCCACTTTTGTGAATATTTATCCAGGTCATCTGGCATTGCTGCATTAATAAGTGTGTATACCTCCCCAATAGAGCTTGCTTTATCCTGAAGTAGTCTTTCAACAATTCCGACTTTCTCAAATTGCACCCTTCCCCCCTCCTTCCATAACAAAAAATCTCTAATTTGAAGGTACTTAAAAAAATACCACCAATCAAGACTAAAATCCTTTTTTAGTTCTTCAAAAGATCGAAACCCTATGCAGTTCTTCAAAAGATCGAAACCCTATGGGGGAAAAAAACAGACAATATGCACAATTCCGGTACTCTTCCATTTCCTTATACAGGATTCTCTGAAAATCTCCGGGAGATTGTGATTGTCGGCCAAGGGAGTATAAAAAGATATTCTGCCAATCCCAAACACTCTTCTAATGGCACTCCATTAGTTAAAAACACTAAAAAGAGTTTTAAACCAGACTTTTGTTTTATAGTAGCTGTCATGTAGTTGGCGCCACAGACAGCCACTAGTCTCACTTCCCAACACGAGTTCAAAAATAGATGGAATTGTATCTGTCCGTATGTCATCCCTTTTAATCTGTAGTAGCTCTCTGCTATATATTAATATAGAGGCCCAGTAATATAATTTTAGGTTTGGGAGTGCCAGCCCTCACCTTTCCCTAGATAGGGTAAGAAATTTGTAAGCACGTCGTGGTTGTGAATAAGCCCAGATAAATCTAGAGAATATCCGCTCTATTGTTTTGAACCACTGTGACGAGAATTCAAGACATATTGCCAGAAACAAATATAAAATCTTTGGAAAAAACAGTATCTTGATAACATTAGATCTTCCTGCTATTGATAGATGCAGATTATTAAGACGTTGGAGATCTTTTTGTATGGTATCCATCAGGGGTTCTATATTAAGCTTAACCACATTATCCAACCTAGACCAAATACAAATACCTAAGTATATAGCTTTTTCTACTACGCGTGTATGAGTCATTTTTACTTTGTCGTTGAGGACAATCTGAGTCTGACCTGGGTTAAGTGCATAACCAGAGATTTGTCCAAAACGCTCGGCCTCGTCTTCAATAGCTATTATAGCGAATGTTTGGGTCAGCCGTTACCAAGACTACATCATCCGCTTAAGCTAAGGTCTTAGTGGGATAGTTCTGTGACCATTTTGCTGGTATTGCGGCAGTTTCTTCTAATCTGTGAATAAATGGTTCAATGTGGATTGCAAATAAGAGCGGGGAGCAGGGGCAACCCTACCTCGTACCACGGGATATTGGAAATGCTTTAGACATCATGCCATTTACCTTCACAGCCGCTGTAGGTTCGACATATAGTCTTTGAACTGCTTGAATAAAACCATCCCCTATTCCTTCCCTGGACATGGTAGCCCACAAATATTGCCAGGAGACCCTATCAAAGGCTTTTCAGCATCCAGTAAATCTAGAGCCATAGGGTCTCCTGCAAAATTGGTAGTGTCAAACAGCATGATGACTCGTTGAATATGGTTTACAGTAGACCTCCCCAGAACAAATCCATGCTGACATTCGGAAATCACTTCCTGCAAAATAGGTGCTATTCTTTTGGCTAAGAGTTTTGAGAACATTTTTGAGTCACCATTGATAAGTGTTATAGGGCGGTATGATCCCAATTGTTCTGGTGAACAATTTTTTTCAGAAAGATTACAATTTTCGCCCTTGAACTAGAGCTCGGGGTCGCCCGCCATTAAATATGTGAACCACTAGGTAGGTGAGAATGATTTTCAACTGATCCATTAAAACGACATAAAATTTGGTCGGAATACATTCTGTTTCTGTCGCTTTCCCTTTTGCTAGACCTTTAATAGTCAATGATATTTCCTCCAAGTCAGGTGGACAATCTAAACCTTCCCGATCCCCTATGTCAATTTTTTTACATGGTATATGATCTAAATACCCTGCAATATCTTTCTTCCCACACCCCGCATTTGCTGTATGACTTCCGGGTTAGTAATCCGGCCCAGCACAGGTTCATTAATCTCTCGGATTAGATTTAGAGAAATCTGATGTCTTGTTCGCACCGTAAGCTGGTGACCAATTTGCTCAGTAAGTTCATAGACCTCCTCATTCTGGGCTGTAGATTTATCTGTAAATACATTGATTATCGCCGCCTTTGCAAATGTCAACATGCTGCTGTAAAGTCTCTAGATCCTTATTTGCTATAGCAGCCCTCACCAATTCCTCCTCTGCCGCCTCCAGATTATCCTGTAATGTCTTCATGGATTGCCTAGCTTCTTCATTAAGATTTAGGGAGTACCGTACTGTTTCACCCCTAATTCCAGCCTTGATGGCATCCCAAACTATTTCAATTGTGGTACTCCCTAGGTTATCTTCCAAAAAGTATGGAATTCATTGTCTCATATATGTACAGTATTCTATATCTAAAAGCAGCGATCTCTCAATGTCCATGACCTTGTATTGGGGTTGACCATCTCTACATATTAATGGATTATGGTCCGACAAAACACGTGGCAGTTTACCTATTTGACATTTTGATTTTAAAGAGTTAGAAATGAACACATAGTCTAATCTGGTGTGGGTATGGTGTGGATTAGAAAAATATGTGTACCCCGGATCCCCTAACTTTCCGACCTGCCAGCCGTCCACTAACCCATGAGTCTGACACAGATTTTTTAGTGCCCTAAATACCATAGGCTTCCTACTTAAATATCGCCATCCCTCCTCCATAAACCAATCACTAGGTAGATTAATATTAAAATCACTGCAAACCATGAGTGGAAGAGGCCAATTGGCAAGTTCATTTGAAATGTCATCCAACACCACTGGATCATCAAAGTTACTTCCATAATATAGCCTTATAGCCTGTCGTAGCAGACTATACCGGATATTAAAGGCCCGCTCCTGTGTTAAGCCCCGAGCCAAAGGTGAGGGTCTTTAACAAGGGACCGGGACTTAAATAGCCGATATAGGCCTGCTACGAAGGGCTACAAGGCTATTTGAACATTCTGCCACGAGAGAGCAGAATGTTCTAACAAATAAAACAAAGGCTTCTCGAAGCTCGAGGGGATTTAAATCTCCTTGAGCTCTGAGAGGCCTTTGTAAAACATTGGAATGTTGCTCTGTGGGTCTGTACCAGCCCGTAGAAGCATGGAGCCCTCCATTGTCTACAATGGAGCTCCCAACATTCCAATGTGCTAATATTGTACAGAGCGTGAATTTCTGCCCAGCCCCATATTGACATTCAGTAACTGCCCAGCGGCCGAATTTGTCTGAGTTTGCTTGATGAAACAACAGCCCGCTTCCATTGGCCAAAATTGCAACCCCCCGAACCCTAGCACCCTGTGTAGTCGCACTTCTCACCCTAAACCCCAGCGCCTTCAAAACATGTATTTGTGCACCATCTATATGTGTGTTTTGGAGGCACATGATTTTGGCGCCCATCAATTGTAACCCGACAGCCACATTTTGCTTTTTTTTGCATCATTCAGGCCACATATATTGATAGATACAATTTTCAAACCCCCCATACGATTAGGCACCATACTCCTGACACAGATGCCCCTCCATCAAAACAATATAGATGCTTTGTCCACCAGATGTCACTATTCTTTTTATGTACATGAATATACCACTATTTCTAGTCTCTACAGATTTATGCAAATTTATTATAACCCTGTTTGTCACCTGTCTGATTACCCTCCCCCACCCATCCTCCCTTCACCAATATCTAGGCAACCAGCCTCAACCATGAGCCTGTGTGAGGACATCTGAATCCTTCCACCTCACTTCCCTCTCTCCTATGATTATACCTACACCACAATATACCTCAATCCAGTGTTGTACTAATATCATCTTTAAACTGCTCTACTGTTGTATTTACTCTCGAGTTTCATGTTTTAGAACCCCTAGCCCCTGTTACAAGGTCATCCAACAACCTCTGGGCTTGTATTTCTGAGTTAAAGCTAAAGTTATGACCCTTATAGATCCTTGAGCCTGGCTGGGTTTTGCAGAAATACCAGCACTCCCTCCGCTTGAAATGGAGTCATTAATTCTCTAAGCTGCCATCTGCGCTCCACCGTCGCGTGGGCAAAATCAGGCTTGCAAAAAAGGCAAATCCTTCACGCTGTCTCTTGGCGTTGGGTCTGGCTAGATCGTAAACAGCCTGTCGAAGTAAGAAGTTGTCAAAGTATATCAATATGGCACGTGGTAGTACTTTTGTTTCGGATGCATGTTTGGATGGGGTTAATGGAAATCGATGAGCCCTTTGAACTTCTTTATCCCAGTCCCAGGATGACAGTTTGGCTAGGGACTCTCTTAACATATTAACAACAAATTTCCTCATGTCGTTACCCTCAAGGTTCTCAGGCACCACAAGCAGCCCCAGATTATTCAGACATTATTCAGACGTTGCTGGTTCTCATAGTCCTCCAGCTTCCACATGATATCCTTGAGAGTTTTGTGCTGAGAATTAGATTGTACCTGCAAGGTTTCCACTGTGTTTTCCAGTACCTCTGTGTGTGACTCTACCATACTCATCCGTTTCGCGATGTCTGAGCAGTTCTTCCCCACTTTTCACACAGAGCCTTGCAGATTTTTGGTAGCTAGCCTTGCTTGTCTATTATCAGCTTTGAACACAAATCCTTCTATACCATATATCTATATGACACCGAAGATTCACAAAAATGCCACAAAACCACCACTACGTCCAATAGTTTCAACCATAGGATCGATACATGAACCCATAGGGAGGTTCATAGACAAACATCTACAAAATATTGTTCAAAAATCGACCACATATATAAAAGACACCACCCATTTTCTAAACATCCTGGAGGAAGAAAAGATCAATTTCACAAAGGATATGATTATGGCAACAGTGGATGTAAAATCCCTGTATACATCCATCCCACATGACCTGGGATTGACAGCTGTGGAAAGTTTTTTGATAAACGAAGAAAAAAGTGAAAGTTTGAAAATATTCATCATGGAATTGATTCACTTTACGTTGTTTCACAGTTACTTTGTGTGGAAAGAGAAATATTATGTACAATCCTCAGGAACCAGCATGGGAAATTGTGCAGCGCCAACGTACGCGAATACATTCATGCACAGATTTGAATTGGACAATATATTGAATCAAAAAACATGGCAGAACAACTTAATCCTCTACAAGCGTTTTATTGATGACATTTTTGTCTTATGGAAAGGAACTATGGAAAGTCTAGAAGAAGCGTTACAAGATTTGAACAAAATCAATGAACGAATTCAATTCACGTTTACAATCAACAAAAAAAGCATTACATTTTTAGACGTGGCTATATTGAATGTGGAAGGACAAATAACTACAAGTGTGTTCACAAAAAGCACAGACAGGAATAATCTTTTACATTATAAAAGCTTTCACCAACCATCACTTAAAAAACACCTTCCATTCTCGCAACTGGTCAGAATAAAGAGGATTGCCTCAACAGAAGAATCATACTACAAACACAAATTAGAGACCTTAAACAAATTCAAAAACAGAGGATATCCAGAACCCATTCTGAACGCCGCTGCGGAAAGAGCAGACAAATTACAAAGAAAACACCTGTTAGCATCCAAAACAAAATCAGAAGAAAAAAGATGTGTATTTGTGTCAAAATTTTCCACACGCAGTCACAGTATCAAGAAAACAATAAACAAACATTGGCCATTGCTTGCGTTGGAAGAAGATTTCAAAGGCATTTTTTTAACTCTCCAATATTTGCATATGAGAGAACGAAAAATATCAAGGAACTCATAAAAAATCCAAAAAAGTCAGACACAGAGAAATACAAAGGCACAATGCCATGCCATAATTGTGGAAATTGTTCTGCGATCATCAAAGGGAACGTAATCAATCACCCCACGAAAGGTACACCAGTCAAGTTAAAGGTATCAGGAACATGTGACAGCAGCAACCTGATATATATGTTAAGATGTCCGTGTGGATTGTCCTATGTGGGCAAAACCCAAAGAAAGATAAAAACCAGACTAACGGAACATAAGAGCAATATAAGATTAAAGAATCTTAAATCTACAGTGGCAGTTCACTTCAACGAAGCGAAACATAATCCCTCACAATTAAAATTTTGCATATTAGAATTGGTGACAACCCGACCAGGAACAGACAACAACACCCAACTGCTAAGGAGAGAGACATTTTGGATGAACTTTTTATGCACCCTGCACCCGAAAGGGTTAAATGAACGGATAGAATTTAGCTGCTTCATATAAACGGACAATAATCAATTGTACTATATATTTGATGAGATTGGATGACATGGAGAGAATTGTTTAACGAATGCGTGTGAGGTGTGCAATTTTGCATGTATTATTCACGTTAACAGTAATTGTTTATAATATGTATTTTCTGAGCATGTTTAGACACCTTGGTGTAAATCACGCAGGATACAGGGGTTATCAGGTTAAACGGTTAGTCATGGGCGCAAGTACAAGTTATTCATTTGAGGTTCACAAGCATCCAGACTAGAGTCCGTTTTCTAGCTCAGTCACTAAAACTCACATCACGTGATCGGACCGGCTAACACAATAGAGTACAACTAGGCTAGAGCGAAGCACGCTAAAATATACGAACCCGTAGAAGAGAGGAGGAACCGCTACAGGCGTTCTTGTTCGAAATTTTCGGTAAGATTTTAAGCGAGATAGACATCGTGGGCTCCAATATTAGATTTTGGACACTGTGAGTTAAAGTAGTACTTTATTTATTGTTCACAGCTATGAACAAGTATTGAAAAACCTCAAGCGAAAGCCAGTAACATAACACATGTAAGTGAAAACACAAACAGATTAAACATTAAAGCACTGTGGAATGTTGAATTAGATAACGTGTTTCACACAAGGGCTATAAGGTGTAAGGTAACAAAATAGGAACAAGAAGTGCTCTAAGGTTGATTATTATTGAACAGTTAATACGTGTTTGCACATTGAAATGAAAATGTACCGACATATTATTATTTCAATTTTTCAGAACGAAGTCCCCTGAGGAAGGGCATTTTTGCTTGAAATGCATTGGGCATAACAAAAATTGTGAAATCAACATATGAATCAGTGAAAAGTTAATGATGAAATAATAAACGAAATAATGAAAATTAAAGAAAACATAACATGAATAAGATGTGAAGAACATTTTTTACATTGTATGAAGTGAATTACAGAGTGCCTTGTGATTGTGGAGCTTGGGATCAAGTAACGCATGTCTTATCCATAATCCTCCCATGCTCAGTGGGAGTATCACAGGAGCACCAACCACATTGCTGAAACATTTAAATAAATTTGGAACGACAGAGTAACAGAGTGCGGAGCCATACCCATAGTGGTTCTACTATTATCAGCTTTAACATCATCTTGGAAAGCTCTCAAGGATTGTAGAATCAGAGCTAATAAAGGTTCAGGGTCATTTCCACTCTTACCATGATCCGGGTCTCCCCCTTGGGCCATTGATTGCTTCCCTTCTACACTTCGTATCTCTGGGGACAACATTAGTGACGCAAAATAGTCCCATCCCATCTCTTCCATTAATTCTTGTTCTTGAGGGGTCTTTCGCCGGGACTTTCTCCCCGATATCCCACCTCATCATCACCGCTGAAAGATAGATTAGTACCTGGCACCTCTGATTCTTCAGTAAGAGAGAAAAACTTTTCTCCTGTTGCATCGGGAGACTGACCGCACTGTTCTAAGAACCCCTTTACCACTGCACTCTGGTGGGGTAATACGTTGCCTGATATGTCTGCCATTCCATCCTGATTCGTGTTGTTCCCTGATTTTGACTAATCCGTTTCACCCCCAGGGGACAGACCATCCTTCGTTTGCGGCTTTCCAGCCTGATTACTACATGGGATAAGCGCTCATTCATCTTTCGTAGCCTTCACAGACGTGCTTGGCCCAATAATCAAATTCCATTCTTCTGAGCCCTCTGCCATACCTGTAGCTGCTGCCGTCTTGCTGCCCCAAGTGAAGATTCATTTGTTGTATTGTCTATTTCGCCCTCCTGGCTCCCATTGTCCACTTTTTCCCTTTGAACTTCATTCTTTGTGTCACTTAAGGGTGAAAATAAGCTTGTAATAGTAGGTTGGGTTTTCT
The DNA here is from genome assembly GCF_964261635.1 of Lissotriton helveticus. Classification (NCBI taxonomy): domain Eukaryota; kingdom Metazoa; phylum Chordata; class Amphibia; order Caudata; family Salamandridae; genus Lissotriton; species Lissotriton helveticus. Next base: position 836,380,867 of record NC_136067.1, read on the forward strand.
CTACTTCATAAAGCGGTTTTGTTTGGCGATTAATTGCATTCCCAACGGACTTATTTTTCTTCGGTGCAGTTTTAACTTGTTTATCGCTTTTGGAAGCATAGAAATAATTTTTCTTAACATCAGATTTGGGGTCTGACCCCTCTTGCCGCAGCATAGTAGCTGCAGTTACTCGCAGCTTCCCTCTCCCTCGAGTTGCCATTGTAGCCGGCACTTCTTCCGGGAATCCGTTGTTGTTCCCAGGCAACCGTGATGAGGCGTAAGTACGCCCGCCCCTGGCAGCCACTGTCAGCAGAAGCTGTGCCAGAGCCTCCCAACGCCCTTCACAGGAGCCCCCGCGGGTGCACGCTGTAAGTCTGCCCCACGCAGAGGTCAGTCGGGGCTCTCCAGGGCACAACGAATCCCGTAACCGCTCGGCACCCTTTGTATGCTGGTGGCAACACCACAGGATGCCTCTTCAACCCGGGAGGAGAGAGGTAAGTGGAGGTCTCTTAGTCTGACGCCATCTTGCCCTCCACCGAAGTGAGAGATGTTCTAATTAATTAATTTCGACATTATTAATTATACCTCCCCTAAACTTCTTCTCTTACCTGTGATTGATGTTTATTTATACTTAGGGAAAGCGATGACTGCATGGTGATGATGGTTTGGTTTCCCAGGATGACATGGTGGTGATGGTTGTAGTAGTAGAAACAGACAGTCAGTCATCTGAGGGAGACTTGAGAATGAGTAATAGAAGTACAGTACACAAGAAGACTGGCAAACAAGAAACCATGATAATGATAAGCAATGCTAAAGTAAAATAAAACATAATGGTGGCGGGTATAGCCTAGCACAAGTTACAAACTGAAGTTGACTCGACCTATGAAGTGGACAAGAGTAACCTTTAGTGCTGGAAGGATGATGAATCTATGCCGGCAATTAATTATGATGGATTATGTTCCTCCGGATTTCTTTTTTACTTGCGAATACTGAGCATGGGTGGGCAAGCAGAAGAAGATCCTCGCCCTGCCTTGAGTTAGTGTTGCTTTCACCACATCCGCCCCAGCAAGTGTGTGATCAATTATTGGTGTAAATTTAATTTAGTTACACCTCAATATAAATCACACAGCCCGGGGAACGAGGGTTAGGGTTTGATGAATATTGAGAAGGTGTATTTGAGGGAAAGGTTTGACAAAGACAAACACTACACATGAACAACACAAAATCTTGGTAGACGACCATCATAAATCTGTTAAGGGAGAAAAAGGAAATGCATGCATGATGATGACTTGATGATGATGAGTAGTACTAGACTACTAGTAGTACAGGGCAGCAGAATATTATTAAGTTTTATTATGCAATTGCCTTGCCTGTCTGCCCCCAGAGAGACCCAAGTTACATACATTTTATGTTCTGTTGTACCGGGCTTCCTTTTTAAGCTAGCAAAGAAAATTAAAAATATCTGTAAGAGTAAAATATAAGCAAACATAATAACAATACACACAGTCATAATGGTTGAAGAGAAAAAATGAATCAAATGAAAAGAATATGATACTATAATTATGTTATGATCAAATTGGAAGTTGCATCTCGGCAGTCGGCATTCCTCTTGGTCCTTCCTTCCATGGACGCTCCCTCGGTCAATCTTGGGGGCCTGCCTGGTGGATGCAGATTGGTACGGTAAGTGTGAGTTGTTTTTCCCAGAAGGGCAGTGGGTAAATGCAGTCCTGTAAGTGTAGATCAAAAACAGAAGGGATATTGAAAAATCAAGGAGAAAAGTAAAGTTAAACTGCATAAATTAGGGAGGAGTGCAACAAGAAAACCTTCAAAGGCGGCATGGTTAAATCATATCTACTCTGTTTCCAGCATCTACAACAACAACAGGAGCAGGCTCGCAGTTCCCACCCAACCTCCACTTGGCTTAGAGTTTGAGCCAGACAGCACTGAGCACACATACATACACAGCAACATAGCATTTTCCAAATTAAGTAACTAAATCAATGCACCGCTGTCAGTCATACCACTACACTCGCCTCCACCACTACACAGACATGTAAGTCTGGTGTTGTTGATTTTGACTTGTTTACCTTTTAGGCCAGTTCAATAAACTCCTGAGTTCTTCCATCGATCATCTCCGATCCTACTGACTGACTGCGAGTATGGTATGGTCATCATGGTGTCCAACTCTGTAGTGTACCGAGTGAGTCCAGAATAAAAAATCAACAATTTTGTTAGTGAACAACAAGAAGGGAAACGTTGACTTAAGTCCCTTTTTTATGTGTACATTTATCCTAGTAGACATCATGCACAACAACAACGCAAACACTAATCACTCAGAGTCAGCGTCCGATGCATGCCATCATTTACCTGTTCTTACAGGGCAGTCCCTCTAGTCTCGGAAAGGAGGATAGCTATAGTCAGGTTCTTTTGAGAGACGCAACGAGGCAGGCACATATTTCACATTTCTTGTACACTTCTCCATCCAATGTCTGGCTTGAGGGAAATGGATGTAGGGCGAGTCAGGACTGGAGCAGCACTCAGAGGAATGGACTTACTTCTTCACTGAATGCACACAGTTGCAACTCTGTTCCGGCAATAAAAAGAGTAAGACGGTGGGGATGATTTGTGAACCAGAAAGACCGTGACACACACAAATAATAATGTAAATAATGTTACTTAGCCATATCTTTTTCTTGGTGGGGCGTCAGTTAAAGAAAGAAAGTAACTGGAAATTGAAAGAGCCTAGTTGTCAGGGAAGTAGAGCTCGTCCTCAAACTCTGGTGATTCACCCAGAAGTAGGTCATCTAACACTACTACTTCTGTGCTACTTCAGGCATGGTGTAATCCAGTGGTTTAAAGTGCTGATTCATTTTGATCATGGTTAACCGCTCCACGTTTTGGGGTGAGAGACTAGTTCTTCTCACTGTCAGAATGGCACCAGCAGCACTGAAAACACGCTCAGAAGAGACACTTGCAACGGGCAAGCCAGATAGTTTATCGCCAGCCTGCTGAGCAATGCCCATTGGCGTCTTTTCATGGGACAATACCAATACCAATACAGCAATGGGTTTTGATCATTGTAGACCTCTGTTGGATCATCCAGATAGGCCTGGACCATCCGCTCAATACTCAGGTATGCTCTGCTCTGCTTGGCCTCATTTGTCCTTGCCTCAGCACTGGACCTAACCAGCCCTTGCTGTAGAAACTATTCCTGCGCCAATTTTGGTGGGGCTCATGCTCCTGTTCTTATTGTTGATGTTGTTGTGGTGTTGTTGGTGGTTTTGGCTGCTGAAAGCCAACTGCACTGCCCTTGGCCTCAGGATCTGAAGTTGAACTTGATGTTGGCTGCCCTGCAGTACTTGTTATGGCCTGGAGTAACAGGCTTCTAATACCCGGCCGTTCTTTTTCTAAGCGTCTGGCTTCGGCAGCTATCCAAGTTTTGTAGATGGCAACATCCCCTTCTAAAAAAGGAATCAATGTGTTCAGTACTGGTTTGTACTGTGGATCTAGAATTGTGTCACAAATGTAATGGATGGATGACACAATTCCTCTTTGCACCCTTGTATTTTCAGATAAGTGAAGGGTTAAGCTCTTCACCAACTCATATGTTTCTTTTTTTTCCTCCACACCTGCGTACATTGCAGGCACCCCCTTCAGCTGTTCCTATAGCATGTGCAACAATGGGCTAGCTTGGCCCATAGAAGAGTCCTCCTTGCTGACTTCACTTGTGAAGAGCTCGAAAGGAAGCAGCATCTCTGTCACACGTTTAACTAGGCCCCATTGGTCCATTTCAATGATCATGCCTTCCACAATAGCATCCCCTCTTTTCATGACATATTCATTGATTGGTCGGTACTGCTCAAACAGAAATTCAAGCATGTAATAAGTTGAGTTCCAACGTTTTGGCCCCTCTTGGATGGGTGCTTTAACTGGCATTCTATGTTCATGTTGAATGATCCTCAACTGCTTCCGTGCTTTAAAAGAATGGCTGAAATGTGTGCAGATTCTTCTGCAGGTGGTCAGTAAGTTGCTGACTCTGTGTTCATTTTTCAGAAAGTTTTGAGCAATGATGTTAATGCAGTGCGGCAAACACAGAACCCTGAAATAGCCATCATCGGTTATGACCTTAACTATATTACTGCTATTGTTCGTGGCAACAAAACCAATTTCAAGCCCTCCTGGGCGCAGCCATTTACAGACCTTGCTATCAAAGTCTTCCAAAATGTTTGCAGCAGTATGAGATTTCTCCATGGCGAAAATGGCTACAGTTGCATGTTTCCAAGTGCCATTAAAAATCTCAGCGATGTCAACAACACCTGCTGCAGATATCTTTTCTCTAACCCCAACAAAAGAGATCCAGTGTGCAGTGATGCACATGTAATCAGTCACTTGACAACTGGTCTACATGTCTGTTGTCAGGTGGATAGTGTGAACAACACTCTGCTGCAAAACTTGTCCAAGCAATTCCAGCACATCATGATGTAGTGTGGAACAGCAACTCTGATGAAATAAGACCGGGTGGGGACCTTCCATTTTGGGCAGATGGCTGACACAAATTCTAGAAAACCAACCCCTTCCACAAAAGAAAAAGGGAGGAGGTCCAGCGCTAACATTTTAGCCAGCTTCGCGTTGTACAAACGTACCATTGGGTGGTTTTGTTCACACTGCCCCTCCGACCTAAACATGCTAAGAATGGTAACCTGGATTTTTTTTCTTTTCTGGTGCCACTGATGCAGGTAACTTCTTGATGCCAGATGTTGTTAGGCGCAACGCATATTTCGTTGCGGTACTCCCTTGCCTGGGACCCCTTGGTGTCTCAGCCTGACTCTTACTCTTGAGCCACTGCGATGTTGCTGATGAGGATGGGGGCGGTATGCACTGCTGGGGACAGGGATACTTTGTGTGCCAGAGAAAATGTTTCCCTTTTGCTCACCTTCCACCGCGATTGGATCTTCTACTTCTTCATCCCCACCAACAGCAATGGGTGCAGTTTTTTGGCCGCTAATGTGCGCCTTCCACTGGATCAAGCGGTGTTTTTTCAAATGGGTTGTTTGTCCTCAGGTACCATAGTTTGTACCAAGCTTACCCTGACTAACACCTTGTCCTCAAATGGAGCATATAGCAATGTTCACCTCCTTCCGTGCTAACCAAAAAGAAGTCCCAAACTAGGGAGGTCAACTTTTTGGAGCTGCTGGTGTCACTTACAATGCTGGATGAACTGGTAGATGGGCGTGAAGTTTGACTCTCTGCAGTACCTACTTCTACTGATGTGGCTGTGGTGGATGTAGGTCGCTGCCGGCGAAATATGGAAGCTGGAGGTGTTGTTGGTGGTTTCATCTGTGTTGGTGGTATCCGTGCCACAGCCCTCACATCAATTTGGGATGGGGTTCTGTCGGTCTCCGCTGGTGCTGGACTAATATCCATGATGACTGGCATGTCATCATCATCCTCTTCTTCTACATATACCTCCTTAACTCTAAGGCTTTCTGGAACATTCCTTTTCCCTAGCCTTGTCTCGTGGGTGTGGCGTGTCTTCAAGTCAGATGGAGGCAGGATCTAAGTGGTGTCTAGATCATTAGAAAGGGAGCTTGGAGAAGAAGTTGATGGACTAACCCTCCTTTTCCTTGCTGGCGATCTGGAAGACAATGAATCTTCTGAAAGAGTGGCTTGCTCTTCTTCTTCCTCTGCAGGAAGGTCAATCTCTTGAACTGCCCCTGCTTCGGGAGGAACAACTCTATTGGGCGGTTGCGGCTGTTTTTGCCCACTTAACTCAGTTCCCTGCATTGAATGGGTACGACTTTGCACTAACGATAAGTCCATTTCAACATTACTGCTTGTCGGCGTTGTCGTGATTAGACTGGCTGCCTCGGCGATAGACATGGGCTTGGGCCTAGGTTGGTAGGGTGGGTCCACTGATGCAGGGGTGCTACTCCCAGCTTGCTCCCCGCACACTGCTGCTGCAGGCGTAGTTTTTGTTTTTGCTTTTCCAAAAAAGATCTTGGGTGACATACCGGTCTTGGTAAGTGGCAGTGCCTTCTTCTCACTGGCAACTTTCTTGGTACTGGGCCTGGTACCTTTCTTTGGGGCCATCTTGGAGATGTCAGCAGCATGCAGTGGCACAAGTTGAAGAGATGTCTGTGGTCACACGTCACATGACGTCGTATGCAGCAGGAATTCTGTCTGGCAGTACAATGGGTGGTGATGTGCACCTAAAAGCAAAGAAGCAAGAAGAACATCAGTGAAACATGGTATTCATTGTTGTGGTTCAATTACTACTAGTACAAATAAACAAATATAATATATAACTTAGTTAGTGTTATTAATATTACTAAATGTATTACCTCAGTTATTAAAAAACATAACAATACAATGCAGACATTTGGGAGACTTTGACAAACACAAGGGCTTTCATGGTTGGTGTACTGGTGTACAGTACACTGAGGAAGGATAGGAAAGAAAAAGAACAACAAAAATACAAATGTAATGGACCCTGTTTGGCATTGTGCATCACGTGGGATTCAGCATTCAGGGAGCTGCAGCTGACAATGGACAGAAGCAATAAGCCAAGAGGAACAAAGGAAAGATGTGCAGGCCTAATGCAGAAGCACACTGGCTGCTTTCACAAAATAGCCGCCAGCCACATGGCTAGGCAGGCCACAACAACAAAAAAGTGAAGACAGACAATGACGGCCTATGGCAGAAGCACACTGGCTGCCTTTACAAAATGGCCACCAGCCACATGGCTTGGCAGGCCACCCACAACAAGAAGCAATAAGCCAAGCGGAACAAAGGAAATAAGACATGCAGGTCTATGGCAAAAGCACTACCACAACCACAAAATGGCCACCAGCCACATGGTCAGTCACTCACAAGAACAGCAAGCAGGAGGCCTGGAAAACAATGAACTCAAGCAGGCCTATAGGGACATTGACTTTTCAAAATGGCCTCTGGCCACACAGGGAGGCTCAGCCAAGGCAAATGCTGGCCCACTATTACAAACACACTCACACACTGGCCAGACAAAGGAGGCATGCTAAACAACACAGCTTTAATGCAACAATGCCAAAAATGAAAATCCATAGGGTAAAAAAAAGATTTGCAAGTTACAACCACACACATCCAACAAAGGCATTTATTTAACACACAGAAAAAAGTGAAATATCCCAAAAAAACACAGTTTGCATTTAAATTCAATGCCATCCATGCCCCAAATGGTGTTTAAATTCAATATACACCACAGAAACAGGTGTTCCATGCACCCATGAGTATTTATTTATTTATTGAAGTTTTGTATAGTGCTAGCTGGACCCGGAGGTATCAGAGCGCTTCACAGCAAATACAGATAAAACAACAACAAGCAAGAAATAGAGTCTGTGCGACAGTAACTTGAGCCGAATGAGGGACGGTGATCTGGAGTGAATCAACCGGTTCTGGGTTACGATAGAAAGCGGACTTCCACCGTCACGTATGAGGTTCTCCTTAGGCACCAGAGTGTTCAAGGAAGAAGGCTTTGAGTAGCGATTTGAATTGCGGGAAGGAGGCAGTCATTCTGATATGGGGGGGATGGGGTTCCAGATCCTGGGGGCATTCCCCGCAAAGGATTTATTTGAGGTTTTTCGTTTCTGTGATTTCAGAGGGATGAGTAGAAGTGTGTTGGAGCTTCTGAGGTTCCTGGACTGACCCGCCCTTTTGAGTTTGGAAGCCAGGTATTCCGGTTTGCCTGTGTGCAGGGCTTTATGAGTGAGGCAAGCTGTGCGGAAGTTGGCTCGTTGGACAATCGGAAGCCATTTCAGTTCTTTGAGTGCTGGGGAGATGTGGTCAAATTTCTTTGTTCCTGTGACCATTCTTGCTGCTGCGTTGAGGGTGGAGGTGAGAGGTCCCAGGTGCGCCTTGGCAGTTCCCGTCAGCACTGCGATGCCATAGTCTATTCTGGAAAGCACAAGTGCCTGGGTGGCCTGTTTCAGGTCTTTGGGGGGAGGAAGGGTTTCATTTTGTATAGAAGTTTCAGGTTCAGGAATGCGCTTTTGGCGGTTTTAGAGATGTGTTTGTTTATGTCCAGTTTGGAGTCGAGGGTGATTCCTAAGGATTTTGCGGAGTTTGTTGGTGTCAGAGAGACATTGAGAGCATTTAAGGCTTTGAGCCATTCCACTATTTGTGGGTTTTCATCTTTGTTTGATATTAGGAGAACTTCTGTTTTTTCTTCATTCAGTTTGAGGTGGTTGGCTGTGAGCCACTGTTGAGTAGCTCTGGGCCTACTGGCTGAAAGGCCAATTGGCAGACTACTGGGCTAGTGAATTAAATGAATATTTCAAATTGATTTCAAAAGTTGGAAAAAATATAGTGAACTCTGCAACATGTTCCCTTTATAAAAGAAGAAACATTACTTACAAAGAAACAACTAGGCCCCCACTGAAACAACAGGCCACCAACCACAATACCTTTTTAATAAATGACGAAAAGTACAAACAATTTATGTGCACTGCCCCAATGAAACAAACAACACCAATTTTCCAACTTACATGTGAAATCTCAATTCAAAAGTCCTCAAATCCAATGATATGATGCAGCAGATACAAAGAGGGATCCTTCCAGCTCCAAATCCAAATGAAAAGTTAAAAGGAGATGGACAAAGAACTGGGAGGAGCCTGCTGGACAGAAACAGGAAGTTAGAGACACTGGGTCACTTCCTTCCTCTTAGAAAAAACAGTAAACAAAGAAAAAGGACTCCTTGCTCAAAAAAGTACAGCCAAATGTCAATCTGAGAACTTTTTTTATTCAAATCATCATTTCGAGAAGGTTTTGATGCTGCTCGAGAGAGATTATTCTCCAGATTGCAAATTCTGTGTGTTTGGGATCATGATGTTCACAAAACATCCGCCGAAAGTACGATGACACGCCCGAATGACGTGTTCGCAATTGCACACTCTCGTGGGACCGTGCGGCCGGCTATCAAATCTCGTGGCACTTGTAAACGGATGGAAAATCTCATTGGCGATTGCAGGCATCCCGGTATGTTGTTCCCATGCATGCAAAAACGTATTTTGAGAGCGCAAACTCAAAAAATACTGCGCTCCGGTGCAGAGTGCAGAGTTTTTGGTAACTCTGAGTTCTACGCGGAACGCGCAGTTGCCAAAAATCCGCAAACTCCTCAAGTGGAGCAGAGATTAATGCCATGGGTTAATTTTAAGCCTCTCTAACCCAGCTGTCTTAGACAGCTGGGTTATAGAAAGCACACGTCTCCAGTGCTCCTGAGAGCGCTGAGGGAGCCCACTTCCTTCAATCCTGATGCCTCTCTCATGCAGTTCACCAGAATGAGTTATGAGAAACAAGGGAACCCAATTACAATGGTCAGGGACCTTGAATATCAATGATTTATAAACACAGTGGTCCTGGACAAGGACAATAAGAACAAAAGAAAATGAATATAGACTAGAAATCAGTACTATATTTGTGCTGTCCAACCGGACAGGATCACTTTAATATTTTGAATATTTGCAAAAAATAAAGTGGGGACAGAATCCTGGATCCGTCAAAATATATATAAAACAAAACAAAAACAAAACAAAGGCTCAGGCAGAACAAATGCTTGTATGTAATACATTAAATAAAACAAGCATAGATGTGCAGAGACACCATTAGACATGAGCAATGACAAATTAAATTGCGTTTTTCGGTGTACAGAGTCGAAGACGTTTCTATCCCATGAAAGCAATTGTGGAATCATCATCAGGACATTCCCTGCCTGAGTAAAATTGCCTACAAAACAATAGAGGGAAATGGAGAAAGAAAAAGAAAACAATAGAGGGGTCAATGTACAATAGGGTATAAAAACGGCAAAGCAGCATCCATCATACAGTTGGGGGTGACAAGGTAGTTTGATCCGATTAACATAACTGTGAAGGAGGAAGAAGTGACTATGTGAACGTGCCAATGAGTGGAAAACATTGCTAATGTTTAAACTGTAAGTGAAAAAGGTTGTAAATAGAAAGGCAACCAGTGGTGATGGCAACCGGAGGACACAATTGTTAATCAGGTAAGAGAGATGCTTACTGATGAGAGGTGCTGTGCCTCACACTATAGATTCCTGAAAATGGACCGCCGCAGCGCAGCCAAGTAGGAGCCAATTGTCTCTAAGGAGTCCCTTAGAAAACGACTGCTGGGACAGCGGTTTAAGGAGCCTATGGGAGATGGCAAACCGTAAGTGCGGTGAACCGTGTGGAGTGAATTTATCTGTGAAGATAGTCTGTGCAAGGCTTACCGTAAAGATAGAACGGCGGTAAATTACCAGGTTAATAATTTCCGTTTGAAGGACTGCAGCGGCGTGTCCAATTTGGAAACTGTGTAAGAATCGTAGGCTGAGTGCAGCGGTTTGATGAGCCTGGTAAAAAACAGGGGGGGGGGTCAAACATCAGTGCAGTAATTCTGCGTGATGTGAAGGGAGTCGCTGTGCTCTGTAGTGTCAGGTTTACCTTAGGAATAGGCCGGTGGTGACAGGCCGCGGGTTCAAAATCGCCTATTAATTGAGTGTTGTAATTGAATAGGTAACCGGATGGGATTGCCAGTAATTACAGAACGATCAACCTAAAAAGAGAGGGGGGAAGACAGGCGTTAGTGCGACGAGCCGCGAGAATGCAGTGGCGAGTAAAAGTTCTACGAGAGCTCCGGTGCTGGGTACAGTGCAGAGAGAGCTGGGCTTACCTTGAAAAAGTACCGGGCGCATCGATGTGCATGCCTCGGTCTGGAATGCATGGGGAACCTGTAGGCTAGTGTTCCCGCTGTGAGTGGAACTAATATCCGAATTGAGCGATCATGTGGTGGGTGACATGATCGGCTGCAAAATACAGTGTGGAAGAGCAAGCAGTGGCGGCCATCTTACAAGGGAGTGAATTTAACAGAAGGATATAACGGACGGGTGAGAGGAGAAGGAATAAAAGGAACTTTTGCGAATGAATAGGCAAAGATGGTGATAGCGGACATTGAAGAAATTGTGAAGCAAAAATGTTTGAAATACTTTTGCGTGAAACAATTTATAACAACGTACAAAAAGGCACATTTCTTTCTGATGAGGCTCAAAATAAAGATAATCAATAAACACTCATAGATAGTTGCAATCTGTGCATGTACATTGCAGAATATATTAATAAACAATTGTGCAGTAAGACAATGAATTGGCTGAAAAGGTGAAGGCCATGTTAGAAAGTGTCTAACAGCACAGAAAGAATGCTGTGAAGTTAGGAAAAATAGTAAAAGTGGCACAAAAAATGGGAGGAAGAGAACCAGTGATAGATAACAGTAGCTTACCAAAAAATACAAAGCGGGAAAGACACGAGTTGCACTTATGTGATAATTAGCAGTAAGGCAGACAGTTAAGTTGGTAACCAAGTCCGTAAATAGTACTGTATAAATGTAATAGAATCATCAGATTGAAAACGATTGCCAGTTTAACTTTAAGTTTCAGGAAGGGATATGAAGACCAAGGTGCAGAAACTTTTCATAAAAGAGATTATAATGGTTTGAACAGCTACAACAAAGTAGTCCTATCCTCCAGCCTGTTGAGTCTGGTTCATATGCTGCCAGTTTGTTTTTGTTGAGGAGTTTCCCAGTGTGTGCACCTCTCAGTGGAGGTTTTACCACACTGATGACAGTCCACCTGATGTCATCCTCATTGTGTCCTGCACTTGTGAAATGTTTGATAAGAGGGGCATTGGGTGTTTTGCAACAAAGCCGGCTGCAATGTTGGCAGATCCTAATCTGCACTTTCTGGGTGGTCTGCCCAATGTAGATCTTTCACAGGAGCACATGATAGCGTAAACAACATTACAAGTATTGCATTTTTTTTCTTGAAGTTTTATATAGCACAAACTTGACCCGAAATCAGGTATCAGTGCGCTTTACATGAGCACCAGTTGCATTACATTACATGACAAGTATTGCAGTTTTTTTTCTTGAAGTTTTATATAGCGCGAACTTGACCCGAAATCAGGTATCAGTGCGCTTTACATGAGCACCAGTTGCATTATATGAGGACACATTCATTTTTGTTTGGCACAGGGAGATTAGGTGATTTGCCCAGAACCACAGGATGTTGAGCGTCGTTGCCGAGACACAAACCCGATTCCCCAGAATTGAAGTCTGCTGCCCTTAGAGAATTGTTTTAACTGTACCTTGATGTTACCAAATGTAAATTCTTTACATTCAATTGTGAACTTACATACAATGCAATTACCGTATTTAGCATGTCCAGAGAAACGCTCGAGCCCCCAGTGTTCGTCTAATGTTCCAGCCGATTTGGGAATAGGTAGTGCCTCCCTGATAAGATGATCATTTATATTCTTACTTTTGCAGAATGCAAAAAAGAGGGCATTTGAGTTTAAGTGTTTCTGCGTTGAGGACGCCCCAATGCTTCAGAATATCTTCATGCACAGTGTGGGACACTGGCGAAAAGTTTGTGACACAGACCAGCCGGTTCTGAGTGGGCTTGGGTTTGGGGGAAAGGAGACATTCCCTTGGACAGTACCAGGCCCTTTTCAATGAGGTGCATATTAGCCTCCATGGCAGTGGCGTAACGAACCTTGAGGGCCCCCCCTGCAGGGTAAGTGAAGGGGCCCCCTCCGGACTCAAGCTAGAGCTCCCCAGCAGAAGTGCGGCGCTGACGGGGCCCCCTGGAGGGTGAGGGCCCCCCCCACACCGCAGGGGCTGCAGGGGCCTGTGTTACGCCCCTGCTCCATGGGTAAACCCCTTGCAGTGAGTTTGTTTGATGGAACGGCCGCCTTGCAGAAGTAGTCTTCCTTGAGGGAGCAATTTCTCCTGATATGTAAGAATTGTGAATAGGGGAGTGAGTCACGCAGGGCTCGAGGGTGGTTGCTCTCACACCTAAGAAGGGTATTGCGCTCTGTTGGTTTTCTGAGTAGACTTGTGATTAATTCTCCATTTCTGTGATGAATGTTGAGGTCAAGAAAAGGGATCTCATTTCTGCTGTGCTAGAGAGAAAAGTTCAAGCCCTGACAGTTGTTGTTAAGCCAGTGTAAGAAATGTGTGAGGGTATCTTCTGTGTCATGCCAAATAAAGAAGATGTCATCAACATACCATTTCCACAGGGAAATACCTGTATGGAAAGGGTTGCATAGAGTGAGAATTCTCGTCATCTCTAGATGGTCCATATAGAGTATAGCCAGGTTGGGAGCAAAAATGGCCCCATTGATGTAGCTTTAACTTATTGGTAATATTGGTCATCAAAAAGGAAAAAGTTTCTTGTAAGGCATAGTTCCAATAGTTGTAAGATGAAGATGGTTGGTACTGCATGGGGACGAGGTCTTGTGTTGAGTACGTATTCGATCACTAATATTCCATCCATCTGTCTGGGGGATGTTTGTATAAAGTGATTCAACATCCAATGTACAATGGATGTCTGAATTGCAATTCTCCTATTAACATGCCTAGAGAATCTAGATTTCATCAAAGACACGGAGTCTCACATTATGCAATAACTTTTAATTGCAGATCCAAGCCAGTCGCATCACAATACCAAAGGTTCCAATAAGAACATTGAGATAAAGAAAGACATAAGGCATAGCAACCATCAGCCTCTTTTAAATCAGGTGAAAGAAGATCCAGTAGATTCCAGAAGATTCGAAGCAAAAGAGAAATAAAATTGATGAAGGCAACCGGTCATTTTCACAGTGATGAAACATCAAACGAAGTTTAAGTAGAAGGGTTACCTGAAAAGAAAGGAGACAATGAAAACAGTATCCTAATGAAAAGGAAGATATAAAACATATCCAGAGAAACAATTGAACAACTTTAAATAACGTTTCAATGCGAATATATAATAACGTTTCAATGTGAATATATAATACATAACATCAGGATAAGTGATACCCAAAACCAAACAGGGAATGGGATGGGTGGGATAATGTGAGCCTCCGTGTCTTTAATGAAATCTAGATTCTCTAGGCATGTTAATAGGAGAATCGCAATTTCATTACAAGAACGTAGGCTACATTATGCATGTTGATAGCCTTGTAAAACTACATTAGACATGTGTTCAATTGGTTTACAATAATGTCTTGCAAAGGTACTAGCGTTAGACCAGTCAGCAGCTTTAAGGATGTCATCTAACTTACCTCCGGACCAAAGAGATTTACTTGCCAAAGCACCTCTGAGAGAATGAGCTTGACATTTGGATATATCAATACCTGCTAAAGTTATAGCGCACTTAACCCATCTAGCAATCGAGGTGGAGGAAATAGCCTTATGGGGTTTAACAAAGGAAATGAGAAGCTGATTCTCATTTAGCGGTCGAAGGTTAAACGTTGTCAAGTCATAAGCTTTCATAATAATAATAATAAAAGAGCTTGTAAAGCGCTCAGTAACGCCATCGTGGCGTGTCCCCGCGCTGTAAGCTATCAGTGAAACAGCATGATAAAGATCCAATGCTCTACGCAGTGTATAGATGTGTTTTAAGCAAAGCCCTAAACCGCGCTTCACTGCTCTCCAGTCTCATAACAAAGGGAAGTTTATTCCATTGTTGAGCTGCTTGGAGCGCAAAGGATCGTCCACCTAATCTAGCCTTCCTTATCCTGGGGACTGTCAGAAGTCCGGCACCCTCCGAACGGAGGGTCCTAGTTGGTTCATATCGGCTGACTAGATCCTTTAGGTATGCGGGCGACCTGTCCCAGACAATTCGGTGACAAAAAAGGAGGCACTTAAACAACACGCGTTTCTTCACAGGTAGCCAATGAAGCGCATCCAGCGCCTTTTGCGAGTTAGCTCTCCTAGGTCTTCTCAACACCAACCTGGCGGCGGAGTTCTGTATGACTTGTAGGCGACCCAGGCTGCCCTCGGTTGCCCCTAGGAACAAAATGTTTCCATAATCCAACCGCGAGGTCACCAGTGCCTGTGTTAGTGTCCTTCTGGTCGCTAGGGGTAGGAGGTCTAAGGTTTTATTAAGGGTCTTTAGTATTCCAAAACATTTACCCACAAGACGCCTTATGTGGCCATCATATGAGAGGGAGGGATTCATCCAGATTCCCAAATTCTTGGCCTCCTCACAGGGTATAGGAGTAGGGCCCAGGCATGAAGGCCACCACTCAGCTGACCAGTTTTCGCTTTTTCCCCCCCACCACCAACACCTCTGTTTTAGAGCCATTGAGTTTTAAGCAATGGGAGTCCATCCACTCACCTAGTGCCTGCATGCAGGATTTAAAGTTTGTAGGGGTGTTAGAGGTGTTCTGCGATAGGGAGATCAGCAGCTGGGTATCGTCGGCGTACAACACCAATTCCACCCCAAATGATTGTACAACCTTCGCCAGAGAGGCCATATAAAGATTAAAAAGAGTGGGGCTCAGGGCAGAGCCCTGAGGCACTCCCTGATCTAATGGCATCTCGTCTGAGCGACATGTCCCTTGCTGTACCTGGAAACATCTCTCCGTGAGGAACGACTGTAGCCAGGGCAGCGCATGACCAACGACCCCGGCTTCGTTCAGACACCGTAGCAGGATGGAATGTGCTACGGTGTCAAAAGCCGCGCTAAGGTCGAGCATGATCAGGGCCATTGTTTGACCTGCATCTGCCCCTGCTCTTAAGGTCTCAGTGGCTCGAAGGAGAGCCGTCTCCGTGGAGTAGCCCGCCCTAAATCCTGACTGAGAGGGGTGAAGTAAATTCCATCTCTCCAGGTGTTCCGTAAGCTGAGCATTGACCACCTTCTCAGCCACCTTCGCCACGTACGGCAATAAGGAAATAGGTCTGAGGTTTTCCAGCACCTCCATGCTGACATTCGGTTTTTTCCTTATTGGCAGTACTATGGCCTTCTTCCACTCCATAGGGACTTGTTGAGTGCAAAAGGAGGTTTGTAAGACGTGTCTGATGTGGGGTTCCAGGGCTGTAAGGCCCTCTGAGATGACCCAGGCCGGAGCCGGATCGTTGGGGGAACCGGACTTCACACTTCGACAGATCTTTATTAGCTTGTCAGCTCCGGGAACCTCGAAAGTTTGTAATGGGGAGTCAATGGCTGCCGGTGAGCTACCTGCTGTAAAATTTGTGCCCTTATCTGGTAGTTGAGAAAAAGAGGCATAAATCGCTTTCACTTTGTTAGAGAAAAAGTCAGCGACTCTATTACATCCCTCCTTAGAGGCCTTTGTGGGGGTATTAGAGCTAGAGACTGAGGATATTTCTTTATAAATTTTGAACAGTTCACGCGAGGAGCTCTCGGCCGCTTCAATGCGTGTATGGAAGTATTTGGCTTTAGCTCTGCGCACCGCATACTGATAGCTTCGGTGGGCTGAGCTATAACAGTTCTTTGCAGTACATTCCACAACACAAAGTTTCGGACAAGGATCGAAACGAGGATAGAAGATAGAGTCGGACATGGTTTTGGTTCTTCTATAGACCTCAAATTTTACTCCAAACAAGTTATAGGACCTGTTAGAGATCTCCAGAGCTTTAACGTCAGAAACTCTGCGACAAGAGATAAGGCAAAGAAGAGTTGCGAGTTTAATAGACAGAAACTTTCTATTCAAAAGTGAATTATCGGACCAGGAAGTGAAGAGATCTAGGATCAAGTTCACATCCCAGAGTGTATCATATTTCGGCTTCGGGGGTCTTTTAAGACGAATACTCTTCATAACTCTGCAAACGATCACGTTTTTACCTACCGTTTTACCATTAACGAGAACATGACCCGCAGAGATCGCGGATATATAACAATTGATCGATCTATAACTCAGTCCTCTGTCGAAAAGCTCAGCCAGAAAATTCACCACATCAACGATAGGTGCTTGTATGGGATCCAAATCCCTCTCCATGCACCAACGAAACCAAGATTTCCAGATATTATTGTATCTGTAGTGAGTTCCGGGAGCCCAAGACTCTCTGAGGAGAGTAGAAGCGATGTCGAAAGTCCTGAGACTTCGTTAGATCTCCTGACACTCTCCAAGCAAGAAGGTTCAAACTCTCTGATAGGGTTAGGAGGTGAGGATCTCCGTTTATGTCTGTAAGGAGGTCCTCCAGAGAAGGTATCAGAAAGGGAAGATCGTAATTTAGCTCCAGAACTGTGGGGAACCATGCTTGTGACGGCCAGAATGGAGTTATCAGAACTAGGGAGGATCGCTCCTGTCTCACTTTCTGCAAGACTCTCTGGATCATTGCAAATGGGAGAAAGGCATATGCACTGATCCCTGACCAGGATTGGAGAAATGCGTTCACTGCTAGAGCACCGGGATCGGCCATCCAGCTGAAGTAATGCTCTAGTTGAGAGGTGAGACGACTCGCAAAGAGGTCTATTTCGAATGGACCCCAGCAAGAATTTAGTGAGTCAAAGACAGCGACGTTGAGTTTCCAGTCGCTGGAGTCCGAAAGGAATTTGGAATTCCAATCGGCAGAAACGTTCGATTTCCCTGGGTAGTATTCCGCTTTGAGGGCAATTTTGTGTTCTAAGCAGAACATCCAGAGTCTCCTTGCTAGGTTGGAGAGGTCGGCAGATTTCGTACCTCCCAACCGATTGATGTAGGCCACTGCCGAAACATTGTCCATTTTCAGGACAACCGACCTCCCCTGTATTGAGTGCTTGAAACTCATAAGGGCATACAGACCAGCCGTAAGTTCGAGGAAATGTATGTGGTGAGGTGACTCCTCCTGAGACCATAAGCACCCGTATTCCGGGCCAGGAAGCATGCACCGCAATCATGAAGGGAAGCGTCCGATTCCAGCACAAAATCTGGTTCTGAACCAAAAATTGCTTTTCCATTCCAAGCCTCTAGGTTTTCCAACCACCAGTTCAGTTCTGCTTTGGCCTCCAAATCTAGGGTAATTCGATCCTCGTACCAGAGACCGGACTTCAATGCCCTTCCTTTTATCCTTTGCAAGGCTCGGTAATTCAGTGGGCCTGGAAAGATTGCCTGGATGGGGGAAGATAAGAGACCTAGAAGTCTTGCCAGCTCCCTTAAAGGAATATCCTCTTGCCTCCAAACATGACGAATCTCCTTCTTGATCTTCGAGATCTTTGAAGGGGGTAAGAGAAGGAGACACTTGGAAGTGTCTAGAGTGAAACCCAGGAATTCCAGGGATTTGGAGGGGGTTAGAATAGACTTCTCTTTGTTGATAATAAATCCCAGACTTTCTAGTAGATTCATAACCGTTTCCAGGTCTAGGCGAATTTGATGGAGGTCTTGGGACATTATCAGGATGTCGTCGAGGTAAATAATAAGACGGACGCCTCGTTCCCTCAGGAAGGAGGCTACTGCTCTCATTACCTTGGTAAAACACCAGGGCGCGGAAGAAAGCCCGAAGGGAAGAGCCTGGAACTGGTAAAGATGATTTTTCCATAGAAATTGTAGGAATGGCTGATGTATGACCGCCATGGGAATCGTGAAATACGCGTCCTTCAAATCTAGCTTGACTAACCAGTCTTCTTTCTGGAGAAAATCTCTCAGGAGATGTATTCCTTCCATTTTGAAGTGCCTGTAAACCAGAAATTTATTGAGGCCCTTCAGATTTATAACCGGTCTCCAACCTTTTCCTTTTTTCTCCACGAGGAACAAAGTACTTACGAAGGTTAGAGAATCTAGAGGAACTTCTATTATCGAAACAGGAATATCCCTTGGAAGGGAAGCTTGAAAGGGAGTTTGAAGGAAATCTATCATAAACCCTGTCACTGTGGATAGAACCCAGGGGTCTTGTGTTATTTCCTCCCATCTTTTCGAAAAAAGTCTGAGTCTGCCTCCCACCTTTTGAGGGATAGAAGGAGAAAGTAAATGAGCAGGACTTACTTGGAGGATTTGACGAGAATGAAGCTCGTGATCTTGCCCCTCTGGCTCGGTTTCCTCTTCCACGGTTGAAGGTGTTGCTGTAGTTATATTGTTGAGAGCCTCTTCCGAAGGGGCGTGATCTCTGGTATGGCCTCTGGTTAAAACTGCCGGAAGAAAGGCCCCTTCTTCTGGCCCTCCCAAAAACATTATTGTTAAATACCCTTTTGATGTTTTGCTGGGCCTTGTCAAGCGCTGTGAAAGTTGAAACTTACTTTCCCAGTGACTTTAAGAATTCTTCGCCAAAAAGGAGTCCTTTCGGATTTGAAGATGGTTCTTTCTCTGCCATGTCAGAGAGTTTAGGGTCGAGCTTGTAATGCTGGCATTGGCATTGCCTAGGAGGATGAGGCAGCTTTCCAACACATTGGATTTGTTGGCATCCATTGTACATTGGGTTCAACATCCAATGTACAATGGATGTCTGAATCTGTGTCAAAGGACTGAGGCTCAACAAGATTAATCATTACCATACTGTCTCTAATGTACCAGGCCGTCTGTGGGACACAATCTTTAATATAAAGTCCACATATTGTCCTAGTGGTTCGAGGATAGAGCCACAACCAGATACTATTGGGTGGCCTGAGGGATTGCTGATGTTTTTATGGATTTTGGGTAATGTGTATAAAACAGGTGTGCCTGGTGACTTGGTTTTCTGGAAAAGGTATTGATTTTGGCTCAGGAAACCCTGTGTTCTGGCCTCACCGGTGATGTGGAGAATACATTGTTGGAGTTCTTTGGTAGGACCAGTGGGTAGCTTACAGTAATGATCAGTGTTGGAAAGCTGCCTCAATATTTCGGTTTTGTACAAGTCTGTCTTCTGAATGACAATCCCACCCCCTTTAGCTGCAGGTTTAATAATCAGGATTTGGCTGGTCTTAAGTTTGGTAAGGGCTTTCTTCTCATTGAGCGATATATTGTGAGGGATAAATCGGCGGGTAGTCTCTAGTTGTGAGACATCATTGAAAGCTATTTCTCAAAGGTTAATACCTCACCTGGGATCATTTTGGATACTGGGGAGAATGTGGATGGAGGACTCAAGGGAGTGTTGGATGTGTTAACTGGTGTAGGATTGAGGAGAAAATATGTATGTAGTCGAATTTTATGAAAGAACCTTAATAGTTCAGTCTGTAAATCCAAGAAATTGGGGTAGGTGGTTGGTACGTAGGAAAGGAACTTGCTAAGTAAGGATTGTTCAGGATCAGTAAGGGTGTGTCTAGAAAGATTGAAGATGGGTTTTTCCATTGAGTTGTGCAGGTCACATGAGTCAGTTATGTTGTTCACCATTATTAAAACTTTTGGTGGGTCTGGCATTCGCCTGGAGGGTTGAACCAACGTTGCTGCTGTTTTACTCTGCCTTGTTTTGGAAGGTCGTTTTAGCCACATCCTAAAAAAGGTTGGTTTGAGTTCCTACTTGAGGTACTGGGGCCTTTGCCCTGGTCAGAGTTGTCAAAGGACTCGGCCGATGTGTCCGAGAAGCCTACCAGGTTGTCACGTCTGTTGAAACTGCCCCATGGCTGTGTGTTTTGAGGGTTGGTGTGGGACCTATTTAGATAAAAGTCTTTTTGTAAGTAAGGATATATCTGCTCTATTGTATAACATTTAATATCCTTTTTGACTTTGAGAGTTTTTTCTAATTGGAAGAATTCATCTACTGTTCTCTGTACTTGTTCCAACAGTTTTTTTGCATTCAGCAACAGGGCTATTGTCTTTGATTAGTTTCTCTAAGTCATAGATTTCTTCAGTGAGTTTCTGTAGTGTCTCAGTCGCTGTGTCTATCCCCAGCACCATCCAGTGCCGGGAACACGTAGTGCCAATATAGCTGAAATTGGTCACGTATTTGTTATTGTCAGTAAACACTCCTGGGATGTTTTTGACCTGTAGGCCTACTGGTATAATATTAGCCTTAAGATATTCGTTTAGCATGCAGATCATAAGTTGCAGCCTGGCATACTTCTTTTTCCATTTTTCTAACTGTTCAGTCAAGGAGGCGTTTGTGTTTTGTGGTATTTCATCAGATACAGTGAATAGAGATGGTCCCTCGAGTATTTTCTTGATATATTCATCAGAATACAGTGGGGCATGGTCTGACATAGCACTGAGAGTCAAGTAAAAAGGAAGGGTATGAAGCTGGGAGAGAACAAGAGGAGGCAATGAAAAGTGACCCACTTCGAAAAGGGGAGCTAGAGTTTGGAACCCTTGAAACCCGGTGATTGCGCTAAACATGTTATGAGAAACAATGGAACCCAATTACAATGGTTAGGGACCTTGGGAATCAATGAATTATGAACACAGTGGAAAATGAATATAGACTAGAAATCAGGGCTATATTTGTGCTGTTCAGCCAGACAGGATCAATTTAATATTTTGTATTTTTGCAAAAAATAAAGTGGGGACAGAATCCTGCATCCGTCAAGGTATACTTAAAACAAAACAGAAACAAAACAAAGACTCAGGCAGAACAAATGATTGTATGTAATACATTAAATAAAACAAGCATAGATGTGCGGAGACACCGTTACACATGAGCAATGACAAATTAAATTGCGTTTACGGTGTACAGAGAGTCGGCGACGTTTCGATCCCATGAAAGCAATTGTGGGATCATCATCTGGACATTACATTAAATGCCTGAGTAAAATTGCCTGTAAAACAATAGAGGGATAATAGGGAGAGAAAATGAAAACAATAGAGGGGTCAATGTACAATAGGGTATAAAAACGGCGAAGCAACATCCATCATGCAGTTGGGGGTAACAAGGTAGTTTGATCCGATTAACATAACTGTGAAGGAGGAAGAATTGACTATGTGAACCTGCCAACAAGTGGAAAACATTTCTAATGTTAAGACTGTAAGTGAAAAAGGTTGTAATTCGAAAGGAAACCAGTGGTGCTGGCAACCGGAGGACACAAGACACTAGATTCCTGGAAATGGACTGCAGCAGCGTAGCCAAGTAGGGGCCAATTGTCTCTAAGGAGTCCCTTAGAAAATGACCGCTGGGACAGCGGTTCAAGGAGCCTATGGGAGATGGCAAACCGTAAGTGCGGTGAACCGCGTGAAGTGAATTATCTGTTAAGGTAATCTGTGCAAGGCTTACCGTAAAGACAGAACGGTGGTAAATTACCACCTTAATAATTGCCGATTGAAGGACCGCAGCCGTGTGCCCAATTGGGAAACTGTGTTAGAATTGTACGCTGAGTGCAGCGGTTTGATGAGCCTGTTAAAAAAGGGGGGGCAAGCGTCAGTGCGGTAATTTCGCGTGATGTATCTCATTGTCTTAGATGCACAATTGTTTATTAATATATTCTGCAATGTACATGCGCAGATTGCAATTATCTATGAGTGTTTATTGATTATCTTTATTTTGAGCCTCATCAGAAAGAAATGTGCCTTTTTGTACGTTGTTATAAATTGTTTCACGCAAAAGTATTTCAAACAATTTTGATTCACAATTTCTTCAATGTCCGCTATTACTATCTCTGCCAGCTCATTCGCAAAATTCCCTTTTATTCCTTCTCCTCTCACTGGTCAGCTTTTGAAACTGTTAATCACAACACCCTCCTGAACATTCTTCATCAGAGAATGGGCGTGGAAGGCACAGTACTCAAATGGTTTGCCTCTTTCCTCTCGGACAGATCCCAAATGATTAAGATTGCGAACAGTCTCTTGTCTCCACTGGTGGTTGGTCAAGGCGTCCCTCAAGGTTCTATCCTTGCTCCCACTCTGTTTAATCTTTATCTGGAAACATTAGGGAACATCCTAAGAAAATCTGGAATCCTCTACCATCTCTGTGAGGATGACACCCAAATGTACCTCAAGGTGTCTTTCCCTCATGATCTCTCACTACTCAGCTCTACTCTCAACGCTATTCACAACTGGATGTTAGTGCACCAACTCATTCTCAATCCCTCTAAAACTGAATTCCTCCTCTTATCTAACTCTCTCTCCCCGCCTCCTGTTCAATCCTGGTTGGATCAGTTGAATCTACTCAACAGTAAACCCATCATTGTGGACTTCGCTAAATCCTTAGGTGTCATACTGGACAAAAGACTCAACCTAATCTCACACATCAATTCCATGGCCAAGAGCGCACATTATCAGCTGCGCCTTCTTTGGGGGATTTGTCGGTTCTTCCCGGAGAATGACCTAAAAACCTTGGTTCAATCGCTAGTTCTCTCTAGATTGGACTGTTGTAATTCTCTTCTGACTGGCCTTCCCAAATCTCACCTTTCTCCCCTCAAATCCGTCCTCCATTCAGCAGCTCGCTTCATTTCAGGGTCCAAACTAAGTGACCACATCACCCCTATCCTGTCTTCTCTCCGATGGCTTCTCATCGAGGCTAGAGCTATCTATAAAACGGCATGCATCACCCACATAGCTTTGCACACTTCCTCTCCTCGCTATCTGGTGAATAAACTGAAATTGTCTGGAGGCTCAAGACCGTCTTGAAATGCGGAAAAGTTCCTTCTTTGGCCCCCTCCTTCGAAAGGGAAAAATTGATGGCACAATCGCTCTCAGGTAATGCGGTGAGAATCTGGAACTCGCTTCCTCCTTCGCTCCGTGCCATCACCTCCATCCAGATCTTCAAAGCGGACCTCAAATCTCTTTTATTCCAAAGACACTTTCAGAACTAATTCCCCCCTTCTCAGATCTCGCCAGGAAGTTCTTTAGTCATTGTAAATGTGTCACATATATTTATATTTTTATTTGTACATCCTGTGCTTGCTACGTTTGTTTTGTGTTCCGTTTGCCTACGTTGTTTTGATTCTGTGGCCTGCTATTATTCGGCAGGAAGTTCTTTATTCATTGGAAAATTTGTCATTTATATTCATATTTTTGCTTGTACAGTCAGTGCTTGCTGTGCTTGCGATTGTGTGCCTTATGCTTATGTCGCTTTAATTCTATGGCATGCTATTTTTATTTGTTCCATTCCTGTAACAGTTCTCTCATGTAACGTAACTGGTTCTATTGTACAGTGCTCTGACACCTTCGGGTAAAGTCCGCGCTTTATAAAAATGCATTAAATAATTAGAAATAAAAGTAAGATGGCTGCCACTGCTTGCTCTTCCACACTGCACTTTGCAGCCGATCATGTAACCCACCACATGATCACTCAATTCGGATATTAGTTCCACCGACAGCGGGAACACTAGCCTCCAGGTTCCCCGCACATTCTAAACCGATATGTCCACATCGATGCGTGTGGTACATTTTCACGGTAAACCCAGCTCTCTCTGCACTGTACCCAGCACCGGAGCTCTCATAGCACTTTTACTCACCACTGCTTTCTCGCGGCTCGCCGCACTAATGGCTGTCTACCCCCTCTCTTTTTAGGTTGATTGTACCATAATTGCTGGCCATCCCATCCGGTTGCCTATTCAATTACTGCGGTCCATTAATAGGCCATTTTTAACCTGCGGCCTATCACCACAGGTCTATTCCTACGGTAAGCCTGACACCACAGAGACTCCCTTCACATCACGCGGAATTATCGCACTTACGCTTGCCCCCCCTTTATTTCACAGGCTTATCAAACTGCTGCACTCAGCGTACGATTCTTACACAGTTTCCCATTTGGGCACGTGGCTGTGGCCCTTCAAACGGCAATTATTAATGTGGTAATTTACCGCTGTTCTATCTTTATGGTAAGCCTTGCACAGATTACCTTCACAGATAAATTCACTCCACGCGGTTCACCACACTTACGGTTTGACATCTCCTAAAGGCTCCTTGAAACGCTGTCCCAGCTGTCGTTTTCTAAGGGACTCCTTAGAGACAATTGTCCCCCACTTGGCCACACTGCAGCGGTCCATTTCCAGGAATCTATAGTGTGAGGCACAGCACCTCTCATCGGTAAGCATCTCTCTTACCTGATTAACAATTGTGTCCTCCGGTTGCCATCACCACTGGTTGCCTTTCAAATTACGACCTTTTTCACTTTGACCCCTCTATTGTTTTCTTTTTCTTTCTCCATGTTCCCTCTATTGTTTTACAGACAGTTTTCCTCAGCCAAGTAATGTAATACCCTGATGATGATCCCGTAATTGCTTACATGGGATCGAAACGTCGTAGACTCTCTGTACAGCGTAAACGCAATTTAATTTGTCATTGCTCACGTGTAAGATGTCTCCGCACATCTATGCTTGTTTTATTTAATGTATTATGTACAAGCATTTGTCCTGCCTGAGCCTTTGTTTTGTTTTTGTTTTGTTTTATGTATACCTCGACGGATGCAGGATTGTGTCCCCACTTTATTTTTTGCAAATATTCAAAATATTAAATTGATCCTGTCCGGCTGGACAGCACAAATAAAGTACTGATTTCTAGGCTATATTACTTTTCCTCTCTTCTTATTGTCCTTGTCCGGGACCACTGTGTTCATAACTAATTTCTTACCAGAATGAGCGCACTGCCAGTACTGGTTAGGGGAATTAGCTGGAGCCCGCGGAACCTGGATGAGATAGCAGCAGAACGGACCGGAACGAGAAGGACGTAGGATGTCGTGTAGCAAACAAGGTAAGCATCTATTTCTTTTTATTTATAGTCGCCACTCACCTCGCATGCATGTACTCACCCACTCCCCATTTGCCCACACCCCCTATCTTCCGAGTTGCCATCGATCTTTCTATGTTGTGTGATTTATGTCAGAAGCAGGAACAGATTATAACTGTGACAGTTTGAAGTAAAAATACTATCATTGTGGATTTTGTGTGGTCCAAGGGTTAGTCCATTCTGGTCTCAGGTACACAAGTGGGGTACTGTATTTTTGGGGAGAAGTGTGGGAACTCTGGGTGATAGGAATTTTGTGTATCCATGAAGATTCCAGAACCGAAGTTTGACGTTTGCATGGCAATCTGGGTAAAACAACATGTAGTAGTATCCATACGAAACACACCACCCTGGTTTCCCCAGCATCTCTAGGTTTCAGAAATGACCAGTTTTTGTAGCATTCTCCGGTTGCTGGCAGAGCCTAAATAGTGCAGCCATTTACCATGACATGTCATAGGGAACTGGGTTGTATCCCTTCCTTCCTGACCCATATGTCAAAACTACTCCCGAAAATACTCTATGCCGGGGAGCGTGATGGTGTTCTGAGGTTCCGTGAATTCTGAACCCGTTCCATAAAGGTCATGGTTTCGTTATAAATTTGATATTAGCGAACCGTAACTAGTTAGTGCGGCAAGTATGAGTGTTTTCATCATGTTAGACTGATGGATTCACTACGTATTTAGGGATTTCGTTCTGAACCCTTGGGTTCCATTTTGTGTATGGCAGCCATTTTGTGGTTGCCCTCACATAGGCCGATGACTGTGGCTGAACAAGTCTTTTAAGTACATGTACACCTTAGCTCCAGTTCGTGCTGACTCCTGTTTGACCTGAGTGAACTAACCCTGTTGCCTGAAGCCGACCTTGTTAAACCAGTTCCTGCCCTTTAGCTGATCAAGATTAAGGATCAGAGCACAGGACATCGTAAAGTTTTATTGCACACAAATATGCCTTATCCTACTCTCACCTGTTTCTGCTCCTTTCTTTATGGTCTATTTATGATTGGGTTGTGGCCTTTTTTTATTATGGGTTCGTTCGACCTGTCTAAAGAAGAAAGTTGGGTTTGACCGTTGATTGATCATGGACTAGGCAACTGAAAAGTGGGTTTTACTGTCATGCGAAACCTTTGGTGTGAATACATGTGATTGGACAGTTTGTAAATATTAGGTATTTGTCTGGAATGTGATTTTTGGCATAAAAAGGGACGACTTGCTGTGTAAAATTGAGCAGTCTCCTGAGAACTCATACCGTGATGACTTCTAGGACTTCTGTTACTGGCTGCAGCCAATAAATTTGATCTTTGACGCCACCAAGAAGTTTCCGTGTCTCTGTATTCTAAGACAGGTGGAACCCGAAGGCATTGGGCGAACCCCTGGCGCCGCTGGGTATTAAATAACCCGGTTCTTCAGTTGGCGCTTCCAACGTGGGGCGACTTCAGCGGTACCGGTCCAAGCCTGAAGATCGTGAGGAGCTTCGTGAGGAAATTCTGGAGGACGGCCACCACTTCATCGACCCCGGCATGTCGAATGTGGACTGAAGGTCTTTTCTGCGAGGCTTCCCGCTTTCCTGACGGCTACGAAGGACTGCTGCCCTGACTGTCGCCCTGTCTTGGACCCATTTGTGATGCTTTGTACGGCGAGACGATAGACGGGTCTTCTGGTGGCGTGACTGATACCTCAGTTAAGTATAAGTGGGTCGCTCCCAGTCCTTAGTTTTTGGTTCTTTGGTTCTTAGTTTGTTTGATCCTTAGTTTTGATTTGAAAATTGCAATTTCCAAAGCCGAGGGTCTTGTATATTTACAAGTGTATCGGTAGAGATACTCCCTTGAAGTTTGAAGCTCGATTAGTGAGCGAAGATGCCTAATCGTAGCAAATTTGGTACTTGGTTTGGTTGTGGTTGCAACAGGGATTCCCGATTGGAGGATTTGTGTCCGATACCTCCGGTTGGAACTCCGATTTATGAGCTCTATTCTAAACACGGCGTGGGTCCCATTACGTATAATGAGGTATGGATCCGCTACACTAGGAAAGATGGTGTCTTACGATGGCCCCAACACGGTAGTTTCAATACTGAGATTTTAAATAATTTGGAAGCTGCATTATTCAGGAAGAAAGCCCGGCCGGCAATGTTTGACTCCTTTCGCCTTTGGCATAAAGAAGCCAGACAACGAGAAATTAAACAGGCTAAAAGAGATAAAAGAGAAAAGGATGTATCAATAATGCAAGCTGCTAGGCAGTTTAAAGAAAACGAAGAAGATAAAGCAATTGAGGTGTCAGATAGGCAAAATAATATGGCTATTGATAAATGTTATCCAGCTTTGCCATCTCTTCTTGAGAACGCAACGAAGGACCCTGAGAAGGATCCTTTGATGTCACATTTGTTGAGATTACCACCCCCTTATGCACAGAGTGCTACGGCACCTCCGCAACCTCCAGTTGCACAACCTCTTGTTGCTGTTCAGCCACCGGCTCCTCCTCAGCTGGTTCTTCCTCCTACGGCGCAGCCTCCTCTGGGGCCGCCGACTTTGCTATCGGTTTTGTCTGGAACTACTTTGCCTTATTCTCCTGTACCTTCAACTTCTCTTGCTACTAACCCTACGCTTCTATCACCTCAAAATACTTTGTCTCCTGTCCTTATGACAGCTTCTCCTTCTGCTCGACAACGAATGACTGATACTGTTACTGGTCTTTTGTCTCCTTTCTTTGGGTCATTGAGTATGACCCCTGTTTCTGCACGTAAACAAATGCGTAGTCAGCTACCTGGTCCCGAAGAACGGGCAGTGTTAGATCTCTTGGCTCGCAGATGGGTTTCGAATGTTTCGAGGTATAACTTAGAGTCAGTTATGGATGTTTTCCAGCAGTGGGAAGCACCCAAGCAAAGGTATGTTTTTGAAGTTATGTGTACTTTCCTTCGTGAGGAATGGGAAAATAATGATTTGGGTTCAGTTCCTGTAGAATTGCTAAATGTCCAGTTTGAGTTTGCGAAAGGGACGATAGTGGGTCCCGGAATTGAGAATGCAGTTGCGATGGTACTTGCGTTAAGGAGCGATTTCCCCTCTCAGCGACTGTTTGAACCTGATTCCGCAGTTAGGAGGAAAGTGAGACAGTATCCGATGAGAGAAGTTCCTCCAGTATGTCGCGATGAGGTAGCTGCTGGTGCGAATAATGTTCCCCCAGCTATACCAGCACATTTTCAAAGAGTATGGGTACATGTGCCACGGAAGAGAGTAGAAGTTTTGGCCCTTAAACAGTCTTTACCTGATCCCCGTAAAAATCCGGCTGGTTATTACAAGGAGTTGTCCCAGACAGTTGACGCATGCATCATGAATTTAGCCGATATAGATATGCTGTTGGGTAACGTGGTACCTCAACCTCTGTGGGCAAAAATTCGTCATGAGGATCATGCGATTGAGTTAGGTGATTCATGGGTGAATATCGCTGCTGCAGATGCTAGACAGGTTGGTGGTGCTAAACCTGAAGCTCTACTGGCAGATCTACCTGGCAGAATTATTAATTTAATGAAGACGATGATGCCTGCTTTACGAGTGAATTGGGATAAGTTAGCAGCATGTAAGCAGAAGAAAGATGAAAGTGTATCTGATTTCTTCACTAGGTTTGAAGAAACATTTATAGATCATAGTGGTCAGGACATGAGTACGGAGGGTGGGCAAAGATTATTTGTGGACAAATTTGTCTTTAATTTGCTCCCTGAACTATGTAATAAGTTGAAAGATTCTGAGAGTTCTTGGGCTGTTTCCTCGTCGGCCCAGATATTGGCGACTGCACAGTACTATGAGAATAGGGATAAGGACAAAAAGACCGAGTAGAGAAAAAGACCAAAGACTTAAAGACAAAGGTTCTTTTGCAGCAGGCGTATCCGCCTCGCTCGAATCAGCAAGAGTCACAGCAACGCCCACAGTTTCAGCAACCTCCCCCATTTCAGAGACCGCCACAGAACGCTGAGTATTTTCCTCCAAGACCACCCTTGGGTTTAAATCAGTGTGCGTATTGTAGGGAGGAAGGCCATTATAAAAATGAGTGCCCTGTGTTGCGACAGCGCGCGAGTGGTATGACGGCCCGAGAGGCCGTGGTGGTTTTCAGCAAGTGTCTAGGGGTAGAGGACGTGGTGCGTTTCCTCAGAACGAACGTTCCTTTCCCCCACAGAATTCTATGAATTGTTTTGATCAACAGAAAATTGCATCTGGTCAGTCGACTCAGTACTATGCTGATGACTATTATGTTGAGAGTGAGAATGCTGATTATAATGATTGCTAGGACAGCCATGGACAAAGAGAGGGAGTAGTGTTGGTTCCAGTAGATCAGAGTGGGCCTTATGTTGCAGTAGCCACATCGGGTGTGGTAGAGCCTTTTCTTTTGGATACTGGTGCAGCGAAGAGTTCTATCATGCACTCTAAACTCCCTGGCGCACCTTAGTCTGGCTTAACTAATGTTTCAGTAGGATTCTCTGGCGCCCCAGTTCGTAACCCAGTTTCTAGTCCCTTGTCTCTTTCTATAGGGCCTTGTGAGTTGGAAGCACCTCTCATTTTAACGACAGGTTGTGGTGAGAATTTGTTGGGTTTGGATTTGTTGAAAAGGTTGCATGCAACATTACGTTGTTCTCCTGCGGGAGTACAGCTTACATTGGGTAAGAAAGTGATCTCTCCGATGTATTTGTCTAAAGATCGGCTTCCACCGGAATTGCGTTCTCTCCCTGATACTCTTTGGGCTACTGGTCCTAATGATGTGGGTCTTTTGGAGATTCCACCTTATGTTGTAATGCTTAAAGCGAATGTTAAAATGCCGCGTATTCCCCAATATCGGATTTCTAGCGATGGTGAAAGAGCGCTTTTAGCAATCATCTATGATTTGATTGAGAAAGATGTGATTGAAGAAACGAGAGGTAATGTGTGTAACAGTCCTCTTTTGCCTGTCCTGAAACGCACTGACTCTTCTCAGCCACCTGTTTACAGGTTTGTGATCAATCTTAGAGAGGTTAACAAGATTGTTGTGCCACAGTTTCCAGTTGTTCCTGATATTACTGATTTGTTGACTTTGATTCCTGCTTCAGCTGCCTGGTTTTCGGTTATAGATCTGAAGAATGCTTTCTTCAGCAATCCAATGGCCGTGGAAAGTAGAGATATTTTTGGCTTCTCTTTAGGAGGCCGAAGCTTCCGGTTTAAGAGAGCTCCCCAAGGCTATTGTGAAAGTCCTTCTATCTATAGTCAGGCTTTGAAAACTCAACTTGATACTCTTGTGTTGCCTGCTGGTACTGCTCTTATTCAGTATGTTGACGATTAATTAGTGGCTGCTGATGATGAGAAAATTTGTAAAGAAGCTACTATTTCTTTGTTGCGACATCTGTCGGACTTGCATCATAAAGTGTCACCTTCTAAGTTGCAGTATTGTCGCCAAGAAGTGACCTACTTAGGTCATCTCTTGTCAAAGGAGGGAAGAAGGTTGACCCCAGAACGAATTCAAGCGATTGCGCAAATGACGGTACCAAGCACACAGAGAGAAGTGCGTGCTTTCTTGGGTATCACGTCGTATTGTAGACAGTGGATTCCAAATGTCTCTCTATTAGCGAAACCTCTGTTGGCTTTGACTTGTAAAGATACACCGAATCCTCCTCCGTGGTCTGAC
This sequence comes from Lissotriton helveticus, assembly GCF_964261635.1. Classification (NCBI taxonomy): domain Eukaryota; kingdom Metazoa; phylum Chordata; class Amphibia; order Caudata; family Salamandridae; genus Lissotriton; species Lissotriton helveticus. The sequence continues at coordinate 836,411,828 of NC_136067.1, forward strand.
GATTGTCAGAAAAGTTTTTCTGAATTGCGTGATGCGTTGTGTTCTGCTCCAGTGTTGGGTACTCCTAACTACAATAAGCCTTTTACACTCTATGTTCACGAGAGAGAGGGTTGTGCATTGTCAGTTTTGACTCAACAGTTTGGTGACAAGCAGCGTCCATGCGCGTATTTTTCATCAACGTTAGATCCGGTAGCTAGAGCGTTGCCAAGTTGCTTGAGAGCTACAGCGGCAGCGGCTGTTTCTATCCGACAGTCTGCTGGACTGGTGATGGATAATACGTTGATTGTGATGGTTCCACATGCAGTGGACACTTTATTAAATCGGACAAAAACTCAACACCTTACTAGTGCAAGGTTGTCGGGTTATGAGTTGACACTTTTGGCTAGTCATGTGCATATTAAGCGATGCAATGTATTAATTCCAGCAACATTGTTGCCGACGTCTGTGGATAAAGATGGTCAGGAACAGCAAGATTGTTTTCTGAGGTCGGAAGAGGAGACGAAGGGTAGGATCGATTTAAAAGATTCTCCTCTTCCGGATCCTGATGGTACGTTATGGGTTGATGGTTCATGCTACAAGCTTCCGAATGGTGACACGACTGCAGGATATGCCGTGACGACATTAAATACAGTTGTTGAAACTGCACGAGTGAGCTATAATTCAGCACAAGCAGCGGAATTGATTACATTAACGAGAGCGTGTGTTTTGTCTGAAGGAAAGAGAGTGAATGTGTATACCGATAGTCAGTATGCGTTCGGTGTTGCCCATAGTTTCGGACGTTTGTGGAAAGAAAGGGGATTCCTCACATCCCATGGGACTAAGATTCAGCATGGACAGTTGGTGAATGAACTTCTCGAGCCACTTACTTTGCCGAAGCAAGTTGCGATTGTGATGTGTAGTGCTCATCGGAAGGTTACGGATGATGTTGGCCGTGGTAATGCATTTGCGGATGAAGCTGCGAAAGACACAGCAAGAAATCTGATGAGTCGAATGTATGTGGCAGGCCCTGCGAGATGGATTGGTGATGTTGGAATGTGCGAAGATACGATTGAGAGTGTGAAATCGATACAGGCTGAAGCTACTGAAAGTGAGAAGAATGTTTGGAGAGAAACTACGGGTAGATTGGATTCGACTGGTTGTTGGGTTGAATTGTCAGAACACCAAAGATGGATGTTGCCAGATGCGTACGTGCTTGCAGTGGTTACTATGGCACATGGTTTGTCTCACATCAGTGTGAAAGGGATTTGTAAGTTGTTGGCTCCTGTATGGCAGAATGCTGGAATTCCCAAGTGTGCGGAGAATGTGGTCAAGAATTGCATGGTGTGTTTAATGTATAATCCTGGCAAGGGAACCCCAACTCCAGCTGGTCACTTTGCTCCTCCGACGTATCCGTTCGAGGTTTTGCAATTGGATTTCATCCACATGGAAAGGTGCAATAATTTAAAGTATGTCCTTGTAGTTGTTTGCGCCTTTTCTGGATGGGTAGAAGCATACCCCCTAAAAGATAATACTGCCTCATCCACTGCTAAAGTCCTGGTCAAAGAATATTTCCCTAGGTTTGGGTTGCCAAGGATGGTATGTAGTGCTAACGGAAGTGAATTCGTGGGGAAGGCGATGAAGAGAGTGTGTGAAGGGTTGGGAATTCACCAGAAATTCCACGCTGCGAATCATCCCCAATCAGCTGGTTTAGTTGAGTGCTATAATGGCACGTTAAAGTTAAAGCAGGCTAAGATTCAAGCGAGCACTGGTCTTCAATGGCCTGATGCTTTACCGTTGGCACTTTTGTCGACTAGAACTACAGTACATTCCCTGATAGGCTTTAGTCCTTATGAGATTGTCTTTGGCCGTCCGGCAAACGTTTGGGGAGTGCCGAGGCCAACGAAGTTTAGTGACATCGAATACCCTATGCTAGTGGACTACTTGTATGACTTGACGACTAAATTGCGTGTCTTACATCAACAGGTTCATGATAAATTGCCGCCAGCTTCTGCGGACCCAGGTCACATCCTCAATCCCGGTGACTGGGTCCTGGTGAAAAATTTTCAGCGGACTAAGAATGATCAGCCCCGCTGGAATGGACCGTACCAAGTCCTGCCATCTACGAGGACTTCAGTAAAGTTTTTCGGGAAGAAAAACTGGATCCACGGCGTACATTGTAAGAGGGCGCCGTTGCCTCTGTGGAGGCGACAATTGCACACCCTAGTAAAGGATAGAGAAGTATGATGCACAATTAAAATAATCCAGTGGTTACCTGGACAACCAGGCGAGGGCTTGCTTCACAAGCCTCGCTGTGACCCACTGGTTTGTTTGGACGCCTAGACGCTAGCGTCATTGTACGCTTGCCTCGCCTCGCCTTCACAGAACCAAGCCTCGTTCTCCATCAATCAGGCGATTGGAGGCCCACACACTAGTGTCATCAGTCGCTGGCCTCGCCTCTCACTCACGGGCCCAAACCACGCCCAAAGCACCGCGAACAGGCCTCATTACCACCTCTTGGCTTCCGGATTCCCATCCACGGGTCCGGTAGAAGGAATCGCTAGGTGCCGAGCGGGTGTTTGGCGTTGCGGGCGTAAGATCATCCACAAGAGCAGCGCTCAGCTAAGTAACCTGTAACTTGTGTTCCTTATTTTAATTGTGCATCATACTTCTCTATCCTTTACTAGGGTGTGCCATTGTCGCCTCCACCCCCCTCCTGAGACCCATGGGGTGTTGATCTTTTAAATAAAAAGTGAGAACTTCTCTATTTACCTCAAACGTTTCAGTAATGCTAAGCTTTATTACCACGACCACCAGCCCCGCATTCGGGCACATTGATCGTTGAACCACGAGTGATGTAAATTCACCTTTCCTGATAGTCGACGATCGTTTCCCTTTGCCTCATTGCATGCCCTTAAACTGCCTGTACCCCAGGACAGTGTTTCAGGCACTAATGTAATACTACATAGCACCATGGGCACGCATATTGACTAGCCCAAGCACAGTATACTGAGATCAGTTATTGCAAAAGACGTTCCAGTCCTACTATGTTAATGTCATGTTATTGTCTTCAATGTGTGTTTGTCATTTTCTTTCAGACCACAGGTTCCTCATATTCTGAAGGAACACCCACTTTTTCTGGTTTGTTTCTTTTTGCACTTATTTTACACTGAATTTTAACTTCCACGTCCTCTGGAAAGGGTGGGCCTTAGCGCGCCCACACCACCGAGGTACACGGTAACACGGTCCTGATGAAAGCCCTGTAAAATCTACACATAAATGGGCAGAAACATGTCGGCCCCACCCTAAGTGGAAATACCCAACACATTAGTTGGTAAATTTCCCGACACATTTATTTTTAACTAATGCCTGGCTGACCACAGAATAAAGTTTTTTGTCTGTTACAGCTTCGTGGCATTTTTTAACTCACTTATTTTTCACACTACTGTCACGAAAAACCTGCTCCGCAGTAACCTGGCGTTGTAGCACACCAGGGAGGCATTCGGCTTCTCCTGGTGGGCCCGATGATGAAGCATGTCACCACCCAGGATGGTGAGTGAGGGCTTCCAGAAAAATCCCTTAATGACTCCCAATGTGAATCTTTAGGTTGATTCCAACTTTCTCAACTACTGTGCCTAACTATATTTACTTCTGACGACACTCTTTTGTTGTTTGATATATTTTTGTGAACCACCATCCGGGTTCAGCTGTAGGGTCACGGTGTAAAGACTAGAGAGTGCAAGCCGAAGACGCAAGGTCAACGGTTCTGGTTGGTCTAAGGGAGTTCCCTGGGCAGACAGAAGCATTCCTTAGCAGAAGAAAACCAACCGCCGTGAACAGCATCGGTTAGAGGATGGAGTTTTTTGAGATTGAGAGAGCCGTTGAGAAAATTAACTTTAAGAAGAAACTGTATAAAATTATGCATAGCAAATGTTTTCTGATCACATGTCTTTTGATGTTTTTTAGCATGACGTTAGCTTTGGTGGGTTGGTTTGTATTTTCTCTTCAACTGATTTCTGCACCCATTGTCCAACCTACGACTTTACCTGCTACTACTTCTTTGCATTCTTTTCATACTTTACCTGAACACGAACAGATTAGAAGGTCAGAATTTGTAAATAATTCATTCATACAGTTATTGCATCAACATCAGTTGGTGGTGAACATCACTAATTGCTGGGTGTGTGGTCTTATGCCGCATACTACGGAAAGAGGTGTTCCCTATTTGATTTTACCGATTAGTCAGAACGGGTCTTTGTGGGCTTTTCAGACTATGTTCCTTTATGTCCTTGAGGTTTATCCTCCGCGTTTAGGAAGAGAGAACACGAGTAACCAAGCTTTGGTGAAAGGAGTTTTAAACATGAGTAGAGATATCGAAACGTATAAGACTATTCCCAAGGATGAGTTATTAGCATATGTTGGTTGGAATGCAACCGGATATAGTATTAGTCTGGGTGAGAAGCAGAGACGAAAAAGGTCACCTCCGATTTGGATTGTACCCCATCGTGGTCATTTTTGTCTGCAAGGGAAAGGCAAGAATCCGAGAGCTCAGTTAGGGAAGAGTATTTGTACTCAGACGTATGTCTTTGCATTCCAAACTTCCCCACCATTTTTAGCAGCTAAGGGCACGTATTTTGTCTGCCATGATAGAGCATATACATGGTTGCCCCCTGATTTTTCGGGACATGTTATGTTGCATATTTGTTGCCTCCTACATACACTGCTGCCGTAGATTACCACAGAACGAGAGTCGTTAGGGGTGTCTTCAGTAAGGAAGATACCACTGGACAAGAAGTGGGAGACTTTTTCAAGGGTTTCCTACCGTTTTGGGGACCTATGGCACACAGTAGAAACTTACGGCAATTAACGAGAGTGGTTGAATCCACCATAAATGAAACTGCCGGTGCCCTTAGTAATCTGACCGCTGAGCTTCAAGCGGATCGCCTTTTGACGTTACAGAATCGAATGGTTTTAGACGTCATACTTGCAGATCGAGGTGGGGTATGTAAAGTGATCCAATCGAGTTGCTGCGTTTTCATACCAGACAATGCTCCTACAGTATACCAGGCCATTTCTAAGTTACATAAGATCTCTGAGTCTATAAATGTGGATAAAGGAGATTGGTCATTGATTGGATGGTTTTGGAAACTGTTATCGACCTGGGGATGGAAGATTCTGATGATCATTGGGATGGCTTTAGCGATTCTTTTCCTGTTCTGTCTTTGTGTGCAGTGCGCTCCTGCTATATGTGGCCTCTGTGCTACTACGTGTGCAAGGAGACCTGTCCCAAGAGAGGTACTAAGTAATAGGATTATGCTCCAGCAACATCTTGATGATCTGATGAATATAGACCTGGATTCAGATTGACGTGAGTTTAGGTTATTGCCTATGTAAGGGCAAAAGGAGGGTCTGAGGTTCCGTGAATTCTGAACCCGTTCCATAAAGGTAATGGTTTCGTTATGAATTTGATATTAGCGAACCGTAACTAGTTAGTGCGGCAAGTATGAGTGTTTTCGTCATGTTAGACTGATGGATTCACTACGTATTTAGGGATTTTCGTTCTGAACCCTTGGGTTCCATTTTGTGTATGGCAGCCATTTTGTGGTTGCCCTCACATAGGCCGATGACTGTGGCTGAACAAGTCTTTTAAGTACATGTACACCTTAGCTCCAGTTCGTGCTGACTCCTGTTTGACCTGAGTGAACTGACCCTGTTGCCTGAAGCCGACCTTGTTAAACCAGTTCCTGCCCTTTAGCTGATCAAGATTAAGGATCAGAGCACAGGACATCGTAAAGTTTTCTTGCACACAAATATGCCTTTTCCTACTCTCACCTGTTTCTGCTCCTTTTTTTATGGTCTATTTATGATTGGGTTGGGGCCTTTTTTTATTATGGGTTCGTTCGACCTGTCTAAAGAAGAATGTTGGGTTTGACCGATGATTGATCATGGGCTGGGCAACTGAAAAGTGGGTTTTACTGTCATGCGATACCTTTGGTGTGAATACATGTGATTGGACAGTTTGTAAATATTAGGTATTTGTCTGGAATGTGATTTTTGGCATAAAAAGGGACGATTTGCTGTGTAAAATTGAGCAGTCTCCTGAGAACTCATACCGTGATGACTTCTAGGACTTCTGTTACTGGCTGCAGCCAATAAATTTGATCTTTGACGCCACCAAGAAGTTTCCGTGTCTCTGTATTCTAAGACAGGTGGAACCCGAAGGCTTTGGGCGTGCCCCTGGCGCCGCTGGGTATTAAATAACCCGGTTCTTCAGTTGGATGTTATGCAGAAACGAGGTGACCAAAGAAGGAGCTAGTAACCTCATGAACAAGGGTAAAGATTGAAACACCCAGTAGACCAACCAGCATCTGAAGGAATTGGCATACACAGTCAAGCCCTATACAGTGACTAAACTTTGACTCCATTGGCATCATTCGTCATAAGTAATATGCTGCGCAGATTGAAAGTCGCAAGTATAAACTAGGACACCATGAACACGAGTCTCCCCGTTTTAAAAATTGTGGCTTATATATCCATAGTACCACAAAGAAGATAATAAGAAACTTTTTGTTGAGAGGTCCAGATTCCCGAGTGAACGACCCACGGCATAATAACCTAAAAAGAAGATATATTGTTTTTAAAGACACGTCTGTCCTGAAGAAGGTGTTATAATATCACAAAGCACCGAAACGCGTCGACAAAGGACTGTTTTAATTGTTTTATTATATATGTGATATGATTATATATTGATTTGTGATTTTTGCGTAGAATCAATTAATGCAGATGAAGTAGTGACTCTGAGTTGGAAACCGTAATAGGAATTGTTATATGAACTGTTGAGATATGTACCAGAGTTCACAATTATAAAATGTTACACAATATGTGATTTACAAAAAGGTTTTTAATGACAAAACAATTTTTTTTATAATTAATAAAATTTGAGAGCCAAAAGTAAATTTAGTGTTGTGCAGCAATAATTATCTGTGTCACTATTAAGTACAAAACCAAGGTAATTTGTGTGTAGGCCTTTTGGTCACTGAAAAGAAGTAAACAACACAGAAAGGAACTTTCTTTTTTGATTTTGTTGATACCCGGTCCTTTCTGGTTTCTGGGAAACTCTCTTTTTTGAAAGAGCCTAAATAGTGCAGCCATTTACCATGACATGTCATAGGGAACTGGGTTGTATCTCTTCCTTCCTGACCCATATGTCAAAACTACTCCCAAAAATAATCAAAATGTCCTCTTGCTTGTCATGGTGGTACTCTAGACTTTTGGACTTTTGAGATTTATGGGTGGGACTGTGATCCGATGCCCACACCCCATATATTTTTTTCATTAAAAAAAAAGTATCCATGGTGTCAAATGGGCTTTCTGTCCCTCCTCAAAAGGGAGGGGAAGATTGGAGTTATACCCCAGTCTACCTCGAAAGACAGCAGAAAGACTTTGGGGCCCTTTATTGGCGGGAGCCAGGTTCAATGCCTGAATGGGCTGCCCCCACCGCATATTTAAAATCATAGTGATAATAATATTTCCTAGAGTTCAGTATACTCTCTCTCTCCTTGGAGAGTCGGGTTGGTGGTAAACCACCCCCCCCCCAGTAAGCTCCTGGGGGAGGGGCAAATAATACTGAAATAGGCGCACAGCCTGATGATTAGGCGGGGTGCCCTCACCCTTTGCTTAATCAAAATATCCTTAGATACTATTAACATCCTCAGGGAGAAAGATTGGGGTATATCCCCCCCCCCATATCAGCCCCGTGGAGGGGGGAAAAAGTACTGTTGGACTATGATCGAGCTGGGGCATCACCCAAAGCCTGAGCGGGCTGTTCCACCCTTTCTCTGTTCATGAAAATCCTGAGTACCTAATGGGCTTCCTGACCTACCCCCCACCAAGGGGGCAGATTGGGCTAAGCACCCAATTCTGCCCCCATGGGTGGTGGGCAGAAGGATGGCTTGGGCCGTAATGGGATGAGGGCACAGCCTGATTTGTGGGTAAGCTTGGCCCACCCCTTTTGCTTGTTTTTGTTAATAAAAGAATTCCTGGTGTCAAGTGGACTTTCTACACCCTCTAACACCCTTCCCCACCATTCCCCAGGATTGCAACTGGGGAAAACCTCCCGAAACTGCCTCCAGTGGGGTCGAAGGACTGCTGGGGCTGTTATGCTGTTGGGCATGGCATCATGCCTGAGCATGCCATGCCCAGTCCTTCTGCGTATACAATATAAAAATAAAATCCCTTGCATCCAGTTGGCTCTCTGCTCTGCTCCCATGGAGGGACAACTGGGGGCAAACCAAGGAGGCAGTTACGGATTTTAGATCTGTGTCCTATCAAGTGGTATAGCTATCATTGGTGGAACAGAAGCAGTGACACTTGGGCCCAGATGGCCCCAATTGTTACTGTCTTTTATGAACCCTTTTCACAGCTTACATTAATCTCCAAGTCCGCTTCCTACACTAGTAGCCTTTTCAGCTTTGTTAAATATGTGTAGGAGTTTTGATCTGGTCATTTGCATTTTCTTATTATGTTACCCCAATATGTCTATAGGTGAGCATTTTCTGCTCATTAAATGGCATCCCTTATTGGTACCTGAAGGAATAGATAGAAGGAAGGGCGAAGTTTATAATGACTACCAGAATAGAGACTGTGTCGCAAATGTACATTGATAGAATAGTCTTCACAGCATCCAACATAATTGAGTGAACTTTTTACTGTTGCTCCATATAGGGTACTTGCTTTGTATTTTTCAGAAAAGATTGTATTAACGTTTTGATCTTTTCCAAAATCTTCCATCACTCGGGCTCATAGTGAAAATTAACAATCCACTCTACATGTCCATTCAAACAGTGACCTCTTTGCTGAGTATGCAAAGTTCTGGCATTGCTAAATTAAGAATATAGGGGTTCGTCTGAGAAGCTGTATTATTCCTCTATCCAAAATATATAATTTATTTTGAGAAGTTTGGCTTTATCACTTTACAGTCGTTTTGAAAGAAATACAATTAAAGTCCACTTAACAGCATTGCAACTCTGCTGAGTGGCTTCTCTACTGTTTCTTGAATAAAATGCAACATCCTTGTTGAGAAACTCTAGTACTTTCAGGGACAAATTTATCATTGAGTTGCATTGCCCTTATGCCATGCAAGCGGGCGCAAGGGTGACACAACTACTAAGTTAGATTTATCAAGCCATGCAAGACCCCTTGCAGTTTCCTGAGTAGCTTGATAAAGCTAGAGTAACGCATAGCAGCGCAAATTGCTGTGTTGTGTTACTCTGCCCCAGGAAGGCATTCTATGGTTTAAGCATGGGTGTTCCCACACATACACTCATGCAGTTTGGCGCATCTCCAGGTTCTGTTCCATTCAAACTATGACAGCCTGCTGTGTGTTGAAATTGTCCAATTAAAAGTCTGGTATCTCTCCTGAGAAGAATAGGTAGACTCTCACACTTTTAAACAATTTGTACTATGTCTGCTTCAGAGGGAAAAATAGCAGGGCTGATGTAACTTGAGGCATTTCCGCCTCTTTCCAGTAGGACACATATACTTCAGTATTAGCAGGACATTTTCCAATTATAAGAAAGGCACTTATCATTTGAATGGACTGTACTCGCACCCTCTAAAAAGCTGCTGTGCCTTTAACAAAGCAACCCCTGGAATTCTAAGCATTGTTGCTACACTTTTAAACTGAGGGGAAGATTTATCATAATTTCACGCAGTGCATCAAGCCACCCTGCTCCGCTGTGTGAAAGAGAAAGAGCAGGAATGAACCATATTTAACACTATACAGCGCATATCTGTCTTCCTTGCACTGGCATACAATGTGCTGCTTAGCGCCACACAGGCACCCTTGTACCATGGGGCAAGGGTGTCTGCGTTGTAAGCAGGATTGTTTTTGTGCAGGAAGGGAGACCTTGCTGCACAAAAACAATTCTTTGAGCCATGTTCCTCTTTCTTTGTGTGCTTCAGAATGCAGAATACATAGAAAGAGGAAAGACCAAGGAGGAATAAAGATATTTCTCCTTGTTATGTCTCACCTGGATAGGCTTAGCATTTTCACGCATTCCCAGGTCTATCAGGAATGGTAAATCTGGGAATGCACCAAAATCCATGGGTGGATACGTGTGAACACCCACACGGCACCCAGTGAACGCCTCCCTGGGCAGAGTAACGCAAGGTCTGGATTTGCGCTGCGTTGCGTTATTCTAGTGTTATCAAGCCATGCAGGGCCACGCAAAGGGGCCTTGCGTGGCTTGATAAATCTGACTTATGCATTGCATCGCTCTTGCGCCCCACACAAGGGCAGCGCAACTCATTGATTCATTTGCCTCTGAATATATAGATAATTGAATAAGGCCTCATTGAGGCTCCGTGGGTAGGTGCACCACCTTCAGTGCCACTGCTGCCTGTACGTCTGTGTCATGTATGTTGCATAAGTGCGATCGGACGCCTGCATAGGCAGCACAAAATACATGGGTTTACATTAAAAGCTCTGGGTATGAGAGAGCAGCTGCCATGGCTTCTTAGAGGAGGCTACCCAGGGGTCACACACACCACCAATCAGGCCGCGCTGACGTAGGATGTATCTCTCCTTGCGAAGGCATCGCCTCCCGCGCTTATGCTGAAGTGGCAGATGGTTGGCAGTAATTAAACCGTATCCACCGCGCGAGGGCCTGCCTCGGGTGTCCGTGCACTGTCACGCTGACACGGGCACTGGCAGATCCGTGGTGCCAAGGGTTTACGAGTTCTGCCGGCCGTCTCCAGCTCCTCGGCACGGCTGATCCGTTCCCCGCCCCCTGCCCTGGGACCTGTTGCCAGGGACTAACCAGGCTTCCTTGGACCGACACACATGTCCTTCTCCCACCCAGGCGGCCTCCTAGTAACTTGGGCTTGGGGTTGCAGAACAAGAAAGAGAGGGAGGCAGAAAAGCGCAGGAAGGAGGAGGAATACAAAGACAGGACAATATTAAATAATGAAAAAGGAATTAAATAGGGCTGAAAAGAACCTGCAACTGCGAGATAAAAAAAATTGGAAGCGAAGGGTAGTGCAGGTAAACATAGGGTGGTGCAAGAAAGCATAGGGTGGTGGAAGAAAACATAGAGAGGTGGAAGAAAGCATAAGTTGGTGGAAGAAAGCATAGGGTGGTATCAAGACTACTAGAAAGCTTAAGGCTTCAACAATCCTGGCATTTGGCAGCGCACAGAGTGGGCCATATAAAAACTTTGGACCCCTGCAGTTATTTATTGTTTTACATTTATTTATTTTTTATCTATTTTTTTTTACACTTTAAGCACGTACAACATAACACAACCAGTACTTTGTAATGAGTCGAGTAAGTCACACTGACTCACAAAGATTTTAGGGGCATATCAACAACGAAGGGCGCTAATTATCGCCCAGCACGCCTAGCGCTGATTTCCCTAATGCCGGCTATAGCTGAATTAAATCGCTGAGTTAGCTCATTATCATCAATGCATAACTCAAGGGCGATATATAATCCAGCGATCGTCGGTTTTGCAGGGAACATCGCTGGTTTTCCAGCGATGTTCCCTGCAAAACGACGATATGCTTGATGAGACGACCCTGTGGTCGTAACACATCAATCCACCTTCCGTTGTCAACATACAATAGTCAGGATTTTAGCAGACATTAGTTTTCGGGAATAACCGCGGTTTTTGCCCAAAACTAATGTCCTCTAAAATCCTGAGGGCCACCTACGTAAATATCGCAATGTGTACTTAGCGATAATTTACAAGGTAGTCCGTCAGGAGTACGCCCAGTGATGCCCACTTTGCATCTCCTTAGAGATGCAAAGTGAGGCATCGGCAAAACGGCTGATAACATGCGAAATGCATGTTAGCCCCGGCTTGCAAATACAGCGAAAAGAATATCTCCGCTTTTTTGGCTTTAAAAGCCAAAAAAGCGGAGATAAGGCCCTTGATAATATGCCCCATGTTAGGTTCATGTAAGACCTGTCGTACAGCTGGATAAGGCCGTTATGCACGCAGGATTTTGTGGGCATTTTAGCATATATGTATGAGTGCTGTGTCCATACAAAGTAGTGTGTGACAGGTGCGTGCAGTAGGCAAATGCACACTGAATATAGGTTCGCAAATAAGTCATGCAATAAAAATTACATAGGGCCACATGTACATAGGTTTCATTTTTCATTTACCTAATAGCCAATGTTTCCAATTCTCTATTAGGTAATCGCAAACACCTATGTACTTATGTGTCTTTGACACATTTAGCAATTCATAATCGGGTCGAACTTGACCTACCTCATTAATATTCATGAGGTAGGTCGCAATTTGCGACCCATTGGTAATTTCTAAAAACACAGGTATGGTGGCCTAGTGGGGACAGCAGACCACCATGTCTGTGTATGCTTACACACAAAGCTACGTTTTCATTTTAAATACAGACCATTTTCCTCAAAGGAAAACGGGATGTGTTTCAAAAACAAAAATGAAAAGTTTTCTTTTAATTTTTTAAGAGCAGGGAGTGGTCTGTGAGACCACTGCCTGCTCTTAAACGTTTTTGCATACATTCACAAAGGCAAAGGGGACCCTTGGGGGGACCCCTTCTGGTTTTGCAAATGTATTGTGACTGTATTTTGGTTGCAAAACATTCAACCAATCAATCGAGATTTGTATAGCATGGCTGCTTCACCTGTGAGGGTCTCGAGACAAAGAGGAGTCCTGCTGCAGGACCACGTTGCCTGTTCCTATTACTTGAACAATCCAGGTCTGGAGGTCCTTCCTGACCTGTTAGATTGACGGTGATGCTCTGAGGTGCAGGGGTAGGGTGTTCCAGGCCTTAGTCAGCAGGTGGGTGAAGGAGCGGCCTCTGCTGTTGGCCCAGTGGATGCCCTGGGTAGCTGCTAGGGAGGAGTATCTGGAACGGAGTTCTCTGGAAGGTTGTGGAAATTCACTCCTTCGTTGAGGTAGGCTGGTCCTTCCTTGTGTAGTGCCTTGTAAGCGTGGGTGAGCAGCTTGAACTGGCATCTCTTTGCGACAGGTAGCCAATGGAGTTTCATGAGGTGAAGAGTGATGTGCGGCTGTCTGGGGAGGTCGAGGATGACTCTTGCTGCTGTATTCTGGATGGTCTGGAGTTTCCTCAAAAGTTGAGCAGTTATTCCTACATAGAGGGAGTTGCTGTAGTTGAGTATGCTAGTGACAAGAGCTTGCATCACAGTTCCCCTGGTGTTGGTTGAGAGCTATCTTAGCACCTTCCTGAGCATTCGGAGGGTGAGGAAGCAAGAGGAGAAGACAGTGCTTATGTGTTTCTTCATGGATAACTGTCTGTCGAAGATAATGCTGAGGTTGTGGGCATGTTTGGTGGGTTTAGGGTTGGACCCAGCTCAGGTGGCCACCATTTGTTGTTCCATTGGGTGTCCTTGCCTTTCCCAAAGATGAAAACTTCTGTCTTGTCTGTGTTGAGTTTGAGATAGTTTTTATTCAGCAGGTTTGCCACATCCTTCCCGCATCTTTGGAACCTGTCTTTGATGGTCTTTTGGGTCATTTGTCAGGGACAGAATGAGTTGGGTGTCTTCTGCGTAGGAGATGATGTTGAGTCCATGGCTCCTGAAGATGTTGGCCAGGGATGTCATGTATATGTTGAAGAGGGTTGGGCAGAGGGATGGACCTTGAGGCACCGCACCGCGCAGGTGATTATCTTAGGGAGGAAGGAGTCAGAAGGGATAATGATCTTCTGTGTCTTTCCTGTGAGGTAGGAAGCAATCCACTTGAGGGCTGCTTCTTGGATTACGATCCGGCGGAGTCTGTTGATCAGTGTGTTGAGAGGTCGAGGAGGATGAGAGCTGCTGTTTCTCTGTGGTCTAGCAGCATTCTGATGTCATCCATGGCTGCATTTAGAGCTGTCTCAGTGCTGTGGTTTGCTCTGAAGCCAGTTTGGGAGGGGTCCAGAAGTTGTGGATCTCCAGATGTTTGGTTAGCTGGATGATGATAGCTTTCTCGGTTACCTTGGCTGGCGAAGGAGAGCAGGGAGATGGGCCAGTAGTTCTTTAGTTCTCCTGGGTCCGCGGAGGGCTGCTACCATTTCCAGGGGAAGTGGACCATGGTGATCGAGGAGTTGAGGACCTTGGTGAGTTCTTTGCTGATGAATAGATTGCCGAGGTTGAACGTGTGGTGGAGGCAGCGGTCTGCTGTCAGGAGTGGATGGATCTCATGATGGATGCAGTTTCCTTCTCAGTGAGGGGGTTCCATGAGGTGAGCTGGTATGAGTGGGTGCAACATTGGCATGAGGCGGTAGATGTTGTCCTCGGTGGGGAGTTTAAGTCTTGGTAGATGGTGTTGATTTTGATGTGGAAAAATTCCAAGAGGGTGTCGCTGAGGGCTTGCAAGGGTGTGATGGGGTTTCCAGTTGCCGATGGGTTGGTGAACTCCGTGACTATGTTGAACAGTTCCTTGCTGGTGTTTGTGCTGTCATTGATGCAGGTGGCTAGGGCAGTCTTCTTGGCGTTTTTCAGGAGGTGGTGGTAACGGTTGAGGGCGTCTTTGAATCGTTTTTGGTCCTTGAGGGTCTTACTGGCACACTATCTTCTTTCCTTCTGTCTGCAGTCATGTTTCTGGGTTTTCAGTACTGCCGTACACCAGTTGGGGTGTTGTGTTCATTTCTTGGGGTTGGTGGGTTTCTAGGTGCGACTTCATCAGCGCTTGCCATGATCCAGTTCACTAAGATTTCCGCTGCTTATTCTATGTCTTCGGTGGTGGTGGGTAGACGGGAGTTAAGGGCGTTGCTCTAATACCTTTGACCAGCTGTGCTGTGTTTCGCTGGCAGCGTAGGCTGTGTATTGGAGTGTTCCGAGATGACGAAATGGGCGCAGTGGTTATCGGTCCATGTGAGCTCCTCTGTGTGGGAGTATGTTACTCAATTGCTGGCTGAGAAGATGGGGTCAAGCATGTGTCCTGCTGTGTGAGTGGGGTCGGTGACAAGTTTAGCAGTGTGATGGATGAAAGAGTGAGACACAGGCTGACCACGAGGTGTGGTTATCGTGTCGTGGGACACAGCTTGAGTCCGAGGTTAGCAAGCTTTTTAGGAGGTCGGCAGTGTTGGTGTTGTTGGTGTTCTCAAGGTGAAAGTTGAGGTCTCCTAGCAATATGTACAGGTTCAAGTCAATTGGAGAAGTGGCAATAAAATCAGGGATTGCATTGCAGAAGGCGGATCAGAGACCCGAAGGTCTGTAGGCGAGGGTGACTTTGATGATGGTTTTGCTGATCGTTCGGAGTAGGAAGTGGAGGTGTTCCATGAAGGGGATGGAGCTATCTATGGTGTTTGAGCATTTGAGGTTCTCTTTGTAGATTATGGCAATGCCTCATCTGTTTCTTTTGGATTGATCTCGGTGTAAATCCGGTGTGCGATCTTGTATTCTTGGGGGATGGCTATGGCGATATCCAGAGGGAAGCGGGGTTCAGCCAAGTTTCTGTGATGAAAACTGAGTCCGGGCGTGGGTCGTGATGGTGTCCTAGATTTCCGTGGCGTGTTTTCCGAGTGAGCGTGCATTGATCAACAGGCTATTGATCTTTTCGAAGGTGTTGGTGTCGGCCTTGTTGGTGGGTGTTTATGTTATGCGGAGTGGCTGATTGGAGAGGTGTGGGTGGTTTCTTCAGTGACGCAGGTGAAGATGCATTTCTGGCAGGAGAAAGGGCCTTTGGTGGTCCTGGGGAGGCTTGTGTGCAGTTGTTGTTGTCCCGGTGTCTGGGGTTCAGGGCTTGAAGATTGTCCGATGTGAAGTGGTGGCGGTCCATGGGGGTGAGGGTCCTGGTGCTGGGTGTGCCCTCTGCGTGCATCCGCTCTGTGGTCGTGCGGCATTCTCCATGCTGTAGGATGATGACAGGAGAGAAGAGGAGGGAGGGTGTGGCAGTGGTAGTGGCCTCCACAGGGGGAGGACACAGAACGAAGGAGGGGGAGCAGGTGGCAAAGTGTGGGGGACCTCTTACTTGTGAAGGGGAGCATAGGTGGTGCAGTGGGCGGAAGGCGGGACAGGGTGCATAGACAGACTTGGCCTACCCAGGGAATGGGCAAGCAGGCAGGCACAGAAGGGCACACTGAGAGGGACAGGCTGCCAGGGGTCAGGGTGCTGCAGGGAGGCTACTAGCCGAGGAAAGAACAGATGCCAGAGAGGCAGAGGGTCAGATGCTTGGTGCGGGTGCAGCAAAGGAAGAGCGCGGCTGCAATAAAAACAACTTACCTGAAAACTGCAGCCAAGCTTATCCTCTTCCAGGCTCTGACAGGCGCGGATGGGCCCAACCTTGGCCCAGGATCCACCAGCGTCCCACAATGCATAAGGAGGTGCTGAATTAAGTAGGGCTGGTGGCATGAAAACAGCTGCAAAATGGCAGCAGGACAACTCTCAGTGTGGAGGCTGCTGGGAGTTGTCCTGTGGGGGTGGAGGAACTAAGGTAGTCCCACGACACGGGATGAGGTGCCGAGTTAAGTAGGGCTGGTGGCGTGAAAATTGCAGCAAAATGGTAGCAGGACTACTTCCAGTAGTAGATGCTACTGGGAGGTGTGGTCCTGAGGGAATGAGGGTCTAAGCAGTCCTGCAATGCAGGAGGAGGCACCTAGTTAAGTAGGGCTGATGCAGTGAAAACTGCAGCAAAACAGCAGCAGGACTACTCCTATTAGTGGCGGCTGCTGGGAGTTGTGGTCCTGTGGGGGTGGAGGGTCTAAGGCAGTCCCGCGATGCAGGAGGAGGCGCCGAGTTAAGTTGGGCTGATGGTGCAAAAATGGCAGCAAAACAGCAGCATGACTACTCCCAGTAGCGGAGGCTCCTGGGAGTTTTGATCCTGCGGGGGTGGAGGGTCCAAGCTAGTCCCCATATCCCTTACATCCCTTATACCCCTTACCTTACATACCCCTTTGAGTCATTATTAGGAAGGGACACCCGAATTGCAAAATGGGCCTTTGTACATCAAAAAATGCTTTTATCCAATCGCAAATGGCTGATTCTGCGTATTGGGTTTTTTGCGACATGAAAAAAACCTACGTACATGTGGCCCTTAAACCCATACATACAATAGTAAATATTTGTGTACTAACAAATGTTTTTAATGACACAGCACATTTAATAAGCAAGCCGAAATTTACACCAGAAAATGAATAAGCCTTAAGTTGTGCAAGTAGGAAAAACATGTTTCAATATATCCAGTATGCAGGAGAAGTGTATAGGGAGGGATGTCATGTGTGAAGTAATTATCTCCACTGAAGGAAAGATTAGCGATAGAAAATGATGAGTATATGAGATATATATATAGATATACACATATATATGTGTGTGTGTGTGTATATATATATATATATATATATATATATATATATATATATATATATATATATATATATATATTACCTACTGGCTATCGGGGGTATGTTGAAAATAAAGTGTGGGGGGCCCAATACCCCCCACACTGCCCCGGGGACCGCCACCCCTGGGGCAAAGTATGAATAATTGCGGGGGGCACACGGCCCCCCGCAGCTGTCGGGGCATAATAGTTTAATATTGGGGGGCCTCTAAGGCCCCCCGAGCCCCGGGGATCGCCACCCCCGGGGCTCCACTTAATTGACATTGCGGGGGGCACACTGTCCCCCTGCAGCCCTGGGGACCACCACCCCGTGGCTTTTTTTAAAGAAAGAATACCTTGTGTGGGGGGGCTCAAGCCCCCCCACATGCCCCGGGGACCGCCACCTCCCCGGGGCTCTAAATATTTAAATTGGGGGGGTCCGTGATGGCCCTGTGGACCGCCACACCCAGGGCCGGCTCCTGCAGTGTTCCTTAAAATGCAGAGCCGTCTCTTCTATATGAAGGACAAAATGATAATTTCTCCCTCTATTTTTACGGCGAACTCACACGTCGCGATCCTGCTGTATCGAGAGCATTATCCTGCTCACACTTCGATTTTAGAGTTTGTCCTTCGGGAGGAGGCGTTTAGAGATCATTGTGCGGTAAAAAAGAAGCTTCGCCTAAAAATAGTATGCAGTCATATAGAAGAGACGGCTCTGCATTTTAAGGAATCTTCATATAATAGTTATTGGTGCTTTGAGATATTATCACATCTGTGGCACTACGTGTAGAAGCTTTGCTGCCTAATCCTTTCTGTACCAGATTAATAATTCAAACTCTACATACACAAAGAAAATAGACCATTAATACTTAATTTGGAAGGTGCTATCTACCAGGACTATATTTGTTCCAGCTATTGTTTTTTCCGAGATTTCAAGAATCAATTGATTGTATCCCATAAACAAGTCTGGTAACCCTTACTTAACAATATCACTGGTTGGCTCCTGAAGAAGGCGTTGTCCACGCCGAAACGCGCGTCGAGTTTTACTCGCCACTGTGTTGTCTCCTTTGACACCAATTATATTAATTTGCTGGGGTGTCTTTGTTTCATGATTAAATAACCTTGCATCAATTGTATGCTTTTTAACTATTTGTATTATCATATGGTATTTGTTTAGCCAGTTACCTGTATGATTTTGATCTGTGTTCATTAAAATCATGGTTGTTTTTATTTCATATTTTCTCTGAATTATTTTTCGCTGTAATTTTATGTTACTTGTTTGCCCATTGCCATTTTACTGTATTAGGGGATTTTAATCATCATGTTGATGTAAGTAGCTGCTCACGTGCTAACAATCTTTTAGATTCTATGCAAGGTCTGAATCTGACCCAATGGGTTAGGGGTCCCACTCATTCTGTAGGACACACCCTTGATTTGATCTTTTCCAATTGGGCTGACCTCAAGGTTCTCCCCTCCTTGCCTCTCACGTGGTCTGATCACCACCTAATCCCGTTTGTGGTGACTATACCCCACCCGCCCAATTTAGTATCTATCATCAGAGAACCGGGCAGAAAATGGCATAAGGTCACATGTAAGGCCCTGGAGCAAAAGTATAGGAGTAGATTAGACCCATTATCTGTGACCTTAATGCAGATATATCCACATTTAATAAAGATCTTCCTGCTGCCATTGAGCAAATTGCGCCAATGCAGAACCTCACTTCCCTAAGATCTAAACCTTCGGCTCCCTGGTTCACAGTGGAACTACGGGAGAATAGAAGTAGATGTAAAAAATTTGAGCGTTCATGGCGCCGAACATATGACCCGGCGGCCAAAACCCTTTACAGATCGGCTCTTAAAGAGTTCCATAAACTCAAACGTAGCGCCATGAAGGAGCATTTTGCAGAAAAAATTATAAGGGCGAAAAACTCCACCAAGACCCTCTTTAACATTGTTAAAGAATTTGCTAATCCCCTTGCCTTGGCCTGCCCCGTCGCTCCTAGTCAATTGCTTAGTGATGGTTTATCAGATTTCTTCTATGAGAAAATCGCTAACATCACGGCAACAATCCATCAGAACCCTGTAGCAGCAACTGCAGATCATGGCACTACTTATGCTGAAGTGTTTACGTCATTTAAACCCCTGACAAAAGAATATGCTTTGTCTCTCCTCCTAAAATGTAAATCGGGCTCCCCGCTCGACCCAGCCCCGGCTCAGATTCTGAGTGATCTAGCCCCGCTATTGATTAATCCTTTGTTAGAAATTTGGAATACTTCCCTGCAATCTGGCCATTTCCCCTCTTTGTGGAAACATGCGATGTTGCTGCCAATTTTAAAAAAACCTGATGCTGACCCACTATGTTTCAGCAACTACCGGCCTATCTCACTCCTCCCCAAGCCAGCAAAAGGTTTGGAGAAGGCGGTACAGGAGCAACTGTCCGAATACTTAGAATCTAATCAGTTGCTACATGATACCCAGTCAGGATTCAGGCCAGACTTCAGTACAGAGTCAGCTTTACTAGAAGTGTCTGAGTCAATTCGCGAGTGCGTGGATAGGGGAGAGGAGGCCATGTTGGTCCTCCTTGACCTATCCGCAGCATTCAATACCATCTCGCATTATATCCTGCTGGTTCGCCTTCATGAGGTGGGCATAGGAGGGATCCCGCTGGCCTGGGTGAAATCCTTCTTGACGGATAGAACTCAACAGGTTTTCCTCAGGCCATTTGTCTCCTAGGAGAAACCATTGACATGGGGGTCCCGCAGGGATCTGTACTCAGCCCCCTTTTATTTAATGTGTACCTGATGCCGTTGGCGAAAGTGGTTGAATCCTTGGGTGTCAGAGTGGTCTTTTACGCTGATGATACTCAGCTCGTGTTCTCTTTCAAAGACCACTCTGAAAGTTCCTTGGCTAATTTCCGCCACTGCCAGGTGAACATCGCCTCTTGGATGTCCTCTAACAATTTAAAATTGAATACTGATAAGACGGAGGTCTTATTTTTTAACCAGAAAACTCCAATTCCCGCTAATATTTGGTGGCCGTCTGAACTCAACCCCCCCCCCCGGCACCAGTTCAAGCTGCCCGTAATTTGGGTTTCCAATTTGATACGGCCTTTTCCTGTAAAACTCAAATCAATAAAGTTTCGGCATCTTGCTTTGGAAAGCTTCGAATGATTACAAAAATCATTCCTTTTCTTCCTCTTGACTCTCGTAGGACGGTTGTACATGCCCTCATAACGTCCCATTTGGACTACGCAAACAGTCTGTATGTAGGAGCCCCGGCGTATCTCATTAATCGTCTTCAGACAGTGCAGAACTCAGCGGCCAGGCTTATATGTAATATCCCCTATCGCCAGTCCATTTCACCTTATTTGGCCAAGCTGCACTGGCTACCAGTGAGACACCGCATTCAGTTCAAGGCCCTGGTCCTTGCCTTTAGAGCTCTTAATGGACGAGGCCCTGCCTACTTGAGGCAAAGACTTATGATGACACAATCGACACGGGACCTCAGATCTAATCACCTCCGTTTAATGTTTGCCCCACGATTCCGTCTTGCACGTACGGGAGGCCGGGCTTTGCTGTGGCCACTTCCAAACTCTGGAATCAACTACCGATGGAACTCAGATTTCTTACATCAGAGCCTTTGTTTCGGAGGAAACTTAAGACCTGGCTCTTTTCTCTGATCTAGCCCTCACTGAACTTCTCTGTCTGTCGCACGTCTACAGCGCCGGGACACCCCCGTCGGGGGTAGCTGAGCGCTTTACAAGCTTCTAAATAAAAATAATTGTTTAACTGCCTAGGAATTTTTGTTCACACATTATTATCCCTGTCCTAGGAGTTTACTGACACCACTGTTCAGGGGGTCCTTGTTTTTTTCAATCCTCTAGGACTGGTTAGTCAGAGTCAGTTACCACCAGTACCCATCTGAAAAAGTTGAGGATACAGGATGATTTTGCAACAAGGCCTCTTTCTGCTCCTCTGTTTTTTCTTTCTGCACGTCTTCCTTCTTCCTGCACTTTTCTTCATCTTTCAGGACTTCTGATGCTTCTTTCTGCATTTCTTTTTCTGTGTGTTTTTTCTTCTCTCTTCACATGTCTTACCTCTGTAGGCATAGTTAGAAACTAGCATTTAAAAAAGCTTTGAAATTCACTTAAAAAAACCATAGGTTTCAGTTACGTTAAAGTTAGAAATTAGCATTTGAAAACCTTTAGAATTTCACAGAAAAAACCATAGGTTTCAAGGCTGTTATAGTTAGCTGGACATTTTACTCGTACAAAACCATTGAAATTCCCCCGTTATAGTTAGTTCAGCTAACTATAACTTGCGCGCCCGCAATGCACTGCTGATGACGTCACATATTACATCACTCATGACATGGTCAGTGACATCACTCATGACATCACTCCTGACATCTCAAATGACATCACTGATGACATCATCATTGTGATAGAGTGGCAAACTTCCTCTCACCCTAATATAACCTTTGATACACACATTCAAAAATAGAAACTAAAATGTTCCAAAAAATGGACATACCAATACCAGTTACAACAACCTATTCAGTAATTCTAAGATCTACATACACATCCACTCATTCACCAACAGTCCTATATAGTCACTCATACATGTACTCACTCATCATATGTACTCATACACTTACACATCCTGTTACACACCGCCACTCATTCATAGAGTTACTCACACACATAGTCACTCATGCTAATAAAGAATAAAACATCCATTTACTGGCATATACAGTTATATACGCACCACTACACTTACTTCTACAGAAACGTACACATACTTACTCTCTTAAACAATCACTTATAGAAACACATACTTATTTATACAGGAACTCTTCCAATCTCTCACTCTCACATACACCAATGCTCACATATACTAGTTTAAAACATATGTAGTTACTCATAAAGACACTATTGAGACAGTCATTCACTCACTAACACACCCATGCACACACCCATAGAGGCCTGCACACATGCTGTCTTTAAAACACATACAAAGAGTGAGTCACTCATTCATGCATCTATGCGCTAAGTAATACCCCCCACCAAACCATACAGACACTCAGACACTCATACTGATACTCAAAAAAACAACTAATAACCCATATAGACACTCATGTAGCTACTCACCAACCCATGCAGCCACGTATACACAAAGTGAGAGACTGATTCAGATATTTACATATTTAAACATTACTCACTAACCCATGAATTCACTAAGATACAGTTAGTCAGTTATACAATCAATTTTACAAAAAAAACCATCTATTTAGACACTTATTTACCCATTTATTCTTCCATCGACCTTGAGATATAAATATATAAAAAATATTTAATTTTTAGAAAGACACACATTCACTGTATGATGTCAATAGTGATGTCATCAGTGATGTCATTTGAGATGTCATGAGTGATGTCATGAGTGATGTCACTGACCATGTCATGAGTGATGTAAAATGTGACGTCATCAGCAGTGCATTGTGGGCGTGCAAGTTATAGTTAGCTGAACTAACTATTACAGGGGAATTTCAATGGTTTTGTATGAGTGAAATGTCCAGCTAACTATAACGCCCCTGAAACCTATGGGCCATATGTATCAAGCTAATTAGCATTCGCAAAGGCCGAAAATCTGCGAATTTCGGCCTTTGCGAATGCTAATTTGACAAATGGTATGTATCAAACATGTTTGATGCAAAATAAGGAATAGCAAAATTTGCAATTCCTTATTTTGCGATTGCACTTAAGGAATCGCAAATTTTTCGATTCCTTAAATGCAATGTATCAAACAAAAAATATTCAAAAAATGCCATTAAGGATTCGCAAATTACCACCAACTTTTAGTTGGTGGTAATTTGCTAATTCTTTTCAAAAAGCTTTTTTCCAAAAAACAAAAGGTGCCATATGACGCCCATACATGCCCTTAGGGCATGTATGTGCGCCATATGCCCCCAAATGTCTTTTTCAGCGGTGCAGCAGGGCGTTCTTGAGACACCCCTGCACCCTTGAAGAAATTCCTAATTTGCGATTAGCTAATTGTTAATCGCAAATTGCACCTTCATTCCTATGGGCCTCCTGGCCCATAGAAATGAATGGGTAATTTGCGATTAGCAATTTGCTAATCGCAAATTAGGAATGGTAAAGAATCGCTATTTAATAGCGATTTTGTACATACATACCGTTTTGCGAATTCGAAATAGCGATTCCTTAAAAATTCGCTATTTGGAATTCGCAAAACGGTAGTATGATACATATGGCCCTAAGTTTTTTTCTGTGAATTTCTAAGGTTTTTTAAATGCTAATTCGTAACTATAACGTGCCTGAAATCTATTTTTTTCCAGTGAATTTATATATATATATATATATATATATATATATATATATATATATATATATATATATATATAAAATCCAGACCTTTACCATCAAGATAAAAGAAAAGGCGCTGACTCCGTGAGCTTCACGAAAGGGAAATTTATTTACCCTGTGCAGATGGCTTGACGCGTTTCGGCGGGCAAACTGCCTTGGTCACAACAACTTCCCATATTCAAATGACAGTTTATATACATTTACACAACTCGATGGTTGGAGCGGTCTGATGACGTTCATTGTTTACATCGGCTGGACTAATAAACATAGAAGAAATCTTTCTACACATGATTCTAACGCAGAAATACGTTATGCTTGGGCATTACTTGAAGAATGAAATTTACTGCAAGTGCATTTTGCGATTGTTACATATATATATATATATATCCACTCGATCCTCTCGCTTCGACGAAGGGACGACGAGCCACACCAGCCAGGTACGATCAATTTTACTTTATTGGGCACAAAAACAGACGCGTTTCGAGCTCACTGACTCTTGGTCACATGACCACCACGGACATTTTGCAAGCAATATAGGTAGCAAAACAATAACAAGGGAAGAGAGACTCTGTGTTCAATTCCACACAGGGTTCCCAAATGTGCCATTACATAAAAATAAAAGGGAAAATGAACATTGTGTTTAAATTGTAAGGCACATATCCAAGGTTTGTGGTGTAATTCAGCAAACTGATATATGATGAATTATCATTGCAATTGAAGAAGTTAGTAGGTATAGTACCTGAATTCATACTGGGTTCAGGAGAACTCAAGATACAGGAAGGAGGTCAAAGTACTATTAGGGAGGAAAAAGAACCCCATGACTGACAACTGGTAAAGGTGAAGTTGAGGATCAGAAAGAAATCTTAGGGAAAGTGAGTATATATATATATATATATATATATATATATATATATATATATATATATATGTATTGCGTGAATCCCGCCGCATGGTCGAAATACTTCCATAAACACTAATACGGACCCAGATAGGTGCTTCAATTGTGTTTATTCACCCGTCGCCATTACACGTTTCGGCTCAACGGAGCCTTGATCACATGACATGGTTTGGTGAGTTAGTGCAAAGCTTAAAGTGACCAGTGCTAGCAATCAGGATGTCACATGATTATAGACATAGAAAACATTTATGTATAATTTCTACACATCGAACGGTCGTTGTTTATAATGCATCAAAATCATAGTACTAAAGAATCAATTGTATACACTTGAAATATTTTAAAATATTGTAAAATAACAGTGTTCTGATAACTCATTCCAGGTAAAATACCTGTTGATTCACGTTTCAAGATCGTGTATTTTTTTAACAAAATATGCGGATAAATCCTGTACACTCAATACACCCATGGATTGACCTATGGCAATGTACATATCCTGTTTGTTGTTGTACTGTAAAATCTAACTTGTGCTAAAATGCAAAGTGCAATGTGCTAAATAAATGTATTCTTCACTGATGTTTTAATATGATTCTGCATCTTACGTGTCAATAAATCTAATTAAAGCTAAAATAATCAGTCCTGATTATTAATGTGCAAAAATTGATGAAGGTTCTCAGTCATTGATATGATGGTCTTGACTGGGCCTTGTGCAAATTGCAATTGGGCTACACATATATATAGTTATTTAGATCAATAAATAAACAGAAACCCAAATATAAATACATAAATATGTCTATACATGTATACGTAAATATATAAATAATGCCAATAAATATATATAACAGATGTTGACAGTGGACCCTGCAATAGACCAGCACCTGACCTGCTATCCCTAAGTACTATACATAAGGTGGAAATCACCCACGAGTAATGTGTGCACACTGTTAATGCACCCACTGTCCCAGTGCCATCCAATACAGGATAATAACAATTTTAAAAGAAACGCAAAGGTGCGTCACTAAACACAACAGAAGATAGACACGTAACAAATTGTCAAGACTGTGTCCATGGTATTTGTTCTTCAAATATCTTCTTTTTATTCAGTTTGTGTTAAAAAACATTGAGGAGAACAGCCGATGAGTTTCGTCCAGAAGGTGGACTTCTTCAGGGCGATTTGAACAATATTGGCACTCCTAAGCAATGATTTCATCAGAGTAGCTGTAACAAAAGAAAGTTTCAAACAGGAATACAGGGGATGTTTCACCAGGATTTTATGGCTGCGATGGATACTTCTCCCAGAGGATTAGGGAAATCAACAAATATAAAAAACAGTGTAGGCTGGATCAACAGTCTCAACGAAGTAAGGCGAGCTGGAAGTATAAATAGAATTCACCGGCTACAACCTTCGATGGGGTCAAGCGGACGGCCTGGCGAAGCGTTATCCTGTTGGAAGCTTCGCCAGGCCGTCGCTTGACATCATTGAAGGTCAGATATATGTATATATGGCAAAAATGGTGGCTAAATAAAACGAATTAGAGCACGGAATTGAGATCTCGCAGTCCGTTTTACCCAGAGGAAGGGAAGTGCGAAAGAACAACGTTGTGGAATATATATATGAACAAACAATCCAGTTCCCATAGACACATCCATGGACGAAGGCCTGGATACGAAGTAATCAAGATGTGGCAAAAATTTCTTTTCTCAGGTCCACCCTCAACCCCTGCAATCAGGGATACACGTTCGGCTTTCAAGAAGCCTTTTATATATATAAATATATATATATATATACATTCATGCCTCACGAGACGCCACTGTTCGAAGTGGTCATCTACCATAAAAAATATATCTGGGACCTGCTTTCCTCTCAACTCGAGAGGAAACAGAATTATTGAGTGCACATTGCGCCAGCCTTTTGATTTTTATGGTTGCAAAAGGCAATTGTTATATTGAAACACACAGATGTGACATATCCTTAAAATCACAGATAGACGGCCATATTATCAAGAACGGCGATAAAATTATAGCTGCTTTAGCTGCAGGAAACTGCCGCTAATGCGGGGATAAGGGGCTTGATAATATGCCCTTGTGAATTCCCATAGAAGCCCCGGTTCACACCAGAACCTGTGCTTCTATGGGAATTCACAAGGGCATATTATCAAGCCCCTTTTTGCTGCATTAGCGGCAGTTTCCTGCCGCTAAAGCTGCGATAATGTTATCTCCGTTCTTGATAATATGGCCCAGAGTGTATTGTACTGTATTCTAACATTTATATATCGTGTACTTCCCCAAATGTGGGGCGCCGAAGTGCTTGCCTACACGGGTTGCAAGCTATACCCTGTACGGTGTATGTGAGATCGCATGCCTTTTGATGATTGGTGTCATCGCAGGAGTCAAATAACGTGACCTTCGATCTCATTCAGGAGAAATTGTTCTTTTAAAATAAAAAACATCTTTGTCAAAATCACGAGGCTTCGGTATGTTAATTAACAGTGCTCGATGACAGGCATAATCAATCAGTGCCTTGATGGGCTAATTTAGGAGCTGCAAAGTATCCCCATGGTGAGGCATGCGCACATTTGTGGTACCAATTGCTATAGAGAGATGGAGACATCAACATGAAAGCAACGTTTACTCAGTTGTTGCTCTTTCTCACGTGAAATACTGTAACGAGCTACTCTTGGCGCGCGAGCTTCCCTCCAAAAGCCCTGACAAGCCAGACGGTCCTACCTCATGCCCACTGCCCAAGGCCAATTGTCAATTTTGTTCACAGACGTCCCTGGGGGAATCAGCACGATTCCCTGCACGCCGAACACCAAATTCTGCAAAGAAGTCAGGATTGGCAGCAGGTGGCGTCGGCCGTTCCAAATTGAGCAGCAGACAAGCCTGATGCGGTCTGACAACCAATCACAAACACGAAAGAAAAGATGCCCCTTCAGCAGTGATACAGACATCATCACCAATAATGACAGCTCCTCCCTTCTCGCCCCCTGGTGGCCCTCTCATTGATGATCCACTAGCCCCTGGGAGCAAGGAATCATTGATTTATTTTCCTTGCTGCAGTGTAACCGCCCTCAGGAAGGGGAAAAACGCAAATGACTTTGTGGCAACAAATGGGCCCTGCGTTGCAGATCGCTTTAGTAGCGAAACACCAGGTGTAAGAAAGCGAAAATCAAGAAATGACTGAACTGCAAAGTGAAATTTCAGTTTCATGGACTTGGCCAGTGTGTAGTAAAACAGACATCTGCCACAAAGAATAGCATTAGCACAACTTAGTGCTTGTAAAATGAGAAGGGTTAACTGCTGACAAGGGGAACATTTAAGCCCAGGTACACAATATGAAACTCTATATAGTATGCACAATTAGTAGCATCTAGAATCCAAATAAATCATTCAAATGCACGTTTTTAGAAAAAGGGGGAATTAAGCCAGTGAAAAAAATCAGATATAAGACAGGCACATCAATAGATTAACTCATAAAGAAAACTGTATTTATAAATCAAACATCAGGGGTTCGAGATACAATAATATCCGTATACTCTGACGATACACTATACAAGTTGTATTCTACATTCCATGATTTAATTTAATGTTTCCGTCTCAAGTGGATTCAATCCACGAGACCATCCTCAGGACTAATATGATTTAAGCAGAGATGCAAGAATGACCCCAACAAAGCTGAATGAATCAACCAAAATACTTCACTAATGAAAAACTGTTAGTCTGGAAACTTGAAACAGCTACTGCACTCAGTTAAACCGGGCACTGTTCATAAGCTTATCCTGAGGATGGTCTCGCAGATTGATACCACTTGAGACCGAAACGTTGACGCTAAGCCATCCTCCCTGTTCCATCTTTTGATCTCATCATCAATGTTAATTGTATTCTTCGTAATAGGTGGACATTTGATGTTGCTCGATGGAGAGTGGGTTCTTATACATTGACAAATTAAATCATGGACGGTAGAATGCCACTTGTATAGTGCAGTGCCAGTGTATACTCAGATATTATTGTATCTCATGCCCCTGTTGTTTGAGTTATAAATTCAGTTTTCCTTATGATTTACTCTATTAATGTACCTGTCTTATATTTGAATTTGTTCTGCCTTTATTCCCCGTTTTAATGACTTTTTTTTAATTCTAGATGCTACTAATTGGGCATCCTAAATGTAACTTTATATTGTGTACCTGTGCTTAAATATCCCCCTCGCTAGCAGCTCACCTTCTAGTGTTAGATACCTAAACACACAAGGGGTTATGGGGTGCGCTTTTAGTTTGAGGTTTGTAAAATTGGAACATATTAAATGATCACATGCTCACAAGTGTGAAGTCTGGTTTTAGGAACAGGTTACATAGACAGTCACCGAAGGCACCTCTTTCTAGGGGTGTCATTCATGAACTGACCTAACAGCAGCATGAATGCCAAGAACACAGGGGCAGGGCCGCCTAAATATGCCTCGTCCGGGCACCTACATACAAGAGAGGCCATGCTATTCAACAGTAAGCTGCAAGAGTATCACAGTAGCAGGGCCATAACAAATCCAAACTTCTAGAGAAAAAAATCAACTACAATAGGCGAACACATTATCTTTAAGAGGAAAGGGTGAGAGGTATACAGGTAAGTGGCAAAAGGAAATGAAGATCTTGTAGATAAAAAGCTTGTTTGCAAAAAAAGCACAATTGGCATAGAAGCAGAGTAGAAAACTGTACATAGATGCATTCTGAGTAAGATCATGGCACTCATAATGATACACGATGACAGCAAAAAGCCTTGGAAGAGGTAATATGGGGGCATATTATCAAGGAGGTTTATCTCCGCTTTTTTGGCTTTAAAAGCCAAGAAAGCAGAGATAAAATTATCTCCCTATTACCAAGCTGTCGCTAACACCAGTTAGCGACAGCTAATAGGAGATAGCGACCATCTTGGGCCCCGCTTTGCATGTCAGTGATATTTATCACTAATGACATGCAAAGTGGGCGTGCCAAGATGTTAGCGACTGGAAACAGTCGCTAACATCGCTATCTCCTATTACCAACTTTTGGAGATATTCGCGCTAAGCGCGAATATCTCCAAAAGCTAACACCTGCCCTGAGCAGTTCTTAGCCATGTTAACCAATGGGAGGTGGATAACATGGCTAAGAGCATTTGCTCGATAATGCATGAATATCGCTGACTTTTCAGCGATATTCATGCATTGCGGCCGTTTTTTATCGCATTTGCGATAAACCTTGCTAATAGCAAGGTTTATCTGCGATAAAAATCGCCGATGTGCGGCGA
The DNA here is from genome assembly GCF_964261635.1 of Lissotriton helveticus. Taxonomy (NCBI): domain Eukaryota; kingdom Metazoa; phylum Chordata; class Amphibia; order Caudata; family Salamandridae; genus Lissotriton; species Lissotriton helveticus. The sequence goes on from NC_136067.1 coordinate 836,441,657, forward strand.
TAATTTTTGTCTCTAAACAAGTTAGAGACAAAAATTATCTCTATTGGTTGGTAATATGCCCCATGATCCCTGAAGCTGAACCAAGGAGGAACTGGCATCCAACTTGCAGGCTGCCAACACACCAGAGAAGGGCAACAAACGCTGACGAAATACATCCCTGGAGAGAAACAAGTAGAGACCATCCTTATGCTCAAGTCAACAGTTGCACAAAGCTCTGTACATCTTTCAGTCTATGGATGGGAGAGGACACTAAGGGGCATTTTTACTAATTTAACACCCAACACTGGGCAGCAAGCAAAGTAGCAGTGCTGCATGTGTGAAATGGAGAAAGAAGAAATGCGCAAAATCTACTAAGATATGGCTCACTTCCGCTCCCTCCATGCGTTGGCGTACACAAGGCTAACAGGCCCCAACGCAGGTACCCTTGTGCCTTTCGGCAAGGGTGCCTGCGTTACAAGCAGGATTTTGTGCAAAAAGGGGTACCTTCTTCACAAATGCAATCCTGAAAGTCATTTTCCTTTTTCTATGTGTGATACGGAATGCTTCATATATAGAAAAAGGCAGCAAGGAAGAAAAATAAAGATATTTCTCCTCGTTACGCCTGGGTGTGGAAAGTGCACCATTTTGGCGCAGTTCTAGGTTTACTGACCTTAATAAATCTTGGATTGCATCAAAATCCATGGATGAATGCATGCGAGCCCCCATTTTCCACCCATGCCATTCCTCTCTAACGCAGAGTATTTACTAAACCACGCAAAGCCACGCAAAGTGACTTTAATATCCCACTTTTGAAAGTCTGGTGCTGCACAGATCTGGTTGTGTTCGGTCAAGTTAATCAGTGTGTGACCGCCATGGACTCCTTGTTGGAGAATTGCATTTACCTGGTTGTGCATTCATGGAGAAGGACCTGCGGGTACCATTACTTGACTATTACTGTCAGTGGGATAGATAACATTGATTGATACCAGTGTGTGTGTGACACCTAAACAAACGCTGTCCAACCTTTCCTAGGGGTGTGTATATGGTATTGAACTTTGAACACATTAAGCAGTCTCATGCTGTTACTGATTGTATTGAGTCACTGGGGTTATAAATCTGTTCCTTTGTTTTATGTCTGAATTAAATTTACATTTGCACACCTACCAGCTTTGTTTCTCAAAAGAGCATGCCTCCTTATTACCCACAACAGGTTGGTTTTCTGGATTTTGAAGTTTTGGCATAGAAACCTTTGCTCATGCCTTATATACCTAAGGCTATTGCAAGGAAAACATGCTTACCCTATTTTTCGTAATGTATAGCTGAGGCAAGTATGATTTTAGTTATGGATATCAATGATATTCTGTCATTAACCCCTTCCACGCTATTGACGGAACCATTCCGTCATGCCCCTCGGGTGGGCTGTGCTCATGACGGAACGGTTCCGTCACGGCCCGGCCGCCGCGCCTGCGCGGCGGGTTTCATTAAGCGGGCGGGACCGTGACGGAACTGTTCCGTCACAAGCACAGCTCACCCGCGAGCTGTGACGGAACGGTTCTGTCACCAGCGCGGGAGCGTCGCGTGCCCCCCAGCGAACCGTTAGCGCTGCGACGGAATAGCCGCCGCAGCGAAGGTGTTAAAACAATTCCAGACTTTTTAATTGATCTTTATTCAAACATGAAAAGATTTTTGAGTGAAGGTTCAGTTCTTATTGTAAATTATCAACATATATAAAATATTTCTTAATTATTTTTTGACAGTACATGATTACATTTAACCAGAACAAATATAAACTACACAAGCAGAAAGGCTTTCTGACAGTTACAAAAATGTTATTGGAGGTAAGAATAAGACAAAACTGCATTATAAAGGACATATATTTTGACAACAGGGTGAATCTGTGCCTTCAGCGTTGAAGTCAATTTCTATTACCTCAAGAGATTTAGGGGCAGATTTACCGACATTTTACGCTTTGTTTGCCTCACAAAAGAGACGCATGCCAGCCCAAAATGTTTTTTTAAAAATATTTAATTTCCAACTTGTTTTGTGCTGGAAATTGCCTAAAAGTAACATGAACCATCAACAGGTCATCACATGGGTGTTCCCAATGCAACCACTCATGCGTATTGATGCAAAACCCTATCTACCAAAAATATTGGACAGGCTTTTGGGTAAAAAAGGAACACCATTTGAAAGCGGGCGTTAAAAGGAGAAATGTTTTAATTTCTCCTTTCTTTTCCGACTTTGCCTGTGTGCTGTACTGTACAGCACAAATACAGCACAAATACAAAGTAGAAAATGTTTTAAAAAAGTCTTAAGCACAGTACCCGTCCAGTAAAAATCCTAAACTGGACTCACGGAGACACCCTAGCACTATGGTGCAAAGGTGTGTGCGTGGCGCTCAGCAGCAAAATTCTGCTCCGACGCTAGGAAGAGGGAAGGAGAGTGCCATATCTCTGTAAATATGGTGCTCTCCTGCTCCCTCCCTGTCATTAAGCGTTTTTGGCTGCTGCGTTGGGTGACACTTTAGTGAACCTGCCCCTTAGAGACTCTGATTTCATCTGCGCTCTGATGGTGGAATGTATATTATCTGAGCCTCCGTTTTAGTTTATTGCCTCCCCTCTACAGAGTCTCTTTTCTTCTGTCATAATATTTTTCAATCACCTCCCCTCACACCTGCACAGGCCCTTAAGTTTGTGGAGGGAACCCCAAGGCAGCAGTCACCTCCATTTTGTAGCCCCATCTTCTCCGAGCCGTTAACAGCCCAGTAAGCAATGACAAAGGAAGTTGGTAAGAAGATAGACTTTGTGCTGTGTAGTTTGAAACTGTAAAACTTTTCTTTTCCTCTACCCATGACTGTTTAAATGTATCTCTTGGTTTCTGTACAATTTGTACTTTTAAAGCTGCTGTTTTTTTCTACCCCAGATTATTTAGTTTTCTCTCCTGGTTTTCCACTAAGCTTTGCTAGCTACAAGGCACCCCCCTTTTATTTATAAGCTAAAAAGGTAAAATACACCCCTAATCCCAACAAGAGTTTGTTTAAGAGGCCGCTCAATCTGTTTTGTGGCTTAAATTGAGTTTGGAAAGTGTATTTAACACTAGTTTTTGGCTAAACAAAGTGTTTTTTCAAGAGTGCGAAAAGGTGTCTTTTATTGGATTTAGATCTGGGCCTTACCTGCAGGGTTGAAAAGGAACTGCAAAGTATGTATTAGGCCTATCTGTATCCAAGGAGATTCTGACTTTAGGAGCACCTCCTTGCCCCCTGCACTCAGTTTGTGCTCAGGAATCTCAGCAGGCGTGACACCTCCCTTCACACCTGCCCTTAAGTTTAAGGTCACATGCTCTTTAAATAGGTTTCTTATTCGATGTTGTGACTGTGTTCTGACTGGTTACTAAGGCTAGGGTTTCTATTAGATTTAGGGCTTAGGGATTGCGTTCTGATTGGCTCCTATGGCTAGGGTTCTGATTGGCTCCTTGGTCTAAGGTTTCAGTTGGAGTTAGGGCTTGCAGCTCGAGTTCTGATTGACTGATACGGTTAGGGTTTCTATTGGGCTTAGGGCTGACATTCTGACTGGCTAGGGTTAGGTCTGGCTTCTGATTGTCCCAAAGGTCACCTGATCACTAGGGGCTATTTAACCTTAAGGCTCAGTGTGTCTCAGCTTGGATGTCGGGTCTAAGGCCGGAGAGGACAAGGGCAGTTGCCTATTTGGGCCTGTTCGGGTTAGGCCTAGGGCCAGTGATGCTGCCCCTTTGCCCATTTACCAGCAACTACTTCAAGCCATTCACATCCTCAAACCTACAAGCACAATTTCAGCAAAAATACACTGCTCATTTACAACAAACAATCTCTAACCATATTTCAATGTCTCAACAACCACTACATAATGCCACAAACCACATCTATACACCCTTCTACCCCTACTGTCACACAATGACGACTTCACTGCAAATAAACTACCACTCTGCCCAATACCACTATCAAATCCACACATCACCAACACAACAGAAACCCTAATTATGCATACCCTTAATCCCTTCAAACACACACTCCCTGTTCAGTCAAAACACCAGCTCTAACATCTACTTACTACTAACAGACCACTTTCCATTACCACAAACCCTATTCTCAACCTGCTGTCATATCGTCCACCAACAACGCCCTCCTCTTTTTAGTAAAAACACACAACCAAACAATCCATTACCACTTCTTTCTACCAAATCTAATACAAACTTGCATAACCTCTGTTTATCTCCTCTCACACATCACATTCACTCTCTTTCCAATGCACATCACCACCCGTTACCATTCAACTTTCACTCACCAGCACTACTTTGCATCCACATCCTTCACAAAAATGTACTACATCAATATCTTAGTTCACTACTCCACAAAAACAAAACATAATACACACACCGGCACATTACAATCCCTAACACACAATTTCATACTACATTCCATACATATTCCCAGTCCCACCCTCAGGATTACACAAATAATACAGATCCTAAATCAACTTTACTCCCAAATTTTCTATTTTCACCAACAGCTACCACAAACACCCCAACACAACAACAGTAATTCGCCCACCTCTCATCCACTGCATAATTTAGAGCCTTAAAATATGGCCTGCATGTTCTAACACCACCCCTAACCCATGAAACTTCCACCCTAAACAGACGCAAATGAAATAAATACCAATCTACACAATTGTGCGTTCTAAGCCTGATGGATGAAGATTAGGATATAGACAAACAACACTATTGTTATCCTGATACAGTTAGTGCCAACACTAATAATACACCTGCTACAAGTTCAAAGAATACTACCCACTCTTTCACCACCACCAAAACACAATCTCTAGACTACCTGCTAATAAATGCTCGATCGCTCTCTAAAAATAAGCACCACCTATACGACCTACTCAGTGACACACAACCTGATTTATTGTTTATCACTGAATCATGGTTGGAAGATGATATAGCTCCAGGATTGCATGAAGCTGTTCCTTCAGGCTATAGAACTGTCACACAAAAACGGTTAGGCAAAAGAGTAGGCAGACTAGCTGTTATATTTAAAGAAACAATAAATATCACCAAAGCCGATGACATTTCCATACATGGTTGTGAGGCCCTTATCATCCTCCTGTAACTTCCACCATCTTTACAGACCGCCACCCAGCAATGCAACATTCCCACACATGTTTCTGAACACAGTTTCAAACCATATGGCACTGCCCTCAAACCTATTTATCCATACAGACCTAAGCATATAATTTGTCAAACCCAATGGGCTCCATCCAAAAACTATCATTCCCGGTTCTAGCTGAATCACTGTAAGAATATCCACTACAAAAATGTCAACGTCCAAAAAATCTGAGGTGAAATATCGATGTCAACAATATCGAAGTCCTATCTACATTATGGTAAGTACAAAAATATTGAAAAAAAAATATCGTCAAAAATATCGTTGTTAAACATATCGGTTTTTTATAATGTTTAAAAAATTATGTAAAATAAAGTAAATAATACATATAATTAAAAGAAAAATAGTTGAAAATATTGTAAAATGTTTAAAATTATAACTAATACATATAATCTAAAAATAAATTAAACATATACTAATAAAATATAGTATATGTACGTATTAATATTTATAAATAATTATTGTAATAACTTATACATTGTTAAAAACATTTTATTAATTATAAATACATACATACACATACAACAATGATATAAATAAAAATATAAACAATCCATATAGAAACAAAAAAAAATTATAATTATACACTACATTAACTAAAACAGCAAATATTGGATAGCGTAGGGGTAAAAATTACTATTCCCACTCCAGAGAGGGCAAAAGTAGGGAAAGTGTTGGATAGCGTAGGGGTAAACATTACTATTCCCACTCCAGAGAGTGCAAACGTAGGGAAATGTTGCGGTCTGAGCGCTGTGTGTGGGTTATTTTTTCCCTTTCCTTTCTTCCTTTCGGGACTTGCGGGCAGGATTGGCGGACGGGGACTTGCGGGCGGGAACTTGCGGGCGGGGACTTGCGGGCGGGAATTTGCGGGCAGGAAATTATGGCCGGGAACTTGCGGGCGGGACTGGTGGGCAGAACCACTTGAGGCCGGAACTCGATCCTGTTATAGGGTAGGTGGGTAAGAGTTCCCCTTATGTAACCAGCATTGTGAAGGGTGGATGGGTGGGACCTTGGTTCAGATTTAAGGCCCCTGCTGACTCCTATTATTGCTTTTGTTCTCTTCCGGTTTTCGGCCCCGGAAGCACTTCAGCTTCGGTATCCTGGCATCCTGCTGTGTGGATCCTTGTTCCCTGCTCTATGGCTACTTGTCCTTTTGGATTCCTGTTTTGCCCTTGATTGGATCCCCTTCTGCTGTAACGGACTTGTCTGTTTCCCGGCTGGTGCAGACCCTTCGTGGGATATCATTTCTTCTACAGTTCAAGTTGGATTCACCAGGAAGTCATCTTGGAGGGCAAAACGAGCAGTGGATTTATGTGGACTCTAAGAGAGATATTTGTCCACATTTTTGAGAGAATATTATATTTTCTTTTCTTCAGTGCACTGATATGGAATTTCTGAGACTATATTATTTTTTTCAGCGGGTTTTTCTGGTCACTTGTTTCTAGAGGTGTTCCTTTTTTCCCCGCATTCTGGGAGAACCTGGTGTTACAGGATTTTACTTGGAACTTCTTTTGTGGATACCCTCCCCCCCTTCCTTTCATTATTCAAGAGGCCTCAGGATTGCCTGATTCATTAAGAGCAATTACTACGCTCTGTTCTGGGTATGTGAAGGATAACGTTCTTACCAGCGGGTCTATTCCTCTCTCATAATCTGTTGTCTTTTGTTTCTTCTTACTGCAGTATGTTCCTGGTATGGAGATGTGGTATGCCTTCAGTCTAGAGGATGGCCGCATGAAAACCTGTACTACCACCATTATTGACGTTAACTGGTTCTCCCCTGGGTGTGTTGCCCGCTCGGGTGATTATTACTGAATATCGCTTGAGGGGTTAAGGCACAGTTAGGGGGTGAATCGGGCCATCTTCGCTTCTGTAGTACCTGTATTTTCAGGTGAATGGGGTCAGAACAGAAACCCAAGCCCACGATTTTCATACTATCCGAGTGAAGATGGATGTGGACCCTTAACAGGTGCATGGGGGGGTCCTTCATTACAGGAATTGTCCGTGACTCTCACTTCCTTACAGGAGGAAGTGAGGGATTTGCGACAGCAAAATCAAGGATTACATGGAGAATTAAATGCCTATAAGGCTAAGGAATGGGTGGGGGTTGGGAAAACACCTGTACAACCCGCCACTTTCCTTTACGATAGTGCCTTTAGTAGCTCAGGAAGTGTGCCAGTTGCAGTCACTGTAAATACACCTGTACCAGTGCCTTTGGCAGTTCCTGAGCGCTTTTCAGGGGATAGCAATAAATATGGCATATTTATGAACCAATGCCATTTACACTTTATGTGCAGACCAATGGCCTTTCCTGATGATGCAGCAAAGGTTGCCTTTGTGATATCTTATTTGGCTCGGGCGGCTACATTATTGTCGGTTCCCTTGGTGGACAATGACGATCCCATTCTATATGATTTCAGGTCTTTTAAGGAGCATATGCGGCGTTTGTTTGCGAAGCATACTTTTATGCAGGCTAGCGATGCAGAGCTCCTTAAATTGCGGCAGGGTAAACAAGACCTATTGGTGTATATTACAACTTTTAATCGATTGGTGTCCGAGACACCTTGGCCCAATGAGAAGAGAACTTCCCTTTTTTATCAGGGTCCATGTGAGGAGTTAAAAGATGTCATATCGCAGATCGTCGATCCCCCTGAAGATTGTACTGAGTTCATTGACCTAGTGGTAACTGTGGGCCAAAAATCCGTTCCTCTCGTGGATTTTGCGGATTTTCGGCAATTTCGCGATCCGCAAATCTCGCGAAATTGCCGAAAAATCCGGTCGCAGGTGGATTTTTTTTTTGGCCCACAGGAAGCACTTACAGTTAAGGCAGGTGCTCGAGTTGATGCTAACTTTGTAACCATTTTAGAATGGCACCGGCAAGCTGTCAGAGTTGAAGTTGCTTACTTGCAAGTTGCAACTATTCTCTGCCGGCGCCATTCTAAAAGGGTTACAAAGTTAGCTTCAACTCGGTCACCTGCCTTAACTCTGTATTTGCTTCCTGTGGGCCAAATATTAAACCTCAACAGAAAGCACTTACAGATATAAATAAAGCAGGTGCCCGAGTTGAAGCTCAAATTCAGTAATGTTTTAATCAGCCCAAAACATTAGTGAGCACGGTCGAGGCTGGGCATATCTGCCGTCAAAAATTAGCTGTAATACTCGGGGGAGGTCTTTGAATCCCCGAGTTTCTCGAGCGCAACACCCGTGTAGTTCCTGTGACCAGGAGGCTGCTTTCTCCTCACCTGCTGCCCTGCTCGCTCTCTGACCTCATACACAAGAGGCATGTGAACACGTATAGAAGCCCCGCCCGTTTGGCCCCGCACCACACACTAGCGGTATCAAATGTCTTCCCGCCCTTTCCCAACTATCATGGACAGCTCACTCAAGGGACCTTGGCGCCTTTTGGCGCGGTGGTAAAGTTACAGGCACACATGGTCAGTGGAGACAAATCTTCTGGCTCATTACGCAGCTACAGTATAGGAAAAGCACTATCATTTACCCAACGAGGTAGCACTTACTGGATTAGCCAGTAGAAAGTACTCCAGTTGAGTAGAGGTATTGCACAAAATGGTGGCATCTTCGTGGATAACTATGCAGGGCAGGATTCATTCTGGCACGAGGCTCCTGTCACAAAAATTAAACCTCAACAGTAAGCACTTACAGATATAAATAAAGCAGGTGCCCGAGTTGAAGCTCAAATTCAGTAACGTTTTAATCAGCCCAAAACATTAGTGAGCACGGTCGAGGCTGGGCAAGTGTGCTTTCACCCCATACCTGCCATCAAAAATTAGCTGTAATACTCGACGGAGGTCTTTGAATCCCTGAGTTTCTCGAGCGCAACCCCCGTGTAGTTCCTGTGACCAGGAAGCTGTTTTCTCCTCACCTGCTGCCCTGCTCGCTCTCTGACCTTATACACAAGAGGCATGTGAACATGCATAGAAGCCCCGCCCGTTTGGCCCCGCACCACACACTAGCAGTATCAAACGTCTTCACGCCCTTTCCCAATCTCAACTATGATGGACAACTCACTCAAGGGACCTCGGCGCCTTTTGGCGCGGTGGCAAAGTTACAGGCACACATGGTCAGTGGATGCAAATCTTCTGGCCCTTTACGCAGCTGCCGTGTAGGAAAAGCACTATACATTTACCCAACGAGGTAGCACTTACTGATTAGCCAGTAGAAAGTACTCCAATTGAGTAGAGGGCAAATCACAAAAAAATCTGTGAGTTCGCGGGAAAATCTGCAAATTCGCGAATCTTTTTGCGAATTCGCAGATCTGCAAAATTCGCCCATAGTTACCTAGTGGTCAAATTGGATCACAGATTATTGGAGAGGAAGGGGGAGAGCTATTGTTTGCCTATGTCTAGGTATTATGCTGGTCGTAGTGACGTTAAGACAGAGGCAGGAGAAAAGAATCATCCTGAGCTTATGCAGATAGGGAGTGTACGAGGTCCCCTTTCCAAAGAGGAAAAAGAGAGGCGACGAAGGCTTAATCTTTGCTTGTACTGTGGAGGGAACGGGAATTTTGCGCGTGAATGTACAGTTAAGTCCTCTTCAGTGCCGGTACGAAAGTCCGTAGCCTTTGTTGAACAGGGAAAAATGTTTAACGCACAAGAACATGTACATGATTGTAATCCTTATGATGTGGCAGGGTTGGTCAGACCCTCCAGGATATCGCGATTTCGCGATTTGCCGCGAAATTGGCACTTTAGTAAAAATGCCGCGATTTTTACAGAAGTGCCCGCGAAATCGGCACTTTTGTAGGAATCGCGGCATTTTTACAAAAGCCGCCTATATCCTGAGGGGGTCTGACTTACATTGTTTATTGGGGCGGGCGGGAAGGACACAGAAGCACGAACGAAAGAATAACTTTCAGGGCTTAATGGGGCATTAAACAGATGCGTGGGCCTGCGAGGGTTAACTCTTGGATGGGCTCCAGGGATGCATTTCTGGTTTATTTTACGGAGGGAAGTGTGCGCGGGGTTGATTAAGCACCATGGTTTCCTTTTTTCCCATTACCTCCAGACCCCCGCAGCCTCCGTGTTTACTCTTTGAAATAAAAAAGCTGCTGCTGTTTTTTTCCTTATTTTGAGAAGGGCTATTTTGGGAGGTGTGGTGGGATTGTTCGTGCCTCTGTGTGTGCAGTGAGGGAGGAGAGTGCTGAGCACGCCGAACCCCCTCCCTCTGCATCTTATTCTTCTTTCCAAATGATCGCAGCTTTTCTCAATACCACTTCCAATCTCTTTTCGCTATCATCCGCTGACAGTCACTCGATCATGCTCTACCCTTTTAGTGTCTCTTTCTATCATTTAATAACTCAGTATCTCTCCCCCATCGTCTTTTCCCTCTTCTTTTGCAGTTTTTTAAATATATCGCAACCACGACCGAAGATATTAGATGTAGAACGCTATAAGTGATCACCAGTTTCGTTAAAAAAAAAAATTGGGTAGGGATGGAGAGATTAAGTTATGTGCCCTGAATCACAGGATGTTGAGCAGACGCCGAGACTCGAACCTGGTTCGCCTGTTCCAACATGGGCAGCTCTTGCCGTTATGCCACACCCTCTCCCCCAACATTTTCTACAATCAAAGAATACGATAACCTGGTGTTTTAATTTGGAAAGCTACCTACCTATATTTTGTTCTGTCTTTGAAATATGATGCAAACGTGGCTCCATGTTTCCAGGCAAGCCAAAACACGGAAAACTCCGAATTTCATCGGAAACGGACCGGAAGGAAAGTTATGACACCCGAGCCCATCCGTGCGCCTGTAAAGATGTGCGACGTGTCGCGGCCATAAAGTATTTTTGCTTTGTAGCACCTCGAGTACTGTACTCCAAGGCGCCCGGTTTGACGAGCGCGGGCACGTGAGGGTGGGTACCTATATATAAATATTGATGGCATGCCCATGTAGAAGGGGGCACTCGAGCCTTATGCGGGCCTCAAGCTGTAGGAAAAGGGAATTACTTAAACCCACAATCAAGAGTGTTTCTATGGAGGAATGCTTACATTAGTATACATACATAGCTTCATGTTGTTAAATAACTAAAAAAACGAAGATATCTGTGTTTGTTGTAGGAAAAATGGCCAAATAAAGTGCCGCAAAATTGCCGCTAAATTTCCATATTTGTGCCACTAAATTTCCATTTTTGTGCCGCTAAATTTGCTAATCCATGCCGCTATATCCTGGGGGGTCTGGTTGGTATCTCGAGTACCGCGTTATTTTACCATCACAGTTACCTTGGTGATATCCGGGAACAAAAGAAACACCTTTCCGGTTCTCCTTGATTCCAGTGCCACAGGGAATTTTATGGATATACAGTTGGCTAAAACATTTGACATCCCTTGTGTGTGTAAGATCCACCCAGAACCAGTGAGGGCAATTGATGGCACAGAGTTGTCCTCCGGATTGATCATGAAGCAGACTGAGCCATTAATTTTGATTTGTGATAACGGTCACTCAGAGTCTGTGAGCTTTGATCTTATTGATGCTCCGGCTTTTGATATTATCTTGGGGGTGCCCTGGTTGCAAACTCATAATCCCAAGAAAGATTGGGTAAGACGTACGGTTACCCTAGACTCAGGATATTGTTTGCAACATTGCTATCAGGAGGCCTCGGATTGGGTGTCCCCTTTGGTATGTGCTAATGTATGTTCCATGGCAGGTTCTGGTATCCCATCACAATTCATGCCATTTGCGGATGTCTTTGATACAGTCAAATTCTGTGTTTTACCACCTCACCGTTCTTTTGATTGTCGCATTGACTTGGTTCCGGGGGGAAGTTTGCCTTGTAGCAGGATTTATGCCTTGTCCGAACCGGAAACACAACATCTCCGGTTATATTTGGACGAAATGTTAGCTGTAAGTTTTATTCGGCATTCTTCACCCCCCAGATCTTCTCTTCTCTTTTTCGTACCGAAGAAGGGAGGTGAATTGCGCACTTGCATTGATTATAGGGCATTGAATAAAGTAACCATCAAAAACAAATACCCTCTTCCGTTGATTTCGGTGTCGTTGGACCAACTGCGACATGCTACCATCTTCACAAAACTCGACCTGCGGGGGGCTTACCATCCTATTCATGTCCATGAAGTGGACGAATGGAAGACCGCCTTCAGAACGAAGTTCGGTCTTTTCAAGTACTGCATTATGCCCTTCGGGCTGTGTAACACCCCCGCAGCGTTCCAGTTTTTTATCAATGAAGTGTTGAGGGATTTGTTGGATATTTGTGTCATCGTGTATATCGATGACATTTTGTTTTTTTCACAGAATGTCGGGAATCCTAAAAAACGTGGGCCTCATTTATGAAAAGTGACGCATCACTGCGTGAAAACAGCGATGCGTCCCTTTTCACTGCGTCCTCCTTGCGACACCAATGATGCATCATATTTACAGTATGACGCATCATGTCACAAGGAGTTACAGATACGTCAGTATTTCTGACGTATCTGTAAGCGCAAAAGTCACGCATTTCTGGGGTGTGTCAAAAGTGACGCAACTCCAGCAATGCGTCCTTTCACATGGGGAAGGGCTTGCGTCAGTCTTACGCCTGCTGTGAGGCAGGCGCAAGATTTTGACGCAACAGCGTCCTAACAGTGACGCAGTGAAATCTCATAGATTCACTGCGTCACTATTACGAGGCTTTTTGCGGGGGAACGCCCCTCTGCATACATTATACCTGACGCAGGTATAATGTAGCGCAGGGGTTTACAAAGTGACGCATCTGCTTAGATGCGTCACTTTGTAAATAGTGCGCAACAGGAGGCATGTTTTACGCTGCCGATGCGTCACAAAAAGTGATGCATCGGAAGCGCAAAACTGACGCAAGGCCTCATAAATGAGGCCCCATGTGTCTCAAGTTTTACAGCGTTTACGTAATCCTCTGTTGTCTGTGAAACTTGAGAAATGCATCTTTCAGACATCATGAGTATAAAATGTGGGTTTTATTATTGCTGCTGAGCGTATGGATGGATCCCAAAAAGACGGAAGCCATTACTACCTGGCCGAGTCCTACATGTGTTCGGGGTGTTGAAGTGTTGTTAGGATTTGCCAATTTTTATCGCCGATTTATCTCCCATTTTTCGGAGATAGTTACACCAATAACATCATTGCTGGGAAAGGGAGTGGTGTTTCCATGGACACCGGCGGCTCAAAAGGCTTTTCAGACCTTGTTGGAGCGCTTTGTCACGGCCCCCATTTTGCACCATCCCGATCCGGCACTGCCTTTTTTTCGGGAGGCAGATGCCTCACAGTATGCAGTGGGGGGTGGGCGGTGGGGAGGGGGGGGGTATTATCGCAACGTGATCCTGAGACCGGTCACATGCACCCTCTTGCTTTTTTTAAGGTTTAAGGTTGAGGTTGTTACTGTTATCCTGTGAGGTTGTATTAGGGAATATAAGAAAGGCATTCTGTTGAGCCAGATCATAAAGGCTTCTGTAGACGGAATGTCCCCTTCCCATATCACCAGAACGTCGTCAATGTACCGTTTCCAAGTTCTTAAATGACGAAAGAATGCGTTGTTGGCGTGCAGGTTTTTTGTCACATCCAGATGGTGCACGTAGAGACCAGCTAAGCTAGGAGCAAAAGTGCTCCCCATGCTGGTCCCGTGCTTCTGGAAGTAGAAAGTGTCCTCATACTTAAAGAAATTCTTTGTGAGCGTCAAAGACACATGATCCATCACCACATTACGTGGTGTTTGATACTCCCATGTAGTGGAAAAAAAGATCTCCTCAATTATGGCCAATGTCTCATCGTGGGGAAGACTTGTATATAGGCTCTCCACGGCAAGTCCCATGAGCCGGTCATTGTCAGGGTCAAAATCCATGTCTTGGGTTAGTTGTATACATGCTTTAGTGTCTTATAAATAGGCCCCTATTGTTTGGACCAGTGGGCAAAGGAACTCATCAGCGAACTTCGATAGAGGTTCCAGAATGAAATCTATACCAGAAACGATGGAGTGGCCCAGTGGTTGACCAAGGTTCTTGTGAATCTTGGGTATAGTGTAGAAGTATGGGGTTCTCTGAGATTTTTTAATGAGAAACTCAGCATCCTTCTTAGAGATCCAATCATGAGCCAACGCTTCCTCTACCATTGCGACTATCCGAATCCTGGCTTCTGTAGGGTCATCACGTATGATCTCATAATTTCTGCAGTCTTCGTCGAGTTTCCTACACTCGTTATCATGTGCGTTGGTGGTCTGAATAACTATTCCCGCCTTTATCATCTGGCTTGATGACGATATCGCCATTGAGTGTTAGTTGACGTATTGTGTCTTTCACCTCTCTGGAAGTATTTTGGAAAATCGTGTTTCCCATTGTTGAGATGTTCCCCATCTCTTCCATAACTGCTTTCTCGAATGCCAATAATTCTACTGGTAGTGTGGAATCCGGGGGGACAAAGGTGGACAATAGATTAGATTGGATTGTGAGTTGCCACTGAACTGGACTGTGTGCTCGGTGACGGTTGCTTTTAAAAGTATAACAGCATTTTAAACGTTTTGGGTCTATGTGTTTTAATTTGACTACATGATTTTTATAATTACTCTCCTCATGCCGCATTCAACCTTGGCTACCGGAGGTGTTTAGAGCGCCCGTTTCTTCTGGTTTCTTCCGCTGTCCTTGATTGGCGAGGCCCGTCCGTGCGAGTGGACCCGCCATCTTGGACTTTAGCGGTCTAGTTTTCCCACGCCCTACCAGGATAAAAGTTGATGCTGTCACGAGCGCGCAGCGGACGCGCCAAAGGCAAGCCCGTCTGCGCCCATCCGCGCGAAGGAGGCGCTCAGCGCCAGCCATGCTGTTGCTTCCCCGGTCAAAAAAAGACAAGTCGGTAAAAATGCTTGCGGTCTGGTCAGCTATTCCTCTGCTGAACTTCGCTATATTGATACAATAGCCATGGGCAGAGGAAGGCTGTGTTTCGCCGATTCGGCTGCACCCTTATCTGACTTTCTGGAACAGGATCTAATCCCCTGTGGCCTTCTCAATGTGCGGTCATTAGCGAAACATCAGATAGAAATCCATCTGTTACTGGAAACACACGACCCGGCAATCCTATTTATGACCGAGACTTGGACTCGTTCCGACTGTAAGGTTGATCTCGGTCTAACCTGTCCCCCCGGCTACAGTATTCTCCATAAACCCAGACTGAGAGGTAGGGGTGGTGGGGTTGGATTAATTTATAAGGATTCCTTGAATTTAGCCTCTCTAGATATTGATGAGGTGACGGGGTTTGAGCTCTTTGGTTTTTCCATGAAAAACACTTATGGACAGACCTTAACAGGCATCATATGTTATAGGTCACCGAGTGGCTTTAACGTGCAACAACAGCAATTGCTGCTAGAGATCCTGACTAATATGATTACTACCCACCGCAGGCTGTTGATTTTAGGGGATTTTAATTTATGGTTTAACGGAACATTGGACTCTGGTTTCAGCAATATTCTTCAATCCTGAGAAGGTCTTGGCCTAGTTCAATGGGTGTCTGAGGCCACCCATATAGGTGGACATACACTTGATCTTATTTTTTCAGAGGCAAACCTGCTATCCATGGGAGAAATTCTTCCAATGGACTGGACTGACCATTTCTTGATCAAATTTTTTGTTCATGATGCTGTTCAAGTCAGTCATGGTACCAAATCGGTGGGTGGTTATGTAGGTAGAGATTGGAAAGCTTTGTTGCAGGAAAAGGGGCCCACCCATATATTTCAGGTACAGGATGGCTTTCTTCCGGAGGCACACGTGGAAGAAAATTACTCTGCTCTCTGTGGTAATATCAGTTCTGTCTTGGATAGCCTAGCGCCAGGAAAAAAGCATTATAGTAAAGGAAGACCTCGGCCCCATGGTTTGATGAAAATCTAAAACATCTAAAGCGTGAATGTAAGCACGCAGAGAGGACCTGGAGGAATAATTACCAGGTTGAAGATAAAATCACCTGGAGATTAAAGATGATGAGCTATAGGAAAGCAATCAATAGAACCAAGGCAGAGTATTTTTCTGCTCTGATACTAAATGCCCCCAATAGCTCCAAAAGCATTGTTAACATCCTTAATAGCCTAACCAGTCCTGATTGTGCTAAAAATATAACAACTCCGTCCCAGACACTTTGTGATAACTTGGCCGTTTTTTTTCTCGATAAAGTGAATAACATTATCAGGGAGTTTGATAGGACTCCTGTTTGCACTGAAACAGGAAGTATGCCTAGCTCAGAAAAAGAGGATCATTCAGCAAATTGCTCAGTGACCCCTGGAATCAGCTCTGAAGGTGGGAGAGCTCATCAGCTATCGGTTCTTCCTCCTTTGGACATGGAAGACTTTCATAGCCTTGCAAGGTCTATTTCTTCTGGATCCATGCTAGACCCTCTACCCTATAAAATGTGGAGAGAATTTGAGGAGGAGCTTTTTCCCACTCTCCTTCAGATTTGTAACCAGTCCTTAACTGTTGGACTGGTTCCATCACAGTGGAAACAAGCCTTGGTCACCCCACTGCTAAAAAAACCTTCCCTTGATCCGGAATGTGCCATAAATTATAGGCCTATTTCCCTTTTGCCTTTTCCTGCAAAGATTGTGGAAAGAGCGGTGAGCCGTACACTTTCAAAATACCTGGAACAACATAATCTCTTGGAAGATGTCCAGTTCGGGTTTCGGCCAGCTCTTGGCACTTAAACAGCTTTGGTGACCGTGCTGGATGATCTTCGGATTCGGGCAGACAGGGGGCAGGCAGCGATACTTGTGCTGCTTGACCTGTCTGCCACATTCGACACGGTCAACCATCAAACCCTGTTGGGCAGACTGAGAGAGTTGGGAGTCACGGGTCAGGCTTTAAAATGTCTCCGGTCCTTTCTGCTGGACAGACAGCAAGCAGTATCCCTTCCACCGTATCAATCTGCCTTTTCCAACGTCCTGCAGGGAGTTCCTCAGGGTTCGGCCATCAGCCCTGTTCTTTTTAACATCTATATGAAGCCCCTGATTGCAGTCATCAAACAATACAACAAAAATATTATTAACTATGCTGATGACACTCAGTTAATCCTCTCCTTGGAGGGTGAGCAATCAACTTCTTTAGAGGAGTTTCATAGCTGCATGAGAGACACAGCCGTATGGTTGAGGGATAACTCGCTGCAATTTAATACTTCTAAGACGGAGGTGCTCTATTGCACCACGCAAAAGATTCCCCCCATCCTGCCCAACAACTTCTGGCCTTCTGAGACTCCCAATGTGGTCCGCCCAGTACAGACTGTTCGCAATCTGGGTGTAATGGTTGGTAACAAACTAACCATGGAGGCACAAGTGACAAAAACAGTGGGCTGCTGTTTGTCCATTATTAGATCTTTGCGTGAGGTTCTCCCCTTGCTCCCACCCTCAGTGCGTATACTAGTCACACACAGTACTATTCTTAGCAGACTCGACTATTGTAACGCTCTGCTGCTCGAGTCTCCCAGATTCCTTTTGGACAGACTGCAAAGAATACAGTCATCCGCAGCTAAACTCGGACTTGGCTGGCCTAAGAGGTCGTCCTCCTCCCAGGCCCTGGCAGAACTTCATTGGTTACCAATGAAACAGCACATCCATTTTAAGTTGCTTTGTCTGCTGTTTAAAGCTCTACAGAATATATTTAACTGGTATGTTCCCACTAGATGTTTGCGCTCAATGGGAGCAAAACTGGTAAAGGTACCCAGATTTAAAAAAGTTAGATCAGGTGGCAGATCCTTCGAGGTTGCAGCAGCTAAACTGTGGAACACTTTACCGATGGAACTCAGGCAGATCAGTGAACTCCTACCTTTTAGAAGAAGTTTGAAAACTTGGCTGTTTCCCAAACCACAGCTGTAAGATCATTCGCTACCTCGGTGACTCTTTTCACTCCTTATCCATAGCGCCAGGATGCCTGTTCAGGTGACAGTGCGCTCTATAAATGCAATAAATAAATAAAATAAACTCGAGACCCGTGTCATCGCCCTTACCTTCTGATGTTTCTTTGTCTTTGAAGAAAGCACTTAACTTCAGTTTGCAGATTAACTCCTTCATCTCTGTACACAATTTTAATTTGTCCATTCTGTTTGTCGGTACAAATCCTAGTCCTCGTTCAAAGACACATTCCTGTGTCTGTGCCAACTCATAGTCTGTCAGGTTCACTACTAGGTTCCTCTCATGCTGGTTGATGGCTGGTTGCTCGACGCGTCCGTCATACTCCTCGTGGAGACTCGTGGTGTCTCGTCCTAGGTGATGGACCAGTGGACATTGTTGCCCCTCTAGTTCCTGCCTCTCTGTGGTCCATGGTGTGTCCCTAAAAAAGGCGGTGGGCCACAGTAGTTGTGATTGTATTCCTGTGGTGGAGGTATCCAGTGTTGATATGGTCGACCCATTGGTAGTGGTCCATAGGGTAGGGTGGGTAAGACGGTGGTCCTGGATGATTCCCCCATCCTCTCCGTCTTTGGTTGTTCGGTCATTGATATTGGCCTCCCCCTTGATGGTATCAAGGGCCGCTTTCTCTGCTGGAGTTCGAGCTATTGGATCCCGTGTCGGATGAGTCTCCATCAGAACTCTGGTCTGTATTAGAGTTCTTTGGTGTGTAGTCGTCCTGTACATATGGGTACACTTTATCATGACTAAAGCGTGTAGTATCTTTCTATAGTTTATTATATTTGCTTTGCTTAAGAGTGATTTCAAACTCATTCATCCACTGATTGAGTTCTTCCAGGCGTTTTTTTGAGGACGCTCGGGGATTGGTAGGTCTTGAGTTGTACCTCCAGTTGATGAATCTCAATCTTGAGTTCCTGGGTAAGTCTTGTGGCTGTCTTGATGATCAAGACCAGCCTGTCACGAGTACAATGCCACAATATCAGTGACCAGTCTTTCTTGAATGATTTGTCATGCTGGAAAATATGTGGTTTGTTACGAACAATCAAACCCTGAGGAGCAGCATTTGCCCTCAGATACTCCGTCATCAGCAACCCATGGAGAACTGTTTTTATCTGAGCTCTTCTCAGGTTGGCCAATTCGTCCCAGGCAGCATGGTTGGGACCGGGGTAGGTAGTATTCAACCCTTCAAAAGGATTGTTTGCTGCTAGGATCTTATCTACCTCTTCTTCATTGAATGTGAGGCCTGTTGTTTCCGCCATATTTAAGGTTGAGGTTGTTACTATGTAAGTGATGTAAACTAAGTTAGAGGTGTGTGTGTTCAGTGTTGTTTGGTTGAAAAGAGTGGTCGACTGACCTCTCAGAGGTATTAGTATTCTCACCAATATATTGTAACCAGGACTACTGGTATACTCTCATAGCTGCACGCTGTCATGTGCAGTTCGATCTATTTTAGGCAGCTCAGCAGGTTCTGTTGAACTTGTAGATGGCTCGTGTTGAGGCATATTCATGTAGACATCAGTGTTAGGCCGAATTGAAATTTGTCTTTCATTTTGATTTTGAATGTCAGTTTCAAGAGGAACAAGTTCCATGGCATTATTGCATAAGTCAGAATTTCGTATAGGTGACTCTTCAAATGTGATGAGTCTTTCTGTTTGAACTTACTGTACGGTAGTGAGAGGAGGGCGTCAGCTACCGAGGATCCCACGAGGTCTACTATTCAGTATTGGCCACTTAGTGTAGTTTTATCAGATCAATGGAGACTAATCCTTTCTCCTTCAAGAGGCAAGAGGTGGCAGAAGCACAGTTCTTGTTCCTTCGACTGCCAGGAGAGGTACAGGCTTTCTATATGATGGCCCAAATTCTTTTTTGTCCAATATTTTTTCCTTGACCAGATCCCCGACTCTACAAATCCAGAGAGGTCTTGCCGTGACTGACTTGACTTCCCCAATGGCAGTAAGCTTTACCTGCACATTACTCTGTAGTGCCCTGGATTCATTCAGATCCTGTAAAACAGCCAAACGTTTATTTATGTCAAAAGGTTTTTCATCCGCCACTGTGCCTTCACAATCGAGATCAGGTACCCACATTCTTTTCCCTAAAAAGGACCTCATAACGAGGGACACCCCATTGAGAACTTCTTGGCATGTTATTCAAGTCCCTCTGTACCCCATATAAATGATTGACCCAACCGCCACCCGTGCCTAATACTCTAGCTGTTAATAATTGCTTTAATTCCCAAATTTTCCTCTCCACAACCAAATTTCGCTCGGGATGGTATGGAGAGGAGTACCACAGTTCAACACCCAAACTTCGCATTGCTTACTTGTAAGCCCTAGAGCTAAACGCGGGCCCACAGTCAGAATGTAATGTGCCAAGTGCGTATGTCCCTATAAAGACTTGCAAATCTTTGATAACAGTTCAATCGTCAGCCGAGCGCTGAGGCAATACCCATAGGAATGTCAAGCAGGAATCCACTGCAACCATTAGATACTTGTAAGCCCCATCACATTGTAAGGGGCTGCAGTGGTCCAGATATACACACACATGTGGTCTGTCTAATATTAGCAATGGTGTCTGCGCTGGACGTGTTACGGTGGAGCCCTTCATCTGTTGACAGAAGTCTCATTTTAAGACATAATCTTTTGTCTGCTTTGTTAGCCCTGACCGCCAGTAGCGTTGTTTCAGCAAAGAAACAGTTGCCGTAACTCCTTTGTGTGCAGAACCCAAAACCTTGTGTGCATCTAATATTAAGCTGAGTCTGCGATCCATATTTGATATTACTCTATCCTCCACTCTGGGAATCTGAGCAAATGGAACGTTGTTTGCATCTAACTTGTAGGAGCACTTGAGTGGAATTTTTTTCAGTACAGCTGAGTTATTGCAAATAGTAATGACAGCAACCATAATGCTTCCATCTATTCATGTCTTTGAACGAGCGATTGCAGCTACGGAAGCCGTACCCGCAGCCCCTTTTGCAACTTCATCAGCCAATGAATTCCCTTCAACGTGAATGCCATCACGTTATTGACTCAGTGTGTGTATCACTTGAGCTCTTGGTAGTTAGTTTTTCAACTCAGCTACCTGTTCCCATAGCATTTTATGCTTAATTGTGCCACCTTTTGAGTCCTTAATCCCATTCTGACCACAGTAGTGAAGATATTCATTATATGACTGTACAGAGTAAAAAGAATCAGGGAATTATCGATCTGTATTTATCAGTGCCAGCAATAGAGCTTTGTATTCTGCTAGTTGAGCTGTGCAGTCTCCTAGAGATTGTGGTGCATATTAGCAAGAACCTCGTTAAAATTATCGCTGTTTTAGCGGCAGGAAACTGCCGCTAAAACGGCGATAATGGGCTTGCTAATATGCGTTATAGAATTCCAATAGAAGCCCTGGTTAGATGTGCAGGACATCTAACCTGGGCTTCTATTGGAATTCTATAACGCATATAAGCAAGCCCATTATCGCCGTTTTAGCGGCAGTTTCCTGCGGCTAAAACGGCAATAATTTTAACGAGGTTCTGCTAATATACCCCTTTGTTTTTGAACAGCTTGGATGGAACTTTCCCTCCTGCATGCAACCTTTTACAACCGCTCATGCGGCACTGTGTTGTTGTTTACTTCCAATGGCCGACTGAGCAGATCCGTCAGTATAAATTATGTTTTCGTACTGATCTAGAGGCATTATTTAATTCGGTAGAGGATATTCTTGTTCATATGGCAAAAATGCTTGTGTTTTTAGATTTGGGTTGTATCTGTATTCTACGTCTGATGCAGTGAGAAAATTAGGCCCTTTGTATCCATCTTGGATGTAAGGCTTTAGCATTTGGAACGCTTGCCTTTGTAGCAGCCTCCAAGGCCGGTACTGGAGTCACGGCAATTATTTGCTTCCCCTAAGCCAGTGCTCTATCTCTCACTACAGCAGTCTGTACTGCTGTCAGAATTTTTTCTGTGGTTGCAAAACGCATCGCAGCATTCGTATACGAGTTTGTATGTTATGGGTAGTGTTTCACCTTTATTGTATGCTAAGTAGGTGTACCCAGATTGACCCACAATTATATGGTTCACGAGGTTGTGGACATTAACGTGTGTCTGTTAGTGTCTTTAAGCTATCATGTCAGATTATAGGGAACAAAGGGTGTCTCTGTGTCCCTGTGGCCTAACTGAAAAATCAGGTCTTATGAGATCGAAGAAAGGTTTAACCCTTTCTGCGTAATACAAAATGTATGTTCTACCAAAGTTCAGGAATCCCAGTATGGATTGTACATTTTTCAATGATTTTGGAGGTTGAAGCAGTGCGCACTTTTCTATAATGTTGGCTGCCAATGTTTTTTCTTCACTTGAAAGCGCATATCCCAAAAATAGGACATTGAGGTATGCTATTTTTTATTTTTTGAAGTTGAATTTGGATCCCTCAGAGGCAAATCCCAAAATGATGGTTCTCACCCTGGTCAAGTGTTCCTCTAGGTCATCATCCGTCAGTTAAATATCATCTACATAGGACAATGCCTCTTCATCCAGATTCTGAAGTAACTCAGTTACTCCAGCTGAGAACAACCCCGGGATGTTCTCATACCCTTGGGGGAGTCGACAAAGTTGACGCTGCAACCCCAGCGCTGAGAATGCTGTCAAATATCTGCTCTCAGGTGCTATATTCAGGCAGAAGAATCCATTTGAGATATCTAGTGTTGTTTTGTAATTTTCCGCACAATGTTATTCATCAATGCGGCACTATGTGCGTTTTGTACTGCAAATATTTTTGTGCATGAGTTCAGATGTCTGTAATCTAAAACTAGACAATATGAGTTGTCAGGTTTCATTACGGAAAACAAAGGATTATTCATTGAAGAGGTGCAGGTTTGAATCACACCCTAGTATTCAAGTTGATCTAAGATCTCCCTAACCTGTTTTTTGCTTCCTGTGTTATTGGATACCGTCTCTGTAGAGATGGAGTAGATTTTAATGGTATCACGTGGTGGGTTGAATCTTCATCCCATCCAACATGGGTACGATATAATGCAGGAGCTAAGGCTACCGCCCACTCCTGCGCTTCTGTGTGTTTTAAGTGGTTAGGAACGAGGTCTGAAAAGGCCGGAAAAATGACACTTTCTCCCTTTGCGATTCAAAAAGGGGGTGGTGATGGACAGAGTGTCTCAATTAACCCCTTCGACGCTCATGACGAGCCCAGCTCATCATGGAGTTTCCATTGATTTCAATGGAAATTACATTGAAGTCCTAAAATAGCCTTAGCATCCAAGTGGTTAAGCAGAACACTCCTACGCAGTCAAAAGATCAGGGCTTGATCCATCACCGTTTTTTAGCTCACTGCACCATCCCAGCTCAGAACCTGGCTATATGCAAATTAGTCTGACCCGGCCCAGTGCATCATGGGAACAGGGCAGATCAAACTACCAAGCCAATTCTTTACTGGAAAGGAAACAAGCTTCCGGGGACCGGTTTCTGGCATTACAGCCGTCTTCGGCCCGGCTTGCTTGAATCCTGATGGTGCAGTGAGCAAGGGACTCACATCTGAGTATACCCTTCCACACTTGTGGTGGCCAAAACGATTCAAAAAGGGGGTGGTGATGGACAGAGTATCTGAATTAAGCAGAACACTCCTACCCAGTCAAAAGATCAGGGCTTGATCCATCACCGTTTTTTAGCTCTCTGCACCATCCCAGCTCAGAACCTGGCTATATGCAAATTAGTCTGACCCTGGCCCAGTGCATCATGGGAACAGGGCAGACCAAACTACCAAGTCAATTCTTTACTGGAAAGGAAACAAGCTTCCGGGGACCGGTTTCTGGCATTACAGCCGTCTTCGGCCCGGCTTGCTTGAATCCTGATGGTGCAGTGAGCAAGGGACTCACATCTGAGTATACCCTTCCACACTTGTGGTGGCCAAAACGATTCAAAAAGGGGGTGGTGATGGATCAAGCCCTGATCTGTTGACTGGGTAGGAGTGTTCTGATTAACTCAGATACTCTGTCCATCACCACCCCCTTTTTGTAATTATTTTGGCCACCATGAGTGTGGAAGGGTATGCTCAGACATGAGTCCCTTGCTCATTGCACCATCAGGATTCAAGCAAGCCGGGCCGAAGACGGCTGTAATGCCAGAAACCGGTCCCCGGAAGCTTGTTTCCTTTCCAGTGAAGAATTGGCTTGGTAGTTTGGTCTGCCCTGTTCCCATGATGCACTGGGCCAGGGACAGACTAATTTGCATATAGCCAGGTTCTGAACTGGGATGGTGCAGTGAGCTAAAAAACGGTGATGGATCAAGCCCTGATCTGTTGACTGGGTAGGAGTGTTCTGATTAACTCAGATACTCTGTCCATCACCACCCCCTTTTTGTAATTACTTTCTCCCTTTGGGCAATCCATAAAAATAGCGGGCGACCAATCTCTTTCAGCTAAAAGAATGTCATAGCCAAAAGTCAAGTTCTCCCAAAAGAGACCTTCAATTCGTCTGGGGGGCTTTTCCCCCTCCATTTGGAGTTTTATTTCATGTAACCTATCTGGGACACTTACCCTAGTATCAGGTGTTTCCACCGTGATATGTTCACCAGAAATTCCATCAGGTTCTGGCGAGGTATTACTTCTGCTGTGCTGTCTAGCATTGTCTGAGCCCATTCCCGGTCCAGTGGTTGAGCCCTCAGAATTCTGACCATGTCTCACTTTGAGACCTGCTACTTTCTTCTTTTTGAATTTAGGTTTTGATTTAAGCTTTTCTTCTTTTTTAGAAGCATGGTTTGAAGTGTATTGTGCGTCTGTGAACTTTTTATGCTCTTCTTGTCTGTGTTCTGACTGTTCTTCCCTCTCTGAGTTTTTCGATGAACCCTGAAAGGAACGAGAGGAATGTGTATCAGTGTTCTGATACCTGGCAGGTTTTCTAATGTTGTCCCTATTCCTAAGGTTATTCCTCCATTTGGAGGGCTCCTGTTGAGGAGACCTACCTCTGGATTGAGATCTATTGTCTTTATTCTTTTGTTGTTTGTTATTATCCAATTTTTCTTTGAAGAAGCAGGTGCTTTCTGGACTACCCATCAGTTGTGGTTTTATTGCTCTAGCTCCAAAACTGTCTCTACCTAATTCTGCATAAGGAGTTTCAATTATTTTAGGTAATTCATGTTCCTGTTGTAGAGGAGTGAACTCCCTTAGGCGTTGGTGTATTGCCACCGAAGCTGCCTCCCCTTTAATATTTGCTAATATTATAGTTGATACCTAGGCAAAATAACCTAGTAATTTCTTCCCTAAGTCCAGAGCAGGTTCTGCTCCATACTCGGTCTGTATTTGTCTTAATACATCTGGTATTAATGCTAATGATGGGATACCATGAGTTCTGGTATATGTGGCAGCGAAAACTGCACCCCAAGAGGTACAATCCTCTATCTGTGGTGTTATCCCCATGGGCAAGCAAATTGTTAACATTCCGTGTTTTTCATGTGGGCCGGTGTATGGAAATACCACCTCTAGTTGTGTTATTTTTTGAGCTACCCAGAATGACATTTGTTCACATTTAGTGGGCATTTTGTCCATTACTGTGTGTAATGTTTGTGGTGTAATTTTAGTTGTTGATGTTTGAGTCGGACCTGTTGGTGTAGCCGTTGCTGGCTGAACTGTGAGTGTCCTCATCATGAACTGTGTCATATTTCTGTAAAGTTTTATTAGTTCTTTATGGAGTGTAAGTGAGTCTCCTGCTGGCATGGTTTCAATGTCAGGATGTGGTGTATAGGCCGCTAGTACCAGCCATGTTGCTCCGTCTCTTCCGAGCGGACCGAGTCTTACTTTATTTCTTGTATGGGGTAGGCCATCTTTAAACCAGTATACATGCTCCTGGTTAGTGAGCAGAACTTCAAGTCCTCGTATGGACAATATTCGTTCGGTATGTCATCTTCTGTGTAGTAATGAAATGTCTTCGTTAGTGCATTTGCCTGTGGGAATGTAACGCATGAATAGAATACCTCTATTCTGAAAGATTTGTGTGCCTCAATCATGAAGGTTACTTGCCGGCCCCTAGCTGTTAACCCATATGCAGCTAGTTTTAGGGTGATGGCATTTCTAACATTTTCTATAATTTGTATTCCATCTGCATCTTCTTCTTTGGCTGAGAGATTTAGTTCATGTACAGCGTTATCCACTTGCTCAGTCATTGTTTAAGTAAGAAGTGTTTTCCAGAGGAACCAAGATAAGGTGTTATGCACAAATACAAACAATGTGTCCTTCAAGCTTGATTAACCAACAGTCAATACATAGGATCTTTGCTTACTCAGCTGTGGTGGAGTTTGTACCCTCCCACTCCAGACATCTCTGGGGAAACGTGAGTAGGGCCTCTGAGAATAGCACTACTGACCCATCAGATTTTACTGTTAAATAAGTACCCAACCAATGTTTGGTGCCATGTCATGTAGTTCCTATAAAACCTATATAGGATCTGCACGTTTTGACAACATACACTGTAGGATTGGTGTCAGACTGATTCTAGACACCCCGAAAGGTTATTTTGGCCTGTGTACCAGCTATGTCACAGTGCCACTAGAAACTCCTCTTATCAGGGAGAGAATAGTTCTTGGCAACTATCGAACATGACAATCTTGATCCCTCAGGACCGTGGAAACAGTGTACTTCTTTTCACTCAGTCACTCATGGTCACTTAGTCTCAGAGAGATACACAGAATAAACGGTATGGACATTTTTCAATAAGCATTTACTGAACAGTCGTTAAATCTGGTGTAAAATAGGTGTGCTGAAACAACCATTAGACAGTAATAGATATAAATGATTAGAACCACAAGGAAAGTAAAAGGATGGTAGATTTCTACCATTTTGCTACAACCATGAATACAGGCAAGTATATAAAATACATGAAAATAAAATGCGTACTACTGGCTTGGAATGTCAAGATGGCGGTGACACTCAATCTGCCACAATCAGCACTCATCTGCCCTGCTAACCTGCTGCCTGCAGTCTGCTGCAACTCATACATTTAGTGGCGGCAGAGGACGGTGGCCTTGGGCACGGCAGCTGGCCCTACATCTAGATCCTTGGGCCGCGCCGCACTCAAGAGGACGGCACCCACTCCCAGCTCTTCACCATCGTGGCCCACAACTGGGTGATGAAACAGGCATGAGAGGCCCCTTGCCTCGGACCTAGGTTCCCTCCAGCACAGCCAACTGACGGACTGTACACCAAGAGACCTGCATGCTGCAAGTGAGGAGTGGAGCTGCGGTACGCTCTGGCTTCGCACAATTAACCAAGCAGAGCCTCGGCCTCCGCTGAGACCTTCAATCCCCCCTCTGGAGCTGGGGCGCAATCTGGACCCATGACAACCACATCTGGCCACCAGACAAGATATGCAGGAGGGATCGGCTGCCAATTTGGGCAGCAGGTAGACAAGCGCCTGCGGACTGGGCCCTCTCCCCCCTCCCCACACGCTAAGATCCAGTGGCCGGGAGTGTTTCCGAGCTCAGGCCTGGTCTGCTGGGACCCACCTGAGGTGCTGGATTGCGTTTCCTTGGGGCCTTGGGGTCCCGTCGGTGCACGGATGATCATCAGCTAATCGAGCCTCTCGCGGCCTGGTGAATGAGGGAGCTGCGCGAGGGGAGGAGGAGGCCTTCCCTGAACACGCCCCTCTGGCTGTAATCGACCGGGCCTGCGGTGGGGGAAGGGGTCTAGCCTGTGATGGATCGGCTGTCTTTACCGGGTAGCGAGAGTCTTTGCCATTCCGCCAGCGGTGGGTCGCTCTGGCATCCTGTGGCCCTGGGATCCATCAGCCAGAATACACTCCTGCCTGTCTTCGCTACAACCCCGAGCCCCCCTGCCGGCGCATAGAAGATCATCAGCCAACTGACCCTCCTGTGGCCTAGTGAGTGAGGGAGCCGCACTGAGGGAGGAGCAAGAGGCCTGCTCTGAACACATCCCTTGGGTCGGGAACTACCACAGCTGCTGCTTCAGCGTCCTGCAGCCGGCTGGGCTTCGGCAGGGGAAGAGGTCTAACTTGTGGGGATTCAGCTGTCTCTACCGGGCAGCAAGAGCGTCTCTGACTCCCCCTGGCTGTGGATCGCTCCGGCATCCTGCGATCCAGGGACCTGTCGGCCACAATCTAATCCTGCCTGTTGTCGCTACAACCCTGGACCTGGGCCCCCCATGACGGTCCGAGTGGACCTCTTGGAGATTCCCATTGTCACAGGGGGGAGTTGCCGGCGAGGGGCCGACCAGGAGCCTGGGCCTTATACCCCCGGTGAGGGGTAACATGCTGGCTGGCTCCCAGGGCGGTCTGAACCAGCAGCGGACATGCCCGACGTACTGTTGTGTGGTGACTGAGGAGTCGGCTACCACTCCGGGCAGTGAGGAGGGTTGAGAGCTACATCCCCCCCTCTGCCTGATTCCATGAGCATAAGGTGGCCCGATGAGATCTATTGATCCAACATCTGATAGAGGGCACCCCCCCATGGCCTGGCAGGTGTGCGGTGGTGGCAGCAGGCAGGGGTGACCCTCCAACTGGCCCTTCTGCCTCTCCAGGTGCAGCAACACTGGGCTATCTGACAACGGAGGGGCCAACTTCAGAATCACCCAGTGGAGGGGCTAACCACAGGGACCGTGGAGCGGCCACCTGTCCCACGTTCACCTACCACCCACAATCACAAGGAAAACGGCACCTGAGTACTGGCCTGGTCGGTCTCCCCTGCCCCGCCCATGTTTCACGGCCTGAATCGCTCTCCCCTCCCCTAGTCGCACGGGGAACAACTGGAAGCTCTGATTTCTTTGAGGGGACCGAAATCTACCCGCCAGCATGGGAAGGGACCAAGACCCGAAACCACCCACAACACAGACTAAATTGGACCAATATACGACCACAGACACTGGACTGACGAGCAGCTCCACAGAACAGAGTGCCCCCACCATCACCAACCTTAGCACCATCCTCCAAGCAATTGATACCTTGCAAGCCTCGTTGAAGAGTAAGATTGGCGAGGTCCAAGTCGACATGGCCCTCATCCGACAGGATCTCCGCAATGCGGTGGACCAGATCAAAGAAACTAAGTCCCATATCTCCACCGTAGAAGACAATGTCCATCAGCTAAAAGACCAAGTTGAGCATCTGCAGACCCACACTAAAGAAATGCATAGACAAGCGGAGGATGCGGAAAACAGATCAAGATGCAATAACCTCCGTCTGGTAGGATTTCTGGAGGGCTCAGAACAGGGGCAGATGTGCAACTTCATTGAACACTGGATACACTCATAGATGCCCAAAGACGCTCTCTCCCCGTGGTTTGCGATCGAACTGGCCCATTGCTCTCTGGCTCCAAAACATTCGCTGGGAGCACCCACATGCCTATAATCGCCCGAATCCTCAATTTTAAAGACAGAGACTCCATCCTCACCGAAGTTCGTAAGCTCAAATCGCTATCGTATCAGAGCTACCCAATAATGATCTTTCCGGACTACACACGAGAGGTTCAAACCCAAAGATGATCATTCGTAGAGGTTAAACAAAAGCTCTGTGCTCTGGATCACCAATATCGGCTCCTCTTTCCAGCCCGCCCCCGAGTGGTGTTACAGAACAAAACCCTCTTCTTCGAGTCTCTGGAGGCGGCCTAGACGTGGTTAATGGAGGAGCGCCCCCTGAGGCTGAACGCCCTGGCTCACTCCCCTAATGCCCGCAATGGGGATGCCTGGGCTAGGTCACCCTAGCCAAGCAACAGATGCACACGCTCGCCCAGGGGCCAAGGAACACACCGGGCTAGATCACCCCTGGATCCTGGACTGCATTCGAACACACAGGAGCCTTCACGCGACTCCCACCTCTAATAGCGAGCTGGCTCCACAGACGGTTCGGATC
Organism: Lissotriton helveticus; assembly: GCF_964261635.1. Classification (NCBI taxonomy): domain Eukaryota; kingdom Metazoa; phylum Chordata; class Amphibia; order Caudata; family Salamandridae; genus Lissotriton; species Lissotriton helveticus. The sequence continues at coordinate 836,471,525 of NC_136067.1, forward strand.
CTGGAAGTGTCTCGCCCGACCCTCTCTGGTGGACTTGCTGGATTCAGACCCTTCTCGGAGTCCAGCCCTACACTTTGCACAGTGGCGGACGAGTTGAAACACAAGACGTGGCTCATTCCTGTTGACCGTGTCTACCGCAATTCAATTTCTTCTGATTGCTGTGATACAATATCCTTTATGTGAGGAAGGGTCCTCCACGAATCTTCACACCCAAGTGTTTTAGTTTGGCATTTTGCATTGGTTGTTAGTGCCGACAGATGCTTCCGATCCCGAAGTATAGGGTGGGGGGAAGGGAAGGGGGGGTCCGTTGTCCCAGTTTCTTGTTAGTACACCTTGTTGACCACACCAGCACTCCTCTTCAGCAGCACAACACTCGGGCACGCAACCCAAGTCGCAGAGACACACTTGTAGTCCATAGCAAGCTTGCTGGGCAATGCATGCCATGCCTCGGTCACTGCCCATGGGTTCTTATCTGCACTTCTACCCACTATGACAGACACACGTAACGGCAGGCACCTACTCCGTATAATGTTGTGGAATGTCAATGAGTAACTGGACAGAGTTAAAATGACAGCGGTCCTGCGTAACACACAGTGCCATACAGCCGACATACTACTACTTTAAGAGAACCATCTCCTAGGTAACACCTGCCCCTTTCTGGCGTGATACGGCTATGACAGAGTCTGACATTCCAGGTTCAACCGGGGGTCCAGAGGCATGGCAATCCTTATGCAGCGTAATCTCCCTTTTGTACTTACCAAAGCCACTAGCGATCCCTTGGGTTGCTTTGTCGCCCTAAGAGGAACCATAGGAGGCACTGCCCTCAATTTAATATCTGTATACTCCCGCCATCACTGCTTGCTCCCACCCTCAACTGCACGGCGGACTTCATCGGCTCTATACCTTCCGAAATGAAAATAATTGGAGGTTACTTTAACCCAGTCATGCAACCGGCCCTTGACACCAACAACACCCTATCTACCACAAGATCCGCCCATGCTAAGTAGACTGGTGCGCTGCACAAAAGAGACCTATGAAGGAAGTGAGAGGATGCCCAGCGAAATATCACAAAGTCTGGGGCAAATGGTTGGGACCACTGGAATAACAGTACTTCACTCGCGGGGGTGTGGGGCATGTGAGAAACTCTGGTTTGACTCTTCCCTTTGCACCGGTGTACCTTGGGGGCCTCTCTGTAAGGGCACTGTGTTGATGCCTTATAATTGCTGTGAAATGCTAAACCTGGCATCTGGTGGTTTTCTCCCTGTTTAAAAAACCAATAAAGTTGTTTATCAAAAAAACAATGCGTACTCCTACCCTAACTAGATGTACCTAAGTGTACCTAGCATGCATGCAGGTGTTAAGCCAAGAATCCCTCTAGGATAAAGTCAACCCCATTACCTGAAGTGAGAGACTATGGGGCCCCGCCTTGGTCTCAAGTTGTACACCCCGCAAGGGATGTTAGACCACTGCGAGCTGGAGCATCTGCATACAGGAACCTCAGCATCTGGTGTTAGTGTGTGTCGGCAGGGAAATCCTGATCTCCTCTGTTTGTCTCAGCAAGATGTAATTGTTTTTACCCAAAGGTCTCCCCGGGGGTTCTACCTTGCTGTGCCAGTTGTCGGACTTAGGATGACGTCGGGAATGAACTTTATACATAAATGTTATACAGGAGATGGTAGTCCTGCTGAGTTCCCAAGAATCCGTATGCATAATGTATGAGGCCTTTACCAGGGAAAATACCGCGTTCTGTGTGCAGTGTCGTATCTAGGTAAAAGGTCAGTCCCTAAAAACCATTATGTGTGTAATGTAGGGAAGAATATAGGTGAAAGGTTACGTTGTTAACTGAGCTTATGTTGGGGAACCTATATGGAATATAACACTCATGTTTCTGAGATCAAATATCATCTGGATTTCAGGAAACATCTTAAAACTTGTCGTTTCAACTTGCAGAAGGACTAGGATCTTAAGATGTGGATGTCTGCTTTTCCTTGGAATTTTGGACTTTTACAGGTCCTGCAGCACCTTGACCCCTTCCTGAGCATATGTGCATTTTTTAATTGTTTTTCATATCATTTCAGTAACTCAAAAGTTTATTTTGTTGCTCAGTACCCTCACAGTAGGAAATTATTGGTTACATTGCAAATATGGCTGATAAGTTCTTGAAAATATTCATATTTACCAGCCTGTGAATAAACAGTATATTATTTTTGCATATGCAAACATTGTCAATGTGTATTTATTAGTTATAATGATGTGTGTTGTTTGGTTTTACCTTAGAAGTGGTTTTGTATAATCCCTGCTCCGTTTACCCTTCTTTGGCAGCCTTTTCTGCATCTTGTAATTGTTGGTGCAGGTGGGCGTACCTCATCTTAATCAAAGCTGTTTTCATCTGGTACACTAAAAGGGACCTTTCTGGTGGAAATGTTGTACAACATCGCACAGAAGGCAACAATCTTGCATGTGGTCAGGAGACTATTGTTGTGCACCTCTGCTTTTGTGCAGACAGTGGAATCAGCACTTTAGTAACCCATATCTACATTAAACTACTGAACATGGGCACTGATGTGGAATATTGTAACACCTTTATCTGAGTCACGGCATTCAGATATGGAGTGAATATCCTGGGGTGTACAGCATATGCGCTGTCACCTAAAAAAGTAATGCAATAATCATTACTGAAATTATTTATTATGTGGCTGGTGTACAGCCATGTCATTCTTCTGTGATTCACCTAGTAAATAAATGTAGCCACAATCTCCTATGGCTAGATTATTGTTGAGTCCACATTGGTATAATATTTGAGAATAGCAGGTACTCCCCCAGAGTATCTTGTCACAGAGTCAGTGATTATGCTTCTGACATTACACACAATCTGTGTGTTTAGGGCTTGCTGATTCTTGTGATTCCAGTACAAATATTTTGTGGTAAAGAGCAGGTAAATTGAGACATGTTTCTCAACGACACAGTTTATCTCTTATTAAAATCAAGCTTAGCTTCTTGAATTTCCTATGGTGTATTTCAAAGAAAATATGGGAGCTAACCCTATCCAACACTGTGTCTGGAAAAAAAATGTAATACCCTAGAAAAGGCACTCTGTGACACACCACCTTCTGTTCCTATAATGCACTGACACTGATTGATGCAAAGAGCTGCAATGTACATAGGACCTGAACATGTGTGGGTATATTTTCACTTCGTTGGTTGTTTTTATGTAATACTTTGTGAAGCTCATCAATGCGGGCATGTATCACATGTCTGCTGAGCCTGCACTTGGCATATTTCTCATCCTCTTGTCAAGTATTTGTATCCTGATACTAAGGCGCAGATTTACAAACATTTTGAGCTGAGCAGGTCCTATTTTCCTTCTCAGAGTGCTGGGAAGGCCTCAAGCAGCAGGAAAGTCCTTTGCGGAACAAGGCAGGCCTCAAGCAGCAGGGCAGTTTTCTGGTAGCAGCAGAGCAGTCCTCTAGGAAACAAGGTAGGTCTCAAGCAGCAGGTCAGTCCACTGGGGAACAAGACAGTCCTGCTTCTATAATGTCCACAGGTCCAGGAGTGTATTGAAGAGTGGTTATGAGGTCCACTATTTATACCTGGTACCAGCCTTTGAAGCGGGGGATTCACTATACTATTCCAACAACTAGTTTTGGAAAGCTCTTCTTCCCTTCCCCTATCAAGGCTCCACACTGTCTAGGATGACAATTAGCTGGTGTCAGGGTCTTTTATGTGTGATGGAGGTAAGCCCTTTAAAGTGGGCAGGGCACGGCTCTGCCCTCGGCCATCTAGCCAAGATGGCTCATCCTGCCAACAGCAAAACCCACATATGTCACTGTCTGGCAGGTATACGCAAATCTGAACAGCAGAGCCATTAACAGTCATGTGACCAAAGACACTGGCAAAAGTCACAAATGGTTAGGACACAAAAATGCCAGCTTTAGAGGACATTTCTGCTTTATACATCAAGATCTTAATTATTGGAACCCAAACTGCGAGATAGTCCCACTAGTCCGTTGACACAAATCCTCTCAGGAGATGAGATCACCATTCTCAGTTAAATGGCCCCACTGTACGATCCCACTTTGAAACAGCGGTTTTCACAAGTAATACCTAAGGAACTTTGAGGTACCAGGGTAGTCCCAAATTCGAACCAACACCCTGTAATATCAAATTCCCCAAATCTTCCTAACAGCGTATCATAGACACACCGCTCACCGCAAATTCTTGAGCCTTACTTTTTTAAAGTACTGAGAAGTCCCAAATATATACAGAAAGTTTTCTCTACATAATCCTCTCTAGATCTCTTGATAAAGCACTCCTAACTCAAACAAGAGGATGTCTCAGAGATCGAAGAGGCCTTACATATTTAGGCCTCAAGAATATAGAAAGTGGCATTTTGGTATGCAGGCTTACTGGAAAATGAGGAGAAAAATGTTCCAGAACCTTACCACATTCTGGATTTGGACTTACCAATGCCTTAGATAGGACATTAATGACAGGTATCCCTGAAATATTATTATAAAACAGTTACATCTGCATTATTATGGAGGAATCATTTTTTTTTTACCATCTACAAAATCTACTGGTGCCCAAAAAACTGGCCAAACTCCCCAACCAAGGGGAGGGAAGGTGTAAGAAGTGCTTGGAAAGTCAGGCCGATGATCTTCACATGTTTGTGAGATGCCCCTCTCTGCCAGGCTACTGGAGAGATATGGGTATGATGATTTTGTGGCACAAAAATAGAACTTTTGCAGCATTATTACTGCACTTTATTTTACTCGTAATCATCCCTTTTCAGCCTTAAATCAATAGAAACTGTTTTAGCAGAGTATTTTACTTTGAAATAGGTATGTTTAAAGTGTCTGTGGGTGTTTATTTGCTACATGGTGTCCCTTCCTGCACATAAACAATCTGAAATGGCGGTTTGAAACTTCTACGTCTGATGCTTAATGCAGCATAGAAGTTGCAAAACGTCATTTTTTTAAATGATTGTTTATGTGCAGAAAGGGACCCCTTCCTGCACGTAAACAATCAATGGTGTTTTGCTGTTTCTATGTGTGCTACACAGTGCAGCACACATGGAAACAGCAAAAACTAGGAGAAATTAAACATTTCTCCTCGTTGCGCCGGAGTAAGACCAGGTTTTCCCTGACCTTAATTTTGGCCCTGCCCCATATTTATGCCACCCTTGTAAATATGGGGCAGCGTCAAAATCAATGGGTGATGCGGTGGGATGCCCACCACAACACCCAGTGCCCACTCCTTTCATGCTAAGTATAATGTGAAAGGGTGCCTTATTCAGAAGGCGGTGTTAAGCCACATTAAGTGGCTCAACGCTGCCTTGTGAATAGGGTGAAGCCCCTATCACCACCACAACGTAGAGAAAAGTGACGTGGTGACGATAGAGGCTTGTAAATATGCCCACACATTTAAATAGCTGAAAAGTGAACTGTACAAACATTTCAAAATAAATTTCAGTAGTTCTGAAAGACCTTGCTTGCTGATTCTGTGTGATGAAAAAACAAACGTATTACGATGAAAGCAAATTAAAACACTTTAACTGATTAGGTGCAAATGATAAATATGTTTGCTAAAACCCAATTTTCACAGATTATTGTTTATACACTATATAGTTTTATTATAAAATGCATGTTATTGGGAATGTCTTTGGCAATTTTAATGCTTCAGTAATATATTTATTAAAAGTGATTTTTTAAAGAGGAAATGAGAAACATTCCTGCCCCTGCCCTGATGGCAATGCTATTAGTGTACTAAGAGGCAAGTCAGGGGTCATGTGTACCTTATATGTGGGCTAGATTCTTATTATGCATGGAGCAAACATTTAGTCTATTCAATCAAACTAAATAGGTTCTTTTGTTCAGCAGGAATGCTGAACTCAGATATTGTAAGGTGTTCTCGTATGTGATAATGAACAAAAAGGTGGCTCTGCAAAATAATAAAAAATAGGTTGATATAATGAGACCAGTTTATGGGTCAAGTACAGTGCAGTTTAGATTATTCAAGTTACTAGACCTGCAGGTCTAGTAATAATTTTTTTATTTTTCGAGACCTGTCGCTGATGGGCAAAATACATGGCAGACCACAAAAAGTTGAAAAGGGCCATATTGGAACAGCTTTTCTTGCCACATGAGCAGCTTTGTCATCAGGCTAACTCCAAATGTAACCAGATTGGTTGCGGGGAATCTTCATTGCTTATCCAAACTGTCATTGATAAAGCGAGTAGGTTTGTCTCTTGAATAAAACATGAATGAAGAGGTGCACAATAAACAGGTACAAATGCACAGATAGATCATAACACATGCACAGGGGCCAACACCATCCATTTTAATGAAGCCCAGCTAACATAAAAAAGCACATGCACACAGAGCAAGGAGTACCAGTGATGCCTCTCAGGGGAGCATTTGGTGTTGGGGAGCACTGAGAAATGTTCATCAGATACACAAGTCCTCAAAATGTGAATTTTGAATGGGAAAAAATAGAAGTGTCTGAAGTTGTCACAAATCACGTGTCACATAAAAACCTGTCCAAAAGCACGTGGCATATGGTTTGGAGAGGACCTAAGATTTGAGGACCACATAAAGAAACTATCTGGGACATGCTTTGCCACTCTGAGAATGTTATGAAGATTTTTTCCACTGCTGCCTAGAGAGGCAAAGGAGACTGTCGCTCGAGCTCTCATCCTAGCAAGGCTGGACTACGCGAACGCCCTGTTTAGCGGTATCCCCGCTTATCTGGTTAAACGCCTCCAGGTTATCCAGAACGCCGCTGTCCGTCTTTTATTTAATGTTCCGAGATGGAAGAGCGTTCGCTCTCACATGTGTTGCCTTCATTGGTTGCCAGTGTCACAACGCATCTTGTTCAAATCCCTGGTGCTCTCGTTTAGAGCAACTCACGACCAGGGACCTGCCTACCTGAAGAAACGGTTCACCTTCTATGCCCCCACACGAGCTCTTAGATCGTCTTCCCTGTTCAAGCTGACTCTTCCTCGCTTTAAGCGAACTAGACTAGGGGGCCAGTCCATAGCTGTGGTTGCTGCCCGGGCCTGGAATGCTCTTCCTCTCCATCTGCGCTCCATTCAGTGCGTAGCCCAGTTTAAGAAAAATTTGAAGACCCATCTTTTCAAAACTGTGACATAAGTAGATCTCCGCCCTGCCTTCCTCTGCCATTTCCCACCGCGCTAGGATACTCCCAAGTAATAGAGCGCGCTATAAAATGGTTTATACATACATACATACATACATACACTTCACAACTACACACATGGACAAATGGATGAAAATAAAAAGGTGTATTTTCTCCTCATAATTATTTGAAATACATGTTTTTCGGAAAATATGCATTCCGGTCTGAACAAAAAATGGTCGTTAAAAAAAATGTTTTAAGGTTTTTAATTTACGCTACTCTGTAGCATTTTCAGTTCAGTCCTAGGTCCCTTGTAAGAAACATCTGTAACAAGGAATGTAAAAGTTTACCAAGGTTTGCTGATTTATACGCCAGCACCCCCACTAAAAACACATTAAACAGCAAGTGTTATTTAAAGAAAATAGTAATGAAAGCAAAATACATTCTGAAGCTTGTAACCAACAGCTCATTCCACCTCAAAGACAGCAATTCCACTTCTTACATGTCATTTTTAAAATCAGACCTGAAAATGTTTTGTCATCGCCAGGCATTTGTTGCAATGCACATTTTAAATGTTCCCTGCTAAGTTTTTACATTTGTACTTGCAATCATTTTAAGCAGCCCAGTTATAATATTTTGAGAGGCATTGATAAAATTGTACTCATATTTTGCTTTTGGCTCTGCGGCTTTGGCTTTAATCAGCCCACGTCGATTTTTTTCTCCACCTACATATCGCGGCTGTATGTTATTTCACACTGAAGACATTGCCTCTCTGTTCATATGTTCCTGAGAAGGTTGTGGGTGCAACTACTTTAACTTTCCATGCCAACCTGAGCTAAACAGCATATGGCATCCAATGAGGATGGCACAGAAATGCGTCACCTCCACCCTTCACCACCCGCACTCACAGAAGTATCCCTAGTTACACGTATCTAAATGGCAGCTGGAGCTGTACAAGTGAAATAAGAGGGGGTGCATCCCTGCTTTCCATCATTAAATCTTTTGACCCAAGTGTCAAAATTCTTACCTCTCGTTTGGAGAGACAATTGAAAGATGCTTCCATCATCGACCATTTCTGTTCAATTAACCTCTTTATTTTTTCAATATGTGATCGAAAAATGGCTATTATGCTCTGTATGAAAACTTTTACCCAACAATTATTTTCTCCGCACCGAGAAGCGCCATAGCCACACTCCTTTGTTCTGTCATGTGCTCGCAGCTCTGGATCCATGTGCCAGAGAATGCAAGCTCTGAACGTGATGTCACGCAGGGCCCACTGACATGATCCCACATTTACATTTTTAATTCATAATGCGCCAGAAGGAAGCAGCTATTACTGCTGTATGGTGGCACGCAGTGATGTGTGCATACAGCCAATAAGAAGTCACAGTTTTTGCTGTCTGCTGGGAGACCTTTTTTGAGACTATAATGGTAAATATTGGATTTATCGCACTATTTTGCTAATTTTATGGCTGTTTTCCACAAATCGTGAAATGCTGGAGGATCTGTATAAGAGAAGTGTGGGATGTTTATTTAAATGATATAGATCAATGCCTCTTATTCTATCTAATTCTCTTTGCTAGAACTTTAATTTGCAAATACTGGACTGAGCCTATTGCCCCATCGGTGAGGGAGTGGATATCCAGAGTAGTTTTTTACTCAAACTTAGATAAGAAAACTGAGGGACACTCTGGAAAAATTTGGGAATGTATTGATGCTTGGCTGGGAAATCAAGTCTGATGATTATACCACAGATAGCTCCAAAGACTTCCTCTTTCTGCCGTTAGGGATAAAGAGATGGGAGGGGAGCCTCGCTCCTAGGCTGAGACACAGGACAGCTTCGGACAATGGCTAGAGTGTTCAGTTCCTGTAAACCCATGTAGTCGGAGCATTTATTCTCTGGTGAATGAGGCCCAAAATGAGGCCCAAAAAAGATTGAAAGCGCCTACTTTCTCAAAGTGGTATTTTTAGAATTGTGACTTAAAATCTACCTTTCCATGGTAGATGATTTTAAATGACAATTAATTTGAGCCCAAACAGCATATTACTATTTGCCCCCAGTCCAATGTTATTACTTATTAAATGTAATAATAAGATAACTGCGTGTTAGGCAGTGAGAGATAGGCCTTACAGCACTGAAAAACAACATTAGGAGTTATTCATTAAAAAGACATGTAAACCTTAAAAACACACTTCCTATTTTTTAAATAAAATGCCCCCTGCCTATGAGCCTTTAGGGCTTATCTTAAGGGTGATTTATATGTATTAAAAAGAAAGGTTTAGAATTGGCAAAATGTTTATTTTTTCAGGTCAGAATTGCAGTTTAAACTGCTCTGAGGCTCAGGTGTCAGGCCTGAGACTTGTTTTTAAAGGCTAAAATGAGTGGGTGGCACAATAAGGGCTGCAGCCCACTAATAGCAATAAATGTATAGGCCCTAGATACATGTAGTACCATTTGCTATGGACATACAAGTACATTAAGCACACCAATCAGATATCTGCCATTTGTACCTTGTTTTAGGGAGCGACCTCAAGCACTTTACGACTGGTTAGGAGGGGAAAAGTGCACAGAGGTATAATACCAACAAAAACAAGTTCAGCAGCAGAAGGCAAAAATTCTGGGGGAGACCTTTCAGAAAGAGCCAAGACCAACAAGTAAGCACCGATAAGGTGATGAAAGAACAAGATAAGAATGTAAATAGAAGACAAACACCAGAGATTAAGATGTACGTTGTTTAGTCTGTGAACTGAAGCTAGTCTTAGGTGCTATTTAAGGTCTTCCCCAAGATATCCCAGCCAGTGTTCCCTACCAGCAAACCCTGTGCTTAGTGAAGCGTCTCTGACTTTCTTTGAGACTAAACTTTCAAGCAATTGGGCGACTATCCCTTACCACCTCAAACCCTCCCATACCACCCGGTATGCACACTTTACATTGCCTTCATCATCTCCTCCTTCCAAACTTTGTTCTTTTCACATGCACTGTAATTAACTAGTGAGCCTCATGGCTATGAGTAGTACCCTGAACAGTTTTGTAAGTGAAGGAACAGACACCAATCAGGTTTCTGCTGACACTGATCTATTCAACTCAGATCTCTTGACTGGGGGGAATGTTTTGATTTGTTCTGCATTCCGTCCATCAATTGTGTGTCTTTTGCTTTCTCGCCCTAAGTGCGCCAGGTATGCCCAGCCGTGGGTCCTGGGCTCACTGTGCCACTGGAATCAAGCTATTCTGGCTGAAGAGGGGTGAAACCCCGAAACCGGTCCTATGATGCTTGTTTCCGGTCCAGGGAGGAACTAGCTTGGCAGTTCAGTTTTGAACTGTTCCCATGAGGCACAGGGTCAAGACTGATTTGTATATGGCCAGGTCTAAACTGGGGTGGCATGGTGAGCAAAGAATGATGGATTTAACCCAGATCTCTTCACTTGGGTGAATGCTTTTATTTATTCTGCATTCTGTCCATCAATTGTGTGTCTTTTACTGATCTATTCAACACCTTTAATCCACAGGGTTCTGTTCCCGATTGATACAAACATTCTGTAGCCCTTTTCTGTAGGAACAAAATCGAGTTTCCTAGGACTCATAAAACTATGGTTCCATGTCAACCCTGCCCTTCTACAGAAAGATTTCAGAAAATAAGTTATCTAGACCAGTGGTTCCCAAACTTTTGACTCCTGAGGACCCCCACTGAATCACTACTGGAAGCCGGGGACCCCCAAGCAATTTGTACAATTTAAATTTCTTTTTAAAAACGCCTTTTGATGCAGAGGCAATTTCAAGAGGGAGACAGCCTGAATTGGGTCTATTGGCATGGACATGTATGCATACAGCAGTGTATTATTTAGTGGTACCCAATGGCTTGTGGAAAGTGAGCAATCAGACAGCAGCACGAAAATCTTACTGCTGATCCAGGCTGCATCTATTTTTACCTGCCTGCCAAGTAACGGTAACCTATACACATGTGCCTTTCAACGTTTTATTGATTTTATTGTATTGCCTGTATTTCCATTGTTGTGTCTATGACTGCTGTTGTCTGTCTTCCCCCGCTGCCTGTACGTGGTCCGTGCCCCTTTTTCTTCCCTCTGTTCCCCTCGCTGTCCCCGTGCTCTCTCTGCCCGGTCTTTCCTTCTGTACCCCTCGCTGCCCCATGTCTCTGCCCGGTTTTCCCTTCTGTTCCCCTCGCTGCCCCGTGCCTCTCTGCCCGTTCTGCTGTCTGTTCTTAGCTGCCCCTATATTTCTGTATTCTGTATTTTGCCTCTGTGCCATTCGTTTTTTGTGCCCGTCTGCCCTCTGTGCCACTTGTTTTTCCCTCGTTTTTGTGCCCTTTTGCCTTCTGTTCCACTCATTTTCCCCTCGTTTTTTGTGCCTTTCTGCCCTCTGTTCCACTCGTTTTTTGTGCCTTTCTGCCCTCTGTTCCACTCGTTTTCCCCTCGTTTTTTGTGCCTTTCTGCCCTCTGTGCCACTCGTTTTCACCTCGTTTTTTGTGCCTTTCTGCCCTCTGTTTCACTCGCTTTTCCCTCATTTTTGTGCCTTTCGGCCCTCTGTTCCACTAGTTTTTTGTGCATTTCTGCCCTCTGTTCCACTCGTTTTCCATCGTTTTTTGTGCCTTTCTGCCCTCTGTTCCACTCGTTTTTTGTGCCTTCTGCAGTCTGTTCCACTCGTTTTTCCCTCATTTTTTGTGCCTTTCTGCCCTCTGTTCCACTCGTTTTCCCCTCATTGTTTGTGCCCTTCTGCCCTCTATTCCACTCGTTTTTTGTGTCTTTCTGCCCTCAGTTCCACTTGTTTTTGTGCCTTTCTGCCCTCTGTTCCACTTGTTTTTTCCCTCGTTTTTTGTGCCTTTCTGCCCTCTGTTCCACTTAGTTTTCCCCTCGTTTATTGTGCCCTTCTGCCCTCTGGTCAGGGTAAGAATAGGCACAAACTGGAATAGTATTTGTGTCCTTTGTCCAGCCGGACAGGAATTTATTTGGCGATGCACACAATCAAAAAGTAATGTCAAGGGGGCACAGCCCGTGACCCACAGTGAACAAGACAAAATAACAAGTATAGGCAAGAACGAGCAAATCGGTCTGTATACTTATAATCAGTGAACAGACTTGATTGTAGTTTGAGTGACCATTGTACATAGCATTCACAAGCATATTCAGTACATATGATCCTATTGTGTCGACGACGTTTCGATGCCGAAAAACAAGATAAATTGCATAATCTTCAGGACAAATATATAAATCATGTTTGTCTTGGAATTATAAACAATTGCCTTTCATGCAAGACAGATCCTTAGGCGGGGAGGTAGTACAGGTCGAGAGAGGTGGATCGATTTGGACCAATGATAGCGTGTATTTCAGATTACCCAGCTTTGGAGTCAAGTTAGACCGTCCAGATCATGGCTCGAGTTGTGCCGCTTGCAGAATTGCAGGACACGGCATATCTGGCGGGGATACGCGCTATCATTGGTCCAAATCGATCCACCTCTCTCGACCTGTACTACCTCCCCGCCTAAGGATCTATCTTGCATGAAAGGCAATTGTTTATAATTCCAAGACAAACATGATTTATATATTTGTCCTGAAGATGATGCCATCCATTTATCTTATTTTTCGGCATTGAAACTTCGTCGACACAATAGGATCATATGTACTGAATATGCTTGTGAATACTATGTACAATGGTCACTCAAACTACAATCAAGTCTGTTCACTGATTATAAGTATACAGACCGATTTGCTCGTTCTTGCCTATACTTGTTGTGTTGTCTTGTTCACTGTGGGTCACGGGCTGTGCCCCCTTGACATTACTTTCTGATTGTGTGCATCGCCAAATAAATTCCTGTCCGGCTGGACAAAGGACACAAATACTATTCCACTTTGTGTCTATTCTTACCCTGATCACCCAAACTACTAGGGTCCACTGTTTTTTGTAATAAGTTAAACCCCCAAGGTCCCTAGTGTACTACCTTCGAGTTCCCTTGTTTCCTTTAACCTTCTGCCCTCTGTTCCACTCATTTTTTTATGCCTTTCTGCCCTCTGTTCCACTCGTTTTTGGTACCTTTCTGCCCTCTGTTCCACTCGTTTTCCCCCTCGTTTTTTGTACCCTTCTGCCCTCTTTTGCACTCGTTTTTTGTGCCTTTCTGCCCTCTGTTCCACTTCATTCCCCCCTCTTTTTTGTACCCTTCTGCCCTCTGTTCCACTTGTTTGTTTGTGCCCTTCTGCCTTCTGTGCCACTCGTTTTTTCCTTGTTTTTGTGCCCCTTTTGCCTTCTGTTCCACTCGTTTCCCCAGCCGCTGTTTTTATTTTTCACTATGGCAGGCACTCGAGTCCTGCGGACCTCCTGGGAATGTCTCACGGACCCCTGGGGGTCCGAGGACCACAGTTTGGGAAACGCTGATCTAGACAGTACCAGCCTACTCTTCTAATGCCAGCAAGCTTCAGGCCTGCAACACCGTTGGAGAGAACCTTCGATAATATTAGGGAAAAAAGGACCTTAGCTCCCTGGATAAAGTCTGCGAAATATTGACCATGCCCTTTTTTCCTGTCTGCAGCGTATGAAACAGTTGACCATAACACAAAAGTTGACTAGTTACAAAACTGATTAAGGATGTCTGGCATCATGCTAGACAAGATCAAAATATTCAGGAGTTAGAAATGGTCTCATTCCATTCTAGATCTCAACAGTCTGAGTTTGCGGTCCCCAATACTTTGCCATGTTCCTACTCTTGGGTCTTTATGTACCCCCTAGCCCAGGTTATAAATCAGTATCGCTTAAGGTTCTATACAGATCATTTTGCAAGTGGATGGGACAATTGGTCAAACAGTGCAACATTTCACCGTGCCCAAAACACATTATTTTTTGACTAATGGAGATATTTCACATAACCTTTGTCTGAACGGTGCCAAAAGCACAGTCTTGGTGATAGCTTTGAGAACTCCACTACACTGTCCATTCACTTGGTCACAGCCCTTATCTGCAACACTATTCTTGGTTCAAACGTCCTCTGATATGAGACGCATCACTTCTCTGCTGACCTGAATACTGTGATCAAGAGAATTCATTTCCACCTCCATAAGCCACTCACAGTCACAGCCCTCATAAAGTTCCAGCACCCACTGAGGCTCACCACATTTCTGGTCACTGCGCACCTTGATTATAGCAACAGGTTTCAAATTGTTTGAGAGGAAAAACCAGACCAAAATGTTACAATGTATGGGCTTTGCCTTAATTGAAAAAAAGACTGATAACATTACAACAACCACAAAGCACCTGCCAGTTGGCTACAAGTGGAATACAGGGGTACGTTGAAAAACAATGCTTCTTACATGGGGCATACTGAAAGGACTGCCTCAGCTACTTGCACAAGTAAGCACCAATCATAAATCTGACATAATTTCACAAATGTGTATTTACTCAAGCCAAATTCAAACACAGCATCAGAGTGGCAGATCTCCCAGAGCATTAGCCCGCAGCTTTGCATTTCCTCAACCCTCAATTGAAGGCTTTACCAAAGAAGCTATAACAAAAAATCTCTAGTCAGGTGAGCTTTGGACCAGTTACTGCAGGCTACCTTTTAAAAAAAATATATATATATATTTTACAAAGGCTTTTGCTCCAAGTTGACTATGTCCATCAGTAACACTTCTAAAGATTGAACGATGTTGAAAGCACCATTCCGTGATGGAGCAATGCTTTGAAGTGACTGCATAAACAATATTGGTTCTCACTATAACACCATAATGTGTACTTTCAAAAGCAGAAAACATTCAAAAGCAGGTTAAGGTGGTGATTGTAAAGTAAATGTAATATATCTGCTTTCAATATTTACATATCTCAGGTGGACTTTTGAGAAGGCTTTAGGCACTTAGAATAAGAGAGACGGGCTGTTAGCGGTATATATAACATGGTGCTGTGCACAAAATCTTTTTAGACACTGCCTCTTGATCTAAATCCCCCTAATCAGAGATGTTTTGTATATATTTTAATCTAAATTGAACAGGTCAACTTGAGTATTTATGTAAGGAATTAAACATTAGATTTTTCTCAGGTGTTCATAAAAATAAGTGGATTGGTTGTTAAATATCTCAGATACGATGAATTATGGTATAATTGAGCAAAGGTATGTCATCTCAAAACTGAAAGCAATCGCCTTGGTTTTTACCAAACGCTCAGTACCCATCTGCCTCAACAGTCATTCAAAGAGTGGGTCACTTCCCGCTGTAGCCTACTGCTGTGAGTCACTTCAGAGTAGCTTTTGTTGAGCAATTGCACAGTTCATACACTTTAGAATGGTTCTCCTTAATTGCACTCCAACTGAAGACAAATGCACAAGTTACTTACCTTCGGTAACGATATATCTGTAAGAAACAGTAGTTAGTGTTAGATTCCTTACCTTAGACTATCCCCAGGCGTCAGACTGGATCCGGAAAGTTTTGCGTAGCAGTACCCCTGCACGTCGGTAGGTATCGTCTGCGGCTCCGCGTCCGTCGTCGTCGTTGTTGGCGCCGGGATGACGTCGTCAGAGTACTTAGACGCCGCCCTCGCGCGCTGACGTCAGTTCTTGTACATACCTTTCCGCACCAGGAACGCAGAGCCATGCCAGAGACCGACACTGGTGCCATGAAACTAGGGCCCTCAAAGGGAGATATCTTAACCCTAGATATCGGTTCGCAGAACGGGGAGGATGGGTGTGGCGGTAAGGAATCTAATACTAACTACTATTTCTTACAGATATATCGTTACCGAAGGTAAGTAACTTGTGCATCTGAAAGAAACAGGTTAGTGTTAGATTCCTTACCTTAGAATAGATACCCCAGCAATACCAACCCCGGTGGTGGGTCTGAGAACCAAGATCACACCAGAAAGTACTGGAGAACGGAACGACCGAAGAAGACATCTCTCTGAACCAGGCTGTCCAGACAGTAGTGTCTAGCGAACGTGTGCAGCGTGGCCCACGTAGCTGCCTGACAGATGTCCTTCAAGGGGACTCCCCGACCCAGGGCAGTAGTAGAAGCCGTGGCCTGAGTGGAATGGACCCTCAGCCCAACGGGGGGCTCCTTTCAAGCTAAGGAGTAACAGACCTTGATGCACAACACGACCCATCGAGAGATGGTTCGTTTGTGCACCGCCCGTCCCTTCTTCGCGCCCACGTAACCAACAAAGAGCTGGTCGTCCACCCGGAACTGGCGTGTGCGATCAAGGTAGAAGGAGAGCGCATGTTTTGGGTCCAGACGGTGGAGCCTCTCTTCCTCTTTCGAGGGATGCGGAAAGAAGGTGGGCAAGGTGATGGACTGCGCGATGTGAAAGGCCGTAGCCACCTTGGGCAGGAAAGAAGGACGCGTTCTTAAAACAACTTTGTCTGGATGGACAGAAAGGAAGGGAGGCTTAGAAGATAGAGCCTGGAGCTCACTCACCCTCCTGGCAGAGGTGATGGCAACCAGGAATGCAGTCTCAAGAGTTAGAAGACGAAGAGGGCAATTGTGAAGTGGCTCGAAAGGAGCGCACATCAGATAGGTGAGAACAAGGTTCAAGTCCCACTGAGGCATCACGAAAGGAACAGGAGGAAACATGTGCGTGATGCCCTTCAAGAATCTATTTACAACAGGGGACTTGAAAAGAGAAGACTGATCAGGAAGCCTCAAGAAGGCAGAAATGGCAGAGAGGTGGCAATTAAGAGTGCCAAGAGCAGAGCCCTGCTGGGCAAGAGAAAGAAGGAAGAGGAGAACCTCTGAAAGGGGAGCAGAGAGAGGATCCACAGCCTTTGCTGTGCACCATGCCACAAATTTGTTACACCTGCATGCGTATACCGATTTTGTGGAGGGGCGCCTGGCTGCCAGAATCACATCACAGACTTCAGGAGGCATGTGAAGTGGCCTCAACTGCCGCCGCTCAATCTCCACACATGGAGGTGGAGGATGGACAGGTTTGGGTGGAGGACCGTCCCCTGCTGCTTCGACAGAAGGTCCTCCTAAAGAGGCAGACGAATTGGTAGATCGACTGACATGCTGAGTAACTTGGGATACCAGTACCTTCGTGCCCAGTCCGGAGCCACAAGGATGACTTGGGCCCGGTCGTGCCTGATCTTCTTCAGCACTCTGGGCAGAAGTGTTATAGGCGGAAAGGCGTACAACAGACCGCAGCTCCACTCACGATGAAAAGTGTCTCCGAGAGAGTGCCGCCTTGGAAATTCCAACGCGCAGAACTGATGACATTGCGCATTCTCTTCGGTGGCGAATAGATCTAACTAAGGCTCTCCCCACTGCTGAAAGAGACCTTGCGCCACATCCGAGTTCAGACGCCATTCGTGATCCATCATGCACCGGCAGCTGAGTTCGTCCGCCCTGGCATTCAGAGAACCTACCAGGTGTTGAACCACCAGGGTGATGCCCTGGCATTCCAGCCATTGCCAGAGGCGGAGAGCCTCCTAACAAAGAGTCCACGACCCCACCCCGTCCTGTTTGTTGGAGTACCACAAGGTGGTGGTGTTGTCCGTGAACACCTGCACTACACTCCCCCGGACAGAGGGGAGGAATGCCTTCAGTGCAAGTCGGATCGCCCGCAGCTCCAGAAGGTTGATATGGAGCCGGGACTCCGCCGGAGATCAGAGGCCTCTGATCTCCGCCTGTCCCATGTGGCCCCCCCCAGCCCAGGAGGGACGCATCCGTCACAACTACGTGCTCCGGTTGGGGTAGGGAGAGGGATCTGCTGCTGACCCAATCGCGATTCGTGAGCCACCACTGCAACTGTCTTGCAGTGCCCTCCGAGATCAAGACATGGTCGGATAAGTTGCTCAGATGCTGGGCCACTGAAACTTCAGGTCCCACTGCAGAGCCCGCATCCGCCACCTGACGTGATGCACCAGAAGGATGCAGGAGGCCATCAGCCCCAGAAGCCTCAGCATCAACCTGACCGAGACACGGGATAAAGGCTGAAAGATCGGAATCAGAGCCTGAATATCCCGAACCCGCTCTTCGGGAGGATAGTCCCGAAACTGCGCCTAGTCCAGAACCGCTCCGATGAAGAGGAGTGTCTGAGAGGGGCACAGGTGTGACTTTGGCACATTGATGGAGAACCCCAGCAGGTGCAGGAGGTCGGCCGTAGTCTGGAGGTGGCTGACGACTGTCTGGGGCGAGCCCGCCTTCAATAGCCAGTCGTCGAGATAGGGGAAGACTGACACCCCCGATCTGCGCAGATGAGCTGCGACCACCACCATCACTTTCGTGAACACCCCAGGGGCGCTGGTAAGGCCAAAGGGGAGCACGGTAAACTGAAAGTGCTCGTGGCCTACCGTGAACCGCAGGTAACGCTGGTGGGCCGGCAGGACGGGGATATGGAAATATGCGTCCTGCAAGTCCATCCAGTCTCCAGGATCTAGGGCAGCTAGGACCTGAGCTAAGGTCAGCATCTTGAACTTCTCCTTCCGGAGTAAGCCGCCGACTCTCCGGAGATCCAAGATAGGGCGTAGGCCTCCTTTGCCCTTCTTGGGTACCAGAAAGTAGTGGGAGTAGCAACCAAGTCCTACTTCTGGCCCAGGAACACGCTCAATGGCCCCCTTGGCCAAGAGGGCCGTAACTTCCTCCTGCAGAAGTTTCAAGTGATCCCACGACATGTGGTGGTACTGAGGTGGCATGGCTGGAGGGGTTGCCTCGAAGGGGAGGGATTAGCCCCTTCGGACGATTCGCAGCACCCACTTGTCCGATGTGATGGTGCGCCAGTGGAGCAGGTGATGGTGAACCCTGCCCCCCACTGGCGTCGAGTGGGCCTGAAAGCACGGACTAGGAGGGCTTTGAGGCGGATGCTGCGGGGGTGGATGTGGACTGGCCTTGCCGTTGTCCCCTGGCACCGCCAAGGCGGTTCCTGCGTCCGACGCCGTGCTGAGGCTGGTTTTGCGGCCTGTGGCTGGCAGGACACCCCTTCCTTGGCCACGAAAGGGGCGAAAGGCAGAAGTTTGCTGGTGCTGGCCCGACAATCCCAAGGACTTGGCCCTGGAGTCCTTGAAACGCTCAAGCGCACTGTCTGCCTTGTCGGCAAAAAGGCAACAGCCATCGAATGGCATGGCCATGCGCGTGGCCTGGACATCAGCCAAAAAGTTGGCGGACCTGAGCCAGGCGTGGCGACGAACCGCCACCGTCGTGGAAATCGCTCTACCTAGCGAGTCTGTGGTATCCAATCCACATCGTATGAAGTAACGCGCTGCATCCCGCCCTTCCGCAAGGGCTTGAGCGAGCTTTGCCCGGGCCTCCGCCGGCACTGCGGCAGCACGTCCGCAACCGTATCTCACAGAGAGTGGGTGTAACGGCTCAAAATGCAAGCGGTGTTGACAGACCGCAGCCCCAACCTGAGTGAGGAGAACAGCTTCTTACCAAACTGGTCATACCTTTTGGATTCCCGATCTGGCGGGGTAGTCGGGAATGCGGTCTGGGAATTAGAGGTCTGGATAACCAGACTCTCAGGGGTGGGGTGGGTGGACAGAAAGCAAGGGTCGCCTAGGGCCGGGCGGTGGCGTCGGGCCACTTTCCGATCTACAGGAAGGCCTGTAGTGGGCTTCGACCAGGTGCCCAGCAGAACGTCCGAGAGGGCTTCATTAAATGGCAGAAGAGGCTCCGAGGAGCTTGCCTGGAGTTTGGGCACCTCAGTGAGGAGGTTAGTCCTCATGGCCGCGACGGGGAGCTCAAGAGCCAAGGCCTTGGCCGCCCTCGTCAACACCACGCTGTAAGCATCTCCCTCCTCCGTAGCCAAGGTAGGAGGGGAGACAAATCCAGTGTTGGGCGAAGTGTCCAGTCCACTGGCCTCCCCTAGCTCAACTGCCCAGTTCTGATCCAACTGGCACTCCTCTGCCAGAGGGTCCTCAGACCCCTCCCTGTCCTCCCCGACATCCATCTCCTGATAGTCAGGGTAAAATGATGGAGCCGGATCGTAGATGAATTGATCATCCCTCGGCGTCGAAGCCGGCGCCGGAAGGCACCGGTCTGACGCCGGATCCGGACCGGGGCTGGGACTGGGGACGACGTCGTCCGGAGACGGTGTCGGGTGCGACACACTTGGTGACGGCGCCGGAGGAGGGGTCGTGAGGTCGACCGGGGTCTTCACGGATCCAGGCCTGGATTCTTAGGGGCCCTGCGGCGTCGGGACCAGAGTCGTTTACGGCTTCGGGGCCGAAGCACCCGACGGCGCTGGAGCCGCTGGCCCGCTTGGGCTCCCAGACGGATCCGTGGGGCCCGAAGGCGCCTCAGCGGAATCCGGCGGAGGGAAGTGCGACCTCATGGCCATGAGGAAGGCGCTGATCTCCTCCGGCGTCGCGTGCAGCCCAGGGACCGGCAGGTATGGAACTGGACACGGTGCTTGCGGCTCCAGCAGAGCAGCGTGGGCGGTGTCGCCCGAACCCCCGGCCGCGTCGCGCGACCGTCGGGGGGAGTCAGAAGAGTGATGTCGCTTCTTCGACTTCTTGTACCTCGACTTACCTGAGGACTTTGAACCCGACGAGTGGTGTCGACTCGCTGAGCTGTGACCGGTCCCTCAACCTCCTCCTGTACCGGGACCTCGAGCGGCGCGGGGCTGACTGCCAGATCTCGAGTCGCTTACGGGACCGCTCCCGCCTAGCTTTCGACGTCAAGGCCCCGCAATCGGGGCACGACTTGTCATCATGGTCGGCCCCGAGGCAATAAAGGCACCGATGGTGGGGGCCGGTAACCACCATCAGTCGGCTATAGTCATCACAGGGCTTGAACCCGGGCATCCCTACCGGCACCGGAGTCGATAAACAACTCAATAAGATCCAAAAGAGATCGAAAAAAGTTAGTCAAAAAGTGACTAAGAAGTACTGCTCTTCCCAGATCTGCGCTTGCTGTTGCGGAAAAAAGAAGAACTGACGCCAGCGCGCGAGGGCGGCATCTAAGTACTCCGACGACGTCATCCCGGCGCCAACGACACCGACGACGGACGCGGAGTCGTAGATGACGCCTACCGACGCGCAGGGGTACTGCTACGCAAAACTTTCCGGATCCTGTCTGACGCCTGGGGATATACTAAGGTAAGGAATCTAACACTAACCTGTTTCTTTCAGATTCCAAGCACACAACACAACTTGAGCCTCCGCAATACAAAAAAAAGACCACAGACTCCGCCAGCACAATCCCCTCGTTTATCCTCTAGCTCGTAGATTTCCTCCTGGATGAGAGGCGTATTCTACAAATAATCATAACATAATGAAATGAAAGGAGCAACAATGATGTTATAATACATTTGTCAAACAAAAGGAGGTGCTAAATTGCGATTTAATTTACTGCATCTGTGTGCCGGTCGTGGTACCAGTTCCTAAAAGAGAGTAAGAGGATAGCAGCCTCGCGAGTTTAAAACACATACAGGCGTACCACTCCTCACTCTGACACACTCATACCTTGTCTTTGGAGACACCCTACCCTTACTTGCAACCATAACAGGCTGCTATCCTCTTACTCACTTTTAGGAACTGGTACCATCTTTAGCATTTGCCATTATCTTTAGGAGCATCGGTACAGGACCTTTTTCCAATTAGCTCCTTGTCCCTTCCTCTGTGAATTGTGGTCACAGTTTAGTACGGTGGCTAGCCGTGGGACAATCTATTCTATTTTCCCCCTTTCTATAATCACGTGACCTGTACTCCTGGGCCATCACTCATCCCCATTATGGACAATCCAGGCCTCAGTTTTGATGACGAGACAGTAGCTGAGATTCTCAGGGCACCTTCCATATTAGCAGAAGATGGTAGTGCAGCCACTGGCAGCAAACATGATGACTGGAAATCTCTGCAGACACTTAGGAAGTTGCAGATAAAGACGGCATTACACATCACTATTATGACAGAATACCTCAGGGCAAATATCGCCCCTAATGGCCTCCTGATCACACTGGCCCCAAGAATTTTTTTAGAGGACTTGCCCTTGCGCCGATAGTGGTCGCGGATTTCTTGGAAGTGCACACATGACTGGTTAGTGTTGATTATCAACACTGTCAAGAGACTGTCGAATGAACTATTGATCTAGATCACTCTATCTGAAAACAAACTTACAGCAGGGATATCCATCACAGCCTTCAAATCACGCCTAACAGAAATCAACCAAGAGATGAACGACCACAAAGAATATCTAATGAAGCAGAAGATCAACCAACTGCAGAAGGATGTCAAACGTTTTGACAAAGAAAAAATCTACCCCTATACAAATGAAGATTACGTCTGTCAGAATAGCAAGACCACATCGGATGATGCCAGCAACAGTTCACTCCACAAGATCAGACTCAATCAGCAGCGAGTCCAGCTATGTGAACAGACAACACAGACCGTGGGGTGGATACACACATCAGGCACCACTACAGCTGTTCCAAGGCTTCCCAGCCCATCCCTTCCAACCACCCATATACTAGGGCTGGATGGGACCACAACCGCTATGGAATGGACCTCCTGGACAAAATCCTCACATGCAACAATACCAACAATTCCAAAAAAAACCTTTTTACAACAGAGGGAGGGGCAGAGGAAGAGGCAAAAGTCGAGGAGGATCCAAGAATGTCCATTGGCAAGATCAGTAACAGAGGGTATTGAGGAGCCACACAGTGAGACCCTAGCGGTCAATCTCTCCTCCAGACCCTTAACGTCGGAGGAACATTAGTCTCTTGGAGAAGGGTCTAGGCTTCGTCCTCATGCCCAAGGAAGATGACTTCAGATTACACCCAATTCTTCAGAAAAGTGCGCCTAAAAGCATTTTTCCAGGATAAACCAGAGGTCCCCACTGAGGGTACAGGCTTTAGAACAAAATCCAGATTCACGCCCACCGCCTCGATGACACCTCATGAAGTGTTGACATTTGAGCAAGCCACCCTCAAGGATGTTAGCTACATCACTACTGAACGTCCTTTTGACAATCTTACCAAAGAAGAAAGACGATTACTGAAGAACATCACGGAAGACATGATGATCATCCTGAAACCCACTGACAAAGGCGGTGCCACTGTGATACAGGACAAGGACGCATACGATGCTGAATGCCGTCGCCAACTTTCTGACACCAGGTACTATCAACCCATAGAAGAGGACCCCACCTCACGGCTATCGATCAAGATACAGGGCCTTGTTTTCGAAGCCGAAACAGAATGCTGGATCTCACGAGATGAAGCATCTTTCCTTATCAATAACGAATCACGCATCCCCTATTTTTACTGTCTACCCAAGATTCACAAAGGGGTGAATACACCTCCCGGGCGCCTTATCGTGTCTGGCATTGATTCCCTGCTAGAACCCCTTAGCAAATTCTGTGACTTTTTTCTACGTCCTTTGATCACAAAAACTCCTACATATCTGAGAGACACCACAGAGGTCCTCAATCTCATTGAATATTTTGTGGACCTGAATCTATCAACCTTCTGGTTACCCTCGACGTGGAGGCCCTTTATACCAACATCCCCCAGGACCCATGATAGCAGTCCTAGAGAAACCTTGATCCATGGCCTTATGTGACTCCGATCACCTTTATCTGCGAACGTGCTACCATCGCCCTTAAAGAGAACTTTTTTGCCTTTGACAAAAAGCTATACCATCAAGTCCAGGGTTCCAGCATGGGCAGCACCTTTGCGCCGAGCCTGGCGTGTCTCTATATGGCTAATTTTGAAGCAGAACACATTCTAAACACAACCAACCCGTTTGAGACGAACATTTTGTTATGTGTCGTTATATCGACGACTATCGACGACTATCATTTTTTGGAAAGTGGACGAAGAGGAATGTCGCTCCTTTTTTGACTAGATCAACGCCATTGACCCATTCCTAAAATTCATGGGTA
Source organism: Lissotriton helveticus (assembly GCF_964261635.1). Taxonomy (NCBI): domain Eukaryota; kingdom Metazoa; phylum Chordata; class Amphibia; order Caudata; family Salamandridae; genus Lissotriton; species Lissotriton helveticus. Next base: position 836,495,459 of record NC_136067.1, read on the forward strand.
CAATGTCACAGGATTCCATTCCCTTCCTAGATCTTATGATCTCTCTGCAAGAAGGCGCCCTCAAAACTACCAACTATAAAAAGCACACAGATAGGAATAGTCTCCTCATGTACCACAGCCACCCCCTAAAGCATTAAGTAATAATCTCCCTGTGGGACAATTTCTACGTCTTCGTAGAAATTGCATCACACTGACTGAATTCGAGGACCAAGCAACCACTCTTTCTGAGAATCTGAGAGCGAGACAACACCCCAAGAAAATCGTCAAACACGCACGGAAGAGAGCGAGAAATAACCAAAGAGAGTCTCTTTTAGAAATCAGGAACAAAACCAAGACAGACACCCTAACCTGGGTCCCATCATTTACCCCTACCTTCAACAGAATCCAGAAGATTGTTAAAAAACACTGGAAAATTCTGGAGACTGGCACTTTCAACCCACACCATTATTTGCCTTCAAACGAACACAGAACTTGAGAGACGTTCTTGTGCATACACGCCCCAAGAACTCCATCTGATAACAACTGACACTCTGGACACTGCCCGCAGTAGTGGGTCATTTCCCATGCGGAACATGGGCAGTTTGTCCACAAACAAAACCCTCAAAAGAGTTAGACCTGGGGCTCGCTAGACCTTGGCAACAAAGACGCCAATACGAAGAACTGTGTCTACATGATCAGATGCCCGTCCTGCTCCAAGTACATAGGCATGACAGCAAGACCAGTAAATGTACGGATCGGAGAACATAAAAGTACAATCCGGTGTACAAAAACCATCACCATACTACAGAGACATTTCTTAGAGAAAAATCACTCCCCAAACAGTTTACAATGGACCGTGATCGAGTATAACCCCAACTGGACCCTGTTTAGACAAGAACAACGATGGGTGTTTAGACTGAAAAGTAATGTTGGAGGGTTGAACGATGGCATACCTTGGACAGAATTAGTAACCTGAATGCCCCCCCTCTCTTTTCCCAATGAATAGCAGGGATACATTATGAATACCACGCCTCACTCTGTATAGGACCAGCATCATTCCCTGCGTTACTGGTTTTCTTTGCACCCTTGACAGCCCCCACTATCATTGAAGCATTCACTGCATCTTATTACATACGCTACCATGTGGGTTGGCATATGGGCTGATTAGCTGCACTGTCCTTTGATGCCGCTTGCACACATGCGGTCGTGTATATGAGACATTCATACTAGCACCTTCCTTATTATATTTGGCGATTAGCACACAGTCAGATCTGGTGAGCTTTTACATCGCTTTCTTTACCTTTGATGTTCCCTACTCAACATCATGGTGTCCGGGCACCACCAACTGGCCCAGGACTGCACCACATTAGCCACTACCAATATAGAACTACTTGTGGCACCACACCACGACTCTTGATTAGTGGCCTTACATATGATCTCGTATTATACAACACCTCCACTCTGCGGGGGGAGGTATAGTGCACTTGTATCACAGTTTATGGGTGTCTATACCCACGACAGCACCATCGCGACTTCTACAACAGAGACATTTCTTAGAGAAAAATCACTCCCCAGACAGTTTACAATCGACCGTGATCGAGTATAACCCCAACTGGACAGCTCCAGCCCTGTTTAGACAAGAACAACGATGGGTGTTTAGACTGAAAAGTAATGTTGGAGGGTTGAACGATGACATACCTTGGGCAGAATTAGTAACCTGAATACCCGCCTGGCGTGGGCAGCGACCTTGATCCTGTTCCCAGGCAGGTCGCTCCCCACGCCGCGCAGCTCCACCTGAATGCGCCTCTGTTCTTGTGACCAGCTGCTCTGCTGAGGGTGTTCGAGGCCCGCCTCCACCCGCAGGCTGCCACCTGCGCCTCATCCCTGGTGGCCAGTGGTTGGCTCATAGGTTTGTGTTCTGCCCGCGCTACTTTTTCCTTCACTGTTGCTTGCGCTGTATCTTTTGTAATTGTGCCTGTTGCTTAGTGCCTTGCTTTGTTGCTTTGTTGCCCGCTTTGTTGCTTATTGCCTGTTGCCTTTGCCCGTGCTTGTTTTCCCATTCGCTGGTCCCGATTCCTGCCGCTGCGTCCCCTGTGGCCCCGCCCCCGATCCCATTGGACCGTTCCCCCACCCAGCTGCTCCTCTCTCCCACCCCCCCTCTTATGGCGGGCGCTGCATGGCGCCAAAGGCAAGCCCGTCTGCGCCCGTCTGCGCCTGGATTGCGCCCAGCGCCAGAACCCCTGGACCCCGGAGACGCCACAACACCGACTGCACTACGACACCAGCACCCTCCACGCACTCAACCCCGGACGAGAACGCACCTGCCACCCTGAAGCGCACCCAAGGGCCTTTCACCTGCCGGAACTGCAGCTTCACCAGCATCCGGCCCGCCAACCCATCAACCAAAGGACCCAACCACCTCCGATGCATCCTCCTCAACACCCGCTCTGCTCGCAAACACGCCATCGAACTCTGGGACCTCCTCGACTCAACCACCCCCGACGTCACCTTCCTGAAGGAGACCTGGATGAACACCACCTCAGCTCCAGACAGCGCTATAGCCATCCTGGAAGGCTACAAGATCTCCCGCAGAGACCGCACCATTGGAGTGGGAGGTGGAATCGCCATCGTCCACAAGAACACCCTCAGAGTCTCGACCAACACCGACGACACCCTCAACATCGCTGAACACACATGCACTTCCAGATCCACTCTGACCCCAACACCACCCTCAGAGGAACCCTTCTCTACAGATCCCCCGGACCCCGACCACAGTTCAGCGACTCCATCGCCGACTTCGTTAGCACCCACGCCCTCGCCTCCATGGACTACATCCTCCTCAGGGACCTGAACTTCCACCTCGAGAACAACAACCATACCAACTCCACCACCCTGATCGCCAACCTCGCCAACCTCGGCCTCAGACAGCTTGTGACGACTCCCACCCATGCCGCCGATCACACGCTTGACCCCATCTTCTCCGCAAGTCCCCACGTCTCCTTCAACCACACCTCCGAACCCCATTGGACCGACCATCAATGCGTCCATTTCACCTTTAGGAAAACCACCACGCACCACCGTACCCAACAGGTGCCACGCCGTTGCTGGGGCAAAGTCACCAAAGACCAGCTGACCCAGAGCCCACCCGTCGACCCCACTGATCCCGACACCGCCACTCACAACCTCAGACAGTGGATCGATGACTGTGCAAACACCCTCGCTCCACTCAAGACCCCCTCCAAGAAAGCTACCTGGTTCACCAAAGACCTCCAGGCCTCTAAGCGCACATGCCGGAAACTGGAGAAGAACTGGCTCTGCGAACGGTCACCAGACAGCTACATAGCCCACAAGAACGCCACACGCAGACACCATCAACTCATCACAAACGCCAAGAGGACCGCTTTCAAGGACCGCCTAAATAACAACGCACACAGCAGCAAAGAGCTCTTCAGCATCATGAAGGAACTCTCCAACCCCAGCTCCACACCAACGACATTCCCCCATCGCAGGACCTGTGCGACTCGTTGGCTTCCTTCTTCCACCGCAAGATCACCGACATCCACGACAGTTTCAACGCCTCGACTCCCCCACCTATCACTGAGTTCCCCACCTCCACGGTCACCACCCGTACCAGCCGTCTGATCTCCTGGTCCAACGTCAGCAACGATGACACCGTCAAGATCATGAACTCCGTCCACTCCGGATCCCCGTCTGATCCATGCCCACACCACGTCTTCAACAAAGCCAGCACAGTCATCGCCCCCATCTCCGGAGGGCGATCAACATCTCCTTCGAGACAGCAACCTTCCCAGAAAGCTGGAAGCACGCCGAGATCAACGCCTTACTCAAGAAACCCAAGGCGGACCCCAAGGACCTCAAGAACTTCCATCCTATCTCCCTGCTCCCGTTCCCGGCGAAAGTCACAGAGAAAATCATCAACAAGCAACTGACCCGCTACCTCGAGAACAACAACATCCTGGACCCATCCCAGTCCGGCTTCCGCAGCAACCACAGCACCAAAACCGCCCTCATCGCCGCCACCGATGACATCAGGACCGTGCTGGACAATGGAGAAACAGCAGCCCTCATCCTCCTGGACCTGTCTGCCGCTTTTGACACGGTCTGCCACATACTCTAAGAACGCGCCTCCACGATGCCGGAATCCAAGAGAAGGCACTGGACTGGACCACATCCTTCCTCTCAGGGAGAACCCAGAGCGTCCGCCTCCCACCCTTCCGTGCCAAGGCCACCGAGATCATTTGGGGCGTACCACAAGGCTCCTCACTCAGCCTGGCGTTGTTCAATATCTACATGGCACCACTCGCCCACGTCGCCCAACAGCACAACCTCAACATCATCTCCTATGCCGACGACACCCAACTGATCATCTCCCTCACCAAAGACCCTCTCACCGCCAAAGCCAACCTCCGCAGAGGAATGAAGGCCGTCGCCCAATGGATGAAGGATAGCAGGCTGAAGCTAAACTCTGACAAGATGGAGGTCCTCATCCTCGGCTCCACCCCCTCAGCCTGGGACGACTCCTGGTGTCCAACATCGCTGGGAACAGCCCCGACACCAACCGACCATGTACACAACCTGGGGTCATCCTCGACTCCACCCTCTCCATGACTAAGCAGGTCAACGCTGTCTCCTCATCCTGCTTCAACACGCTCCGAATGCTCCGCAGGATCTTCAAGTGGATCCCCACCGAAACAAGAAGAACTGTCACCAAGGCCCTCGTCACCAGCAGGCTGGACTACGGAAATGCCCTCTACGCAGGAACAACAACCAAGCTCCTGAGACGGCTGCAACGCATCCAGAACGCCTCAGCATGACTGATCCTCGACATCCCCCGCAGCAGCCATGTCACACCCCACCAGAGAGACCTACACTGGCTCCCCGTCAGCAAGAGGATAACCTTCAAGCTCCTCATCCACGCACACAAAGCTCTCCATAACACCGGACCAGCATACCTCAACAGACGACTCTGCTTCTACACCCCCACCCGCAACCTCCGCTCACCCGGCATCGCCCTCGCCACGGTCCCCCGCATCTGAAGAACGACCACCAGCGGCAGATCCCTCTCCCACCTCACCGCCAAGACCTGGAACACCCTCCCCACCAACCTACGACAGACCCAAGACCTACTGGCCTTCAGAAGACGTCTCAAGCCCTGGCTCTTCGATCAGTAGCAGCTCCCCCCCCCCCCCACCCAGCACCTTGAGACCCTCAAGGGTATGTAGCACGCTTTATAAATACCTTGATTGATTGATTGTTTACAACATAGCCCTGTCTCCCGGTGCATATCTATACTGTTTTAACATTGTCCGCATCCACCTGCATAGATACCCCACTATACCACCTCCGCTATCTACTGACCTCAGTTTTCTGAACCACTATACCTCCCTTAGACACTCAGTATCAGTTGACTGCTTGATAATCCTTATCAGTAGAGGATACTTGAGACCTTCTCCAAGATGGCCGCATCCTTTACACGCCCTTGTCGTCCACCTTCCCCGCACTCCTAGGTCGCACAAGCTGTGACGAATTAACAGCTGACACCGCCACTATATTCACTGAGACTTCCCGCACCAGAATACCGGCAGACTGGGAAGGCTGTTAGGTCCCCAGGATTCGGTTGGCCGGTGATAAGTAAGTTTTCTACGCTGTCGACCATCTACGATTCCAAGGTAATCTGTGACGAGCGTTTTTCCTATGTCGGGATACATGTCCTAGCTTCTCTGTTTCCTTCGTTTTTTTTCCCTGCAGCTCTCCTTCCTCACTAGCCGGCTATCCGCCATAGAAGCCCTATTCCATCTCGGGAAGGGTATGACATTGTCTCATTGTGTTTTGACAGTATGCATAATGCCTAGCATGCAGCGCTTACGTTCATTGCCTCATAACGTTATTAATCTGTTCTCACTTAGTCACACGCTTGCTGTTTAACGGCGCACGCCTCTATTTAAATTTACAGCATTTGGCCAGCGTGGCGCTGCCCTCTTGTGCACTCCCTATATTTTGATTAATTCTCAACACCCAGCTTCATACCTCAAACTGTGTCTTTGGTTGGGAACTGCATGACACGCAGCAGGGGCCACTATTAGGTCAGCGCCAATATATGCCCTTCCTCTATCTGCCCCCCACTACCCACGCCCAGTCACAAAGCCATTGTCTCTCCTCAGGATGCCTAGGTTATTCCGCTCAGTGCTGTGCCTTAGCCATTTGATGCATGGCGGTCCGACTATGCATGAGGAGCACTGTCTGGAGTCCGCACTGCTTTTTTATCCTCAATTGTTTGCCTGCATGGAGCTGGTCTCTACAATGCATGATAAGTACTGTTTGTAGTTAACCACTTCTCATTGTCAATACCTTGACCTTTGCAGTGTTCTCTTACCCATGTTCCTTTTGTTATTCCCCCTTCCCTTTTTTATGTCTCTATTAGGTTTGAACTAGAGCACACAAATAAGACGTGGCTCTCTAATACCTCAGACATCCTCAATGAAGGCATGGTAGGAATATAGGGTGCCATTTTTCCCTACTCCTCCCTTCCTATATTCACACTCACGGTCCTGATGAAGCACTCTGGGATCCTTTAGGGACCAATTAGCAACGCGAAACATGTCGACCTCCCACTTTAAAACACCACACCACATTGTCACACGGGTTGAGAGAAGTGGGAATCTATTTGTTTTTTCCCCTCTCTATCAGCATAAAGAGCATCTCCATCCCCTTTCTGATTTGAACTTATTACTGAGGACCCTTTAATAAATACATTGAGGCACCAACGGGTTATTTTATTTTCACTCACACTCACCACTTGGCCCACACACCAACATGCACAACTGCTGCAACTCCTAAAAGATCTCCATCAAAGTATCCTCTTTGAGGGCCCGTGAGGGACTGCAGCGCCACCCCCACGAGGAGCAGTGCCCAATGATGATGCTTTACACTCGCAAGGGTGTGTGAGGGCACAACACATACAGGAGTACCACTCCTCACTCTGAAACACTAATACCTTGTCTTTGGAGACACCCTACCCTTACTTGAAACCATAACAGGCTGCTATACTCTTACTCTCTTTTAGGAACTGGTACCATCTTTAGTGTTTGGCATGCCTTTCCATGCCTCATAATTTACCCAACCCTGCCGCATAATTTGTCAGTCTCCTGCTGCATAATTCCAGTGGCCCTGGTTATAGAAGATTGTTGTATGACTATTTATGCAGCCATTTTGAATCGGGTTACATTTGCTTTCTTTGACAAAACAATGATCGTTTGCTAGGTTTCCGCCTGTAGCATTCAGCGATATAAATCACTTGGGGGCATATTATCAAGAACGGCGTTAAAATTATCGCTGGTTTAGCGTCAGAAAGCGGCGATAATGGGTTTGATAATATGCCCTGGAGAATTCCAATAGAAGCCCATGTTCACACCAGAACATGATATGATGAGAATTGGATAGATGCACAGCGATGGGTTGTATTGCAGTAATCACGTTAATTCAATTTTAAGGTGCACCGAAAGGCGGCGTCGAGAGTCCAACGACGTCCTAACATATGAATTGAGAAGTGAGACTGGGGAGCCCTAGACTCATCCCTTTACGGGCACACATATAGTTGTCTTCTTATGAGAAAGACTTCCACTCCAATTTGTTTCTTAGAATGTATTTTTTTATTGCTTTAACACTTTGAGTTTAGAACTATTCGAACATCTTGTCTGTGTCGTATTGACAATTCTAAAGCATGTTATTTCCTTCAGGCAATGTCACGATAGTATTACCAATGCATTTCGGGCATTAAAATCATGCCCTTCATCAGGGAGTCGACAATGCCTTTCATAGTGAAGTTGTTCTAATCTGAAAACGAAGTGTGAACGAGCTCGGGTCCGTTACTAGACTTCAGTGGCGGCGGCCGAAATGCATTGGTAATACTATCGTGACATTGCCTGAAGGAAATAACATGCTTTAGAATTGTCAATAGACACAGACAAGATGTTCGAATAGTTCTAAACTCAAAGTGTTAAAGCAATAAAAAAATACATTCTAGGAAACAAATTGGAGTGGAAGTCTTTCTCATAAGAAGACAACTATATGTGTGCCCGTAAAGGGATGAGTCTAGGGCTCCCCAGTCTCACTTCTCAATTCACACCAGAACATGGACTTCTTTTGGAATTCTCAAGGGCATATTATCAAGCCCATTATCACCGCTTTAGCGGCAGTTTTCTGCCTCTAAACCGGCGATAATTTTTAACGCCCTTCTTGATAATATGCCCCCTATGGTTTTCATGGGCTACCTCTATGTTGATGGTTTCAAAAACGATAGCTCGTGCAAAACATCCAGGAAGCAGAAGGGGGATTCACACAATGACTGTTAATTACTGGTCAGTGCTCTGCCTACGTCACCCGTTTACAGCTCTTGTGATCCCTGTGTAGATCATCCCAGCATGTGTTTTAGCTGTCGCCGCTACGGTCATCACGAGTCATGTTTATTTAAAAGAAAACGTGTTAGTGCCCGCAGCATTCTTTCGGTCTTGGTTATATGTTCGTAGCTTTCGATTAAAGCTTAACTCGAGAATCAGCTCTCTTGCATCAGATATGACTCTGTCCCTTAAGAACACTTAAGCCAAGAACTGAGAGTTATCAATATTACATAGCAGAATTAGACGCTTCTAAGCCCCTGCGCCATTTTAATGAGGACGCTAAAATGCACTCGAAACGCCACGTCGAGATGGCCGCTCCACCCAGTGACGGGGTCACTCTGCAGCTCAAAACTGGACCTTATTGAACAATAATGCTTTAATCCACCCTACTTATTTTATGTATATAGAATTAAGCTCTATACCTCCCTTACATTATCATAACGCGTATTGTTTTTCATTCAGCTTAAGAGGATTTGGGCGACCTTTTGGCCCGAACGTCTCCCCGAAATTGCAAACGTAAATATTAAATCTAATCCTGACATAAGGATTAAGCAAGCAAAAATATGCTTTCAATGTAAAATCTATGCATGGACGCAAACTGCCAACAATGACGCAACAAAGGAACTGAAATGTTTCTGTCCGCATTTTTTTTGTTTTTGTTTCAAGCACTCTCAATTAGTGACACTCATACGTTTGAAATTTAACCACTGCTTTTTTCTCTCTTTTTTTTTATACAGCAAACCATGTGGGTCTCTTTCTTTCATGCGCCTTCCAAATTAACTTGATTTGGCTAACGACAAATATTTTAAAAGAAAAAATAGCTGCAAGCTGAGAGCCTGCTGAGACCGCCAACGGTCTTCCTGCTCTGTTTTTTTTCTTAACATCTTGAGAAGCACACTAGAATTTACAGAATGGTATCCCCCATTCTAAATAAAATGTGCTGCCAAGCCCTGGGCCATTTCACTTATTGTGCTCACCTTACGTCAAAGATTATCTTTTTTGAAAGGAGTTATTACAGCAATGATTCTGAAGGAAGTTGGGCTTGAACACGTGCCCTTTGACACGTTTATGACAACCGAACTCTGGTTTTCTTAAGTGCACTTCTTAAGGCTGGCTCTGCCTCAAATCCTCTTTGCAGATGTAGGGATTGCTTTACCAAGGCCAGAACAGCCAAGCATATGGAAATATCCCTGGTTTGAATGTGTACAACACAAAGATGGATAGTTACTTGGACTTCTCCGGGGTTCAAGTAACATAACCAGGGCACAAGTCCTAAAAAAAGAAGTAGGGGGACGCTGACGTCACGACAGGAAGTGGCGCCACGAAAGGTGGCTTGCACCATCGGACTCATTGCCTCCCCTCGCTCACCCCTTAGATGCGATTGCATCAGAGAAGCCAGTGCATGAGCAGCGTTCTGAATGAGCTCCGATCTCGCCCCAGAGAGGCCAAAGAGTGAATGTGTGGCTCCATTTGCTCCAGTTACAGAGCTCCCGTTAAAATAAGTGGGGGGACGCCATCCACCCACGTGGTACCTCGACTCGTGCCCGGAACATAACATAATATATATTTGTAAAACGCGTGCGGGCTCATGGGGCTCAAAACTCAACTGTATTCATTTTCTTGACCTCTTAAGGATTTTAGGCTGAGAGCATCGGAACCTGCAACCATGAGGTCAAGTACAGATTCATGGAGTAGATGCATTAACCCACTGAGCTACCAGAGGTACCGTTCAGCAGAAGGGCCATTGTGTAGTGTCAAGTCTGTGGGGTCGTAGTTTGGCTTAGAAGCAGGAGACGTGGTTTCTTACGGACGAGGGGCATAGCCTCAATGGTGAACCAGACCCAGTAGCACCAGGACATGGGAATACAGAGGTCCACTGCAACTCATTTATGGCTACCAGGGGGCCATGGAGATCAATTTTGCTTCTTTGCATTAGGACCTAAAACACACCTGTAGTCCACTGTTTCTGACCATGGTGTGTTCATACCGGGCAAATGTTCACGTTTGTGTCATGAATGATAGCTATAGATCCTTGTGTACAGAACTTAAGGCCTCCTTTACGAGGTTTTGGCACAGGGCAGTTAGGCAAGGAATCTTGCTGCGCTGCGCTGCCCTGCATAAAAAAAGGGCATGAATGCGCCAGAATTATGACCTGGCGCATTCCTGTCCTTTAACCCAGTGCTGGCACAAAATAAGTTGCTATGCGATAACACAGACACCCTTGCACCATGGTGCAAAGGTGTCTGTGTTGTAGTGGTGACAGTTTTTGTGCAGAACGGGACACCTTCCTAAACAAACACAATTATGAGAGGTGTTTTTCTCTTTCTATGTGTGCTGCAGAATGCCGCACACATAATTGGGAGAGGAGTTGGCCTAACGGCAAGGGTGGTTGACTTCTAATCTGGGAAACCAGGTTCCAGTCTCGGCGATGACGCTGAACATCCTGTAATTGTGGGTAAATCACGTAATCTCCCCGTGCCTAACAAAAATGAATGTGTCCTCATGTAACGCAACTGGTACTATGTAAGTATCACACAAAAGTCTTCTCCCAGCACTCAATATACTATAAATCAATACTGTCCATATACAGTCTCTCTTCAAGTGAATACACCTCAGTTGGCACAGTTAATCCATGTTTCTGTATTATGTTTCCATAGACACGCCAGTTCATACGATCTTCCAAAATAATGTTTATTGATCGAATACTTGATCCAAAGAAAGCAGCCAACACGTGTTTCGTCGTGCTTAAATCTTAGCACATTTGACTTCTTCAGGGCTCATATAATGTGTTGAAGTCTTGTAAGTCTAAAGTCCAACCAACAATCAATCAATAAATAAGAATTGTCCACACAGAGTAAACATCCCCCCTTCGTTGGTTTCCTATGCATGCAATATAAATTTTGCTTCCGAACAAAAACGTGAAAGAGATAGTCACGAGTACTTGATCATAAGTCTCGAGAACAGCGTCCTGTTACCAGTACAATAACCGGCGTCCTAAGGACTACACATTATATGAGCCCTGAAGAAGTCAAATGTGCTAAGATTTAAGCACGACGAAACACGTGTTGGCTGCTTTCTTTGGATCAAGTATTCGATCAATAAACATTATTTTGGAAGATCGTATGAACTGGCTTGTGTATGGAAACATAATACAGAAACATGGATTAACTGTGCCAACTGAGGAGTATTCACTTGAAGAAGACTGTATATGGACAGTATTGAATTATAGTATATTGAGTGCTCGGAGAAGACTTTTGTGTGATATTATCATCTGCATCTGTGGATAGATTATCTGCATCTGTGGATTGTGGTGGGGTTGTATGGTAACCGACCTCTCTTCCCCTTGAAGCACCATTGGAGACGTAGTATAACTTACATTCCCTGATTTGCTGAGCGCCCTCTTGTATCTCTGGTTACCATTCATTCTAGAACTGGTACTATGTAAAGCGCTCTTATACCAGATACCTTTGGGTCAAGTTCGCGCTATAAAAAACTATGATTTGATTTTTTTAAAAGAAAACGAGGAGAAACAAGGATATTTCTCCTTGTTGCGCCTCCCTAATGCCACCCCTGGGGTAGCGTTAGGATCTGACGCATTTCCAGGTATAAGATTCCTCGTAAATCTGGGACAGTTTCAGATTCCATGGGAGTTGTGTCGGAACACCCATAGCATCACCCACGGAACGCCTGTTTCACGCAGACTTCTGTGCAAAAGAGGCACATATTTAGGAGGCCACGAAAAGCCATGCAAAATGGCTTTAAGTGACGTTGTAAATATGCTGTCCACATTGCGCCTCCAGAGCATCAAAAAAGTTCTGCTCCAGGGGTGCAAAAGTGCCGCTCGGGGCCTCGTAAATGAGGCCCTATTATGTGCACAGTGGTATGGCTCACAAGTGTGTAGATTTACAAATTTTTGTAATGCAATAACATTTGCCAAATTGTTTGTGACATTTGCAAGTTCCCCAGCATACTCCTGGAACTCCATTTTCACATGTGCAAATATGTAAATATGCAATCATATATTGTAAAGCGCTCTGATACCTTCGGGTCTCGCTAGCACTATATAAAACTTCTAATAGTCTGTCAAGGCTCTCTTTAAAGAGGCACTGCTGGCCCACAAAACACAGATCAAGTGCGCCAAAGCCAGTTTCCTTGAGGAGACGTTATTGTCAGCGGCGAACAAATCTCAGGCCCTGTTCAAGATAGTCAGGGATTTTTCTCGCCCGGTCTGTGCTTCCAATGACATCCCGGCTTCTCAATTGCTTTGCGATTCCTTGGCAAAGGCTTTCGAGGACAAGATCGCCTCCATCCTGAGCAATCTAGGTACTCCGGTCATCTCTGTTCCCCAAGCTATGCCTAACTCTGCATTAGGGAATACCCTTAAGATCTCGGAGATGGACGCTAGGCAAGCCCGGCTGAACAGCTTCCCCCCCATCCTTTGAGGATTTTTGCTCTGTAGCTGACGGGGTCTCTTCGGGTTCTCCCTTCGACCCGTTACCATACAAATATTGGAAACTGTTCCATGAGGAGCTCTTTCCCCCTCTTCATGCCATCTGCTGTCAGTCCTTCAGTACTGCTCGGGTACCGGACTGCTGGAAGCTGGCCGTGGTATCACCGCTTCTGAAAAAGGATACATTGGATCCAACTTGCTCAGCGAACTACAGGCCTATTTCACTGCTCCCTTTCCCAATGAAGATCTTGGAGAAACTGGCAACAAAACATCTGTCCAGCTTTATAGAGACTAACATCTGCTTGGACGAGGCTCAGTTTGGTTTCAGGCCAGCCCACGGTCACTGAATCTGCATTGGTGACCGCTTTGGATGGCCTTCGTTCGCGTGTCGACCTTGGTCGAGCAGCCTTTTTAGTGCTGCTCGACATGTCGGCCGCGTTCGATACGGTCAGCCATGCCATCCTGGTCAGGAGACTAGAGGAGATCGGGGTATCTGGCCTGGCCCTGGATTGGTTGGTCTCTTACCTTGGTAATAGACACCAGGTGGTAGCCTTGCCGCCCTACCGTTCTGACATCAAGAAAGTGGGGCAGGGCGTACCTCAAGGGTCGGCCATTAGCCCTATTCTATTTAATCTATACCTCCGTCCCCTGATCAGATTGATCAAGACCTTTGGCATTGCGGTCATCAATTATGCCGATGACACGCAACTTATCTTCTCGTTTGAGGGTAGGGATGCTGTGTCGCAGGTGACGTCCATCGCTGCATGACAGCTACCGCAGACTGGCTGAGTTTGAACTCCCTGCAATTTAACAGCTCAAAAACCGAGGTACTGCACTGCTCAATGGATCGCATTCCCCGGCCTCTGCCACCGGACTTTTGGCCTTCTTCCTCCCAGGGCACTGGGGCAGCGGCAGTTTCAACTCGGAATCTGGGTGTGATGTTCGAATCTAATCTACAGCTAGACGCATTTGTTAATAAAACCGTGGCCACGTGTATGATGCTGCTCCGAACATTGCGGAAGATTCTTTCCTTCCTCCCGGTCCATGCCCGCCCAGAGGTAGTGCGTAGTATCATCTTAAGCAGGCTTGATTACTGCAACGCGCTACTTCTGGGTGCGCCAGCTATCCTAGTGGGTAAACTGCAGCGAGTGCGGAATATGGCTGTTAAGCTGGCTCTCTCTAGACGGCGTCTTGATTCCTCTTCCTTGGCGCTTATGGATCTCCACTGGCTGCCAATTGCCCAGCGTATTGATTTTAAAGCACTATGTCTTGTTTTTAGGGCCCTCCATGGCCAGGGGCCGTCTTCACTGCAGTCGATGTTCTCCTGGTATATTCCCACCAGACCCCTTCGTTCTTCATCAGCCTGTCTGGTGGTAATCCCTAAAATTGTGAAGATTCGGATGGGCGGACGCTCTTTCAGATTCGCCGCAGCCAAGCTGTGGAACGCTCTACCCTTGCCCTTGAGAAGCAAGGAGGATCGTTCCTCCTTCAAAAAAGGATTAAAAACATACCTCTTCCCCAGGACAGCGTAAAGATTGAGGCAGCGTAACATCGCGTATGGCTGGTCAAGTCAAGCGCCTGGATACCCTTTGGTTGACAGTTTCGCGCTATATAAATATGCCATACAATACAATACAATAAGGATTAGTTACTTACCTGTAATCCTAGTTCTCTTCCAGGGGTATCCTCATCAAAGTCATAAGCATTAGAATATTCCCGCCCATGCGCGGGACCCCGGAAACAATATATTATATGTGCCCCACATAAATATAGACATATATATATAAATATATATATAAAAATAAGCAATTGCAGCCAAATAAAACAATAGAGCTGGAATATGCCGTGAAGAATTTCCACCATACAGTGTATTTTGCATTAGAAACATGAGAAACAACACCAATGCTTGTTTAGAAACTGTTTTAATGCTTAGAAAACAGTAGAAATTCTCATAACACACTGTAAGCATATACAGCTCCCAGGCTGCATTGCAAATCCCCAGTCTAAAAAGACTGAAAAGCTAACCTGTAGCTGAATGTACTAAAACTGACGCCGTGCCTTTAAGGCACCTCTGCCCCTAGCTTCCCATCATGCCTCAGGGGTTACAGTTAGGTCAGTTGTTCTTTTCGGAGACTGAAAACCAAACCATGGTAATAACAGGTTAAAAAACATCTCCTATGTAATAAACAAAGTCCTTTGCCCGGGGAGGCGGGAGGGTTGCTTATGACTTTGATGAGGATACCCCTGGAAGAGAACTAGGATTATAGGTAAGTAACTAATCCTTCTCTTCCAGGGGATCCTCATCAATAGTCATAAGCATTAGAATAGAGTAGCGAGCCTCACCTCATCCCTGCGGGCAAAGGAATCAACAGATAACATTCATATCCGTAGGCCCAAAAATAGGCCTTATTCTACCCAAATAGGTTTCTCAAGGAGGCTTGCCCTACTTGAGAATCCGCTCTGGAATCAGACTCTAGGCAATAATGCCTTGTAAAGGTATGGACTTATTTCCATGTCGCAGCCTTGCATATTTCTGACATAGGAATGTCATGCAAAAAAGCTATTGTGGCTGCTTTCCCTCTAGTGGAATGAGCTTTGGGTGATTGCAACAAAGGTTTGCCCGCCAGCTGGTATGCTAGTTTGATACAAGAGACAATCCATCTGGAGATGGATCTTTTGGCTGCTGCAAACCCGGTCCTCATAGCACCATAATTGACAAAGAGTTGGTCTGTCTTTCTGGTGTCCTTCGTTCTTTCTAGGTAAAACTTTAGCACCCGTTTAAGATCTAACGAGTGCAACGACCTCTCAGCTGGGGTCGATGGGTTAGGAAAGAACGAAGGAAGGGTAATCGTTTGATTTATATGAAAATCCGATACCACCTTTGGAAGAAAAGATGGGTGAGCCCTCATTACTACTCTGTTGTGGTGAAACACAGTGTAAGGTTCCTTGGTGCAGAGTGCTTGTATCTCGCTAACCCTGCGCGCAGAGGTTATTGCCACCAAGAAGGCCGCCTTCCAAGTGAGATGCTGCAAGGAGGCCTTGTGTATAGGCTCAAACGGTGTAGACATCAGTCTGGAGAGAACCAGGTTCAACTCCCAGGGAGGAGAAGGATTTCTCACAGGGGGATAGACCTTCTTTAATCCCTGAAGGAAATCTTTCACCACTGGGACTTGAAAAAACGATGTTTGTATAGGTGATTTTCTGTACGCTACTATGGCGGATAGATGAACCCTAATAGAAGCGTATTTCAACCCTGATGTCGCTAAGTATAGGAGGTATGGAAGGACTACCTCTTCTTGTCCTTTGGTGGGATCAAAGCCATGGTCCTTACACCAAATGAAAAATCTTTTCCACTTGAACGCATAAGACGCCCTTGTGGAAGGTCTCTTTGCCTCTCTTAAAATATTCATACATTTCGGAGGCAGATTTAAGTGTCCATATTGCAAGACCTCAGGAGCCATGCAGTCAGGTTCAGCGACGGGAGGTTGGGATGCAGGATCCTCCCGTTCATCTTGCTCAGCAGGTCTGGCCTGCACGGCAGACGTCTGTGTGGACACAGCGACAGATGTAACAGGTCTGGATACCACCATTGTCGCGGCCAATCCGGAGCAATTAGGATCATGTCCATGCTCGATCTGATGAGCTTGGCCACCACCTTCGGAATCAGTGCCAGAGGGGGAAAAGCATAAGCGAACATTCCTGTCCACTCCAGCAGGAGAGCGTTCCCATGCGTCCCTGGCCGGTGAAACCTGGACGCGAAGGCGTGGCATTTGGCGTTTTCGTTGTCCGCAAATAAGTATATGTCTGGACGACCCCAGCAACGGAAGAGTTCTTCGACTACTTCGTCGTTTAGCACCCAGTCTGGCTGATCTTCGAAGTGCCTGCTGAGTGCGTCCGCTTTTGTGTTTAGCTCGCCTGGAAGGTGTACTGCCACCACCGACAGTCCCCGAGCCAGAAGCCAGTGCCAGATTGTCTGGGCCTCCAGAGACAGAGGGTGAGATCGAGTTCCTCCCTGCTTGTTCAGATAGAACATAGTTGTAGTGTTGTCCGTCTGAACCAGGATTTTGTCCGTTGTTATTGCTGGAAAGAACGCTTTGAGCGCCAGATGAACTGCTCGAAGCTCCAGCATGTTGATGTGGTATGTCTGAAGGTTGGTCGACCAGCGACCCTGAATCTGAAGATGACCCATGTGAGCACCCCAGCCTTCTAGAGATGCGTCCGTTACCACAGACAGCGAAGGAAGAGGTTGCTGAAAAGGGACTCCCTGCAGGACATTCCGAGGGCGAGTCCACCACTGTATTGAGGTCAGCGCTGCTTGAGACAGGACTATTCGATCCTCCCAATCTCCAGACGCTTGGTCCCACTGATCCTCCACAGACTCTTGTAGAGGCCGCATCCTCAACCTGGCGTTCGGTATTAGGAAGATGCAGGACGCCATGGAGCCCAATAGAGACGCTACTTCTCGCACCTTTGGACGAGGAAACTGAAGTAACTTTTTGTATTTTTGCCCCATGGAAGACAGTCAATTTCCCTTTGAATCGTTCCATGGAGTCCCATAGGGCTCTATCGTACCTTCCCAGAAGGGCCGATGCACTAGAGACTTTCAGGGATGAAGCTGCTGTGCTGCATACCTTGCGTCCCCAAGAATCTTGCGTCTTGCTGTCTTTGTCAGGAGGAACTGACGAAGAAGGAGCGACTGTGTGATTCTTCTTAGCTGAGGCTACTATAACTGAGTCCGCCGCAGGCTCTCCTTTAACAAAGATAGGATCTGAGTCGGCCGGTCTATATTTCTTCTGGATACGTGCCGGTACTGCCCTGATCGTTGCTGGCGTGAGGAAAACCTCTTTGATTGGGTCCATTATCCCTGGAACCAATGGGAGCAAAGGCCGTGTATATGATTTGTGATGAAGGGTCTCAAAAATCACAGTAGTGGACACCTCTGGAATAGCCATCTCTATATTAAGTTTGTGAGCACCCCTTTGCAAGACGTCCAGATACGTGTTGACGTCGTCAAGCGGGGAAGCTCTTGAGCGAGGGCTGTCTGCCAGCGTTGGAGAGTAATCCCCTTTAGAAGATCTAGATGAAGATGAAGAGCAGGATGATGGAGTTCTTCTTCTCCTGTGGTGAGAATTCTCCTTCCTCACTGGTGATCTCCTAGGTTGTTCCTCCCTTCGAGGAGAACGTGATTCCCTCTGATGCACTGGAGATCTCGATCTCTCAGTCCGTACCTCCTTTCTCGGTGTTCGAGATCTGGGCCTTTGGAGGGAGTTCTGGGTCTCTTTGAACTCTTCCTCTCTGTAGATCTTCCTCTCATGGATCTCTGGGCCAGACCAAAGAGCCTGTTCCTCTCTCTGTCTTTAAGAGTCCTGTCAGACAGATTTTTACAATGTGAACAGTCTTTAGGATCATGATCCTCTGGCAAACATAAAATACAGACCTCATGAGAGTCTGTTCTTGCCTTCTTGTGGCCACAAGAAGGGCAATCATCAAATAATGAGGGCATCCTGACAGGAAAACCTCACAAAAAATCGACTGCTAAGCAGCTATTTACTTGACCCTGATGTTAAAAGTCAAAGTAAATCAAAAAAATTGTTCTATAGAAGATTTTCTGACTGAAAAAGGCAGAAAAGTGTGGAGCTGTGTATCCAGGGTCCTTCCTGAAGGAGCCGGAAAGAACAACTTACCTAACTGTAACCCCTGAGGCATGATGGGAAGCTAGGGGCAGAGGTGCTTTAAAGGCACGGCGTCAGTTTTAGTACATTCAGCTACAGGTTAGCTTTTCAGTCTTTTTAGACTGGGGATTTGCAATGCAGCCTGGGAGCTGTATATGCTTACAGTGTGTTATGAGAATTTCTACTGTTTTCTAAGCATTAAAACAGTTTCTAAACAAGCATTGGTGTTGTTTCTCATGTTTCTAATGCAAAATACACTGTATGGTGGAAATTCTTCACGGCATATTCCAGCTCTATTGTTTTATTTGGCTGCAATTGCTTATTTTTATATATATATTTATATATATATGTCTATATTTATGTGGGGCACATATAATATATTGTTTCCGGGGTCCCGCGCATGGGCGGGAATATTCTAATGCTTATGACTATTGATGAGGATCCCCTGGAAGAGAAATAAATATATATTCTTTGAAGCCCTTTTTTGGCTTTGAATCAAATATTGTAGGAATATGTAGGCTTCTGTTGTTTGTATGTGTAATGTCCCAGATTAATTAATCTGATGTGATTTAGCTTCTCTGTATATACTTGTTATCTATGTTGTGAACATTTACCATTCTAAAGCGCTCTGCCTCAGATGCTCTGTATAGACATGTTATCTTTGATGTGAACATTTATGCTATATAAAACTCACAAATATATAGATACACACAGACACATATATATATATATATATATATATATATATATATATATATATACACACACACATATATATATATATATATATATATACACACACACACACATATATATATATATATATATATATATATATATAAATACACACATATACAAACACAAACACACATATATATATACACACATATGTGTTTGTGTGTGTGTGGTGCAAAAATCTGCCCCAGAAAGACATGTATTCCTTTCGTTTGTCAGGCCTTGAGAGGGTCAGAGAGTAGTTTCTGAATACCCAGCAGTAGCAGCTCCTGGAGGGAGTGCTGCCGGGCGGTGACGCAGGGTGGGGGGTAGTAAACTCCGGATATGGCCGAACTGAGGTAAGTATACAAAAAATAAAATCGAATTTCGTTGCGCGCACTGCATCGCCAAATGCGATGCAGCGCGTGCAATGACATTTTTTTAATAATTTGGGAAGTGCTCAAAACTTTTATCTGTGTCTCCACGGAGATCCAAAGATTAACATTAATTCTGACATACACCGTATATATATATATATATATATATATATATATATATATATATATATATATATATATATATATATATCCTGTGATCATGGACCTTCGAGGCCTAAACGGGTCAAGGCAGCACAGCACACATAATAAGGAATTGGCACAAGGAAAGTGGAGTCCGTTCCGTTTACTGATCCAGCATCGCAAGAATCGGAGTAAAGAAGGATAACATATATATATATATATATATATATATAGGTGTGTGTGATATTGTCAGTGCGTGTGCCAGAGGCGTGCTTTAAGGGGCCCCCGCATCGCAAAGCAGGCCTTGGACTCACTGGTGCCTGCTTCGGCGGACTGTTTGCTGTATCCAGGTTCTGGAATCACCAGGGCCCACTTCTGGACTCGTAAAGAGATGAAGCGTTGCTGGAGTCACTGACTCCCCATCGGGCGAGATGGACTCCCAGACTTGCCCCGGCCAAATGGAAAACCGAGCTCCGGGGGTTGATGGGGTCTGGGGAGCTGAGGAGACATCGGAGTTGGAGGTGCACCCGGGAAAAAGGGGTTGAAGTAATATAAAGGGGATGAAGTAATATCAAGGTGACTAATTTTCCGCATACTGTTTCACCTACCCCCGCAATTCCGTCCCGAAAATAACTAATGACTCTGGGACTTGTAGTTATGACGCATTAGGCGTCCTACAGTTGGAAAATGCATTAGTACTCACTTGGGGGGGGGCGGAGCTATTTACCACCTATCAGGATGGAGCAGGACATATAAAGCTGTGATGGAGCCTTCATCCTGTGAACACCCCTGGCGCTGAAGAAGGCAAATAAGATGCCGAAATGCATTCGCCATGAATTCCGGTGTACTTTTCAAGAAAGGTGCCTCCATTGTCTCCCCTATCGTGGACTCTTCTCTCTCTTTGGAGGAGATGTGTGTGATATATATATATATATGCAACACTGAAGTTCACAGTCGTCGCAGCCACACGCCCTGGGTGCCTTCTATGGTGGTGGTGAGCCGCATTTCATAACACACACAGTCAGGGACCAAAATTGTGTCAGCCGATACAAAACAGGAGCACACTCGAGCCCGTGAGTATTTCTTTATTCGTGCAAAGCGCCCCTCAGAGTGAAATGTCCATGGGTCTGTGGAATGAGCGTGTCAGGAAATAATGTCATTTAAAGTTAAGGAGCACCAACAAACTTTTGAATTTGTAGGTGTTTAGAAGCTTGCAAAGCACATTCCCCACATGGTTACAGTCAACGAATTACTCCTGTCAAGAGTAGAAGTAAATTCCTATCCAGGAGAGAAATAGGCAGAGCACACCCCAAAGATCGGTGGAGGTTTAGGAAAAATATTTTATCTATGGTGAAAAGAGATTTTCCCTGTGCAGAAAAGAAAAAGTGTGAATTCATTAATACTAAGCATTTACACATGCATAAATGCACAGTATGCATATTTTGTAAAAGTTTATGTGTTACGGTTTATAGGAGTAATGTGTATTTGTGTTTCTTTAAACATATGGGGGCAGATTTACAAGCCCCTTGCGCCACTTTTGCGTCACTTTTAAATGGGAAACGTGACACAAAAGTGGCGCAAGGGGCTTGTAAATCTGCCCCATGTTCTTTACCCTTTTGAGGGTCATGGTGCGTTGTGAGTCAACTTTATAATTAATAGACATGAGACATGAGTAAAGCAATGAACACTTATATTTAATTTACATTTTTGACATTTCGCACATAAATAACAATGTAAACCAGTATGTAAACATAAGATAGTTTGTTGTTCTAGCAAAGTAAAAGCCTGTTAACTTTGGTCAGGGGATTCTTTTTCTCCTTAAAATAAAAAAAGACAAAGAACTAAAACCACTGGTGATGTTTTTCTGCTACATTCACATAGAAAAGAACCCTCAGGGGAAAAAAACATCAAAGAGAAGTAACAAGTCATAAAGCTGATGCTTATAAATCTTTGTAAAAAAACAAAGAAAAAACAAATGTATCAGACTCAGAAAAGCTTTACAGGCAAAACGAAGAGAAGTGTGTGTCCAGTGCCAAGAGTAGTGGAACTTTGGTTTCTTCTACACTTAAGTACTAATGTGTAAAACACTGCTACATTAAAAAGCCAGCCACACCATTAATTTCATGAAAATAAAATTAATGTGCATTGAACAGTTGTCCTTTAAGAGCTGTATTTTTTGGAAACTTTTCCTGTATATTTCAGTTTATTTTGGTAAAAAGGCATTTGAGTGTGCAACATTTTCTCAAGACACCCGAACGTCCTGAGAATTCGCGAGTTGGTGCGCTGTCCAGACCAGCCATCCGCGCACAGACGCACGCATCTGCGAATGTCTTCTTTTTTGCACACTGCATGCCTGCACGACTTCTTTGGGCTAAGCGACATAAAATGTAATTGTGCTTTTATGCCTTTTCTGCGCACATTTGGTTTTTTGTCTCTGCAGTAGCAAAGTCTTGCTTGAAACAGATTTTCGTTTTCCTGCACCACTTGGACACACGCAATGAGGTAAATTGTTGTCTAACAACTTTTGCAATGCCCCTTTTCTTGTTTTCAATTAAATCAACCACAAACATGAACAAACACAAATACTGAAAAATAATGAGCCTCACAGGAAAAAAAATACGCTTAACAAAATTATCAACAACTAGGGGAAGGATGCGCCAGTGACGCAAGATCTGCTACCTGTGCCCACCAGTGGACTAGGAGAGCACACTACCCGTTTCTCTGAGGAAACCCAACACTCTGGCAAAGATCCAGGTAGGAAATACAAACCCTAAAACTTTTCTTTGGATCACAAGAGGAAGGGAAGAGGGGACTCGTTGGGATTAAGTGGTTTATCGAAGACGCAAGTTCACATATTCGGTCCATTGATGGGTCAGACAGGCTTGCAGTCAGCAGCCTAAAAAACTTGCTGACTAGGGGACTTTTTTCCTAAAAGCCCCTCATCCCAGCTCGGTACCGGCTACCTGGGAGTGAATATATGGATAAACAGGTGAGTATTATTTTCCTGTTTCTACCAGATCATCAATAGATCATCCACCCTCGTCTACCCCCCTAAAAAGTACAGATCGTTTGTAATTAAATGATCCTATGATACTAAAATGTCCACCTTTGGCAATACAAAACTTCGCTCATTGGTATGTAGACTGTTTCCTTGGTAACGTATTTTCTTTCTGGATCTTAGGTTCTTGTTTGTTTAACTTAAACAGATGTGCACATATTTCTACAAAGAATGGCCACAAGAAAAAATATATATATATATACATCTATATGCAAATTACAATGAACTTTCCCATCATTGTAAACATTATTTTCTGATTATTGCTTTTATAATGGTGAATTGCATAATAAATTATGAAGTACTATCATTGAAAAAATAATTACAGCTATATGATTGTCTTGTAATAATATTAATAAGTGGGTAGGCAATAAATAGTCCATGCCTCTTGTGTTTTGCCCTGAGAACGCAATCAGCTCCTTCTTTGATTTGGAGAGAGTTGGGCGGGTAGGGGATTCCTACTCTAAGCCGGAACAGCCTTGCAGCATTGTAACTATGTACAAGCATAAATGCTACAGGCGCCCCGCCTTCCCGAGTCTTATAAATAGAACATGATGCTTTGAACGTCTTTGGGTCTTAGGAGTCCATTGCTTCCACGCTTTCCTGCTTGACCTTTAATGGTAACAGAGGTAGTGAGTGACTATGAGACATCTTGATGACCGATGTCTCTGAAGGTTCAAAGTAATTGCAGCCCGAGAGAAGCCCACTCCCCATGTTCCTCTGCAGAGACACTTTTAAGCTGGCCCCTTCCATCTCTCTCCTCAGAACAGTCAAGATCTCTTTCTCCACAACGGCCGACATGTCGATATTGTCGTCCATGTCGTCCAGCCTGTCGGCGCTGTCACTTATGTCAAACTTTTCGATCTCCTCATTAATGCGGGTCAGGTCCTCCAGGGACAGGCTGGGCGTGGGGGCGATGGGGCAGTTCCCCTTAAGGTGGACCTTCAGGCTGCAGAGGTGGATGAAGCTCTTGTGGCAGTGGACGCACTTGTGGGGGCGCTCCCGGGTGTGGAGGCGCTTGTGCAGCTTGAGGTGCACGAACTGGGTGAACTTCGCGGGGCAAAGCTTGCACTTGTAAGGCTTCTCTCCGGAGTGCAGACGGAGATGGGTCTTCAGGTTGCTAGTGCTGCTGAAACGTTTGTGGCACACCTATGGAAGACAGTAAAGAAAGAGATTAAGGAGAGGAAACAAGACTGTTCATTTTACCCCAAAGGGATCTCTACCTGATTAATACAAAGACGTCAAAAGAGGTCAGCTAGGTAGCCCGTTTTATAGTGGCACCAGGTAAACAACTGGCATACTCATGGGCATAGTAAATTAATCGTGAAAATATTGTACGCTCATTACTAGGAAAATATCACTTATAAAATTCAGGGTGACGTGCTAGGAATGGTCTTGCTTTGAAAACTCATTTAAAGGAAGTATTGAAAATGCAGAAAACGTAATTAAAATTTATTTTCGAGTAGTTTAGAAATATTCAATGAATTCAGGAATGGCAATTGCATCCAATGCAGTAATTCAAAAGCCTTATGAGGAAAAAAAGCAACATTTAAAAAAAAAATTCTAAAGCAACAGAAGTTAGTGCAAAATGGGACAACTGGTACTTTCCAGGTAGCCGAATAAATGTCCTATTTATGATTGCAGAACCGTTTGAAATAGGATAAAAATATAAAAAGTCTTAGAATTATCCAACACTGATCTGACTGAGTGCAAACTGTACACATATATGACATAAGCAGGCCAGGTACATAAGAGGTCGTGGAGACATGCATCCATCATTACGCATTGTAGAACCAACCCAATCACCCAATGTGCAGTACAAGTTGTACTTCCCAGCAACGACTATGTTTTTTTTTTTTAAAGGACATTTATAAGTTACAAATTAAAATAGTAAAAAACCTGGCGAACATTTACTTAAGTTATGTGTGGTTACTGGGTATCCTGCAAAAAGGCCTGTACACGTACTGGTGGCCACCCAGCAGTAGGGGGGTACCTGTATCTTAGGACTTCATGTGTGAAAACAGGAGTTATGGGCACAAAGGGGGGAGTTATAGGGCAATTTCAGAGTGTGAACATTAGAGATACTTATCAACATGAAAGGCAAACACACCACTACTATACAAATCAGTACACGGTCATTCCTTAGTTCAGTTCGGCAGACTGGTTAATGCATGGGCAGTCTATCCATACGTGAAAGGTCAGCACAAAAAACCCACAAGGAGTGTGACCGTTGTAGAGGCCGGAGGATCCCCGAGTGGGGAGAATCAATTTAGACATGGATGCTGCAGCAAAAATGAATGCTTAGGATGTGAGGGAAACAATCCAGATGCAAAGGAGGCAAACACAAAAAATGCAATTCTTTCACGGGACAATGGGACACAGGGGAGTATGTTATTTAGTAATTTCAATGCATTCATGTAGATAATGCATTAAATTCCTACTAGCAAGAAGCCTGCAGTCTTAACTTGGTAAGGGAATGAAAAAATATAATAGGGACAGATCAAGGTGAGCAACCACCGTGGCAAACCAAGGAGGACGCTTACAACTTAGCACAGTCTATTTGTCACAAAGGGTAGGTAGTGATGTGTGGCTGACTAGATGGGTCTGCTGTACTGCTTTTTCATCAAGTTTTATATTTCGAACACTGGAAAACAAATTCAACACCTGAAAATAATACCCAAAATACAAACTGAATTTTAACAGAACAGATAGGCACTCGCACATCGTACAATACGCACCTGGCACTCATGGGGCTTTTCGCCTGTATGTACAAGGAAATGCTTCTGCAGGTGTGCCAGCTGTGTGAAGCCCTTGTTGCATGTCTGACACTTGAATGGTCTCTCGCCGCTGTGTACTCGCAAGTGCACCTGAAAAAAAAAAAACATGGCTACTGCAGGTTCAAATACAATGAGGACGTCTTATACAAAAAGGTACACTTTTATTTAAATACTGACTGCTTATGGACTATTTTTAGCACTCGTATTAAAAAATGCACAACTCGGGGTTGAATGAACGAAATTTTTGCAAATGTAAATTCATCACGCTGTTTTCACTACTGTGCGCAACCATCTTCCTACAAGAGTTAACTGTAAAGCGGGAATCAGTGGGTGATTTTGCCTCTAAGAGCCCAGCTCTGCTGTTCTGGGGCTGATGTAGGAGTAAAAGAAATCTATAAATGTGTTGACAGTCTTACCCCACCCAACCCCAATTCTGTGTATAGTAATAGTGGAAGCAATAGAACATGAACTAATGTAATCATGGCTGCCAGAAAAACATGGCTGCTCTGCTTGCAGATCAACATAAAATGAGGTTAAGCTTACCTTCAAGTTCGACAGCTGCCCAAAGGTCTTCGAGCAAATGTTGCACTCATATTTTATCTTCCCATTCTGCTTCTTGAGTGGATAGGGAAGAGTTTTGTAACCCGTCATGTTCCTTTTGTTTTTAATAAGATTCATGGCTTCTTCGCTGCTGGCAGCCAGTGCTGCTGAGGTAGCTTTGGGATGCATTAAGTGTTCTGAAGTGGCTGCAGTGCCAGCAGTAGGGGACCCAATGGTGGGGCTTCTGGGTTTGTCTTTCATGCTGGCAGCGGCCCCAGTGATGGAGAAGGCACTGTTGGGTGCTGGAATGAGAAAGTCCCGGGGTTGTTCAGGCTGCAACAAGCGACGGCCTCCTTCGTGGGGCAGTGAGGGTGGAAGGACCGACTGGTTGAGCATATGATGCGAAAGGCTGCCACCACTGAGCAAGTTGTTGTAAAGCGGGTACATTTTAGGGAAAAGGCTGAAATTGTTGATGCTGTTAATATTGTTCAGTGCGCTCAAGCTGGTGCAGCCCATGTTAAAAGGAGGTAGCAAAAACTTTGGGTAATGGTGGCTGTAGGAAGAGAGGAAGGCAGAAGAGAGGTGGCTGCTGTGGGGGGTATACCCAGGGTAAGATCCCAAGTCTTCTGTGCTGCATTGTCCATTTAGGTAAGGGTAGGATTCCCTTTGTTCCTGTAAAGTAGTCATAAGAGGGGAAACGGTGGCTCCGGGGCTGCTGTGCGGGCTTGAACTTTTGTAACTTTGGTCTGGGCTGCTCCTAGCGGTAGGACTGGGCGTCGTAGAGGACGCTATCGGCGAATGCATGAGATAGCTCGACCTCTCCATCCCATAGGCAACAGATGCCTTTAAATAGTCTTCTGTGATGTGTGGCCGAATGGGGTAGACCACCCGTGGGAAGAACGGCCTCTCTGGGCTACAATTCTTACGCAAACCACCCAAGTCTTTCTCCGGAGTGATTGGTGAAATGTTGTTCAGGAACAAATCCTTGCCTTTGGATTGGCTGACAGAGGTTTTGAGGATCTCCTTCATGCTGTGCTCTTTTTTCGGGGCACTCTTTTGGTGAAGCAGGTCCTTCTCAGAGTTCTGTTGCTTTGGATTAATGCTGGTCTGTTCTGAAATGAAAAAAATGGGAAGCAGTGATTATACTGAATCCACTGTGCAGAATTAGTCACAGGCACAAGACACTTGATGATAGGACCCCCAGGGAGTAAACTACATAGAAACTGCAGACGCCACGTACAGGCTGAGGTCAACTGCAGCATCCATTACTCAAGTGCATGACAACAATATATAATCAGCTTACATAAGGAATTGCAATATACAATGGGATAAAGCTGCGAAACTGCATGGCGGCCTCATGATAAACCACTTGACAAAATGTAATCACGCCGCACAAACTAAGCACCAACACTTGGACCCAACAGCGTAGCGTGGTACTCGTCTGCAAAGCACTCAAGCGCCTCCTCAGCGGTAGCAAGCGCTATATAAAGACCCATACCATACTTGAAACTGACACTTGTTCACTGAAATGGCAAGTTGAAACCACTGCACATGATTTATATACCTTCAAATAATTTGAGAATATCAGAAAGCAGGCCCTGTCACATTGCTGTTGCAAAGGGACAAAACCATACAAATAAGCCATTCAAAAATAAAAATATTAGTTGATCAATGCCAGTTGTATTAGCTCATTCCAATACCCACTGGGACATTGTGCCACACATTTTCCAAAGATTTGTGCAGGCACTGGCGTGATGCAAAAGCCAGCACCATATACTTATCATTTTCAATGCCTGGGTATGTAGGACATGTGGGAGCCCACGCAAAGTATAGGAAATGTGAGGCATTTTTTTTTTATAGCCTAGCAAACTTCCAGCCATAAAGTTCAACTGGTACCATTATCAAGAACTTGGGTGCTGTTTCAAACTCCAGCCATGCTCATAATAACTATATAAACCTGAAATACAACATTTCCCCTCTGAAATACAACATTGCCCCCTGAAACAAAACATTGCCCCCTCAGCAGCATGGAGCAGAAAATCAATAGTGCGGCTGTGGGAATCACACTGTGTGCAAGGACAGTGAATTAAATGTCCACACCAATGGGGATCAGATTCTTGCCAGGATTTGGGCCTGGCTTTAGGGGTGACTTGCGTGGGGGAGTTATACCCTACCCTATGCCTTATCACCAGCAGCCCCCTGACAGCAGCCTTGAATAAACACTGGAAAGGCGCAATGCCAGGAAGGTGCTGATCAGGGACACTGATTGAGAGGCCTGAAGGGGAGGGGCAAGGAAATGGGGAGTCTGACCCGGCTAGATAAAATAAATATCACCTTATCACAGATGTTTTTCAGTGGGGGCTTTCAGCAGGAAGTTGAAAGAGACATTCATGAACTTTCCAGCAGCACACAAAGAGGCGTTCTGGGGTTTAAAGGGTCTAGAGAAGGAAAGGGGAAAAAAGGTGGGGCAGCTGGCATCAGGCTAGGTTGGCTGGTCATAATAGGTTATACAGGCTGCTTCACCTCTTCACTGCAGTAGTGGGTGCCCGGAAACATGTCCTGGTTGTGGCCAAACTCTCCTCGAAGTGTTTTGATAACACCCATGCCTCAGTCAGTTACATGCCTTGCTAAATGTTTTTGGCACATGCAAGATCAAAAGGTGCACATTTTCTCACATGATAAAATGTGGTGTAGGTGTATTTTCTTGTAACCAAGATCCTACAGTTGGCTGTCAGTTACCCTCGATGGCTTGTTTACTGCAGCATAGACCGAGTCTCCTTTTGTAGTAAAGAAAATCGCTGTTATCTGCAAGCCAAAAAGTAATAAAACTGTTTGGCATTGGGTTCTAGACCTGATAGCTTTTTTCTGATCCACACAGCTAGTTGAATAAATAGTGTAAAAGAAGTATCTGAAAGGAAGAGACAAACGAGGGTCTTTAGTCTGAGGAACAAGGCAAGGGTTCTCAGAGGTCCAAGAAAAAGTTTATTTTGCATTTGGAGCGCCCGCCATCCTCGTGTGAAAAGAGTTTAATTCTTTTCCATATTTTTTACTCTTTAATTTAGTACACCAATAGTGTCACTTTCAGACTTCCGTGTTACCTCATCTTACGGAAGTGATCTCCCGGGGTTGTATCTGATCCTTTCCTTGTATGTCAACACCAGGCCTCAGAAAGGCCTTTTCCCCACCGAGCATTTCCCCGGTGGGCTTGAGCTCTTGGGGCTGGTTTTGAAGCAGGGACGTTGCTGTTGCCACTCTCACTTTCCTTAGCTCCCCGAGGTTAACTGCAGCAGGTATGGGAAGACTTCAAGAGAGCGGGGGATAGAAATAAAGCGACCAGAGAGGCAGGCAGTGGAGAGAATGGAAGGTTAGAATCAGAAACTACATCAAGTGATGAAAGGGGGAGCTGGTTTTAGCATTTTTGCTAGGGCTACAGTTGGTTCTGGTCAACACAGCTTGCTCGTGGCCAGTTCTAGGCAAGCAATGCTTTATTTTGCAGGGTAAATACAAACAAATTGCATCGGTTGTCCAGCTCACCGTTTCGACCTCAAATGCTTTTTGCAGGATTTGCTAAATCGGTGCGGATTTATGGTTCACTGTCAACCCTTGTTGCAGACACCACATGTGTGCTGAGCCAGGTCAGTCGAAACCCGATAAACAAAGGTGTGGCTAGGCGTTAGTCCTCAGAGCGGTTCACCAACCACAGACAGCTCTAGTGTGTATCTGGTACGAATTGGAGCCTTCCTGCAGGCGGGGACTCTCCAACCACAGGCGACCCTACAGGAGGTGGGACCTGCTGCAAACCTGGAATCCAGACCAGGCTCGGCACTTGGTCAACCATCTGTGTGATCCTGAGCACATATTTTCTCCCTGTGCCTGAAAATGTAAACCTGTAATTTAATGCAAAATAAATGTGTGTAATATAAATGATATGTAATTTTGTGTCATTGGCCTGTCCACTTCTGATGTTACATTACTGCTACCTAAACTGATGTACGGCATTTTTGGCAAGAATGCTCCCAGGAGCACAGCTATTAATAGTGCAGCAGGTTCAGTGGCACCGGAGCCCAGAGGCACGGCAGGAGAGGCACGGCAGGTTCGCTGCATGCAGTCAGGATGGCTCATTTTCATTGCTTGCATTAGGGCCCATTGCACCTTCACTAAATGCATCATTTACACATAAACACATGTTTTTAAGCCTGTGAGCTGGAGATCTGACACTTTATTCCGAGATTTACAGCAGGGACCATTTACCACGTGCCTTCTACTTTGGATGATGATCGAACTTTATCCTGCCCTGCCCAGCCAAATGTATTGCATTATAACTGCGTGTATAGCGCCTCTGCCTACATTTGCAGCAATAATGCGCCTTGCGGCACTGCTTAGCGCCCTTACCTGCCTCTAGCACTTTGTGTCGAGGCTGAGGGCGGATAGCTACATGTCTGGCAGATTTGCCTGTGCTGCAGAAGATAAACGATGTTTATTGCTCATGATGAATGTGGCTGTGGGCGGGTACAGTCATTTCACGACAGGGTGAGGAACGAAAGCGTTATTTCTGCTGATTCACTTTTTCAGTCTTCAGTTCTGGGATAAGGTTGGGCTCTCTCGGTCTGAAGTGGGCAAAACTGGGCCACTGTCACTCAGAGCGAAAGAAGCCAGGCCTTTGTTTCTGTCTCAAACGACAACCGTTTCTGCCTCATTTGTATGCTGAACAGGTCAAGCCCTGTCAGTTTGACAGTTCACCACCTAGACACAACCAGCCCAGGGGTGAAGCCCTAATCTTTATCAGAAACGGGTACAATAATTAGTATGAGGTACTGTTTGCCTTATTGTTGAAGTGTGAAGGCTGTGAAAACAATGGGAATTTCTGGAGATTTCTAGAGTCTCTGCTAGCGTGGTACCCTAAGTATACCCAGAATAGAACTTTAAGATATATTAAAAAAATATTTCAGAAAACCTAGATTCCATAAACAGAGAACTGGAGGTAGCGCATCAGGAGTTATGGGTCTTAAACTTTAGGACTCTCTCCCATGCTATCCAAGAAATACTACTGTATATCTACTAATTAGGAAAAGGCTCAAAAACGTTCTGTTTTGATCGCGACCGTTTTTCGTTTTGGGATATTAACATTCATTGCTTGTGGACTGTTTGTCTAAAACTGAGATTTCGATTTAATTTTTTTTTCTTCTCATCAATATTAGTTCTTAACCTTCTTCCATCCTTGTGTGGTATTGGCCCGGTCTTCCTCTACAGTCAGTGCCTAGGTACCCAGTTGTAGATGATAGTTCGTGCTTGATAAAGTATTAAATAAATAATAATGCAGACAGCTGCAGAGTGAAACCAGGCCTAAAAAGAGGGTGTTCTGGGGCAGATCAATTTTGGTTTGAGGTACATCAAACACCTTGGAGCTTGGGGAATGTGCGGCAGCTTTGGCTGATTTAAACCCACATTAACCTGTATTTCTGATTGATTTCAGGTACTCTGTTGATCCAACTGTCATACTCACCAAAACACGAAAAGGAGTCAGTGATCCAGTTCTGGTAACGCCTGCTAACCACTGCAGAACCCTGAACAAGGAGCTAACGTCCTAGAAAACCGTTGAAGAGGCTCTTGCAATAAATGTGGACAAAGTAAGACTGTATGTGATCCATTTGTGAACCTCCAGAGAGTTTAACTTTGGGGAAGGTGTAACAGAACCGTAAGAGTTCAGCTTAGAAACCAAGAAGCCAGATCTAATGGGTGCTATATTAAGTGGATTTAACAAACAAGCATGGCTGTGACCAGCATCCTGCTTCTTTTTTTGCCGCAGAAGTGAAAGTAAGCTGCAAAACCGTAGACCAGAAAGCTAACAGTTAATGTGAGAGGAAGCGTCGCAGGCAATGCAAGTAAAGCAGATGGGAAATCGGCCTTTACCATACGAAAGGAAGTGGAAGGACATTCTTAAGAAACAGAACCCACCAAGGCAGTATATTTAACCGAAAACAGACAAGATGTGCGCTTTGTGGTCAGTGTGAAGTCTTCTCATTCTATGGCATGGAAGCTCAAAGACCTCCAAATTCTGTTCAAAGTTTCTAACCACAACAGTTAAGAATGAATACAAATTTCTGACAATGTTTTATTTTAGAAGCACCTCATAAAATGAAAGTTCACATTTTTTGATGCCTTAAGATCTTGTTCCCTTGGATGTGTCCTAATTTTGTGAAATTTGTGAAAGGTGTTAAAACAAAGTGTTCGCTGAGAGAGCAATATACATTAGTGGTAAAGACAAAGGACAAACAAGCACCAGAGTAGGTTTCGAATCTTTATGATGTCACATTTTGCACTCTGGGTAAAGTGCACCAGGGTCAAAATAGCACTGGGACAAAAATCGGAAAGAATCTAAAAAGAAGAGTGTATAAATAGGGGTAACAAGTGCTATATAAATGCAAAGCTTTTTGCCTCTTCAATTCTTCTCAATCCAAATAACTGACTAATATTCACCACTCAAATTACTTTCATATTTCACTATACTAATTCACCACTAATCCTTATGGGTTCCGGAGTAGAGTGCTACTCGCCAAGAAAGTGCTTCAACACCCCATTAAGGGTAACAAGCGTTATATAAACACAAACCTTTGCCCTCTCTTGTATCCCTCCGCCATCCTTCTCAATCCAAATAACTAACTAACCTATCCACCACTCAAATTACTTTCATATTTCACTATACTAACTCAACACTAATCCTTTATGGGCTCCGGAGTAGCTTGCTACTTGCCGAAAAAGCGCTGAGACGCCTCATCAGGGGTAGTAAGCGCTTTATAAATGCAATACCATAAATGGTACGATTCAGTGAGCGCAATTAATGCAAAAAGTCCTGGCAGCCCCTGATGCCAGTGCAATGACTACACGCCAGGCACAGTGAAAACAATAACTGCACCATAATGTAGCCTAACAATCTCAAAACCGGATGCAGCGGAAGGGCCAAAAGGCGGGACCTTCTTCCATCAACTGCTTTAATGCCCTTGTGGTTTTTACCCATCATGGAACCTCTATCAGACCACAGGCAATTTGTGGTGCCAACAGTCTGCAACATGGAAGTTAGTGTTGGGTGTCAGCCAGCGACGACCCTGCAAGCCAGTCATTACAAACAAAGCCCCTTCCTTCATAGCACACATATGGTCCAGCTGCTTTTGGCACTGGTCCTTAATCAGAGAACACTTACCTTTTTTACCCAGAAAAAAAGTTGGTGTTTTTGTGGTGTTGTGCTGCTTTTTTTTTTACTCTGATGTTATTTTCCACAGTACAACATACACTGCCTCCTATCCTCTTTAACTCTGCAGTATTCTTTCTTTAGTGGTCTGAGCATTATAATCACTTTTGCCTTTTGTGCCAACCACAAAGCTGGCACCTGATGTTCAATCAGGAAGGTTTTGTGTCCACTATTGCTTCAGAATGTCAGAAGATCATTCCTCTGGGTTTCCGCCCAGTGCCCCTTGACACAGAGAGGAACTTGTATAGTTTGTCACTTACTTTTTGAAATCAGATTACTGGTGACTCAAAAAGGGGAGGCATCTGCGTAATTATAAGGCATGCAACTCAATCGTCACACATGGCCTCGTTCACATTCTTTGCTACTTACTGGTATTCACTGTCATGAGGTCTCCTGAGGAAGGGTAGTTGAGCCTGTCGGCGAAGTCCCGGCAGTACCATACTAGCAGCTCCTGGTTGGCTGGGATGGGCTTGATGGTGTAGAAGTAGATGTCCATGCCGTTCTGGCAGGCAGCCAGGTTCTGCTCCTGCACGGAGTGTGCTGGGTTGACATAGCGCATCCAGTTGCTCTTGTCTTCGTTGAAGCCGTCGATGAAATGGTGGAAGTTGCCGCTGGCGTAGATCTATGGGCCAAGAGTGGAGACGGTATTCAGTACACCAGCAAAACTATTCACAGGGTGGTTCAACATATGGGCACATAGTTGGGCAGCATCCATTTGATAAGGAATGCTTTCTGATAGTTCTCACAAGACTTTATGTAGGAGCTGCATGCACACTGTTGCCAATAAGTGTCTCACGATAACATTCCCAACTGTTAGTGCCACCCATAAGGAACCTAAAGGAAACATTTGACCCCCACAAATGTTCTTTCTAGGGAATTAGTTTCTTCCACTGTGAATAGGAAGTAGGCGGATACTTTTCTCGAGACTTGCACTTTGACTGTGTGCTCACACCGATACCCTGACTCACCTATGAATTAGGCTCCGGTTAATGTGGCAACGTCAGAGTGAATCTCTTATCTTACTGCTTCTCTAAGGCCTGAGCACTTTCCTACCGCCCCCGCAAAGCGCCCAGAGGCTGACACTCCGCAGACGGCCCACCCACCTCTCACAATTGAAGTCACCCTTTTCTCGTAGGGAGGCGTGGAACGTCATACGATTCTGGTAACACTGGGAAGGGCAAAGGTGAACTTCGCCTGCCACAACAAAGCCACGACCTGGACGGCGGCCAATGCTCCTGACAGAGAAATCACTTTTCCTCTCAGCCCAGCCTCAGCCCCGTGTCCATTTTGACAAAGCACGAAAAGAAAATGTGTCTAGGCAACACAAGGGGCAGAAATGAACACACAATGCAGAGAGTGAAGTCGGTGTATAATTAGCCCCG
Source organism: Lissotriton helveticus (assembly GCF_964261635.1). NCBI lineage: Eukaryota > Metazoa > Chordata > Amphibia > Caudata > Salamandridae > Lissotriton > Lissotriton helveticus. The sequence continues at coordinate 836,530,209 of NC_136067.1, forward strand.
TGAAAAGGCTTGAAGGCAAAACAGCTTTTATCACTTTGATAATTGTAGCGCTGGAGAGGGGAAACGGCGCTAGCTGCAGGCAGCCAGACTTCTGGGACGTCACTCTCTAAGTAATTACCTATACTCTTCTGCCAGTCAGCACACCTCGTATTTGATGTTCAAAACCCTTAAAGCTGCAGTCATAGGCTTCCTCTTTTAGCTTGTGCTCTTTCCCCATTCCCTTTAGTCCATTTTTCCTGATATTTACAGCTTTTAAAAAGCAGCAGCTTCACCCTGATCTTTTTGTGAGCTCCAGAAGAGGAAAGGCATAACACTGCAGCACGTGGTATATGGGTGTACCCTCAACCCCATGCCCCACCACCCAGTACACTACAGGAAGTGCCATTTTTAGGCCTGGCTTGACAGAGGAGCTTTCTGCAAGACCTATTGGTTCCAAGATTTAAATTATACCTAGAATGGCTTTGACCCCACCCGAAGGAGTGTTTTTTTGTCTCTCCTCGTGCCTTTGGTGTATCTTTTTTGCCGCCTGTCGGACACACAGCATCGAACACTGTATTACAACGCACCAGAACACGCTCGTAAGGTCAATCAGTTAGATTTGAAATACATTTTATGTGCCATTCCTCAGGGATGCATTTCAGTGGGGTGTTCAAGCTCGTGCATGTTTTGTACCCCAAAAAAAAAAGAAAATTTGTCAGAAAATTTGCTAAAACACAATAAATACTGTGCTCTCAGGTCTCCACCATGATCCCTTCTGTCATGTGTTGAGTTATTATGCAGTTCACTAGATTTAGATCCTAAGGTCATATTATACTTCAAGTGGCAAAGCGGAAAGAGAGCCAAGTGGCAAGAAATAGGATCCCTGTTCCTTTAAGGTCGGCAGTAAACGACAGAATCACTTTTTCTTTCAAGAGCAACTTCCTGTAAATTGAGATGGGGGAAACGCATGTGGCTTCATCAAAGGAGCCTGCGAGAAATGTTGTGGTGTGGCTCTTATGAGAAAATGGAACAAAAGCCGCTAGGGGTTCAGCTGTCAAAGAGGAGCTTTCAGGTTTGTGAGTTTGCTCCGATGAGCAGACATCCAGGAACGAAGGGCTCCAGTAGGAGACTGCCTTCTGCAGTCAGCGCGAGACTTCCAGTAACCATTCGCGGAGCACTGCACTATACATAACTCTTTCACACACAAAAAAATAATAAATGTGGCGGTGCTGCTTGCGCACACACAAGAAACTGCCCTGCTGTTGCACCACATTTCCACACAGTATCAGGAAACCTAAAAATGTGCTGACTCACAGGGACTTACAAGAAACAAAGTCACCCAGTGCCCGGCTGTCCCCTCGCCACTTCCTTGAGAATTCAATCCCGCCAAATGTTCCTGTTGCCGCTCACACAGGTTCCCTTTCTTGACAGTGAAACCAGGATGTTTGTGTGTCAGAGAATATGGAGTGGGATTTTCCAATGTTTGTTGTCAACCTGTGGATGGGACGCCGCCCTTGTTATGACACTTCCCCCTCAGCAGGTGCATCGTTTAACTACAGGTGAGTAAGCATCGTCAGCAAAGGACTGTGGAACCTTGCCCGGACCATACTCCGGCAGAGTATTGGTCTGTTTCAATGTGACAGACCCTGATTACCAAGCTGACTCCACGTCATAGTAAACATTGGTCAATTCACTTGTATTGCCCTCCCACCATTATGCAATGGCTGGAAACTGTGGAGCAAGTGTCAAAAGGCTTATAGGGGCAAAGGCCTCTGTGAGGTTCAGGGTAACTGTGTTGTCTACCGCATCAAAAGGCTGTTTTGTTTCTGGTCCCGGTTATAAAGTTCAATAAATGTTAAGACAAGCAACACAATTCATCTGGTGATGTAAAACCTTGCCTCCTATCATGCAGCGTCCTATACATTTCCATACAGCCTCCACATGCACAACATCATCACAGAATCCTTTAAAGGTTTTGCACATGCGTCTTCCGCTGGGATATAGGAAAGTCCTTTGCAAACTACTATCTCTTTTTACTTCTTGCACACATTTTCATCCCATGGAGTGTAAACTCATGGCAGGGAGCATAAAATAGCAAACTTAAAAATGTCTATATTGGTAATGTGAGTTGACTGATTTCTGGGGTGTACAACACAGGACCAGGTTCCCGACAGCTGCAGGAACTGTACAAACAGGAGCGTAAGAAAACAATGTTTTTCAACATACACCGGACTCGAGGACATGATTGCTCTTACTGCGCATCCAAATGCAGAGAAAAGATGAATAGTGGCTCTACTCTCAAGTTTGAGCTGAGTACCTTCACACGGTGGGACTCATACAAGAGCTTTACCAAATGTTACTAGGCCCCGAATTCTGGAGGACCACACACACATTAAAGAAAGGTGCCCAACAACAATGCTGCCAATGTCGTTGGTTGAGGTAGTGGGAATGGTACATCTTAAAAATCGATAGTGCATCTGCTGTAGTGTTAGTCCATAGTGAACTTTATTGGTCCCATGACAGTCAGAGATGACTCAAAGAATAGTTACCAAATCTCTGCGAGGCCCACAAAGCCCAATACAACAAGATTTAATTACAGAGTGCGGTATCAACTTGGACAGGTCTTCGGAAAGGGGATGACAGAGGTCGGAGCTCCCAAGCCAAATTTGTTTTAAATTTGTCAGACTTGTGTGTGAAATGACCCATTAGGCGGCAAACCCCCAAGTCAACGACTGGCACAAAATGAGAACAAGAAGTCCAATATGAAGCTATGACGAGCATCAAGAAAGCCAACATCATTCAGCCCGCCCGCTCTTACTTTCTTGCATCTTGAACTTATTCTTACAACAGGATGGATCTATGGCACCACAAGTGATCTGACTAGGCAAAATGGCTAGGTCTCTGTGCACCTGTGGCATCAAGGTACCACCATCTCATCAAACTCACCCGCCAGAAGTATTTTCTATTTGCATCCTTGGGGACGGTGTCGGGCTTGTAGATTTCGCCAACCAGGGGCCCAAACCGTGTGCCTTTTGGAATGTACTCCTTGCTGACAACTCCTGCCACCTGAATGCAAAACAGAAGAAGGTGAAGAATTTAGAACAGTGAGAAGAAGCATGCAGTCCAGGTGGTACAACATGAGAAGCACAGATGTAGCCTGATCATGCTAATCCATTAGCATGTTTCATTTTGTTGTGTTGGTGATTTTCAAAAACAGACTTTGCAATCACTAATTATTGACTCGCTATCGGTGGTCAATGAGGTTTTAGCAAAGACTGCATTTAGTAGTGCTGAGTCACTAGACCTTGGCCAGGAACACAGATGGGGGAAACATTTGTTTAAATACATGGAAGACCAGGCAGCACGACAGGCCTCAGGTGCCCGACTTCTTAACATCCACCTGCAATACTCAAACCAGGATATCAATATTACTAAACTTCAATTTTGTTTAAAAAGCAGAAAGGTTGCAGCCTGACGAATTAGTGAGGGCATTAGATTGTTCCTATGAGGGTCTCTGCAGGAGCCTTTGCCCATTTGTATGCTCCAAGAAGTAGGCCCCAAATAGAAGGACCCTACTATTAACTACCGTTTAGAGATATAATATTTTGGCAGCTGGGTGGAGTGTGATCCCTGCATCAACCAGCACATTTTTGTTGTTGATAAGTGCTGTGTTCAGTTTTATTGATTAATTTACATCCGATGAGGGAAAAATGCTACTGTCAAACACCGCACCAAGAGTGAGTGATGAAGATGTGTTCCCGAGCCTCTCATTGGAAGGTGGCTAAGAAAGTGCACTGTCACTGCTGCGCCTACCGACACACAGACCGCCTCAAAGGGTTCCCACAAAGCTGAATGCCTGACTATACTGACAATCATTATTTGCAGACACAAGTGATTGATTTCCTCCTTGATGGTAATTTATTTTTACAAGAAACCACAAATCCGGAATACATTTTTCACTGTTCTGAAGAACGAGCTTACCACAATGCACAGCGGTTTGACCTTTCTGCAAAGTACACCTATGAATTACATTCAAGAATAAGAAGAGAAGTAGAAATACACTACTTGGCTCTAAAGATGTAAAGCCTTTTTTTGGCTGTAAAGGGGTCAAGACTAAAGTCCTGCAATCAGTCACTATCGTCCTCTATCAAGGCCTACAGAAGCACCTCGTCATCCTTCCAATAATGTAGCCGAAACATAATGAAAAACGCCAGCTAGGAGACTTATGTATCACCTCTTGGAGGACACCTGCTCTAGTATGCTTGTATCATCTGACTTAAATGTTGTGTCCTACATATCATTTACAAAAAATGTTGTTCCACTTGGTGTAGATTTTATATCATATTAGGCGATATTTTGGCAAACTACCTAAAGGACACAATAGTTCTGTCAGGGGGTATTCTGAGAACAAAACTATGGCACTACGCCAATAGAGCATATTGGATTATCCATGGTCACTCACATGCAATATCAAACTTAGAGGGTACCCCACTGTAGTCATAAATGCAAACTATCAGAAAACGCTAAGTAAGAAAAGTTAGAAGAAATAAAAAAACTTTATGCTTGTTCGCATCTAACTCGAGGAGGCATTCTTTTATGGCACAAATCCCTGTCTTAAATAGATGGCAGAATGCACTCCATTTTTACACCCAAAGTTTCTGTAAATGTCTTTGAATGCGCAAAGGCGAATGCTTTGGTGTGCAACCTCGGTTTTACACTCCGTCCATGCGCGTAGAATATATGTAAAAAAAGCTGGAACCTCGTCAGGTATACCAGACCCAGGGTGCACTAACATAGAACCAAATGTCAATATGCTGAAACAGTCTTAACTCCACTTTAGCCAGTTTATCCTTGTTTTAATCCCATCTTTATTCATTTTTTCGTCCAAGTATCAAGTTCAAGTAAACAATTCAACGAGATACCAATCCAGGCTTTCCTCTCAACAGCGCATGGCAGTTCCCCATTTGACTTATGCCATGCGCTGTTGAGGAAAGCTTGATTTGGCATACTGAAATTTAGTCCTGCAGTAGTACATCCTGGGTCTGGTATACCTGACGAGGCCCCAGTTTTTTCAACATTGTTAGTTGATAGGATTTTGTGTTAAAAACTATAGGTGGTAGCTCTGGAATGCCAAAGCGCCCCCTATGGGATGCCCCTTAGCACTTCTTTGCATTACTTTCTGGCAACGTTCTGGCAAAAAACAGGTTCTTCGCATGCAAGTAAACACCAACACTTTGAGCTAGCCTGCATCACTTTCTGTGACTTTACAATGGGGAAGTGGTGAGAAATCTGCACCTCTCTAGTCCTCGGAGATGATCAAGAGGACCATGTGTAGAATAGAGTCGGACAAACCCAGCAAAATACTTAGGGAATGATCTGCATCCACGAATGTGCTGCAAAGCAACAGATTTATGAGGATGGCACTAGCTGATATGAAGCACAAAAAACACACTTTCTACTAAGCAGCAAAGATCAAACCTTTTTGTAATGTTTCATGTACTGTGTGTGTTTGCTTTGGGCAACATCGGTTTGTCTTTTTTAGACCAGTAATGTACTTTGTAGTGGGCTGCTCATTCACGCTTGCCTGTAAAAGGCGTGTGGGAAGACTGCAAAGATCACATGATGGGCCAACATCAGCCACATACCCCAGCTCCTGTTCACCCCACTTTGTGAGGTCCAACTGTGCTCTAAAGAAAGAGGCACTTGGCCTTCACACAAGAACATTAGCACGCGTGCAGCTCTCACAGAACCTGTGGTGGAGGGAGGTTCACTTCTCTTCGTAGCACGGTGTCTAGAAATGACTGGTCACCCCATCCGGGTTTGCACTGGCTCATGACTTTTGTGCTCCCTCCGACACAAGTTTCTAGAACGCGCCCTCGCTGAGACGAGTCAAACTGAAACGCTTACTTATATCTGCCTCTGACACAGCAAATTGCTTTGAACACAAAATGTGGCTATGGGTTGAAAAACAGGCTTCATTCGCCCTTCGTCACCGTATGCGTTCTATTGACAAGACTTCCCGACAGGGCCAGAGCTACATTAAGGGGACTAAAGGCGGACGCCTTATGGTGCCATCACCAGGGCGTGGGGGGGGGGGGTGTAGGGGGCAAGCAGAGGGTGCCGGGCTGCAGCCTGGAACTGTAAACGCGTGCTGGAGGTATGAGCGCCTCAACAGCAAAATGTAATTTTGCCTGTTGCACCTAAAATGCTTACACTGTTCCTAGTTCCCAAAACAGATGAGGCCAGTGTATTACACAAATGACTAGACTTCAGCTCACAATTCCAGAACCGACTGCTCCCCGCAAAACACTGTAGCAGCTACAAGAAGAGCCCAATAACCTCAGTGCCTTGAAGCTGCTCTAGAGTGACAAAAGAACTATACACGTAGCTACACCCAACATGGATATAACTGCAGTCCTCTCCAGAGGGCTGAAGCCCACGGGCTCAGGGGAAGGGCTCTTACCCAAACTAGCCCTTGATTGTTTTCCCTGGCAGGTTAAGCAAGGGGGGCTTACAGTAACTCCGACCCAGCAGGGGGTTATCACAAGGTGTCAGGAGTGTACACAAGCGAGAAACCTCCACACAGATAAGGCGAGGGGGGCTGTCAGTTAAAGGCCACTGTAAACCCGAGCAGCAACTTTAAGTGTGTGCTCACAATGGTGCAGGGCCTTTCTCCGGGAGATTAAATGATTTCTTATCAGCCAAATCCCTAAAAGAATGTTTGGGGTGTTAAAAGATGTTATCAGCAGAAGAGGAGGAAGCCTCCTCGAGGGGGAACAGGATAAGCGAATTGTCCCATACTGCAGCTGAACACTGGTGCAGTGAAGGTTCTGCTTCTGTCTGTCAGTCCCTCCTGCTACTCTGGGGGTCGGGTTCTTTCCTTCCGTCTCCAGCCCCAGATACCCGACCTTCCAAAGCCCCTCCCCCGTTACAAGTTTGGCTCACCTCCCTGGCACTGCCCTATAGCCTCGTTTGACATAATACTTAATAGATGACACCAATTTCCTTTGTGAACCAGACTCCCTGCACCCACCCTGCCCTTCACTTCCTACCTGGCTGTTCCTTGTCAGAGCCAGTGCCACTCTCTTTACGCCATATCTTCACCAAGTCGAGCTCCCACTTAAAGATGCGCTGACATCAATAGGCAAAATTGACTTTTTACAACATCGCGTTGTAGGCCTGCGTGGTGTACCTGACTGACGCAGTCAGACACCTGGGCAACTGAAGGTGCCAGCATCTACACTGGTTAAAACAAGAAAACCACAATTTCAACAAATATATGACCTGAACAGTCTATCAGAACTAAGGGTCACTGCCTTTGATCGTATAACAAATAAGTAATCGACCACACGCCATTTCAAGAGGAGCAAGACATTTCGAAGACCACGGAAGGCTGGGGCAGGGCTAACTTGCTCCCTCTGCTGAAGGAACCAGTGCAGCGGGCAGGCAGCAGAGTATTGTAGCGGGTGTGCTTGAACGCTCCGGCCGGTAGGTGGCAGTGCAGCGCCAAGCTCAGCGTAGCCCACTTCCCCCCGCCTCAATGGAACAACCTTCCGGAGCTGGCAATGAATCAGCAGCGGGACAAGGCACTGCTGCAGATCAGCTTCAGATCTATTTGGGAAGAGGCATTTAATTCCACGTGCCCGGCCCCCAATAGCCTCACACGGGTGCTTTATAGATAGTCCCTCCCCATGTCTCTACACATCCATTACTGTCTGGGTCAGTGGAGTGTCTCATAAGCAGCATGTGCAAAAAATGACGCGTAGAAGAAAGAGGGTTAGACAGAACTATCAAAAGAGAACAAACCAACAAAGAACGAGAAAGAAAAGCAACACAGAACGAGAAAGAGAGAAAAGCAACACAGAACGAGAAAGAGAGAAAAGCAACACAGAACAAGAAAGAAAAAAAGCAACACAAAGTGATGAGGAGTAACAAAAGAACAACAGCATAATAGGGAGAATAGTTTTATTTTATTAGTTTAAATGTAGTGCATCAAAGACCCCATATCGGGTGGTATGCACATATCATAAACACATACATAAGGGATGAGGGACTAAGTTCCTTGCCAGGGTGGTGTCAACAGGAGGGAATCTGTCAAGTGAGGGTAGAGAGACGAGTCTGACTAATGGAGACTTTAACTTGCTTAAGCAGCGTCCTTTAACCCTGGTCTTGTACAGCTGTGGGAGGGAGAAGCCTGATGTGATCTGAGAGATTAGGCCACTTATACAGTGACAGACAGAGAACAAGAGAGGAAATAAAAACAGGAATATAAAGCTGAGGAACAAAGAACAGGCAGAAAAGAGCAAACGTCAGGCAGGGAGGGCTAGAGGAAGAAAAAGTATGGCGCTAGTGATATAGATGTGTAGTGTATCTATGCACAGGCATGGGCACATAATGTATAAGACAGAGAGGAAACATAAGACCAGGCACATTAGCGACGGAGGGACGCATAGGAGATGGCGCATATAAGAGACAAGGACGGCAGAGGCCTTCTCATGTGACCCGAGATGAGGGACAGATGGGCCAGGCCTGAGTGTGTCTTACTATGCATGTCGGATCTGAGAAGGGAGGCTAAACAGAAACATATTACTTCAGTACAATCATCTGCATGTCTAGAAAATGAGACCCATCTAACTTTAGCGTAAGGGCTGAGCACTATTCCATGTTGGCTACATGCAGACTCTTTTCACAGGAAATGTAAACTACCTATTTAAGCTACTACCCTGGAGTGTATTTAGAAATGTAGGCGACAGTGTAGTGTCCTCAGACAAACAGAGGAGCGCACTACAGACCGGGGAGCAAGAAGAAGGTGCTCCAATGTCAGTAAGCATTGGCGGCTGAATTATGCATTTTGTGAAACACATGTAAAAATAAATAGATTTAACTGACTGACAAAATGACCATAAAAATCCAAAAATGCAAAAAAGGACATTCCTCGACACAAATAATATGGCAAAAAATATTAAAGACCACAAGACACAGCATTACTGCTGAATAGTGCTCGGGACCGAAAAAGTTCCAAAACATGACGTGTTCTAGCATGATATTGCCCAACGCAGCTAGGACTGGTTTCTGTGAAACAAGAATGCATGTTCAGTCAGCCCCCGTAGCTATTAAAAGCAGAGGCCTCTCATTTCAGAAAATGCTGACACATGGTTGGAACTCATAGTGAAAATGAACTGGTCCCCTGGAAACTTCCCACCAGTTACGTTCCAGAGAAAACATGGGTACGATGTGCAATGGAAGCCATGGCTGTACCAGTAAGGCAACTGCGGAGGAGTTCTCGGAAATAGCTTCATCAGTGGGAGGATGACGGGAGAGCTCTAGTTCTCTGTAGCCATTGCTCAGATCCTGGCATTGCTCTTATTCAACAAGCCCTCTGTGCTGTCAATCACAGCTCTGTGAATTCCCATTTTGCTGAAGCCAGGTCAAATATACATTGGGTAGCCACCACCTGAAGTTCTCCGTAAAGAACAGTATTTCCACGCCCGGACAGTACGTGAAGTTAACAGCTCGTCCAAGGGACATGGCTATCAATGGTCCAGTGACACCCAACCCCAGAAGCCTGGTTGTTACAGCACTGTACTACTCGACCAGCAATGAGGGCCCATTTCCCTTTCCTGCACCATGGCCCATGGCTCCTTTGCTACACCACAAGCTCCTTCTTTTGAGCAGCAGGTAACCTAACTCTTTAGAAGGACCATAAGTAGTCGAGTGCAGGTACCCATGTTGACTGCAAATCTCCATAGAGAAGGAGACAGGCCTGTGTTGAGGAATTAGGGAGACCAAGTCTTAATACCAGCATCCCCACTTAAAAAAATTGTGGGTCCTTGGACAAATCTGTTTATCTCACCATGGGCCAGATAGGCCTTTTCTTCCACAGAGCATTTCCGTGGCAGGCTGGAGACTCTGAAGTTTGGATCAACATAACTTACAAATAAATTGATTGGGACCAACATTTACTCATAAGGGAGAATATTGATGATGGACATGAAAAACAATCAATTGACAGCGTCGGCTGTTCACGGGCTCTCTAAAAAATACAGGCAATATTTAGATGGCCTGTCAGACCATGCTGGTGATGTTAAAGCCCTTAGTGTTTGAAAATCTAGCACTGCAGCCAGAGGACACCTTTCCACATGCTGCCTTCCCCTAGTAAGAACCTACATAAAACTGGTGTTTGGAGCCTTTATAGTTGGTGGAAGGGGAAATCTGTCGCTTTTCAAAATCAAAAAGAACTTTTCTCTAGTATGCAATTGTTGCCAGACAAAAGGCCTACTCGCAGTGCACCGCGGCAGAGTACAAGGAGTCCAACCGCAGAGGTCTAGGGCTGGCACTGCACCAGGTGGCCACCAAAGCAGAAATGATGCAGATTTGTTTATCAGACTGTAATCGATGAAGAAAGCCCTCATAGTGCTATCAAATGTAAATAAATCAAAGTATATTCTGACAAAAGGCTACAAGAGGGCAACCAAGGAAGAGCGCTTCAACATCTCTCTAAAGGGACAAAAAATATTCACAGGATACATAAAAAAGTAACAGCGCGACTCCTTCATTCAGGAAGGCAGGGTATTCGCATTATGTTATATATCTGGTGACAGCCACACAGAAAATCAGCATACAGGGCACACAGCAGCAACACTGAATAATATTACAGGGAAACAATAAATATCGAATTTGTCTCAAGTACAGGGGTGTTCTGGTGACAGCCTGTCAGCCTACAAGTACATCCTCACAAAGCATGCAGGCTCTACCACACCTAATGGCTATGCATTTTGATGCAGCGGACATCAGTGCTTTGACACTACTTATAGGCAGCTGTGAAATACGAACAGTTATGTTAGTATGACTTGTCTCTCATTTGCAATCAGTCACTAAAGCCATTACAGATTCCTTACTCAACTCAACCAACATGCATCCGATCAACCTCAGGGGCGCAAAAGGCTGAGTCAGCCCTGACGGGATTTTACTAATATTACCCAACTCAAAGGAGCAGCTTTTATTCAACCTCAGGAGTATTAAAAGCTGAGTCAACCCTGCCGGGACGCAGGCATGTGACCTGCCAGTGGTACAAAGGCCTCAACTGGAGCTGCAATAGCCCATCAGACTCTATTTCAATGACATTTCCAGTAAAGAAAATTGAAGAGGTTTAGTAAAAAGACCGGTTACAGGTTGCGTGTACCTGTACAATTATTTTAGAGGTTTTGTTTTTAACTTATTGTGAACCAGGCTTCTAGAGCATCAGGCTGTTCTATAGGTACGAGTAATGCAACAAGCAACTTTATAAACAAAGATAAAATGGCTTGTAATTTAGGAAGACTATTACATAGAGAGAGTGTGATAGCAAAGAAAGAATGAAAGTAAAGGACAATGCTCTATAGATTGGTCAAAGACCTATGAAATATGTTTCCTATTTCATAGGGACCTGTGACAATAATTTCCAATTTCATGGGTTCTTATGAAGTATGGGTTTTATACTACTGCCTTCTGTGCAATGAAAGCAACCAATTTAAACAGGCATATAGGTACACACACATTTAATTTATATTTTACGCGAAAAACGGGAGTGACACAAGTGGAAGTGTGTGTCAAATTCAGCTCCAGCCCGCCGCCCAGGAGGCCTCTGTGCTGGAGGAACAAGCAGGTTCTACACACAGTGCCTGGAACGTAGGGCAGAAGTAGCTCTCTCTGGTGATCATTACACCTATCAATAGCTGCTCCATAAAAAGATAAACAGCCCATTGATCATCACTATTCTTCAGCCCTCCCGAAAGAAAAACAAAGCGCAAGCAAACAACAATGACTAGAATGCACCCAGCTATACAGGCAAGGCTGGAATGTTTTTGCACCACCCGCCCACAACCAGGGATGCGCTGACGGTAAGTAGGCCCTGTGGCAGGCTGGGACTCGTTTTTGGATTAAGATAGCTCACTGAGAGAAGTACCGACTCCGGAGATCTGTTTGCAACTCTCAGATCACAGATTTGATTCCCAGCAAGGCTGACTCAGCCTTTTAAACTTCCCTGGTCAAAACTGTAAGTATGATTAAGATCAATGCTGTCAGCTGATCCTGACAATGCTATGGCAGAAAAGGCTGTACAAAAACTAGATATATATTTTCTATTGATCACTGGTTCAGTCATAAGGATCCGCCTGTTCCCAAATGGATTCATTTATTGACACTGATTGGCTGATTCATAGACACTCTTTGACGAAGTAGCTGACTGTCCGTCCCTCTGTGTATCAGGCCCTCCTTTACCAGAACGCTTTATCTAAGATCGGTCTCTCCCCCTCACTGCTCAGTCAGGTAGCCTTTGCTTCAAAATCTTCTCTTCCTGGGAAGCAGAGGGCAGAAAAGTCCAAAAGATTGGCACACGGATACAGGTTGGCACACAGATACAGAATGTCAAGTTTAGTCTTCTGTTCTACGGCCAAAGGGTAAAAATTAAAAATAGTTCTGCGCAGAGTGGGATTTGACGCCAGGCGAAAAAACCCACAAGCTGCATCTGTGCATATCTTTTATTGGCCTCGCTAGGAAGCATACACACACATGCCACGCAGGGCACAATAACTTGTTTGTCGGATGGCTGCTCACACTTTGTTAGTCTTGTTAGCTGCTTACCCAGGTCACGGAGACAAGAGTCACACTCAGATAAAAGATAGCCCATAATCGGTGAAAGGGGGGCAGGCCGGCCTGTCTTGGGTGAGAGTCCAAGCATTGAATGAGCATGCAATCTAAACTACTTCCTCACTACCCTGAGTGGGTTACATAATACAAGCAATTACATGCCACGGAACACATACTATAAAGGCCACGGCATCCCCAGTGTAAGGGAAACCCTGATCCTCAGAATATCAACCAAGCCAACATACAAAAAAAAGAAACAAAAAACAAGCTGCTGCTTATTTTAGAGAGGAAAGGGAAATGGAAAAAGGAACTGTTTGTGTAGCTTTCATAGGACAGATGAGGACTTTTACTTGGAAGCAGACTGCGCTGGCCCACTGAGGCTTGGGCAAGGTCAAACATTTAACTGTGCTCATTGACGCCTGCGTGCAAAGTGTGACTGGGATTGGCTTTAGGATCATAAAATGTGATCACAAAGCTTTCAGTCTCTGTCTATTATGAGCTCAAATCCCACTTTTGTTTAATGACAATTAAGAAGCAATGAGATGGATTGCCAGGTTTTATCTCTTGGAACAGAAAACCCCAGAAACCACTGTTCGGCACGTTATTTCTATAAGGAGCCTTCAAAGGGGCGCAGGGAAACTTGGAATCGTCCAGTTGTCACACCTTGGCCACAGTTCAGGATCACACGGCTTGGTTGATTTGCCGCTCATCAAATTATGAAGGCAAGTTTCTATATAGAGGCATTTGACACGAGTCAACTCAATTCATGGGACCCCCGTGATTGCCCCACACTTAGGTGGACATGGCCGCAGTAACAAGTACAGGAGCCGAATAAGTGTCTTCGCCCCAACAGTAACACTTAAACATTCAACGCCCATGACTTTTCTCACGCATAGCCCTTGACAGAAGACTTCCAGAGGGCTCACTCCAAACTTCCTGCCAGTGCTGTGTTGAGCTTAATGGCCACTAAGCCTGAACAATACAAAATACTTATATTACTGTAAAATGAAGGGATTACAATATATCTCTATTGGCTCCAAAGGCAACAGTTAGATAGTACCAGGCTTCAATTTGTGAAAGAAAAAAACTAAAATATACTATACTATAAGTGCGGGCTGAAAGTATTTCTTAAGAGGCACCGCAGGTGCTGCCCAATGCCAATGATACCAAGGCCTGATTCCTCCTCCTGCCTCTTTCTTCCACTACCCCACAATTCATCTTTATTTATCTCTCACTCACTGGTTCTTTTTCATCCTTCCTTGAACGCAGCCTCCTTGCTGTTTTGCCTTTTTTTTTATCTCTTCCTTTCTCGTTTTCTGCCTTTAACTCTCTTGTTCTATGTTAAAGCCTGATGATGACAAATAAGTGCTAGCTCCCAAAAACAAGTGCTGGTAATCACCACCTGCAACTCGTGTCTCAAATCACCCACTGGTTTCTAGACCACATCACCGCCGCTCCCCTAAGTGTGATGAAAAGTACTGATTTTGGAGACCTAAATTTTCCAATTTTATTCACATTAAAAATCTATTCTGTTCAGAGTATGCAACTGAATAGTTGAAACCAGGCCCTCTTTCTGATCTAAAATGTCTATGTGTCCTGTTCATGGCTGTGCAGTGCTCACCCTTTGACAATGGCCTTCAAACTGTTTAATGTGTAAATATGTCTAACCCTATTTAAATATTGCAGTGGAGTTCTGTTACTGCTTTAAAAACGCAATCAAATACATGACTGCCAAACATACTACTCTGGTCAGGCAGGCCTTAGTATCCACGATATGATTATTAGAAATGAGGGCGAGGTTTCTGAAGAAAATGTGGAGTCCCTTCCCTTTTGACAACTTCTCCCAGCCAGGATTAAATGACAAAACATGTTCGTGATGGTCCATTACAGAGCGGCTTTTTAAAACAAAGCACTGTTATCAGCATAATGCTTCTTTTGGCCAGATCCTGGCGCCCACCCTGGGATCGCTTGAGGCCCGCCCCCAGTTTGAAGACCAATGCTATGATGATACGACCCTTCTAATGGCCCTGGACTCCCCGGGAAGGGCAGACACTCACCTCCTTGAAGCTGTCCGCGTATTTGATGCTCAGATTCCTGGGCAGGGAGGCCTCGGCCTGTGTGGAGGTGGAGGCGTCGGCCAGGGGGTCCCTGGCGTGGTCGTTCACGATGTAGGTGCACTTCTCCTCAAACTCCGCCTCCGTCCACAGCGTCATGTCGGCGTCCTCCATGTCCATCTTCATGGCGCTCTCCCGCGGCGTGCTCTTAAAGCTCACGATGCCCGCGCTACACTGAGTGGCAGCCTGGAAAAGAAGAAAACAGGCCTTAATCCCCATTGTCCTGCGCCCGCTGCGGTTTCCTCTGAGACGGGGTGACTAATGCCGCGGTCTATGGCCTTCTTAATGCTCGAGAGCTGAGGTTGAGTAATAGCCAACAAAAAAAAAGAGAAAGAAAAACACAGAAAGAAAACCCTTCCGGAAAATTGTGCACAAAAATCAAGCTTAAAGAGCAGATCCCACCGCTCACAAATGTTGCCTGTTCGACCCACAAATGTTGCCTGTTCGACCCACACCCCCCACAACACTAAGCAAATGCAGTGATGGTACAGAACGACAGGCTCAAAGTTTTGACTGGATGTGTCTAGCGCCAAGAAGCCTTTTTATGACATTTACCACCAATTCCTCACAAAATACAATGAAACAGAAACGCAGTGCGTGTACCTCCCTTTCATACCCCTACCTGAGCCCATCACACCCCTGTTTCCCAGCACCCACCTTCAGGCTAGGCAGGCGTACTGACAGACCCGGGGTCATGGCCGCTGTGCACCAACTCTGCGCCCCTGAAACGGCAGCGGCAGCCTCGGGAAAAGTGTCACAAACAAGGGGAGGAAGGGGAAGGAGCTGCTGTCTACGTCTGAATGAGGCTATATCTGGAAGGCGCACGCCACAGCAGCGGAAGAGCGCAGTCTGTCTATTCCAGGCGGGGGGATGCTGAACTTTCCCACCAGCGCACAAACAACTTTCAGCACAAACAAGCGCCCCCGCCACCCCCCTCCGCTGACGTCCTCGCTTTCATCCTGCATCCTGCCTCCCAGCGCAAGAAGCACCGGCGCACTCTTGGGAAAGAGGCAAGACAGATGCGACGAGGCGCACCGATGGGAAACCCCAGCACGGTCAGAAGAGTGAGCTGCTTCGCAGCCTGTCAAAAATACACAACTGATATCCAAGCGCTACAGATAGGCTTCTGGTCACTCAATACCGCGCTATACATTAAAAAGTGTACACAACGGATCCGTCAATCAACCTAACGCGTTCCAAAGTACAGTACTATCTTTAAATATATTGCAGGTACATATATGGGCTCACAGCCTACTTCATAATACCATTTCTAGTGCCAGCAAGACTATGGACGCCTGTGCGGCCTAAAACCAGCTCAAAAGGAAGCCTACGGTGACCGTGTTGCCAATTTAGAATTACAAGGAGGGTGCAGAGTAATAAACACGTCGATGCCTCGTCAGGGGGTATAAGACGCTATAAAACTGATAAAATGCAATACTGACAACGGTATCGAACTCGCAGGCCACCTTCATTCAAATGACTCCACACGTTTCTTGGAAGTGACGTGGTCTGGTGGCTGAACTGGAGACCGCCAATCGAGGCGACCCGATTCCAACAGCGTGTGCACGTGTGACCCTGGACAGGTATCGGTCCCCTTCCTTACAGATGTTTTGACTGCCTTAAAACAGGTGATCATCCACAGAGTAAAGGGTGCTGAGTGCTGAAGGAGACACTTGTCTCTGGCAGAGGACACTTCCACTGAAATATTGAAACTAACGTTCAGTATAGAATGGACAGAGTGTGTCAAACACAAGACACGAGGGTTGGAAGAATGTTATGTTAGGGTGCTTGGGTGACGCCAGCTGCATTCATTATATGCCAATAGCCAACCCAGTGTGCCGAGAATGGCAGTATAGGTAACATCAATGAAGAATTTGAGAAAGCAGTATTGGTAATTAAAGAAACCGTGCCTACAATAATTAAGCGTTCACACAAAAAAAGAAAAACATGCGAGGCACGCCAAAACACTCGGAAATGCCACACACGTTTTCACAACAGGTGTGTACATTAGAGCTAGTGGGGGACACTGAAGGAACAGTCGAAAAGGGAATATACCAGAAAGAATATCTTCTGTACGAGCATTCTTTGGGCCCCTATGCATAATTATGCTAACTAAGCTTACTTACTTTCTGAAATGTGTCAGTGAACATGTCACATCTCGCCGCGCGGGGGTGTGTGTCGGGCTAGCAGCATCTCTACTGCGTCCAAATGCTCATATTCCCCGGATGACTCAAAGTGTGTGATCCTGGGCAAACGACTTTTCATCGAGAGGTCCTATCCTTATTCGCCAAGATAGCGGGGCTCAGAAAGGGTTTGGGCACTTCTGTCAAGTGCTACAGGCAGGAATGGGCAGCGGACAGCCTACGAGCCGCTGGGGGTTGGGAACCTCGCGAGTCTCCGCGCTCACGGGTTCTTGCCCGGTGAAGTCTGACGTTTGGGCCATTTATATCCACTAAAGAAACGCAATGTTTCAATGTTGAGTACACCAGGTCTCAAAAGATGCTGCTTTCTTGCTCGGTTGCTCACTCAGACTTCCACACCATGAGATGGACGAAAGTCCTCAAACATCCTCTGGAGAACGTAAGCAGCTGTTTCCTCCCAGCGTCATTTGGAGGCGCAGATAGTCCATGCTAAAGTCTCAGAACACGTCCTTGGAAGAGCGGCTGGACTCTGCGGCCAGAGCCCCAGGGCCGGTGGCCAGGGGGCGCAGAGATGACCGTGGTGTTGAAATCACATTACACACAGAGGGTTGCAGCTGAGATAAGCTTGTTAGATGTACACAAAATATACTATTTTCGGCGGAAGTTTGCTAATGCAATGGGCAGGAGGCGAATCAAATACATGAAGATTAAATTAACGTTTTGTGTTACAGAGCAGTAAATACACATTGAGGTATCCCCAACAAAGTGTCGCGTTATCAACATCGATGAGGACACTCTCAGCCATGCTCACCCACGATGCAATGAGTACAGCCGTCTACGTACGGCAAATGCGTCTCGTGCTTTTTGGGGTGATCGAAAGCTGTCTCTGCGCGCGCCCTTTCTATCTAGTGTCAGCGCTGATCTGGCAAGACGAGTATTATATTCCTAGATTGATTCAAGACAGTACTGTGTGATCTTGGGCAAATCGCTTTTCTCGTTGTCCCTTAGGCTTGATCCACTATAAACGGAAGGTGTTCTATAGGACCAGTCAGCTCTGAAGTGCTATGTAAGAACATCGCCACTTGCGAATGAAACTGAAAGTATGAATGGGTTCAGGATCGCGGCGCCACAAAGAGGCTAGAATCCAGCTGGCTCAGGTCACCCTCCACGCGCGACTCGGGTCTCTGCAGCCGCCGCTGCTCTGCCTGCAACGGCCGCAAGAGGGCGGCAGCCGCCGCCACTGCCAGGCACTTTAGGCTGCCGGCTGGCAGACACCGCAAGCAGACCCTAGATTCCCGGGACACGCTGCACGGCTACAAGGTTCACAGGAGCGTTGTGGATCAAATTGAGAAAAGTTGCTGTAACCTGCTTTAGAGTATTTTATGCACGTTCAGTTATGTGGGGAAATGGGATAGAATAGAAAGCACCGATATTCAACAAAGCGCACTAAACTAAAGAAAGAAGCAAGTCATAAAAGCGCTTGAATTTTAAAACCCCCGGAAATTTAAATAGTACAACGTAGATTTTACACGGCCGAGAAGCCCTTCAGTATTAGAAAGTCCAATTTACAACACCAAGAGACAGTTTCACGGAGTACTGCATGTAAAGAAAATATGCATCTTATCAGAAATGGGTACAAGTTACAATACTGCCAAAATGCGCACGACACACAGCCCACCAATACAACCCTATCCTGGGGGTCATCACCCTGGAACCAAGGCACAAGCAGGAGGTATGGGGTGCGCTGCCCAGGAAGAACGAAGCACCTCAATTCCAGGGTGAAACTCTCACATAAAGCGCCTCAAAGTGTCTGATCCCAGCTAGCGCATTGCGTCTTTTGACTTGGCATAGAGCGCCCACTCGCCGAACCGGGCCGCCTCCGGGCGCTGTGGGAGGAAGGCGATCTTCCGATGTGGAACGCTGCTTTCAAGTAACCCTTGACGGGGAGAGCGGGGCTGCCCTTACCAAGGTGGAGTCGAGCAGCCTGTCCAAGCAGAGATCCGGCATTTGAGGCATTGATCCTGGCGCGGGGCGCTGTGGGCATGCTCCGGGCTCCCGGGCTGGCTGCTGGAGGGCTCCCGTCGCTGCAGGTGCCAGGCTCCGCTCTCCTCTTCTCTGCGCCCTGCCTCTCTGCCCGCTGCCTCCTCTCTGGGGTTTCCTCTTCTGAATAATTCTCACTGATCTCCGGCCTCGGAGTCAGCGGCGGGGGTGGAGCCTCACCTGACCCGAGGGGCCGCCCACCCCGAAGGGCACGCCCACTCCGCCTGCAGCCGGGGCTGGGGATTAAAAATAGCTGCCAAGGGGCGGGCTCTAGGGCCCTGGAGGCCCGGCTCACGCACCTGACATACCTGAGAGTGCACGGGCACTGTCACTGCTGACCGGGGCCAGCGGCGCCGTCCGCCACAGCGCCTCGAGCGACTACAACATCACACGGCACTGTGTATACATTAAATATGAAGCACATCGCCCTGCAGCGTGCCGAGCCCAGGGAGGGGTACATAATCTAATAGTTCCGTGTATACGTTAACTATATGTATAAAAGGATGCACCGCTGCTGGCCTGTAGCGCTTCGATATTATAAGGTGATGGGAGAGGAGAACCTGCTAAATCATATAGCTAGCAAAATGTATATAATTTTTGCTTATAGTGACCCAGCATCGTAAAATGTGGGAGAGTACTAAACAAGCGCTATATACACGAAAATATGTACATTCTATCATGTATTACCCTTTTTATTCACAGAGTTGCAATGGAGTACAAAATCATATAGCGCCATGAAAATTAAAAATGTGTACGCGAGGGCTGCAGAACACGGTTTCATGCTGCAGGGCTTTGAGACGGGGGAGAACCTGCTAAATTCAATAGCACTATTTATTCAGTATTTGCACATGTTGTGTACCCCTCCGCATTGGAAGGAAGAAAGAGAGTGCTACATTTTTAAGTGACAAATAGGAACGTTTGGGTAACTTCTGTATCACGTCTTACTGCGGCGCCTTGAGACTCGATTGAGTACTCAATTGTAGACCACTATACTTAAAATATTATATATATATATATATATATATATATATATATATATATATTCTAAATAAATGACTCACGCTGCAAAAAATCAAATTGAATAATAAATGATTTAGTACTTTATAGTTGCATATACAAAATAGTTGTGGGTAATTTTTATAACATTCCTTAGTGCGCCCGCTTGAAACGCTGTAGACGGTACTAAACCATAAAGCAAATATTTATTCACCACCCGTAGAGTTCCTCACTGCAGCTGCGTGAAAATGGGCAAGTGTTAGTAAAGGCTAATAAAGGTTTTACCGATAGATATACACATTATTTCATATATAGTCAGTATACAGCGGCTTACTACAGCGTCTCGAGAACGGTAAATCACATAGAATTACATTTTAAAAAAAGGTTGATGTATGTTCTGTAGCACACATCTTCCCGAAGAGTCGTGAGGCTGGAAGACTTATGTAACGAAACAATGAGCAGCACATTCCAGTGTCGCCTATATAATAATTTTGTTTATCGAGCCTTAGTCGTGCGCTTCATAGCGCTGTGAATGTCTCCAGCTCACTCCAGTGGCGCTCGACCGACCTCACTTACAAAAATGCGGAATCCATCCAGTACAGATTTGATCTAGTCTAAATATCTGCAGTAGATTCATCAAACCAGAGGATTCTTTTTAAGCATCGTGTTATTATAATGATCCGTATTTTCATCGCCTTTTGATTCTCGGAAACCCTCTTTCGTAACTTCGACGTCCTACGCGAACATGAGAGTCAAAAAAATACTTTCACGTGGGACGCGGAGTGGGTGCCGATTTCTGCCGCGCCTGCACCCTCCCTGCACCCCCATACCCAGCACCTCAAACATACAGGCAATCAGTCCCTGCCTCGCTGCTCCTCCCTCGAAGACAGAAAAGCGACGGCCTGAACCATATAGCACGTCCTGGTCTAGCTTCAAGGAGCTGTGGCCGCTTCTTGGACCGTCACCCGAAGGCGCTCAATTGTTAGTGTGGCACTGAAGAGTAGGATCAGCGTGTACTAAGGTTACAGGAGAAACGCGGGGCACACTCGCTGCTGGTGTTCGTGTAGGTTGCCAGTTTCGGACGGGCACAAGCAGAGTTGCCAAATGCCAAACGAGGTTGCCAAAGTCAGCTTTCCATCGCCCCCGACAGCTAGCTCGCGAGAAAAATCCCGCATTATTTGCGAACATGTATTGCAAAGCTGGCATTAGCTGGTCTCGCCTTCAGTACTAGACCACACATCGTCTGATCTTGGGCACGCCGCCGTATTTCGCCGTACCTAAAAATGCAGTGTATGCACTGGAAATGCACCGGGCCTCTGGTAAGTGGAAGGGAGTACGACTGCCATCGACGCCTCTCGGAGGGTTAATTGTACCGAGAGTCTACTAAGAACGCCACAGCCTCGTCTCTGGAGGCGGAAGGGGCAGTGTCAGAGTCCCCTCCCCTCCTCACTGGCACCCTGAGAGGGCCTGGTGCCGCTCCTGGTGTTCAGCCACTTGTGCTCGGCCACGGCAAGCCTCACTCCCTCGCTGTACCAACACACTGCAGGCACCGCCAGCCATCACCAAAGTGTGCCCCCACTCGAATTCTCACCCGCTGTACCTCAAAACGACCCTGGCATTACTCCTGGCACAACTGCTGATGGCCAGGCTCGCTACGCATGTGCCACTCGCTGCCTTTCATAGAACATGCCACTCTAGGGTTATTCTGCACAGCTGCTGATGCTCAGAGCACACGTGCCCCTCTGAAACCCCCGGCGAAGCCCCCCTCTCCGTGCCGGCCAGTCCCATTGCCCCCCACCGAAGGGGTGGGTGGGGTCTCTAGCCGAACATACGTACTGTTTCCAATCCCTGTTGGACGTTCTACCGGGCAGATTATTACAAATAAACAATCCGTACACCCTACGAGCTTATTTCTCGCCCCTTCCCTAATAATACAATACAGACAGGGCTCTGTCCAGGTCTGTGTTAAGTCTTGTGTTTCAGTACTCCCGCCCCCACCTCATTCCAATGCCCCCTCAGAGTGGGAAATTGTGGATTGCGACAATAACCGCATAGACCTATAGTACACATTTGCACATCTGTGCAGCGACTCGGGGGAGGACTCGCTTAGCACAACGTCGAGAACCCAATGACTTCTAGGTGCTTTCAAACCCAAGGGACAACACTTTCACATAGAGTTTCATGTTTACCACCCCTTCCAATTTTTATATCGTTCAATTGAACTTTGACAAAGAGATGGGGCGAGTTGCTGAGGATCGCACCATTTTGGTTAGGAGGGGATGCCGGGATTAGAACATATATATATAGCAACAAACTCACTTACATGAAACAGGGGCTGCTCTGTGTTGCAGGTTCCCTCTGTATACCCCACTAAACTGGACTTCGACGAGAAGACGTATATAGTGTAAAAAGCAGACAGCTCATATCTCATCTGGGCACGAACAAGCTTGGTTGATATCAGAGGGTAGACGGCGCATGAATAAACGAGCGAAGGCAACGGATAATAATTGGAAACAATGAATCTGAACTCGCAGCGCGTGGATAAATGACGCGGGTAGGTGGCAGGTTTTCGGCTCAGTCCTGGCTGATAAGGGATAGCGCCTGGGCGGATGACGCGGGTGTTACATACGCCTCGGGGCGCTCCCTGCTCCCGGAAACACTGGGCCTCGTGTCCCCCTCCCAGAGCCGGTCCCGTCAGCTCCCTCACTGGCTCTGAATCACAACCGGGCTGGGCAGGAAGACACACCATTACCTGAGCGCCAGCACCTCACGGGCGCACACACATGAGAGTGTGTGTGTGGGGGGGGTGGGGGGGGGGGGGGCTCAGAGGACCGCTGCCCCCGGGTCACAGACTGGCAGGAGCTGCAGGACCCAGGTGGGACAGGGAGGTGCGTCCTCTTCATTCCGGGCTGTACTTCACTCCCTCTCCCCCTCACTTGATTTCCGACACACCTCCCTCTCTCCGCCCCTTCTCTCGCTCCCCCCCCCCCCCCCCCCTCAGACGGTCCCTCATTGCGCTATGAAAGGCGGCGTTAATATTAACACCACGTGCGCCGGGGGACTTTTGGGAAGCGCGGCGGTGTGTGGTGGGAAGTGGCCTAATTGGAGCGTTTCCTGTCCGCGCGCCCACCCCAAACGCATGGGAGGGGTGGGGGCTGCAACTTGCGCCGCTCCGCTCCGCAGTGAGGGGCTGGAATACGGATACGTGTCCTCGCTCACGTTTAGTGTCATTCTCTCTCAGGCAAGAGATGGGCTGACACACGCACGGGTTGCGGGCTTCTCCCTTGGACGTATTCATTCATTTGCATCTATATACTTTATTAATGAAGCGCCACGAAAAGCCCTTCGGGCGTTAGGGCGCTGAAATGAAAATCTATCAGATCTAGAGACAATTCGAAAAGACATAGGATCTCTGTACACAACAGAAATAGCGGATAATATATTGCTTTGGTATAGGTAAATCACTAATGATAAATGAGAAAGGAAAATTATAAAGCAGAAAAGGAAAGTAGTATTCGATCGGGATCCATATAGGAGTGATAGTAAAAATGCTAACACATTTCGACTTAAAATAGAAATAAAAGAGAGTGAAGATCAGTGAGTACGACCGTCCTTACTGGCATAAGACGGAGACACACCTCGAGCAGTCATTGGGAGTATATGTCTAATACGATTCCTTTAAGACGGGCCTTGCCTGCTTGTTCACACCGCCCCCTCCAGCACGCACAGGTCCTTCTGCAGCGCTGTCTACCCATGGGCTGCCTGGTGCAAGGGTGCACCCGGCGGTTGCCGCTCACTAGGGAAGGAAATGACACTCTCTTCATATTGATACTTGATTGGTTATGTTTGTGTAGCGCTTTATAACGCACGCCTATCGTCTCCAAGTGCCGCGAATAACAGGCGCTACTATTGCCTAACTTGGAGGTTCTCAGTTTACCGAGCTCGGAAGGATGGGGGATTGAGTTGGCCCTGTCTGCATTCACACACGTGATCTGCAACTGACAGCATTAGGTCAGAGACCGGGGTCGGAGGGGGGCTGGGGGGTGTCACCCAGCACCGCTGGCTCACAGGACGCAGTCATTGCAGAGTTCCTTTAAGTCTACCTCAGGGACTTACCCGACCTGTTTCCAGAGCTTGTACGTTCTCCGGCGGTAGCTCAGTGGGTTGGGGTGCTGGCTGCAGCTATCCTTAGCCAAGCCGCAGGCTTCAATCCCGCCATGTGAGGGCACTGGAAGGCTTTTGAGTCGAGTATAAGCTGAGCCCAGGCTCGAGTGACCTCTAGTCCAGGCAGGGTGCTTATACCAGGGCTCGGAGGCGAGCATGCCCTGTATCCCATTAGCTCAAGGGCTGCAATGCAAACAGTGCACCTGTCCCTCACATGCCATTTGAGTTCCTCCAGAAAGAAGTCGCTCTCAAACATGGCCCTTCACTTTTTTGTGTTTTCGAAGAGAAGGGAAATTCCCGATTCCATCCAGGGGCAGGGCAGCCATTCATGGCCTGGCATCGGAGCTAGTAGGTCTGACTGAGCCAGCTGCCCGGTGCCTGCCACCTCCGGGGGACCACCTGTATGCACAATTTACTTGCATGTTTAGGAAGCTTTAGAACGCATTAACCAGGGCACTAAGGAAGTCCAACAAAGGTTAAAGTGGAGTTATATGTAGGTCTTCAAATACTAAAAAAAGTTTTAAGCACAAAAATCACAGAAATTCCCCTTTTATACATAAATGATTGAAGTATAACTTGCACTCATATAGATTTGAGGTGTCCTCAGTGATGTAATATTTGATGTCATAGCTGTGCATCATAGCTGTACAAGTTAGACTTAGGTGATTTAAATGTGACTGGCAAACTTCATTTTGTTTTTGTTTTAAAAACGTTTTTCATTATTAGAAGACCTACCTTCAACTCCACTTAACCCTTTTTTCAGTGCATTACAAACTTTTTCTTAACATAAGTTACAATCTTATTCCCTTACTTACATATAACTCCGCTTAACCTTTGTTTTTTTCCCAATTAATTATATTGTTTTAAATGTAAACTAACACAGTTTTATGATACGTCTGTGGTCAAACCCCAAGTGGGCCAAGAGTGGTGTTGGTCACCTGGGATGTGGCCAGTCCCTGCATCCAATCCCCCGTGGGCAGCCTGCCCCTCGCCATCCATGCACATCTGCGGGCAGAAACCACACCCATGAGCGGCCAATGGGTCACAGACCCCCTACTTTTTTATTTTATTTTTCTCAGTTTGCCTCAGGGATTCCCTACAAGGACTAGGGAGTCAGGGTATCGCTACCCGTTTCCCTTCTATGATTTTTAAAATTCGTTTTTCAGGACTTGTGGACTGAGTATCTGAACTCTGTAATGGCAACCACAACATTTTCCCTCATTTATAGTCAGCCAATCAGAGCACTTGATCATGCAGGACTGACCAATCAAAATCCTCTGTTTTGTTCTATTCCTGTGGGATTCTTGCTGCACTAGATGTCACTATTTTTTAAACCCTAATTTCTATAAAACTGCTGAATAGGTTTACACAAAATCAAAAAAGCACACTTTTGTGTAAGTATCCTATTTTCAGCCAATTTTGGAGTAATATTGCTCAACTTATTTTTGTACTGTTGTGCAATTGTCTCAATGGAAATTACATGGGTGAAAAAATGTTTTGGGACACCTTCCCCTTTTTCTCGGCCTGCTTAACAGATCATTCCAAACCTTTCCAAGAAGGAACTGAGGCAAATTAATTGTTTTTTGGGAAAGTTTAATGAAAATTTGTCAAACTGCCCCAAAGCAACCCTGACTTCCGTATATAACTATAGAGTGACGACTGCTATTATGCCAAATATATATATAATATATAGATATGTATGTATACTGAAAAACCAAAGTAACATTATAGTTAGATAGGGCAATAATATCTTACTTTGCATTGAAAAACAGAAGTTCACTGAAACATGTTGAGTGTTGTTTTAGTTTGAAAATGTTTGATTAAATATAAAATGTTAAACAAAAATCAAAATTACCTTAATTTCAGCAGCTGCAGTTATTTAAAGTAAGTATAGTGCATGCCCCCCACAATGTAGTGTTGTTGTCAATGATGTTGATGTTATCTATCAATAATGTGATAGATTGTGTCATGAGTAATGTAATAGGTGAGGTCAAAAGCAGTATCAAATGTTGTTTAATTCCACTCAGCCGTTTTGGCTATAGTGCTGCTCAAAAATGTCTTTGGAAATTGCAGGAGGGAATGACATTTTGGAACTCCCCGTTTTTTCCCGCCCGTTTGACTGCTTCTTTTTTAGACAAATTAGAAGTCTTCCTTCTCTATCCCTCAAGGTCTTAGTTGAGAAGGTGCAGCAAATCTTACATTGTTTTGTCTCATGGCTGGGATAGAGATAATAAAGACCGTCTTTGTGTACATCGTCCACATGCACCCTCTTCTTCCCACAGGATTTACAGGCTCTAAATAATCCTATTTTATCAGACATTCTTTTTAAAGAGATCTAAA
The DNA here is from genome assembly GCF_964261635.1 of Lissotriton helveticus. Classification (NCBI taxonomy): domain Eukaryota; kingdom Metazoa; phylum Chordata; class Amphibia; order Caudata; family Salamandridae; genus Lissotriton; species Lissotriton helveticus. The sequence goes on from NC_136067.1 coordinate 836,556,610, forward strand.
AGAGACTTATCTGAGAAACTGAAGAAAACTGAGCAGAGCCCAGGGAGACTCCCTTACACAACGAAGTGCTGTGAAAATCGGAGGGACTCAGCCTCTCTTGGGAAGGTTCTAGAGGGTGCTGGTTGCTGATTGGCTGAGTTTTCAGTTTGGTCCTTTTTCTAATGGAGACTAATAGGCTACAGAGTATATGGTTGCTACCATAATAGCCTATGGAAAGGTACGAATTTTTACTTACTACTTTGTTATTTATGTACCGTGGGACTCCCACTACAACAACGGGGAAGGATTCAGGCATATGAATCTATAAAAGACACCCCAATACTGGAAAAGTGGATTAACGTTTTGGGAAAGTTTCTACTAGATTCATAAAACAATGCCAAAGTTATTAGCAAACCAATAAATCAATTCCTATGGTCACTAGGTCCTAACTATAACTACTCAGCGGGGACTGTCATTGGGTAATATATGTATATGTCTACCACAGAGGTTCCCCCCAGATCAGGTACCCTCATCCTCACAGGATGTGGAACAGCAGCCAAGAAAACGTAATTGGTGGAAATCCCATGTAGCAAACAGAGAAATGCTGTTCAACACTGGGTGCTCCAAAGTATATCGGTTTATTGACAAAAAAAGTCTTGATTAATGCTTTGGCCGAAATTACGCCTGTGGTGATTTGTCAATAAACAGGTTGACTCTGGAGTACCCTGTGTTGAACAGTGTTGCACTGTTTTTTTTATATATATATATATATATATATATATATATATATATATATATATATATATATATATATATATATATATATATATATATATATATCAAAGCTCCCGGTCCTGCCGTATTCGACGGGTCACTCGCGGGCGGGTGCAGTCTACTGTGGTGGGACCCCCGCAATAACATATGGCTCGTAATCCTCAAAATTACTGTCGGAAAAACAGCACTCGTAGGCAAGTTGACGATCACTCTCCTGTTTATTTAAACAAAGTCGACAAACGCGTTTCGGCTGCAAGCCTTCGTCAGTGTCGATTATCGCGCGCACAGTAACATTGTAAATAAGGGAGATGTCACATGATTTGGTCGGTACTCTACATAGAGGAGGGACTGCAGCTTACTTGCAAGCAAACACACCATCTTTGAACGGGCAAATTAAAACCAACTCATAGGTATAATAATAATGTTTGTGTGATTAACATTCTCAATGAACTTTGCAAGGATGTACCAGTGTGTATTGCCGTGGATCGGCCTGTAATCCCAGTTCTAGCCATGCCTCGAAATATTTTACACATTTTATAACATTTATAAATGTAAATGTCTAATGTCTATACACTGTTCAGAAATGTTGCAGTGAATCGGCATGTAACCCCTGTTTAAACCTAACACAGAGGTTAAATATGGCATATCGGCAACCTCTCTGGGATTATGGTTCTGGCTGTTAGGCCCTATACTGGCCTATGTCCCTAATTTCCCATCCCGACCAAAAGAAATCCCACGTGAGAGACACTAAAGATTTTTTATCTAAAATAGCGGATTTGGTTTGGGATCCAACATATGTACTGATGGTATTGGATATAACTAGTTTATATACCAATATTAAGCACGAACTGGGGATAACTGCAATTGAACATTTTCTCAACAAAAGACCGGCAAGATTTGCACTACACAATTGTATGCTATTGGAGTTCATTGAATTCTGCTTGACAAATAACATCTTCCTGTTCGATGACCAACTGTATATACAGGTGTCTGGGACGGCGATGGGCACCTGCTTTGCTCCCAGCTACGCGAACTTGTTCGTGAGCTGGTGGGAGGAGCAGGTGCCCATGACACTCGAGACAAACGGACAGGAAATAGGTAGGGTAGTGAGGTCGTACCGGTATATTGATGACCTCTTCATCGTGTGGCAGGGGACGATGGAGACGGCTCAGAGATATACCGAGGTCTTGAACAACAACACCTGCAACATGCACTTCTCGGGGACGGTTAGTCCAGTGGCAGTGGACTATCTGGACCTGAGGGTGTTTGTTGAACAGAGCTAGCTACACACCTCACTATACCGAAAGCCTACAGCAGGGAACTCCATTTTAAGGGCAGACAGCAATCATCCCATAAAACTCATACAGAGTATCCCCTATGGGGAACTACTCAGACTGAAGAGGAACAGTAGTAGGGATGAGGACTTTGAAGACGCAGCAAAAGATTGCATTGAGAGATTCACCCTGAGAGGATATGAAACTCACTCCCTAACTAAAGCATTGGTAAAAGTAAGGAAGATACCAAGGGCTAGCCTACTACAAACCAAAACTAAGAACAGGGAATCAGATACAGGTGGGAAATTTCGAATGATAACACTGAATCACGTAACCTGAGAAGAATATTTGCCAAAAATTGGCACATTCTTCTAACTGACCCTGTAATTAAGGAAGACATACCCCCGAAGACACAAATAACTTACCGTAAAGCCAGATCACTCAGAGACACCCTGGTAAGAAGCCATCTTGAGAAAAAGAAACCTAAGAAAAACACTTTGTCTGAAATGAAAGGCTTCTTTCCCTGCGGAAAATGTAAAGCCTGCGCAGGGAGCAAAAGAACACTTTCATACTGGGTTGCGGGGGCAGAGATTGCAAAACCCATAAAGAAATTCCTAACGTGTAGTACACCTTTTGCCGTATATTGTCTTGTCTGCCCATGCGGCTTAAGATATGTGGGCAGCACAATTCATCCACTTAAAATCAGGATACTGGAGCATCAAAGAGCGATCAACAGGGTAGACCCCTCCTACCCAGTCGCAAGACATTTTGATGAAATACACAATAGAGACAGGAACAAATTACAATATTTTGGACTTGACACTATTCCAGCAAGTGTGAGAGGGGGAGACAGGTTAAAACAACTAAGGCGTCTGGAGTCCAGATACATAATAGATTTGATGACCAAGGCCCCATTAGGGCTTAACAGCGGAGAAGACCTAGCTGTACATTTAGGGAAATAGACAGCTAAGATAGTCACACACGATCTATGACAGATAGCATGCTCAGTGATGACTGATAACCCTTGTTTACAGCTATAAATATGGACATTAGAAGATAGAACCGCTGGGACTAAGATTATTACGCAACAAACTTTGAATTTTGAATTGTGCAATTTTTGTAATTTTGGTAATCATTGTATACCTTTTCTGAATTTTTTCCCTATGACTTGGGTTACTCTGGTCTTGACCGTGCTGGTCTAGTCACACATACACAGAAAATGAGAGAAAAAAAATGCGTGGAAATGAGACCACAGTCTAAAATACATTTGTATAATTGCAACTGAGATACGAACTGTGATAGTTTACGAACTAATGAATTATTTTGTTATTTAAGGTAACATAAGGGTCTTGAACTGAAACTGAGATTCTTTTGGTCGGGATGGGAAATTAGGGACATAGGCCAGTATAGGGCCTAACAGCCAGAACCATAATCCCAGAGAGGTTGCCGATATGCCATATTTAACCTCTGTGTTAGGTTTAAACAGGGGTTACATGCCGATTCACGGCAAAATTTCTGAACAGTTAATAGACATTAGACATTTACATTTATAAATGTTATAAAATGTGTAAAATATTTCGAGGCATGGCTAGAACTGGGATTACATGCCGATCCACGGCAATACACACTGGTACATCCTTGCAAAGTTCATTGAGAATGTTAATCACACAAACATTATTATTATACCTATGAGTTGGTTTTAATTTGCCCGTTCAAAGATGGCGTGTTTGCTTGCAAGTAAGCTGCAGTCCCTCCTCTATGTAGAGTACTGACCAAATCATGTGACATCTCCCTTATTTAAAATGTTACCGTGCGCGCGATAATCGACACTGACGAAGGCTTGCAGCCGAAACGTGTTTGTCGACTTTGTTTAAATAAACAGGAGAGTGATCGTCAACTTGCCTACGAGTGCTGTTTTTCCGACAGTAATTTTGAGGATTACGAGCCAATAACATATTATTTAGAGCAACTGTACTAATAGACACACATTCACACGTTTATTGCCACAGTGCAAATGTCAACTTGAACTGTACTTCAACAGTACATAGTAAGACTAAAACAAAGAAAATCACTTCATCCAGCCTCACAGATTGCAAGCAAAAACTACTCTACAGAGGCAATCACCTTTCCGATTAGTCAGGGGTATGTTTAGCGTGATTTTACCATACTGCACCGTTTTAACCCCTTCCATCTTGGTTTGCATTAAATAGCTTTTGTTAAAGCTAGAACGCATGAAAAATGCAATGGCATAAACCGTATATGCAGATGTGCAGAGTATAACATGCTATTTATTACCATTTGTGAGGGAGTGAAAATATGAGTCAGTGGAGGCATCGCTTATACTAGACACCCCCCCCCCCCCCAAAAAAAAAAGAACAAACAAAAAATGCAGGAATTGCCAGCAGGTGTTGATGTATTTCTGGTAAATGTGGCTTAGGAGCTGTAGGCGGAAGGACCACGATAAAGGTCTTGTATTTGGGGAGGACGGTGGTTTGTTTCATGGCTCTGGTGCTGCCTCTGCGGGGGAGGGAGATGAGAGCTGGGTGTACAGTCAGGAGGGAGGGGAGAAGGATGGACGTGCGGCGTAAACACCGCATGAAACGGCACCGTAGCACATCTGAAAGCGGGCACTGCAGCTCTGCCCTGTCCCGGGGCACGGCAGATCCTACCACAACCACATCACTGCCGCCCCCGACTTCCCCTTCCTGCGGGCGGGCACCGGGAGAGGGGGAGGGGAAGGGGTCCGGCCCTGCGATCCCAAGAACCGGAGCCCCAGACAGGAGGCACAGTCCACATGGAAGGCCTCTCCGCCCACAAGTCACTGCTTTCAAGGCACACGAGATTGCAGCTTTAACGGAGACCGTAGCATAGGTTTTACATGGCGACCCCAGGGACCGTTACTGAAGGGTACGTGTGGGGCGGACACCTGAGAGGAGCATCCCCAGGATCGTAGTGTGAGAGAAAATAGTCCCCGGCACCAGAGTAAACGTATCGCGGCCCCTCCAGTGAACTAGATAACTAAAAAGTGGTCCCTGTTCAATATGGGGCCGTTTTGAACCCGTAAAGATGACGCTATTTTTGCAAGGTATGGGAGGCAGCACGGGTTTGAGCCGGCTGCAGGCAATGTTTGTTTTAATATCAGGGAAAACAACAGTAAAAATCGACTCAGCAGACCATAAAACCGTCTCGCACGGTGACCTTTCAGACTGGCCTGCCGACCACTGCCTGGTTGCCAAATAGGCTCGTCCGACCCTGGTCATCACATACTCCTTCCCTCTCCCACTGAAGTACGCTATCCCTTTTCCAACTACATGAGGTAAAGGTGTTTGGAAGCGTGGAAGGGTTGGGGGAGTGTGTGTGTATGTGTGTGTGTATGTGTGTGTGTGTGTTGGGGGGGGGGGGGATAAAACACCAGGGAAGATGGAAGCCCAGCACAGTTCTTAGAATTTCAGGTAGGCAGAGCGCAGCTGATACCGACCAATGAGGGGTGCCGAAAGCCCCGCCTCCTGGTGCCCATCCCCACCTCATAATGGTGTTTTACATATTTGGGCACTTGTCATGTGGGGTTTTCCTTGGGCATATGGACTGACTGCACTCTAGAATGCGAAGACACAACCCGGCGTGGCTGACTCCCACATGTCGGTCACGTGACAGGTGGGCCATTTGTAAACACGCTTCTTGCACAGATCTGGGTACACACACGTGCACCTCAGAACAAAAGCTGAAACCTAGCTGGGTCCGTGAGAATTCTTTCCTGGACGCCCTCTCCTTTGTCACCCTCCTGCCCTCGGGGCTATGGCTGTCGTTGGTGCAGCAGGTGCCGGGGCACAAGGGCAGTGCAAGACACATACTGCACTCCAAATATAGCTTTGTTCCACTACCTATTTGAGGGGGGGGCCTGGTGCCCATTTACCATGCTTGCATTAGGGCCCATGTCACTCTCGATGAAAACACTAGCTGCCCTATAGCTCACCTCGGGGATCCCTGCCCCTCACCAGTGCTTCCCGCCTGCCCCATCTGCAGTGCTACCCTCATTTTAAACCTTGGTCTGCCCCCTCCTGCTGGCAGGGAGCGGTGTGGCATTGAGGATTGCCCACGTCGAGCTGTCACCATATCTCCCTTTGCAGGGCCAGTGTTTGCCTCCGAGGAGCTCTGAACAACATTAGGGCAGTGAGGGCTCTCTAGAAGTGGCGAGGAGAGTGATAGGTGTACCCCTCACCCATGTCAGAAGAGGGGCGGCTTTCTGCAGCACACCTCGGCGAGCGGGCTCCAGACCCCAAAACAACCCCCTCCCCGCCGAACATGGCGACTTTGGGCAGACATTGTTCTCTGGACACTAATCTGACAATGGAGAGTCCATTAGCAGGCATTAGGGGCTGGCAGCGGCCACGGGCAGGGCGGTGCCCGGACAATAGACAATTAGGGCTGCTAAAGCTGCCCCACTCGGGGCCGTGGCTATAATTCCCCATAATTGTGCCCTCAGCCCCCACCAGGCCCGACGCCTGCCGCATAGGCCTCTAATCGCATCACTACCTGACCTACATCCTGCGCGGGCTTTTGAGGACCCGTTTTATTCCCATCTGGCCTCCCTGCGCCCCCCTCTCCCTACAACACCCCTTCTCTCGGGGGAGGGGCGGCCACGCGTCCAGCTCAATAAGGGGTCCCGGGCGGCACATGCAAGAACAATAAGCTAATCATGCTGGGTGATTAAGCTGGGAGGAGGGCACAGGCCTGGCACCGACAGAGAACCCCCCCCCCAACACACACACGTGCCCAGCGCTGTCATCTGCTCTCACACTTTTACTTCAGCTGACGCTGCCAGGTGGCCCCATCCACCTCTGGAAAATTCAACCAAACGTGGCTTTTCAGCAGATGGCACTATGCATTCTGGGGCATGTAGTTCCGCATTTCCCGATTTCTGTGTGTCTCAGCACATAAAGTGCTGATGGCCGGTGCTCGTGTTAAAAGGCCACCTGGCAGAGACGCCCTTAAGGGGCTCATTTGGCGCTGCTAATCTGTGTATGTCTTGGCACTGCCACGTTGGCTTTTCTGACACAACGACTGTGCCTTGGAACTAAACAGTGCACGTGCAGCTCCAGGTGTGACTACTGGGGACATGGTTGTACAAAGTATCAGTCGATAGTAACTGAAGCCCACGTTATATATAGTGTACGCGTCATGTTTCACGGGAGGTTAACTGTACTCACATCCAGTGGCCCTGCCCCTGTGTCATGGCCCTGGTGCAGGGGAGGAAATAGGCCTACTGGCCGCTGTTTAAACAGTGAAATACAACAGTGATCAGGGTTCAGAGGGGCCCTCGTGCCTCTGGGCCCCGGTGGCACTGCACCTGCTGCACATTTGGGAGCGATGCCCCTGCCCACACCGGCCACCTTCTCTCGCAATGAAACTGCTGCACAGATGCAGGCGGTAAAGTGTCCCAAGAAACATAACGTTTTCGGGGACTGAAGCCTGCACAGGCGCCTGAGGGGGCTTTTGAACTATACCAGGATTTGCAATTGCCACACAACAGGTGGTGAATACATAAAGCAATCACAAACAACTGACAATCGTAGGTGCTTTTTTTTTTTTTACTTTACACACTCTACTTCGCACGATGAAAGTACCGGCCACAAGCACGATCCACAGCAAGATGAGAGAAAACGAAGATTTTGCAGTCAATGCCGTGAAGCGGCCGTGAGGAGCTATAAAACCAGCCCCATAAATGAGCAAGACGCTTTACGCACGGGCTGGAAGCAGAGAAGCTCCTATCCATCGCTGAGGTGGGGGGCAGATTGTTCGTTCGCCTTCCCCACACCCCCGACACGCCTTTGCGGGGAGCGCGACGGCCTTGCTCAGCTAGACCCGCTGATGCACCGTGTCACCCTCGCACCATTTGTCAGCTATCGAGAGGGAGGGCTGTGCGGGACCACCGGCCCAGCGCATCATCAGCCAGCAGCGACCAGGGCGAATTACCAAAGCCCCACGGGAGCTGCGGACGACCCTAGACTCCATTCACACCCCGCAAATGGGATAACATGCCAGACCTGCCCTCCAACCCCCCAGAGTGTTGGGGTATTGTGCACAGCTTCACCAGTGCAAGAGCACACACTGTCACTGTACTAGGGGACCACCAGGGAGGGAGCCAGACACGCAAGCCAGCAAACACTGCCACAACCAACAGCAGAGCAAGCATTCAATCCACCTGAAGCATGCACACGCTGATTAATGATTTATCCGCTTCAGTTTTTCAGGACTAGTGCCAAAACACTGCCACGCGGAGACAAGAAGCGCTACGTGCCAGTAAAGAAACGTTAAATAAATGAAATAGCGCGATCCATTTCCAGATGGTTTAATTTTGAGAATATGACCGATGTCAAAGTAACATGGAATGTCTGCAGCGTTCACTTTTATAACCGTGTGCGCAGTAAACTGCAGGGCTCTCAGCGTGACGTGGCTACGTCCACTTCATTACTGGGAACAACTGGGGTTCTTAGGCATTTTACAATTTCGCAATAAGGGGTGGTCTGCTCTTATATACGTACATTGCCTCTTAAATGCGGTTAAACATGTTTAATATCAAGGGGGGAGGGGGCACATGCATCCGTTCTTCCCCTTCATGTGCTTATGTGTCCTTGCTTCTTGAACTCTCAAGGAGGCAGCTTATTGACACTCCACGTGCAGCCACGCGCCCACCGTGCCCTGGCACATGCCGGCGCGCGCGCGCGTAGCTCTGCCTCTTTTTACAGGTGCGTGCCCACGACTGTTGATTACAAATGGAAACTACAATGGGACCGGAAATGACCCTTTTCCGACGTCCCACACGATATACGTAAGATATCCGTACATAAACTCCATTATTAACGGATCGCTTTAGAATGAATGACACGACCACAGCAGCATTGCAATATCGCATTAAAACCCCCAGGAAACGTAGTAGAACGTACAGATTGCTCTGAACAGTCCGTCCACTATTGCATCAATCCACCCATCCATACACCCATTCATCTGTCCATGTCATCCATCCTCCATCCAATCCATCCACCGACTCATCATACCAACCCACTCAAATCCATCCACTACCCTCCACCCGTCCATTCATCACCAGCCACATGCATGGATGTATCCACTCATCTATCCACCTCACTTAGTTCCATCCATCAATCCATTCATTCACCCATCCACACAACCAATCAATAATCCCTCAATCCAATGCATCAATCCTCTGGAAACCCACCCTAATCCAACGGCTAACCATCACCCATCCAGTAATTCATCATCCAGTCACCGTCTGCATACAATTAATCCTTCCTAAACCAATAAATCAATACATCCATGCATCCATCTAGCCAAACCTATCCAGAGAAACTCACCAAGTCACCACACTGAGTCTGCCCATCTGTCTCTCCCCAGACACCTACACACCCCTCAATGAATTCATGTATCCATCCATCCATCGACTCACCATCCAGCCACCCACATGCCCTACCTCAGGTCTGTCCCCTCCAGCAGGATCCCTGGCTCCAGGCTGTTCATCCCAGGACCCTCCGTGTCCCTCTCACAAACGTGCGCAGTTTTCCGCATCTGAAGCCCCGGAGGGTGCTCCCAGGATTTTAAAGTTTGCTCTAGAAGGGAGCTTTCCCCTCCCTCCACCCCAGCCCCACCCTGCTCGGTAATTAGGCTTAACAGGCGCAATTAACAAAACAAACTGCTCTGAGCCCGACGGCCTCATAATTTCGGATTGTTCGATTGTTTGACCAGGGGAGAGACAGCCCCTCAAAACCAGCTCAATGCAATCTGTAACAAAAAAAAAGAACAAATGAAAAAAAATGGAGAAGCACAATACCTAGCTCGCGCTCACTGGCTTTTTGTTTCCATAAACAGACAGAGTCATACAGAGAACCATTAAAGGCGCTGGCCTGTCAAGTGTGTGTGTGTGTGGGGAGGTAAAATGGAAGATAGTGCAGGGGCAAGGGGCATGACCGTGGGCAATTTAGAAATGTACGATTTCACGAAGTGGGCAGTCTTCACACAGAGGGTCCCCACAGGGCTTTAAGTGGGATGAAAAAACGGGGGGATCTCTCAAATGGACGTGGCCAATGTAATGAAGGGCGTTGCTTAAAAATACGTAGGGTGAAAGTCCGTGCTTAGCATAGTATACTCCCCCCCCCCCCGACTTATTTTTTGCAGTTTCTGTCATTGCATCCAGATATATGATAAAAGAAGTAACATCATACGTAGGACAAGTCAGGACTATTGCCTTTTGTCAATGGTTGTTAGTTGCATAAGATAAATAAGCAGCAACTATGGCTTGTATATAATATTGAAAAAGTTTCCACTTAAAGCCCTTATGACACAACTATGTTGCTGCTCCTGAGTTTCAAAAAGAGAAAGGAATCCAGAGAGAAAATGACTCTCTTTAAAGGATTTCCCTTCTCTACAACTCTTACCTGGCTTGACGTCATGCCTTAACGTCTCCACTGGTAAGAAGTGAGCAGTGTGAGCAGGCGCACATCGATGTGCCTGCTGTCACCGCAGTCAGGAAAAAAGGACCCCCTGTGCCAGGGCACAAAACAGAGCTCAATAGAGACCCGTTTCGAGCCCCCCTTTAAAAATCTGCCCGTGCTCAGCACCTGTGAGACCCGGCCCACTTAGAGCCCTGGGTACCGATCTTGACATTAAATATACTATAAGAGTGCACGTGATGAACACATTGGGCCTTTCTCTAACCCTGGGTGCAAATCAAGAATGTTAATTAATGTCCGAGTTATTCATTTGCCACAAGGCAAAGCCTGCTGTGTTGGCTTCGCGCGGCTTTAGGCCAGTTCACAGTATATCAAGGCCTCGTTGTGTGGGCCACTGCCTGGTGGTGCCCCCTGACTGCATAAGCCGGGCGATGCTACTGCACACTTCCCTCTGCTTCCATGTGTGTTTGAAGAAAGGGTGTAGGCCTGGCTGACCCAGGGTCACTGGTGGACTGCTGACCACTGACAGAACTCTTGGCTACCTTGCGGCACAGACGGTGCTATTCTCTTTGCCACCTCAGGCCACGCCACATGTTAAAACTGGTACCATACATGACAAACTATGACATTATGAATGATCTAATCAATAACACGTCGTGCATGCACGGGGTGTGCTGCCAGTCCATACTGCTTCAGAGCCTTGCTAGAGGTGGTAAGCTCTATATAACCGTACTATACAATAAGGGGCAACATTTGCACAGTATAGAACATTTTCTTTATCACTTCATATCCAAGACGTGGTCAGGCATGAGGCTACTTCGTCTGTTGCAAAGGGTAGGTAGGGTGTGTGTATATAAGGAGGTTAATGTGGAAAGTGTGTCTGAGTTGCGCGAGAAGTCTAAAGGGTGCTCCAATCACATTATGGTGAACTTGTGGTTTTGCTTAAGCATGGAGAAAAGCAGGGAAATGTAAGAGAAATAGTCACATTTGCGCATAGTTAACTTCTTTAGGCATTTGGCTAGGAGCAAGTCCACTGAAATTATGCGAGTCTGCAGCCCTGATGTTTTCCGGATAGTTATGGACCCGCTCCATTTGCCACATAATCCATCATCTAATGCAAAACTTGCACATTTTAACAAAAAAAGTTTCTAGTTTTAACTGACCAAAGTTACTTAAAACCCACCAACGTGCTGCCGCGCAGTGGAAGGTCCTTCGCTGAGGTTGACTGACCTTCCTTCAGTTCCACATTTCTGTATTTGGGTGTAAAACTATTACTAACGAGGTGAAACCTTTTCTCAGACAGTGTTAACTTGGGTACATGTGACAAAATAATGAATAGTAGCACAAAATGCGCAATACTGCATCCTTTGATTTGCCTATTCTCGCTTTATAATTGAGTCAACCATACCATATACTTTAGCCCTCCCCTGTTGCATAATTTCAGTGACCCTGGCAAAGAACTATCCCAATGCTTATGTTTGGTGGGGAGGGTGTGAATTTGTAGTCCGTCCTAAGCAGTGAGCATTGGATGGCATGCATAACGTTCAAAGAGGTGCCTACATTCAGATGCAGCAATCTTGTAGTAGTGTCTACGGCCAGTGAGGTAGAATCAATGAATTATTGATTTCCCACGTTTGGTGCTGCAGCCTAAACAGTGAAGATCCCACTGGGGGGAGACTACACTACTGTGAAACTAGGACAACGTTTCACATGATTCTATACATGGGAGGAATTGCATACTACAATGTGATATTAGGCACATGGAGATAAAATCCCTGATGAAGGCCTAGTGGATGAAACACTAAATGACTCTTTGATAAAGGAAACAATAAAATTGGATTTGAATATGAATGCACAACTCCTGATGGACTGAATTCGATTGAATGGATGCAATTTGCGACTTTTGGATGAAAAAGGATCTTTTCACACTCTTATTACTTAATTGAGATAAAAGCGTGATAATTAGTGCTCCTTTTTTAGTTTGTGTAGAACACTTTGGATATAGTGTGATTCTTAAGCAGTGGTATCACTAAAAATTGAGCACAACAGGATGAATTTATAAGAAAGAAATATACACTGGTGCAATCCTTGACGGCCTATACTACTTGTGTGTTTCTCTTTAATGACGATCCAGAGCTTGGTTATCTGTATAGAGACAGAAGTTCTATTATCCCAGATGGGATGAGCAGAAGTGGATCCAATCTGGAACATAGCATTCCCTTTTGGGTTTATCGTCTAAACTTTAGTTGCAAGAAGGTGCGTTAGACATGAAATATTATTTCCGTAATACGCAGAATCGAAATGCCCTTTTTCTATGCTCAAACTCTATTCCGAGTTAAGTTAGCATTTATGGCGCCATCTTTATTGACGCCATCTTGTTCTGTAGCTAAGATCGAGTCTAAGTCTCACAATGCTTGCCTCAGTAGAAAGGCTGCCCCGCACCCCCAGCCTGTACTTTTCAAGGTTGAAGCTTTGTTGCACTAATGAATGCACCATTTATTGTTGCATACCTTTTGCTGCTAGAGAGACCCGTTCCCACATATTGGAATGGTAGGCCCTGGCCAAGCGACTTTGGGGTTGAGATAGCATGTTCCTAGCCCTGTGCCGTAGTTCATAAATGTGAGCCTTCTTTGTTCATCATGGCCAGAGCTGTAAAATTCCAGTTTGGGTGGGTCTTTAGAGGTGTTGGAAATGTATAGTTTGTGTTACCGTGTAGACGGGGCTCAGTCCCTCTGCAGTCATCTCAGGAGACTGGTCAGACTGGGCTCCGCTGCAGCATATTAGCAATAAACGAACTGGTTTGTGTTCTCTACTGTCTTCTCGACTCTTCATTTATAGGGAAGGCAGAGAGGTGGTCGTGAGTGACCCTAGTTGTGCCACTTCCTTCATTTGGCACCCGAACAGGTACTCCATCGAGTGTCCCATCCCCACTTTTAACCGGGTGTGGATGACGGGGTGGTGTCAGGTCAGACGGGCGGATCGGTGATCCCCACACGACCGAGCTTGGTTCTCGCAGCTGCCCTGCCTGTCTGATTGGGCAGTGTCTCGTCTAGTGGTCATCCCGGCTGGAGTCCTAAAAGGCGAAACCCTTGGAATCGGCCGATTGGGCTGAACAGTCGGCAGTGGAGAATAACTTTGTTCAACTTGTGTGCACCAGTTGAGTTTGTCTTGATTCCTGGTGAAAATGGTGCAATTTTGAATAATTTATGTACGGTTTGGAGATCATCTCTTGGTTGGCTTGGGAAATAAATAGGTCTGTGGACTGTGTTGGAGAAAGAGGGTGTTTGTGGACCCTCTGTCAGGCGACTTGGTAATTTGGCCTCTCTTGAAAACGCCTGTGGTTTGACTAGTGTTTGAGACTTGCGATGGGGAGTCTGATTTGAAGAATTGGTGTCGTCTGCAGACCGGTCGTTTGGATTTGAGTGTTCGACGCAGACCGAGGAATTGGTAAGTCATTTGTCGGGTGCAAGAAGCACATTTTTGATGTATATTTTTTTTTGCTAAGATGCCTTGTTTTAGCAAGTTTTTCAGCTTCGGGTGCTGTTGTTGCTCTGCTGATGCTCGCTTGGATGAGAGGCAGCCTGCGCCTCGGGAAGGCACTCCGAATTTTGATACGTACGTTAAGCATGGCCTTGGCCCTATTATGTTTAGTACGCTATGGCACAAGTATACTAGGGACAACGCTGAGTTGCAGTGGCCTTTAACAGGTACTTTTGATGAACAGAAGTTGAACTCCCTGCAGGATAAATTGTTTGCAAAATGGAGCAGGCAGTCTATGTTTGACAATCTTCAGATATGGCAAAAGCAAGCTAAGGAAAGACGGATAAGAGTAGAGAAGGAGGCCCAGAGAGGGAAGATGCAGACAATTACGCAAAAGGCTATAGCATACAAGAGGGAGAAGATAGAAAAGGGCATAGAATGTGCGGACCGGAGGTTTAGATTGCAATGTGATAAGTCCTATGTTACCCGAGGTAAAGGCAATCCTTTTGTAGAGGATCTGCTAGATGTACGCCCACCTCCTCCTTATGCCACACAAAGGGTATATAAAGCAGCTTCACCAACACCTCATGCTGCTGCCTCTGCCTACCCTGCACCCGCCCCGGTTGTTTCAAATGGAGCACCTCTCTTTTCCTCACTGGCTCCATTGGCCGAACAGGCAGCCACTGTGGGCCAATCTACTGCGACCGTTGCCCCGGCTCTTCCCTTCCCCTCTCCTTCACATCCACTACGCAGACATTAATGTCCATAGTTCCTGCAATATGTACGACTGTATTCTCTCCACATCCCTTTTCCTCACCCTTGTTGTATGCGGGACGCCATTTCGGGGATTGGATGATGGGGATCGAGAGGCTGCTAAAGAACGGATGGGGTGAGTGCTGATTCAGTCTGATGTGGGTGGTGCAGAGAAGAGGATGGTGGCTGACCAGGACTCCCAGTTGGTCCGGAATCTGATTTACAATGTGGAGGATGTGTGAAGTGTGTTGAAAGACTATGAGCTGTTTGTGCAGCAGCATGCCCTTAAGCACATGTCGGCTACTCTGATTGGACTATGGGAACCGTGTTCTAATGGTATTGCCCCCCAAATTATTTATGACATTCGAGATAGTTTGTACGCGAACGGCATGGCCCCTAATGATGTGTTTAGTGATGTCGCCACATTGATTGGATACCGAGGCAGGTTGATCCAACAAGATCCTGATTGCAGTGTCTCAGTTCCCGATGAGGAAAGTACATACCATTTATCACCCCGACATACAGGAGCTTTGAAACGTAGAGGACCAAGTCATCAGACAACGAGTAGAGGGCCGTTTTCAGGAACAGTGGGTTTATACTCCGTGGAAAAGGAGTAAGGTCTTGTCTCTCAAGACGCAGTTGCCCGACTCTAGGAAGAATCCGACGGCCTATTACAAAGAGTTGACAGAGGATGCGTCCTCGACAGTGATAACTCTGGCCGATATTGAGATGTTTTTTGGTTTACTGGTGCCGGTCGATATCTGGCAGACGGGGCACACGCAGGACCATGTAATAGAGTTGGGTGGCACTTGGAACGAGTCCAGGACATGGGACAAGGAGAGGAAGCCTGGTGAGAGGCCCAAGGCTGAGATACTAGCTTTGCCAGGCCAAATTATCACATATATGCACTCCTTGATCCCGCTGCGAAGAGTAGATTGGGATAAGATAACAGCATGTCGTCAGAAGAAAGATGAAAGTGTGTCTGACTTCTTCACTAAGTTTGAGGAGGTGTTCCTAGATTTTAGTGGTCAGGACTTGTCAATGGAGGGAGGCGTCCGATTGTTTGTTAACAGGTTTGTTACGAACCTGCTTCCTGAGATTGAGGCTCGGTTGCAATCATCGGAGAGCACTTGGACTACCTCCTCCCCATCGGTGATATTAAGTATGGCACAGTACTATGAGCACAGAGAGAACGAAGAGAAAGAGAAGGTAGAGAAGAAAAATAAGGATTTGAAGACAAAGGTTTTGATGCAGCAGATGTCTCGGGGAGAGGTAGGGGCAAGGAATTGGCCCGGCCCGACAGTTGCCCCGCACTAGCAGAAATACTACACCCGTGGGGCCCAATCAATGTGCGTATTGTGAAGAGGAGGGGCATTGGCGGAGTGAGTGTCTGACACTGTTGCAGAGGGTTGAGGCTCCGAGGGGATGAGGATCACAAGGAAGAAGAAGGGCAGCAGTTGGCTATGGTGGGGGCCGGACAAGTGAGGAGCAGCCAGAACTATCATGACTTGGACGAAGTGACGGGACTTGGTCACGGCTTGGACTGCCATGGGCAAGGTGGGAGATCAGTCCAGATCCCTGTGGACCAGCGTGGACCCTATGTCACTGCTGATCTGCAGGGCTCAGTGAAGACATTCTTGGTGGACACAGGCGCAATGAATAGATCTGTTTCTCGTTCACTGGTCCCCGGGGCAGCCCTGTCTGGCCAAAATAATGTTTTGGTAGGCTTCTCAGGCATACCAGTTGTGAGCCCCATCTCCGAGCCCCTGGCCCTGACCATTGGTCCTTTCACTGTAGATTCACCCTTCTTATTGACCTCTAGTTGTGGAGAAAATTTAACGGGTTTGGACCTGTTGAAGAAGTTACATGCGACTACTTCATGCTCTCCGGAAGGCGTTTATATGACTATAGGACCAAATGTGGTGACTGCTAAGCAGTGTTTGTCAAAAGATGAGCCTCTTCCTGTTGCGTTTAGAGAGGTACCGACAACATTATGGGCTACAGGTGACACAGATGTAGGGTTGTTGCAGATCCATTAGGGTTAAGCACAATGCTGTCCTGCCTTGCCTTCCCCAGCACAAGATCCCAAAGGCAGGAGAACAGGCGCTGCTGCAGATTATACAGGATTTGATTGCGTCTTGTTTTGTCGAAGAGACGAATGCTAATGTGTGCAAGAGCCCTATTCTTCCTATTTTAAAAAGAGCACCCTCAGGATCCCCAGCTGATCACCCCAATGTCTATCGTTTTGTGATTGACTTACGAGAGGTGAACAAGATAGTCCTTCCCCAGTTCCCTGTTTTCCCCAACATCACTGCTCTACTGACCATGATTTCTCCCTCTGCCACATACTTCTCAGTCATTGATCTGAAGAATGCGTTCTTTAGCATTTCTATACACCCAGATAGTAGGTATTTATTTGGATTCTCCCTGGCCGACATATGTTTTAGATTCTGTCGGGTTCCTCAGGCCTATACAGAAAGTCCTAGTATTTATAGCCAAGCTTTAAAAAGTCAATTGGACTCCTTGTCCTTCCCTCAGGTAATGTTCTATTACAGTATGTGGACGACCTTTTGATAGCTTCAGATACTGAAAAGGGTTGCAGGGATGCAACGGTTAAATTATGACTACATTTCACACACCATGGACATAAAGTATCCCTTTCTTAATTACAATATTGTCGACATGAGGTCACCTACTGTCGAAGGAGGGAAGGAGACTAACACCTGAACGCATTGCTGCCATAACAAAGATGCCTATCCCTAAGACGCACCAAGATGTGCAAACCTTTATAGGCATCACCTCGTATTGCTGTCACTGGATTTCTAACTTTGCCTTACTTACAAAGCCTCTACTGCATTTAACCACTAAAGATATGCATGAACCCCTGCCCTGCACACATGACTGTCAGCATGCTTTTGAGCTATTAAAAATAACGCTTTGCTCTGCACCTGTGCTTGGCATCCCAGATTACCAGAAGCCGTTCATGTTGTATGTACACAAAGCGGCTGGCTGCACGCTCCTTGTCTTAACACAGGCCTTTGGAGGTAATCAAAGGTCGTGTGCTTACTTCTCCGCTCTGCTTGGCAACGTCACCAGATCCCTCCCAAGCTGTCTGAGAGCGGCCGCAGCAGCGGCCATTTCTATCTGACAATCGTCAGGGCTCGTCTTTGATACTAATCTTACAATTATGGTTCCACATACTGTGGACAAACTTTTGAACAGAACAAAGATGCAGCACCTTACTAGTGCGCGTCTGACTGGCTACGAGCTGACCCTGTTTGCACCACAAGTCACCATCAAAAGATGTGCTACTCTGAACCCAGCCACGTTACTACACCTCCCTTCGGATAGTGAGGAGACGGACATGCATGATTGCATCTCCCGTACAGAGGAAGAGACAAAGGGACGGGTAGACTTGACTTATGTTCCCCTGTCTGAACCCCAAGGGGAGCTATATGTCGATGGCTCTTGTTTTAAATTACAGAGGGCACGACAACAGCAGCCTATGCTATCACCACCTTATGCATTATAGTTGAGACATCACAAGTTCCTTACCAATCAGCACAAGCTCCAGAATTAGTGACCCTTCTTTGTGCCTGTGAGTTGAGTGAGAGATTGGCTGACAGCCAGTACACGTTTGGAGTGGCCCATAACTTTGGGCGGCTCTGGGCGGAGAGGGGGTTGCTTACGTCCCATGGAAGAAAGGCATGGAACGGACCACTAATACACAGACTGTTGTCAGCCTTGACACTTCCTAAGAGACTAACAATAGTGAAGTACAGTGCTCATAAGGCAATTACTGATGATGTTGGGAGGGGGAAAGCATTTGCAGATCAGACGGCAAAGGACACCATCCGGACTAAAATTAAGCGCATATTTGTGGCTGGTCCAGTTATATGGGTGCCTGAAAATCGGATGTTCGAAGATACTCTGGAGAATGTGAAAGAAATCCAGAGTGAGGCAACAATTGAGGAGTTAGCAATATGGCAGGAGAGCACGGCTAATTTGAATGAGGATGGGTGCTGGACGGACAAATCCGGGAAGCAGAGATGGATGCTACTGGATGCATACGTCCTCCCTGTGGTCCCCATGGTGCACGGGCCAGCGCAAATTAGCACAAAGGGATTTTGCAGGCTGTTAGACCCTGTATGTAGAAATGACAACACTCTCAAAGTTGCAGCCCACCTGGTCAAGTACTGTATGGTTTGTTTAATGCACAATCTTGGAAAGGGCACTCCCTCTCCTGTTGGAAGTTTTGCACTGCCTCCCTTCCCTTACGTGGTTTTCCAGATGGATTACATTGAAATGGAGCGAGTCAACAACTTGAAATATGTATTGGTGATTGTCTGTGCGTTCAGTAAATGGGTTGAGACTTACCCCACGAAAGAGAACACTGCAATGGCAACGGCGAAAGTACTCTTGAAAGTTCTTACGGCGTTTTGGTTTGCCCCGTTTGATCTGGAGTGACAATGGCATCCACTTCAATGCTAAGGTCATCCAGTTGGTGTGTGATGGATTGCACATTGGACAAAAGTTCCATGCAGCAAATCATCCCCAGTCAGCGGGCCTGGTTGAGAAGTACAATGGTACTCTCAAACTGAAACTGGCTAAGATCAAGGAGAGCACAGGATTGCAGTGGCCCGAGGCTTTGTCCCTAGCATTGATGTCTATGAGAGTCACAGCCAGGGCACAAGTCCTACAAAAGAAGTGGGGGGATGCTGACGTCACAACAGGAAGTGATGTCACAAAAGGTGGCTTGCACCATCAGACTAATGGCCTTCCCTCCCTCACCCCGTAACTGCGATTGCATCAGAGAAGGCAGCGCGTGAGCAGCGTTCTCAATGGGCTCAGATCTTGCCCCAGAGAGGCCAAAGAGTGAATGTGTGGCTTCATTTGCTCCTGTTATCGAGCGCCCAGTAAAATAAGTGGGAGGACGCCGTCCACCCACATGGTACCCCGACTCGAGCCCTGGTCACAGCCCACTCTAGAACAGGATTGTCCCCATACGAGGTCGTATTTGGTTGCCCGGCAAATGTCTGGGGTGTCCAGCGACTGCGTAGGTTCTCTGAAATTGAATACCTCTTGCTTATCGATTATCTTTACGAGTTAACCAAAAAGGTGCGTTCTATTAACCAACAGATCGCTGAGACGTTACAGCAACATACAGAGGCTCCTGGTTATGAACTACGGCCCGGGGACTGGGTGTTGGTGCGGAATTTCCAAAGGAGCAGTTTGGAGCCACGCTGGAAGGGACCTCTCCAGGTCCTTCTGGCCATCAGGACTGCAGTGAAAGTTGACGGGCGGAAGAACTGGATACACAGCACCCATTGAAAAGGGTGCCCCTTCCGCTGCCCTATGACCAGTGGGTCGGGGACGGGATCAGGGACTGTGAAGGGGAGCAAGTGCCACGGTTCAACCCCTTTTAGGATGCTTGGCTCATATGGGCACTGACTGAGGAGGAGAGTAATGCAGTGCTGACTGAAGCTGTGCCACCCAAAATCAAGGCCCTCCATGAGCCCCAGCCTGTTGGCCCACCTGTGATTGGGTCATGTCCAGCTGAGACCCAATCCACCGATTTGCTTGAATGTGACCCTTTGCCCCTTGGTCCCCTTGAGCCTGACCCTTTGTTCTCTGACCCCGCTGTGCCTGGAGTGTTGAGGTACATTTTACGCCCCCGGAAAAGGAACAGTGCACCAAAGGGAAAATCAGGTTAGTAGGGACGGACTGCATTGCTGAGGAATAGCATACTCGTACCTTGCTTGTGGTACCAACGTTAGCTTAGGGACAGGGGGATCGGTGCGTTATTCGGACAGTCACGGAACATGGCGAGTTGACTGTGTTCTCGAGGAGAAGATACTTTGCCCTGCCACGCGGGATCCGGATCCAGCTGGATGAACAGCTCCAACGCCGGTTCTCAAAAGCGCCAACGTTTTATGAACAGTAAGTTGTCTTGATTTTTCTTTGTTTCTTCCAGCTTGGCTCCAAGTGTAAGTCTTGGGGTAACGTACTTTCTCGAAGAAAAATATCCTAAACATACCCTGATTGGTACTACGCCTGTTCCTTCCGAACACGTCTTCGTTACTCTAGTGCCCCACAAGGAGGAGCACAGGAAGTCCTATAAAGATAATGTCTTCATTCAGACCCTGCATCAGACACATGCTGCTTATAATATGACAAAGTTTTCGGTATGTGGATTGTTGCCCTCAGTGACTCATAAAAGTAAGAATGTGTTATCCATGCCCTTATCGTATGTCAGTAGTTGTAAGAGGTGGTTTGCATTGCTCAGCATGGTCCGTTCCCCTTCCCAGATTAGTCCACTGAAATGAAAGAGTACTGGTTACCGTACCCTGAACCAGAATGTACGTTTCCAACATAGAGTACCCCCTGGTGCTCCCACAGGTCTAGAGCCGTTTGGCAGGTTATTCTTGAGCTTCTGCATGCAGGCGTTCAAGGGGGTAAGGAAAGGGAATTGGTCTCAGGTGGAGAGGGACAATTTTCTACAGTTCAACATGTCTGAATACTATCAGTCCTTTCAGGCTCACAACGTTACTGAAGACATGCTGATACCTCTGTCAGTGGTGGATGTCATGGCCCCTTTTTACATCCAGGGGCTTGGAGAAGTAGAGGTGGGGGAGAGCAGATGCAACACCACATACAATCTGAGAGTACCTAAGAGTCCATTCCTGATCCCGCCACCTAATGTTTATTTAATCTGTGGAGCTCATCGTTATGTTTGGCTCCCCGAAGGATGGTCAGGAGGGTGTTATCTCTCTTACCTCATGCCACCTGTGTACATAACCCCTCCCAATTACCACAAAGACTATCATTTGCATTGTAGAGGTGCCCCTGTAACACGGTCTAAGCGAATGATTAGCACTGATGATATAGATCAGACAGACACTACTTTGCAGCAGTTCACGGACGCAATGAAAAGCATCATACCTTTTTAGGGCCCTATGGCTAATAGTCTTAATATTAGACGGCTCACTCAGGTAGTGTCATTAATACAATTGCTGGAATATTGACAGATATCACTATAGAGGTCCAAGCTATGAGACTTGTTGCCCTTCCAAATCATACGGCTTTAGACGTTATCCTAGCTGATCGGGGTGGGGCCTGTCGCGTCATTGGTAGTAGTTGCTGTGTATATATCCCAGACCACGCCCCCACTGTGTATGCAGCCATAAAGAAATTGCACAAAATAGCCTCAGCGATACATCAGGAGAATGGTACATGCTCATTTACAGGGTGGTTTTGGGGCCTGTTCACTACTTGGGGTTGAAAGATTCTTATTTGCCTGGTTGCCATAGCAGGTATCATTTTGGCCTGCTGTTTGGGAATACACTGCCTCTCGGCCTTTTGTGCCTGCTGTATATCAATGTTTAAGAGACATCCTAAGACCAACAGACATAATTCTTATGCAAACGCTATGGTGATTCAGAGTATTCAGGACTTGCTCAATATCAATGAAGGCATATTCGAGTACTGATTACATGTGTTAACATTGTATGGTAATGCTCTACTGGATAATTCCTATGCTAGCAATGGTAGATAGTGTGCATATTCCCTCTCCGCTGTTTTAGAATTGTAAAGACCCTTACCTGATAGCGCCAATAAAGAGTAGCATTAATGCTAAACGGAGCGTCTGCCCTTTTTCTATGCTCAAATTGTATTCTGTGTTAAGTTAGCATTCATGGCGCCATCTTTATTGACGCCATCTTTTTCTATAGCGAAGATCGAGTCTCTGTCTCACAATGCTTGCCTCAGCAGAAAGGCTGCCCTATGCCCCCAGCCTGTAATTCTCAAGGTTGAAGCCTTGCTGCACTAATGAATGTACCATTTATTGTTGCATACCTTTTGCTGCTAGAGAGACCCGTTCCCACATCTTAGAATGGTAGGCACTGGCCAAGCGACCTTGGGGTCAAGATAGCATGTTCCTAGCCCTTTGCCATAGTTCATAATTGTGTGCCTTCTTTGTTCATCAAGGCCAGAGCTGGGAAATTCAAGTTTGGGCAAGTCTTTAGAGGTGTTGGAAATTTATATTTTGTGTTACAGTGTAGACAGGGGTCAGTCCCCCCGGCAGTCATCTCAGGAGACTGGTCAGACTGGGCTCCACTGCAGCGGAATAGCAATAAAGTAACTGGTTTGTTTTCTTTACTGTCTTCTCGACTCTTCATTTATTGGGAAGGCAGAGAGGTGGTCGTGAGTGACCCGGGTTGGGCCACTTCCTTCCGGTGGATCCAATACTATTGATTGCCCTGATGGCAACACAAAGTACTGTTGCAAACATCGTACCGAATCAACTCTGCAACTGAGCACCACAGTCGGGGTCCCAAGAAGCGGTTGTGCTCACTTGCTCCCAGAACCCTCGTGACCCATGCCCCCAATTGGGAGCTCCTGAACGTGTCCCCAAGCCCTCCACTACAGTCTGTTTTTAGGTGGCACCCCTTCTTTCCACCGGTGTAATGTGACTGAGCTTGTGTCTGGTCATAGACAACCGATGGAGAGCTTCGAGGTCACTAGCAGGGCTGAAGAGCTGGGGATGCTTATGCAGAGATGCAGGAGTTTTCTGGACCTTCCATTCTGAATCTCCGGAGTCTTTAAAGTAGATAGAGAGGGACCCCAAGGCACTGTAAGTTTGCATAATTAAGATGTGATATGGTAAAGATGATGGTGGCCTGAATCCTGTGCTGAAAGGGAAGCCTAGGCAAGGGAAGATTGGACATAGAATTGGCATGCTATAGAATGCAATGTATGTCACTTGCTTTACTTTTGGCACCAGTACCATATTGCGTATGACCACTCCCTGCTTCTTCTCTTCTGAGGAAGTGGCTGTGAGGGTCCTAGTATCCACTGGTGATATTCTCTGTGATTTGAATGAGTTGATCTTACAAGCACTGGTCCACTGTTTGCAAGCAAGTGTGTTTGAGGTTGCAATCTGTCATGCACTGGTGCCATAGGTGGTGTTCTAGTGTTTCAAGCGCATGGCACCTCAGTATCCTAGTGTGCTTTCTCTTGCTCGAAGACAAAATAGTAAGAGCCGTAATGGCTGCCGCATACTGTTATGCTGTGGTGGAGATCTGCTGTGGGCTGGGAAAGGCTGTTTGCAATGCTGTGGCAGTCTTTTGCTCAGAACTGCCATAGTGATCCCAGTAGCGGAACAACCCTGCGTTCTGTGGCTGTATAAAACATCCACCATGCACACTGCTGCGAAGCAACTTGCAGGAGAAAATAAAAACATACATCAGCTCTTCATGGGTATGGTTGGCAAGTTGCAACCCTGCAGGAAAGTGCCCCTTTTTGAAATGGTCACCCCTACTTTTTGCCTGGTATTTGATGTAATTTTGACAGGAGCGCACTGGGTACCTGCTATCCAGATCCCTCATGCAAAGTTTCTTTCCCTAAAACTGTACAATTATTCCACCGATTGGCAATATCTTTAGACCCCCTGTAATTCCCTAGTAAATGGTACCCATGGTACCTAGGGCAGGGATACTAAAGTGGGTCCCAAAGGGCTACAGTATGTATTGCGCCACCCTAAGGGACCCCTCACCATTCATGCAAACTGCCATTGCAGGCTGCGTGATATGATGCAGAGAAAAGTGAAGACATGACCTGGCGCACCGCCTGTGTGACATGCCTACAGAAGGAAAGAGACTTTGGAAGGATGCCCTAAACAAGCCTTTTTCAATTTGTGATTTCGTATGTACTCAAACACCTATTTCGCCACTTGGTTACATGTTACCGAATAGCAATTTGAATTTTGTACATATCCAAAAACTATATCGTGGTCATGAAGACTCTGATTTTGTAAATCGAGCCTTTGAGACAGCAAAATTGATTTGTACGAGGCCCTCTATTTGGAAATGAAAGTAAATATTTTTCAAAAAGAAACAGATCCTGGGATCTGTTCAAAGATCAGCAGAAAACGTTAGAGCACATTAATCATAAATAGCTATCACCTGGAAGATATATGAATGCACCGTTCCAGCGGTGTTTATGGTTTTCTAATGCAACTGGTTTGGGCCTTATGGCTAGCAGTACTGACTCACAGCCATAACAACAAGCATTTACAATGCAATAGGTCTCGCAGCATTAAAGTTTGAGCTATTGGCATTGTATATTACAATGTGTTACATTAATTTGTTATCAAACTCTGAATTGTTGTATAAAGATGATTTGCAAACTGTCAAACGTTTCTGAATAGTAAGCAACGTTGTGAATAATATTGTTTGCTAGTCATCCTTGGGTACCAGAGTACTTCACTTGAGGCAGCTCACTACTCTGCACTCACTACTCTGCACTCACTACTCACTTCCTTGCACTCACTACTCTGCACTCACTACTCACTTCGTTGCACTCACTACTCTGCACTCACTACTCACTACTCTGCACTCACTTCTTTGCACTCACTACTCTGCACTCACTTCTTTGCACTCACTACTCTGCACTCACTACTCACTACTCTGCACTCACTTCTTTGCACTCACTACTCTGCACTCACTACTCTGCACTCACTACTCACTACTCTGCACTCACAACTCACTACTCTGCACTCACTACTCACCACTCACCACTCACTACTCACTACTCTGCACTACTCTGCACTCACTACTCTGCACTCACTACTCTGCACTCACTACTCACTACTCTGCACTCACTACTCACTACTCACTACTCACTACTCTGCACTCACTACTCTGCACTCACTACTCTGCACTCACTACTTTGCACTCACTACTCACTACTCTGCACTCACTACTCTGCACTCACTACTCACTACTTTGCACTCACTACTCACTACTCTGCACTCACTACTCACTACTCTGCACTCACTACTCACTACTCTGCAATCACTACTCACTACTCTGCACTCACTACTCTGCACTCACTACTCTGCACTCACTACTCTGCACTCACTACTCTGCACTCACTACTCACTACTCTGCACTCACTACTCTGCACTCACTACTCTGCACTCACTACTCTGCACTCACTACTCACTACTTTGCACTCACTACTCACTACTCTGCACTCACTACTCTGCACTCACTACTTTGCACTCACTACTCACTACTCTGCACTCACTACTCTGCACTCACTACTCTGCACTCACTACTCTGCACTCACTACTCACTACTCTGCACTCACTGCTCACTACTCTGCACTCACTACTCACTACTCTGCACTCACTACTTTGCACTCACTACTCACCACTCTGCACTCACTACTCACTACTCTGCACTCACTACTCACTACTCTGCACTCACTACTCTGCACTCACTACTCTGCACTCACTACTCTGCACTCACTACTCTGCACTCACTACTCACTACTCTGCACTCACTACTCACTACTCTGCACTCACTACTCACTACTCTGCACTCACTACTCACTACTTTGCACTCACTACTTTGCACTCACTACTCACCACTCTGCACTCACTACTCTCTACTCTGCACTCACTACTCACTACTCTGCACTCACTACTCACTACTCTGCACTCACTACTTTGCACTCACTACTCACTACTCTGCACTCACTACTCTGCACTCACTACTTTGCACTCACTACTCTGCACTCACTACTCACTACTCTGCACTCACTACTCACTACTCTGCACTCACTACTCACTACTCTGCACTCACTACTCACTACTCTGCACTCACTACTCTGCACTCACTACTCACTACTCTGCACTCACTACTCACTACTCTGCACTCACTACTCACTACTCTGCACTCACTACTCACTACTCTGCACTCACTACTTTGCACTCACTACTCACTACTCTGCACTCACTACTCTGCACTCACTACTCTGCACTCACTACCCTGCACTCACTACTCTGCACTCACTACTCACTACTCTGCACGCACTACTCACTACTCTGCACTCACTACTCACTACTCTGCACTCACTACTCACTACTCTGCACTCACTACTTTGCACTCACTACGCACTACTCTGCACTCACTACTCTGCACTCACTACTCTGCACCCACTACTCTGCACTCACTACTTTGCACTCACTACTCACTACTCTGCACTCACTACTCTGCACTCACTACTCACTACTCTGCACTCACTACTCACTACTCTGCACTCACTACTCACTACTCTGCACTCACTACTTTGCACTCACTACTCACTACTCTGCACTCACTACTCACTACTCTACACTCACTACTCACTACTCTGCACTCACTACTCACAACTCTGCACTCACTACTCACCACTCACTACTCACTACTCTGCACTCACTACTTTGCACTCACTACTCACTACTCTGCACTCACTACTCACTACTCTGCACTCACTACTCACTACTCTGCACTCACTACTTTGCACTCACTACTCACTACTCTGCACTCACTACTCTGAACTCACTACTCTGCACTCACTACTTTGCACTCACTACTCACTACTCTGCACTCACTACTCACTACTCTGCACTCACTACTCTGCACTCACTACTTTGCACTCACTACTCATTACTCTGCACTCACTACTCACTACTTTGCACTCACTACTCACTACTCTGCACTCACTACTCTGCACTCACTACTCTGCACTCACTACTCTGCACTCACTACTCACTACTCTGTACTCACTACTCACTACTCTGCACTCACTACTTTGCACTCACTACTCACTACTCTGCACTCACTACTCACTACTCTGCACTCACTACTCACTACTCTGCACTCACTACTCTGCACTCACTACTTTGCACTCACTACTCACTACTCTGCACTCACTACTCACTACTTTGCACTCACTACCCACTACTCTGCACTCACTACTCTGCACTCACTACTCTGCACTCACTACTCTGCACTCACTACTCTGCACTCACTACTCACTACTCTGCACTCACTACTCACTACTTTGCACTCACTACTCACTACTCTGCACTCACTACTCTGCACTCATTACTTTGCACTCACTACTCTGCACTCACTACTCTGCACTCACTACTCTGCACTCACTACTCTGCACTCACTACTCACTACTCTGCACTCACTACTCTGCACTCACTACTCACTACTTTGCACTCACTACTCACTACTCTGCACTCACTACTCACTACTCTGCACTCACTACTCACTACTCTGCACTCACTACTCTGCACTCACTACTCTGCACTCACTACTCACTACTCTGCACTCACTACTCTGCACTCACTACTCACTACTCTGCACTCACTACTTTGCACTCACTACTCTGCACTCACTACTCTGCACTCACTACTCTGCACTCACTACTCACTACTCTGCACTCACTACTCACTACTTTGCACTCACTACTCACTACTCTGCACTCACTACTCTGCACTCACTACTTTGCACTCACTACTCTGCACTCACTACTCTGCACTCACTACTCTGCACTCACTACTCTGCACTCACTACTCTGCACTCACTACTCTGCACTCACTACTCACTACTCTGAATTCACTACTCTGCACTCACTACTCACTACTCTGCACTCACTACTCTGCACTCACTACTCACTACTCTGCACTCACTACTCTGCACTCACTACTCACTACTCTGCACTCACTACTCTGCACTCACTACTCTGCACTCACTACTCACTACTCTGCACATTCACTCTGCACTCACTACTCTGCACTCACTACTCACTACTCTGCACTCACTACTCTGCACTCACTACTCTGCACTCACTACTCACTACTCTGCACTCACTACTCACTACTCTGCACTCACTACTTTGCACTCACTACTCACTACTCTGCACTCACTACTCACTACTCTGCACTCACTACTTTGCACTCACTACTCACTACTCTGCACTCACTACTCACTACTTTGCACTCACTACTCACTACTCTGCACTCACTACTCTGCACTCACTACTCTGCACTCACTACTCTGCACTCACTACTCACTACTCTGCACTCACTACTCACTACTTTGCACTCACTACTCACTGCTCTGCACTCACTACTCTGCACTCACTACTTTGCACTCACTACTCTGCACTCACTACTCTGCACTCACTACTCTGCACTCACTACTCTGCACTCACTACTCACTACTCTGCACTCACTACTCACTACTCTGCACTCACTACTCTGCACTCACTACTCTGCACTCACTACTTTGCACTCACTACTCACTACTCTGCACTCACTACTCAGCACTCACTACTCACTACTCTGCACTCACTACTCACTACTCTGCACTCACTACTCTGCACTCACTACTCACTACTCTGCACTCACTACTCTGCACTCACTACTCACTACTCTGCACTCACTACTCTGCACTCACTACTCCACACTCACTACTCTGCACTCACTACTCACTACTCTGCACTCACTACTCATTACTTTGCACTCACTACTCACTACTCTGCACTCACTACTCTGCACTCACTACTCTGCACTCACTACTCTGCACTCACTACTCTGCACTCACTACTCTGCACTCACTACTCTGCACTCACTACTCTGCACTCACTACTCTGCACTCACTACTCTGCACTCACTACTCTGCACACACTACTCACTACTCTGCATTCACTACTCTGCACTCACTACTCTGCACTCACTACTCTGCACTCACTACTCACTAATCTGCACTCACTACTCACTACTCTGCACTCACTACTCTGCACTCACTTCTCACTACTCTGCACTCACTACTCACTACTTTGCACATTCACTCTGCACTCACTACTCTGCACTCACTACTCACTACTCTGCACTCGCTACTCTGCACTCACTACTCTGCACTCACTACTCTGCACTCACTACTCTGCACTCACTACTCACTACTCTGCACTCACTACTTTGCACTCACTACTCACTACTCTGCACTCACTACTTACTACTTTGCACTCACTACTCACTACTCTGCACTCACTACTCTGCACTCACTACTTTGCACTCACTACTCACTACTCTGCACTCACTACTCACTACTTTGCACTCACTACTCTGCACTCACTACTCTGCACTCACTACTCTGCACTCACTACTCTGCACTCACTACTCTGCACTCACTACTCACTACTTTGCACTCACTACTCACTACTCTGCACTCACTACTCTGCAGTCACTACTTTGCACTCACTACTCACTACTCTGCACTCACTACTCTGCACTCACTACTCTGCACTCACTACTCACTACTCTGCACTCACTACTCACTACTTTGCACTCACTACTCACTACTCTGCACTCACTACTCACTACTCTGCACTCACTACTCACTACTCTGCACTCACTACTCACTACTCTGCACTCACTACTCTGCACTCACTACTCACTACTCTGCACTCACTACTCACTACTCTGCACTCACTACTCACTACTTTGCACTCACTACTCACTACTCTGCACTCACTACTCTGCACTCACTACTTTGCACTCACTACTCTGCACTCACTACTCTGCACTCACTACTCTGCACTCACTACTCACTACTCTGCACTCACTACTCTGCACTCACTACTCTGCACTCACTACTCACTACTCTGCATTCACTACTCTGCACTCACTACTCTGCACTCACTACTCACTACTCTGCACTCACTACTCGGCACTCACTACTCACTACTCTGCACTCACTACTCACTACTCTGCACTCACTACTCTGCACTCACTTCTCACTACTCTGCACTCACTACTCACTACTCTGCACATTCACTCTGCACTCACTACTCTGCACTCACTACTCACTACTCTGCACTCACTACTCTGCACTCACTACTCTGCACTCACTACTCTGCACTCACTACTCACCACTCTGCACATTCACTCTGCACTCACCACTCTGCACTCACTACTCACTACTCTGCACTCACTACTCTGCACTCACTACTCTGCACTCACTACTCTGCACTCACTACTCACTACTCTGCACATTCACTCTGCACTCACTACTCTGCACTCACTACTCTGCACTCACTTCTCTGCACTCACTACTCTGCACTCACTACTCTGCACTCAGTACTCACTACTCTGCACATTCACTCTGCACTCACTTCTCTGCACTCACTTCTCTGCACCCACCCCATCGGTATTGCAATGAAAGATGTATTTCCACCCTGTTATATATGTTATGAGGACACCGTTCATGTGCCAACTCCTATAAGAGAATGTGCTGCATTGCTATATACTTATAAGGCCCCAAAGACGAGACCGATTGCCTTGCAAATGCTTGTTTAACAGTGTCACTGTAAGGTCCACTCACACAATTGTCCACAGAGTTAAAACCTGTCAAATAAATGCCTTCCTTCTCCCCTATGTCTCGGACAGTTGCAGGGACGCCCACTTTCTCCCAACCACCCCGTCCCATAGTGCCGCATGCCTGTGGAGGTTACTTTGTTATCGAGGGCAGCCTGACCAGGGGGGATAGCTGTCGGTTTCTGTTGGAGATCAGGCGAGATGACTGCAATATCTGCGCGCGCATTCCAAAACGAAACCTAGCGTGGGGGCGGGACTTCCGTCTTGTGCGCGAAGCCCGCGCCCACGGAGTTCCTGGTCCGAAGAGCAGTGCGTGACGCGGGGCTCCCATGCCTGAGGGAGAGTCCCGCGGAGGCGACAGAACACCGGATTGGCGGTAAGTGGGCCTTGGGGGGCGCTCGTGTGTGTGAGTATGTG
The DNA here is from genome assembly GCF_964261635.1 of Lissotriton helveticus. Classification (NCBI taxonomy): domain Eukaryota; kingdom Metazoa; phylum Chordata; class Amphibia; order Caudata; family Salamandridae; genus Lissotriton; species Lissotriton helveticus. The sequence continues at coordinate 836,587,968 of NC_136067.1, forward strand.
TGCGCGTGTGTGTGTGTATGTGCGCTCCTGTGTGTGTGTCTCTGTGTGCGACGGCCGGGGGAGGGGGGAGTGTCTCTGTCTGCGCTCGTGCAGGGGGAGGTGTGCCTGGGTATGTTTGCGCTTCCCAGGAGACAGCCAGGCCGAGCGCGGCGCGTGCCAGTCGGCGCGTGCCAGTTTCAAATCGCCTCCAAGGCGATGCGCGCGGGCAGGATTGGCTCCTGGGAAGCACACATGCCGACAAAAGGTTCTCGGCGGAGACGCGCTTCGCGCGGCTAGCCGAGACCTAAAAAGCATTGAGGACAGGGTTATTCCTCGAGTTCATTGTGTGGCATTCTTTATTCCTGATTGAACCACAAATACCACATTATTTCCGTCAGAGTGGTGTCTTGCATTATTAGATTATTCTTCAGTGTTCGATAAGGACGGTGTCCATGTTCTAGGAGAAAGTTCACAGTCATAAACACAAGTCTAGGTTGCCTCCTGGCTTGTAATCAGATCAGGTTTCTATGTTATGGTTAGGCAAAACACTGATCTTTTTTCCATGGGTGCTCTCTAGATCACAGGTTGTTCAAAACCCTTTGAGGTATGGGTGACGACCAAGAACAAATGAGCTTCTTTGTTTGTTATGACGCAGAGTTTGGCCGGGCATAGCAGAGCAGGCTGTGACATACAGGCTGGATCGGGTGTTGCAAGGGCCTTTTAAACAACTCCATTGTTGGCTTATTTAAGGCAGATGTGTTTCAGCTTTCACAAAGGCACAAGCCGATGTGGTGGAGGGTTCCTCTCGTGTTGATGTGTCTCAGTTTCACTACCGGACCTAATAAATACTTGGCAGTGCATGATGGCATCAAGGAGCAGGCCGGAAGCCATGTCCTCTGGTGCGCACAGTGAAGGCTTATTTGAATTTAGCCAAACTCAAAAGAGTTCTCCTATCAGAGTGAAGCACAGGTGGAAGGGTTCGCTAGATCCTTGGCTGCACTCAAGCAGCTATTTGGCTGCCATTTTGAATATAGGTAAAATCAAGCCCTTTCTCCTCCTTGCTTGTAGTCCAGACCCACATAAGAGCTTCATTTACATTGTTTTAAACTAGATTATTATTTGATAATGTATATACAACAATGTTACAGTTCTATACATTTTGCAGCCCTTTGTATTTTGTGGTGGACTAAATTGTATCACTTTTAAAATATAAACTTTGTCTTCCTTCTGCTGCATGCCCCTTCTCCTTTCTGGATCTAAGAGACCTTTGAAATGAGAGTGCAGTGCTGTGAAAGACACATTTTGTATTTAATTCCAAAATAGAGTGGGAGTTTTGTGAGCTCGTAAAAAGAGAAAACTGTACTTTTTGGACATACAACTTTAAAAGGAAGACATTCCCAAGGGCGTCAAGGCTCTGTTGCGGACCTGAAAGTACAGACAAAAAGGCAAGCTCAAACTGAAATCTGAGTGAAAAGCCAGGTCTTCAAGGCTTTACGGAAGAGAGGATGAGACACCTGACTAGAAAGCTCTTCCGGGAGGGAGTTCCAAAGCTTAGCAGCAGCAGTGGAGAAGGTTCTACCTCCCCATTTTGTCTTTTTAAACCTCGGTACTGTTTACAGATTTTTATCTGAGGACCGGAGCTGTCTAGTGGAAACACACCGATGGAGAATTGCCTTAGTACCCTCTGGGCCTGAGCCATAATAGGCATTGTGAGTTAGACACTGTGTTTTGAAAAGGATCCTACGGTCCAGAGGGAGCCAGTGCAGCGTCCTAATAGAGGCTGTGACTGAATAGTATTTCGGTAGGTTTATCACCAGCCTGGCCACAGCATTCTGCACCAACTGCAGACGTCGCTACAAGCCTTTATTAATGCTCAAATAAAGGGCATTACAATAGTCCAATCAGGACGTTACCAAGGCAATAACAGTCTGCTTGCGTGAGTCATAAGAAAGGAATTGGGAAATTTTTCTGAAGATCCTGATAATCCCAAAGCATGTGGACCCTGTCCTGCTGACCTGCAAACTGAGGGAGAGTGAATTATCCACTATGACCCCTAGATTTTTCCCATGGAAAACTGGGCTGGGGCAGACGCCAAGCGTGTCCTGCCACCAGTCACTGGACTAAGGGCTAGATGTAGGTAATTCTCATTTACCGACTCTAGAATACCGAATTTTACCGATTCGGTATTCTAGATTCGGTAAATGAGATGTAGTTAAAAATTCAGTATTTTTTACCGAATTACCGAATCGGTATTTACCGATTCGGTTATTGTCATTGATTCCTATGGGCCTTGAGGCCCATAGGAAGCAATGTCAATTACCGAATCGGTAAATACCGATTCGGTAAAAATACCGAATTTGCAAGGGGGACAGGGTGTCACTTTGACACCCTGTTGCACCCCTGATTCTGGCTTGTGTGCCTTAGGGCATGTATGTGTGCCACATGGCACAGGTGTACATGCACAGATTTGCATGTACACAGCAATTCGTTATTTACCATGCAATAGTATTTCATGGTAAATAACGAATCGGTAAGGGCCGGTGGCACTGATTACAGTGCCACCTACATGTATATTTACCGATTCGGTAAATATACCGATTCGGTATTTTACCGAATCGGTACATTTACAGAATCGGTAAATATACCGATTTGTCACATTTTCAGGCCCCTACATCTCCATCTGCAAATACCGGTCAGTAACGGCCGAAATCGGCCGTTACCAACCGATATTTGCCTTCCTACATCTGGCCCTATATCTCCAGTTTACTGCCGTAAATCAGGACTCACCTACAAATAAACGTTATGTAGATTTGGCAGAGTGTACTCAAAACTTTGATGTAGTGCGCAACTCCATTCTGTAGGAAGCGGCATACACCTGGCTTACAGAGTAACAAACAGTAGTGAGTGCCTCAGGTTTTCAGGGACAATTTTAGATGTAAAAGCTTTAGGCTTCGCAGTTCTTTATAAACCAATCAAGAGATCCTAACCACAAGCCATGAAATTGACAAGCCACCAATACAAGGTGGGAACAGACAGCATGCCCAAGGCTCTCCCAAATAGGGGGCGCCGCGCATATGGCGGTTTTGACGGCCCAGTCCAGTTTGTTCCTAGGAGAGCCACGGCCCGGAAGTGATTTAGCACTTCTGGGTCACTGCTGATCCAGCTTGTACTCAGGGCCGGACTGGGACCCGAAATCGACCCTGGCAAAGTGCTCAGCCGGCCCCCCCTCTACCCTGGGGGTGCGACCGCACTTTTTGCCAGGGCCGGTTTTCGGCCGATTTTGTTACAGGGCCGTTTTTGCAGCTATGCTGCAAAAAACGGCCCTGTAACAAAAACGGCCCCCTGGGGCCCAAAACCGACCCCCACCAATGCGGCCGACCGGGGGATTGCCCGGTGCCTGCAACGGCCAGTCCGGGCCTGCTTGTACTGGATCCTGCCCCTAAAAAGGGGAATCGGAGCGGGGAGCGGTCTCTTTGCCGCTCACTGCTCTAGAACGTAACTTTCTTTATCCAGGTTACGTTGTCGGGGAACTGCGCAGGATGCTCGGCCGACCTGTGTGTTTTTGAGTGCAACTAGGGAAAACGAAGTCGTGGGAGTGGGCAAGCGACCATCCTTGAGTGCCCACCAAATGTTCATGGTTCGCCACTGCCAAGTCCAACTTGAAGGAATTGTTCTGCGGACCTTTCAACATAATCCGTAGGTGGCAGCAGTGTGCTGTTGGCTGGGAGCATGTGAGTTCGAGTTATACTCACCTGACCCGTGGTGTATCCAGGGCCGGGCTGGCCGTTGCGGGCACCGGGCAATCCCCCGGTGCGCCGCAAGGGAGGGGGCCGGTTTTAGGCCCCAGGGGGCCATTTTTGTTACAGGGCCATTTTGCAGCATAGCTGCAAAATCGGCCGAAAACCAGCCCCGGCAAAGAGCCCAACCTCCCCCTGGGGGGCCGGACGAGCACTTCGCCAGGGCCGGTTTGGGTTTCCAGTCCGGCCCTGGGTGTATCGCATGCAGGAGCGGCTCCAGTCCAGAGGGCCCAGGTGAGAGAGGCACATTTTTTCTGCGGCGGAGTCGGGGGCCACCCTGCACTGCCTTCCAAGTTAGGACAGAGTGTGGGCCTAGAGAAAAACATGCAGCGTTAAAAAGAGGCGACATCGCATTAGCAGGATTTGCATCCAAATTATTTATTGAATGTCTGCATTAGTTCAGCACTGATTTAGACATTGATTCCTACGAAATTGCAAAACAGTTGAGAAAGGATGTATTATGGCTGCTGTGTTTACAACCAAGTTAATCATGTTTGTAAACCGGCTTGCGTATCTCCGAGCTCCAGATATTCATTGCGGGTGGATTGCATTGAAACTGTGCACGGCCAATCGTCCAATAATTAGTGAATGTCTCTTTCGTAAAGCCTAACATGCACACTAAAATGCATAATTCTGCTTGGAGGTGGCTTTGAAGTACATGAGGCATAAATATGATTTCACATCATGTATCATACTTGGAAATTGCTAACAATCAGCCTTCACAACTCCAAATCAAAACATTTTCGTGCATAGTTTAGTCCGTAGTCCGTAGTCCAGAGCCTAATGTCTCTATTTGTGCACAAGAGATGGATACGCTCCCATAATTATATTTGTGCATAGTTTTACTAACCAGCTCGGAGAGCTCAGCCTTCTTTCTTTACCAACATCACCTACTTTTTGCATACTACAGACCTTGATATGAGTTAGGCTTGAGTATAGGAAATTATTCCTGGCTTTTCTCAGCAGGTCAGTATGGCCAGTAATCTTGCAAAAAAAATGTTATTCAATCATATTACTTCCACCCTAAAAATCATTATTCATTTAAAACATCTACCACTAACTACTGATGCAGCATTTTCAGCGGTGGGTCACAGATGGAAGCTACATGCATTATAGATTTGCTTTACCCTTGTGGCCGAAAGATCATCTCAACTGGTTTCTCTTGTGACCTGGATGAAAATGTCAACATCCTTCTTCACACTTTGGGTGTTGATGACCTTTGTTGAAATGGAAATGTCACTGGGATTTGTCGTGCTAATCCTTTGAGTTTAAAATTTTTAGATCCCTCCATCTGGAGGGGTTGATAGGAACTGATTTGTTGGGGACACACTGATGAGATGTAGAGATGCTGAGCGGTAGTGAAGGAACTGGATAGACCTGTGGATATCCTACGAAGGCGTGACCTTGTGGTGCGGTGCCCAGATGGTCCATGTCTAGGAGCCCAACTCATTCAACCATCAAACTGAATTAGAAGACACCGCAGTTGTGATCCTAAGAGGTTGCTCCCTACTCTCAATTCCCATTTTGAGTGCTGGAGTGCATTCAAGCATGCAGTCACTACTGAGTGTCAATCAGCTCGTGGTGTCTTCTTTGGAGACACCTCTTTGTGCTTCTTTTGCAGTCATCATCATGGTTTCTTTGTAGTCCTCTAATAATGATTTGTTCGCAATCACCTTGTGGTGGTTTCTTCGCAGTCTCCTCAGTGGCAGTTAACACAGTCACCCCACTAGCGACAGGATGCCTTTCAGGCAGCTGAGCCCTATACAAAAGGCTCCTTCTTGCATTCATTCGTTCATTCATTGTCGTTCATTCTCAGTTGCTTCTTTAAACGCATCTTTGCGGTCACCTCAGAGTGAGTTCATAACGGTTCGTGATGCCTTGTTTTTGCTGTGGACTCACTGTGGCTTCTTTGCCAACACCTCATGATTGTTTCTTTGTAGTGTTGTGTTTCCATTGGTGTGGTGCTTTTCACTGGCAACAGACACTGAGGCACATTCTGGAGCAGTTGCATGCTACTCTGTGCTTGGGTGGTCTAGGATCAGGGCCGGCTTTTGCTCTGCTGGCACCGGTGAGACAATAATTTTTGGCACCCCATGACCGCCTCCTCAGATTCTTCACTACCACCGAGCAAAGTGCCCCTCATCCTTCCAATCAGGAGGTCCGGTCCTCACTCAGTGGTCAGGGAGGCAGTGTTCCATCTCTGAAGGGCCTCCACTGATCGTTTTCCTTGGCATTAAGATAATGTGTGCCCGGCCTCAGAGTCAAAACTCATCTTTCCGTACTTCTTTGTTTTAGCTGAACGTGCAAGTAGAATTTCAATATGGGCGGAACTTTCTTGGTTCAGAAATGTACATAACGTATCTCTATGTTGGTTGAAATCAGCCCCTCTGCAGCAATCCTAGGAGGCTGGTCAGACTGGACTACGCTTGAGTGTACCTGAATAAAATATACTTGGTTTGTATTCTCTACTGTCTGACCGACTCTTCATTTGTATGGAAGGCTGAGAAGTGGTCGCGAGTGACCCGGGTGGCCCTAATCGGGTCACTTCCTTCTGTTGGCGCCCGAACAGGTACTCCATCGGGTGACCCATCGTTACCCGCGGATGGGTGTGGAGGTAGGGTCCATCGTCGGGTCAGGCGGAGGACCTGGGATCCCTACACGAGAGAGTCCTGAACTCACAGCTGCCCCGTCTGTCTGGCCAGTCGGTGCCTCGCCCAGCGGTCATTCCGACTGGGGTCTTGAACGGCGAAACCCTTGGATCTGACCGTTTGGTCCAAAGAGTCGGCAGTGGAGAATAAACTTGTTTGACCTGTGTGCACCAAGTGAGTTTGTTTTGGTTCTTTGTGGCTATGGTACCATTTTGGATTGTCTTTGGCATGGTCTGAGGACCGATTTTAGTTTGATTTTGGTATGGTCATAGGACCAATTTGGATACAAAGTGCTTGTGAACACTTTGCCTGGCAACATAACAAATTTGGCTTACTTTTGAGATTGCCTGTGTTTAGTCGCTTTTTGGTTTCTTGTTGTTGTTCTGCTGATGCTTGACTGGAAGAAAGTCAGCCAGCGACTCCGGAGGGCACTCCGAATAAATGACTCCAGCCATGGGAAGCCAAGAGGAAAGCAGGGAGGAGCGGCCCAACCACCAGAGGGTGAGCTGCAATCTCAAGCTGAATCGGATGGAGCGGAGGAGGACCAGGACCCCCAGTTGCAAAGGCAGTTCGACCGTATACTAGCGGCAATTGCAGATTCGCGCACAGCTCTGCAACAGGACATTGCGCAGGTGGCGACCGGGCTGGGACTACTGAGGGCAGACCACTCTAAGCTGGCGGATAGAGTGAAGCAGGTGGAAGTGACACTACAGGAGGTGGTGCCAGCCCAAAAGGTATTGGAGAACAAGATGGTGGATGTGCTGGATCACATACAAGCGTTGGAGAAGTGAGCTGAGGATGCCGAAAGCCGGAATAGGCGAAACAACATTCGCGTGGTGGGCTTACCTGAAAAGGTGGAGGGGTCAGATATGGTGCAATACCTAGAGCAGTGGCTGGAGACAGTGGTAGCGGCGGAGGGACTGTCTCCCTTCTTCACATTGGAACACGCACAGGGTGCCTGCCAAGCCGCCGCAGCAGGGGCGTCCCCCCACGCCCAGTAGTGGCTAGTCTCTTGCATCATAAGGACAGGGATTTACTACTCCAGAGGGCGCGGACGGATGGGCCATACCAGGTCGATAATGGCAGAGTGATTATATTCCCGGATTATACATGGGAGATTCAGCGCCGTCGCACATCATTCCTGGCTGTAAAAAGAGAGTTGAGATCGGAAGGCCTCCAGTACTCGCTACTGTTCCCTGCAAAATTGAAAATAATGCTGGATGGTGACACTCATTTCCATGACACCCCGGAAGACGCATGGGCGTGGCTGGAAACATACAGGGCTGGCACAGATCGGAAGGAACGACGATTGCAGGACCTATCTGAAGGGCTGCCCCAGCGCCAATCGCAGCGCCTTCGACGCAGGAGACAAAAGATTTGGGAAACCGTCACAGTCCCAAACTGAGTTGGGGAGGCAGGACGCACTGGAAGCAGTGTCGGCGTTATTTAGCAGCCAGACGTTGCAGTCGCCCGGGAGTACAGACATGGAGAAGGACAAAACACAGTCGGACACTGAGATGTCGGAGGTTGGGAGTGTTCGGATGCCGCAGGTCACCCCAGCCACAGTAGATGGAATCATGGATGAGTGATGGATCGAACTGCTGGGTGCTGGGGGTGGAGGGCGGCTTGGAGGGCTGTACATGGGCCAGGTACATGGGCCATTGTAGTAAAGCGCTGGTAATGGGTGGTGGATAGAGAGGCTATTCTGGGAAGTGGCCCCGGGGCGGGGAAGCACCTCAATGCACAGTGCTTTGTTACATTATTGACTGATGCACGGGTGGGGAAGTTCGCTGTGTTTTATTGGGGGATCGCAGAGGGGTTCTTATGTGAGCAAGAGCGGTCACCCGTTGGAACTAGGTCCCCCCATTGCCCTTAAGCAGGGCTCGAAACATCCCAAAAAATTGTACTCATCCTGCAGGACTAGTACCCTAAAAAATGTCCTCGACCTAACTGCAACCTACTTGACCTCCGTCTCTGAAAACGGAGCAAATGTGTCAAGATAACAAGATTTAAAGGCATCTTTATTGCTCATTAACTTTGTGAGCAATAAAAATGCCTTTAAATCTTGTTATCTTGTCACATTTGCTCCGTTTTCACAGAGAGGACAAATGTTGTTTTATTTTCCTACTCACCAGAAAAGGCAAGTAGGACCTAAAAACAGCTCGACCTTGTTAAATTTAGCTCGATTATGCGAGCGGTCGAGTGGAATTTTCGAGCCCTGCCTTAAGGCATGCCTGCAGTGGCTACTGCTGGGCTTAGTTATGAGATGTGTGTTGGATTGGTTTGGATGGGGACTAACAATGTTGTTTAGGACCTGTTCTTGGTAGGGTGGGGGATGGGTTGGGTTTTGGGGTTCACCGGTGTGTTCAATGTTGCAAGTGGAGGGAAGAAGTGGTTGTATTGTGATGATGGGGGCAGTACCTGATTTACGATGTAATACTTGGAATGTACGGGGGCTACATACGATGACAAAGCGCTACAAGGTTTATGCATATCTGGTCAGAAGGGGGTACACATAGCATTGCTCCAGGAAACGCACCTTACTAAGTCGGAGGGCCTAGCACTGCAGCGCAGATGGAGGGGACAGGTTTTTAGCACACCGTATTCGGAGTTTGCGAGGGGGGCATTGATTTGGATCAGGGCGGGGGTCCTTTTTCAGATGCTTAAACAGACAATTGATGGTGAGGGCAGATTTGTTGCGGTTGAAGGACGCCTGTATGGCAGGGAGGTAACCTTATGTAGCATTTACGCCCCAAATGTGGATCAGGCGCGATTTCTGGACCGGATGCCCGGCACTCTGGCACATTTCCTGGCAGGCCCGATCATATTGGGAGGAGATTTTAATTCGATAGCAGATACGATCATGGACAGGTCCCATCCCCCCTTACCAGATTCACCAGTTCATAGACTGTCCAAGAATAGGCTTGATTGGCAAGCTAGGTGGCGTTTGGTTGATGTGTGGAGGTCACATCACCCACAGGTTAGGGATTACTCCTATTTTTCAGCACTACACGAGCTTCATGTTCGGCTAGATGCCATATTGTGTTCTCCAGAGGTGGTGTCTTCAGTGGCCCACTCTGAATATCTCACTAGGACCCTGTCCGACCAAAACCCACTGCTGATCACCTTGCATTGGACGAAAGAAATAGCTGAAATTCCCACATGGCGATTGCCCCCCAAGACATTAGATGACCCAGTGTTTCGTAGGGAGGTGGAAGAGGGGATTACAGACTACTTTAGTGAGAACGCAGGGACTGCTACTACTAAGGCGGTGGAATGGGATGCTTTTAAGGTGGTGGTAAGAGGGATATGCATAAGCAAATATGCTGGAGTAAGGAAAACCCTGCTGCAGGACGTTGAGAAAGCGAACAGACGATTGAGGTTGGCGGAACAGGCAAGGCCTGAGCGCACGAAGTATCAGAAGTAAGTAGTAGAGGCTAAAGAGATGTTGGCCATGGAGGTAGAGAGGCTGCGCTGCTTCGATTATAGGAAGTATGTGGAGAAGGCTCACACAGAAGGCAACAAGGTAGGAACGCTGCTGGCTCGGCTGGCTAATCCTATACCGCGGGGCTCCCCGATCCTAGCACTAGAGGCGTGCGAGGGTACCACGGTCTATACTCAAAGTGGGATCATGCATGGATTCCGGGAGTATTACGAGAAGCTTTATGAGAGTACATTAACAGCAGGCGAGACAGATATTGAGTCCTTCTTGGAGAGTGTGACACTTCCACAGTTAGAAGAGGAGCAGGCAAGAAGCTTGGGTCGGAATATTTCGCTTGAAGAGATTAGGAGCGCCATTAAACAGATGGCACGGAATAAGACCCCGGGAGTAGACGGGTTACCTGTTGAATTCTATACGCAATATATAGACATACTGGCACCAAGGCTACTAGAGGTCTATAGTGAGGCGAGGGAATTGGGACAGCTCCCAGCGACTATGCGTGAGGCCCTTGTAGTACAGACACGGCGGCGTACCGTCCATTGTCAATGCTGTCCACAGACTATACGATACTCTTGAGAGTCCTGGGAGAGGCTTGCGAAGGCTTGCCTAAGGCTGAAATTCTATCAGTGGTCATAGAAAAGGCCTTTGATAGCCTAGGATGGCCGTACTTGTACAAAACGATGGGGCACTTTGGGCTGGGCGAGGAGTTTGTGGAGTGGACGACGGTGCTATATGCCTCTGCAGTGGCAAGAGTAAAAGTGGGACAGATGATTTCCTAGCTTTCAGAGGGTAACGGCAATACATCTCGTTATACGCGGATGACTTGTTGTTGTTTTTGGCAAATACGAATGACGCGTTGGCGGGGGCAGCACGCCTGTTGTCGGACTTTGGGACGGTCTCAGGTCTGAGGGGTAACTGCAATAAAACATGTTTATTTCCAGTGCAACCAGGGAGGGTAGCACCTGAGATGCCAAAGACTGTGCGGGGGGAACCTTCTTGCTAGCGTACTTAGGAGTACATATTTATCATGGAGCCAGCGATATACTAGAAGGGAATATAGGGAGAAGCATACATGCCCTTAAAGGGAGCATAGAAACCAAAACGGGGGTTTGGGCTTATGCAGTAAGGTCAAGCCTCACTAAACTGCGTAACAAAACAAACTACCAGTACTGCAAACTTGCTCAAGGGTAAATCAACCAAACATAGTGAAACACAACACCATGTTGACAGGACTCCTTTTTCTGTCTGAAATTAATCTTTTATATTTGTAATTTTTTCAAAAAAGAACACAATTTTCTACATTTTTTTACATCACAACAACAAATACAAAAATTAGTCAGTTTTTTTAATCAAACTTGTACAATATAAGATTAAACAATGACCATTAGCATTCTCCTTTCACACCTTCCATACACACATTCTTACCCAGACTCACTAGAGCCACTCATACTTATTATTTACACAATATACATTTTTTGTCAATTCTTCTGACAATGATTTGAGACTTATTTAATCAAGAACGACCTTGGAGTATATTCTGAATTTCAAAACATTAGTACATTTTTGAAAAAATCCTAAGGTCGCAGAAAGCTGGTCTACGCGTTTCGAGCACCCTTATTAGGGGGTGTTCTCGTCAGGACCACATATCTCTGTCTGGCGACAGAATGAAGTGCGAGGAGATATTGCTAATTTCTTATGAAACTGCCTTTGCTTGGATGGAATAGTTTAGGATGAACTTGTATTAAAGGACCTTCAGGTATAGGTATTATTTCTTCGTTTTTCTTCCGGTTGCAGTTTGTGCAGACCGCCGTCTGCACAAACTGCAACCGGAAGAAAAACTGGTAGTTTGTTTTGTTACGCAACATAAAGGGAGCATGGCATTTTGGAGTACCCTTCCACTATCGGTGATGGGGAGGATAGCCTTACTGAAGATGGTGGCGCTCCCTAGACTGCTGTACTTTTTTAGGACATTACCTATATGGGTGCCATGCTCAGTGTTCGCCAACCTGAAGACAATGATAGTGGGATTCATTTGGGGGTCAGGGAGGTGCAGAGTGGCGCTTAAGACATTGATGAGGCCAAAGGTGGAGGGTGGATTAGCGTCCCTGACCTGAAGTTGTATTATATAGCGGCACACCTACAGGTTCTTACACAGTCGGTAGCCATGGAGTTTAGGGGCCCGGAATCAGCAAGAGGTGGTGGAATTCTGAGACATATCCTGTCTTTAATAGTATTACAACAGCGATTGGACCTAAGAGATCTCACCTTGGAAGAGAAGACTATGAGGTTATGTTGAAACAGGAGCCAGCGGAGAGCGGGTGTGCAGCACCCTTACACGCCTGAGATTCCACTAGGAATGCTGACAGCATTACCCCACGGGGGAAACTGGTCGTCATTGTGGGAATGGGAGCAGGCAGGGATCCAAATGCTGGGGGACTTATATGAGGTTGGAGAACTGTTGCCTTATCAGGTATTGCAGGAGAGGTTTGATCTCCCTATGGGAGATTTTCTGATACATGCGACCCTGGTGCATGCCATCCAGAAGCACTGGAAGGGGGGATTGATAGAACCTAGAATAACAATGGCATGTCAATATGTGGTGATGGCAGCAGGTACGTTTAAGGCAGTTACATGCCTATACTCGAGAATGTTGAATGAGGGTCTAGCCCCGTTAGATACGCTGCGTTTGAAATGGGAGGTGAGCACTGGGAGGCCCATACTGGAGGCCACATGGGGGCACGTCCTGCGTAGGGCGTGGAAGGGCACCAGGAACGCACGTTTCCAACTAGTGCATTTCTTTATATTACATAGAGCGTATTTGACACCTGGTAAGATCATGGAATACTATAATGTTGGTGATGTGATGTGCCCTAGGTGCACTACAGTGGGAGCAGAATTGGAGCATATCCTGTGGGGATGCCCGAACTTAGGGAGTTATTGGGGAGAAGTGGGAGACCGATTACATTTAGTTACGGAGCGCCAATTGGACTTTGATATGGCTACATGCATACTACACTGGTTCCCTCACACCTCCAAGACAAAGGTAACAAGTAAGTTTATAGATATGGGACTAGTGCTAGCAAAAAGGGAAATTACGATGCGCTGGAAATCGAAAGAGGGTCCCAGTAATAAGAGGTGGAGGACTGAGCTGCTTAAGTGGGCTAGTAGCGAGGGTGCTACTCGCTTCTTGCAGGTGCGACGTCAGAATAATGAAAAGGCGCTGGAAGCGGCGAGAGCATGGGAGGAACTGGTTCAGACGCTGATAAGCCAATCAACCGGGGAAGACAATGAATAGAGAGGTGTGGAGCGCGGGGGTAACTGGAACATCCAATAAGAGCATCCTGGCTTTCTATCAACACAAGCCTTATATATTGAATTGTTGTGAATAGATGGAACACACCGGTGGAAGGGACGGGGAGGGGGAGAAGGGGAAGGAGTTCTCAGTTGTTCCTTTGATTAGGTATAGTAAAGTAAACAGTGTTGGTTGTCTGCCACAAGGCATGTGGAACAATGATATGCCACAGCTCCTTATTGGAAGCAAGGGGAACATAGGGCAAGAACATTATTTCACCGCACAATTGATATGTAATTGAGCCCACAGATACCAGTTTAATGAGGGGGAGGAATGTTTGGTTAATGTGATGATGAATATGTGATTGCTGCAAAGAAAATCAATAAAATATGTTTACAAAAAATAGTCGAGGCGGGTGGTGACGAGGGCCTGAGTGACCGTCTTTCTGATGTTGACTGTAATCCATCTGAAGATTCTGTGGAGCATGCAAAGGGTGTGGAAGCAGGAGGAGGCAACTGCGTTCACTTGTCGTTTCATGGTCAGTTCCTTGTTGAGGATGATTCCTAGGTTGTGTGCATAGTCTGTAGGTGTAGGTGTTTGTCCGAGTTCTGTTGGCCACCGGCTGTGGTCCAATATGGTTGTGTTCTTCCTGAAGATCAGTACTTCAGTTTTGTCAGAGTTGATTTATAGGCAGTTGTCTCTCATCCAGCAGGCTATGTTGGTCATGGCGTCGGAGAAGTTGATTCTGGTGGTGGAGAAGTCTTCAGTAAGCGAGAGGATGAGTTGAGAGTCATCTGTGTAGGAAATTATGCTGATGCCATGGGATCTGACAATGTCAGCGGGGGGTAATGTTGAACAAGGTAGGGCTGAGGGATGACTCTTGGGGTGCAGCGCATAGGATGTCCTTGGGTTCAGAGGTGAAGGGAGGCAGCCAGGTGGTCTGTGTGCGCCCTATGAGGAAAGAGGCGAGCCACTTTGAAGAACTGTAATCTTCATTCTCAGGGAATACTTACTAATAAAAAGAACTTGGCACAGAAGCTGAAAATATGAAAAGACATCTTTATTAAATTTAATAAGTGAGGCCACGTCACACAGAAGCCGTAGCAACTGAATGAGGTAGTCTGAGGAATACAGAGAACAGAGGCCTTTTATATGCTCTCAGGGTTACAAACTTCAGCATACAAGTAAGGGGCAGTCCTAGCTTTTGCAAGCATGCAAAATGCCTAACATTCCTTCTTACACAAGCCGGACAAACCCATAATAAAAGGACCACAACCCATATCATAAACAGACCATAAAAGAAGGAACAGAAAACAGATAAGAAGCAGTATAAGGGGTGTGTGTGTGCATACCAAACTCTACAATGTCCTGTGCTTTGATCCTCAATCTTGATCAGCTAAAGGGCAGGAACTGGTTTTACAAGGTCAGCTTCAGGCAACAGGGTCAGTTCACTCAGGTCAAACAGGAGTCAGCACAAACTCAAGCTAAGGTCTACATGTCCTTAAAAGACTTGTTTCAGCCACAATCATGGCTATGTGAGGGCAACCACAAAATGGCTGCCATACACAAAATGGAACCCACGGGTTCAGAATTCACAGAACCTCAACTTGAGGGCGTTTTGCTGAATGGCAATTTTGAAGTCTGGTGAGGAGGGTGTGGTGGGAAACAGTGTTAAAAGCAGCAGAGGTCAAAGAAGATCAGGGCCACAGTCTCTCTGCGGTCGAGGAGGGTTCTGATGGTGCCTGTGGCAGTGATCAGGGTGGTCTCGGTGCTGTGGTTGGCACATGATCCTGATTGGAAGGCGTCAAGTGGGTGTTTTTTTCCAGGTATTTGGTAAGCTGTTTGCTGATGGTCTCCTCTAGTACTTTGGCTAGGCAGGGGAGCAGGGAGAGGGGTCGATAATGTTTCAGTTAGCTAAGGTTGGCAGAGGGTTTCGTTTGGTGGGGTCTGACCTTTGCGTGTTTCCATCTGTCCTGGAAGGTTGCTGTGGTGATGGAGGTGTTGATGATGCTGGTGAGTTAAGTGCTGATAGGGTCGGTTCAGAGGTTAAAAAGATGGTGCAGCAGGGGTTGGTGGATGCCCCAGAGTGTATGCTTAAACATTGTGGAGATGTAAGCCTTCTCACTCAATAGTCAGAATATTTAGACATACAATACACAAGGTTGCAATTTGCACAACTTGTCTAATCTACACGTGCTTTCTGTAACACTACGAGAGGGGGTTGTGAAATTTTACCAGAAATATATTTTTTCTTTTTTTTCTAAATGGAATACTTTTTCAGGGTAATGTCTTCTTTTCCTACACAAACTTTGGAAAATTAAACCATTGTCTGCAGTACTTTGTGTAGCACATTACATCTGCGTCATTTAGTTGTGAGTTAAATAATAAATAGTCACAAAAATACGACTGTGTAGGTGTTCACCTCACTGGCCTTGGATTCTCTTGACCTCCTAGATACTCCCTATGGAGCTACTTTTGAATATGTCACCTACAAATGAGTAAATATCGGCAGGCTCAGCAGAATTTATGTATGTGTGAGTGAAACGTATGGGACAAAACTGGAATTTCAAACTTTTCTCTGCATAAGATGGATCTACACATGTACAAACCTTTGTTACTCGAGCCTCAGGGATGGAAGGGTCCTTTCAGTCATTAGCCACAATAAATTTTATAGGAGCACTTTTAGTGCACTTTTATTATGATTTCTTTCATTGAACTATCCTTTAAAGAAAAATGTTTTCGGTGCAATAATGACTCTTATAAAATGAATGACTGCTCAAAAGATATCAAATCACTTTGAGAGAAAGCGAGGATTAAACATTGCACTTTGTCCAGTTGCCAAACATCTGAATCACAAAAGGTGTGGTGACTCTGTCTCCAAGTTGGAAGACTACTGTTATTAGCTTGTAATCCACAGGTATGCAGCTCATGCCTCTAGTGGGTCAAAAGAAGATTTGTATGAGGTGGTCTCACCCTCCAATCTAGCCGACCTCTCTCCTGCAGGAGGAAAGGACAGGTCAGCTTTTTGCAGCCTGATTGTAATCATCTTGGGGTGATGTTAAGCATGCCACTTGATAACGTATCGTGGCATGTTATACGCATGTAGGTGACTGATCAATGAAGACATGGATCTCTATTAGTCCGAGTAAGTAGCAAAAGCACCTTATTACCTTGAAGAAGTGCTTATTTTGGGAGCGATATCTGGGTTAGGAAATCGGAGGGACTCCTACATGCGTATCGATTTGATCGATAGTTCTAACTGGGGTAATAATGAATAGTGCTGCTTTCCCAGCTGCATTTAAGGACCAGGTAATCACTATTATTCATAAATATTTGCGGTTCCATGACTCTAAGCCCCAATATGGTTTGAAATTATTAAAACCCTCTTTAAGCTTCTCTAAAGAATGTTTTTCAGCCACCCTCCCCCAGCATAATCAGGCAATATAACTATAAGCTTATGTATGTGATATCTGCTTCTTAGAATTAATTTCAAGTATTCCATATATAAGTGTGTGACTAGACGAACAGCCCACCCCAGCCAGACCATGAAGTAATGTGCAACGCAAAATAGGGTAAACAATTTCTCACCAGCATGTTTGAAACTGATCACTCAGTTCCACTTCACTATGCATGTTATGTTTGGGGGCGTTTTGGAGTGCCACCCCATACATCACATGTGCTGTACTTGAATCACTACCATTCAAGCTTGTATAATGGTGGTATAATGTCTAATTATATATTTGTACCCTAGGTCGCTAAGCTGATGGAAGAAGAATAGGAAACACCTTTCTTCCCTTTATATAACAATAACGGAAACATTAATACAATGTAACTAAGGATCCTTTGACAGCCCTGATGATAACCCTGACCAACCTAGTGGCACTGTGAGTGGGCAGAAGAAAATTGGAACCCCAAAGGATGTCGGGCCATAGTACCACTAGAAATCCAATAATTCTGTTTACTTTTTAATCATACCTAAGGTACCATCAAATAATGGATATCCTCTCGGTGTACTTTAAAGT